>NC_046325.1:6009908-6693443 GCF_009819535.1 Lacerta agilis | reverse complement strand
TGGCCTTCAGTTTAGGGACAAGCTATGCCCACAAAGGCAAAGGCAACCCACCAGCCATGTATTGTGTGGCATTTCATGTGCCTTTTTCTGACAGGCAACACAAACAGAACAACAATTTAGCCCCTAGTAGGCTGTCAGAAATCCTTGGTCTTGTCCATGTGGCTTAATGGGTCATAAATTATACAAGACTTTCTCTAAGAATAGATGAAGCTCCCATTTTAAGCCCACCTCAGCAATGAAGAGATGACTGTGTCTGTATTTGCTTAGTGGGAATGTGTGAACCATAGTCTCTCTGTCTCTCTTATGCGCTTCCACTCTTTTTATGTACATGCACACACAGAGCAGTGGACCATGTCATCACAGTCTTTAATAAAAATCCAGATTTAGAATGCCATTTCATCTGGTCATGTTTGGTCAATGTCCAGGTCTCCTGCTAGAAGACTTCTGCCATTCATCTTATGTCTTAATCTGACTCTCTCAAACCATACAAATGAGGTCATGGTTAAGAAAGGAAGGAAACAAGATAGTTAGCATGTACTTTTAAAAACTATGCATTTGATATTCTCTTCATCCCCCCTCCTTTAACCTTCCAGATGGCAACCCCTCTGCTCCACATATCTACATGCTTCCTCCTCCTTCGGATCAGCTGGCTTTGCAGGAAACAGCCACCGTCACTTGTTTGGTGAAAGATTTCTCCCCTAGTGAGTTCTTTGTCAAATGGCTGCGGAATGATGAGCCCGTGGATGCTTCTGAATACTTCACCAGCACAGCCACCCAGGAGTCCAAGGCACCCAACCGGTATCACGCTTATAGCATGCTGAAGGTCAACGCAGAAGAGTGGAATTCTGGAACTCCTTTCACTTGCGTGGTGGGGCATGAGAGGTTGCCCCTCCAGACGTCTCAGAAGACCATAGACAAGAATACGGGTAAACCAACCACTGTCAACGTCTCCCTCGTGCTCTCCGACACCGCCAGCACTTGCCAATAACCATTCTTCTCAAGCCTCCTGCACATCTTTCTCAGCTTCCTAATTCTGCCAGCATCTGCTTTCCCTTCTTGTGTCTCCATTTGTTTAATTATTGGCCTTTTTGTGGAGGAATAGAGGGGTGATGTACCCTGAATGTTGTAGAATTAACTGGCCACATCTCTTTGAAGTAAAACAATAGTTTGAAATAAAGAAAGTTTATTGAAACGTAAGAAGATAATTCTGTCTTGTGGTTAGAAATGGTGATAAGGGGGTTAATGTTAATCCCCAGTCACACAAACGTGAGATGAGGTCTCTACTCCCCTTTGAACTGGATGGGTGAATTAAGCTTCCACCCACAGCATCTTCTCAAATATGATCTGGAATTTTCAGAGGATGATAGAAGCATTAGACCCTCAATCTTCCACGACTGTGTTTGCAGGGCTTACTGTTTCCAGAAATCACTTTATCCATTAGGTGCATCATGATGGAAGAATCTAGAGCTTCATTAACAAGCAGGGCATATAAACATATAGCACAAAATAAAGGTTATGGTTGCTTTTGATATCATTGACAATGGCTACTACCTACAATGGCCATGTTCCCCAGAGTGGCTGGGGAAACCCAGCCAAATCAGCAGGGTATTATTATTATTATTATTATTCCTCCACCTCCACTATTGGAGGCAATTGGCCTCTGAATACCAATTGCTTGGAACCACCAGAGCCAGTGTGGTGTAGTGGTTAAGAGTGGTAGACTCGTAATCTGGTGAACTGGGTTCGCTTCCCCGCTCCTCCACATGTAGCTGCTGGATGACCTTGGGCTAGTCACACTTCTCTGAAGTCTCTCAGCCCCACTCACCTCACAGAGTGTTTCATAGAATCATAGAGTTGGAAGAGACCACAAGGGCCATCCAGTCCAACCCCCTGCCAAGCAGGAAACACCATCAAAGCATTCTTGACAGATGGCTGTCAAGCCTCTGCTTAAAGACCTCCAAAGAAGAAGACTCCACCACACTCCTTGGCAGCAAATTCTACTGTCGAACAGCTCTTACTGTCAGGAAGTTCTTCCTAATGTTTAGGTGGAATCTTCTTTCTTGTAGTTTGAATCCATTGCCCCGTGTCCGTTTGTTGTGGGGGGGGGAGGGAAAGGAGAATGTTAGCCGCTTTGAGACTCCTTCGGGTAGTGATAAAGCGGGATATCAAATCCAAATCCAAACTCTTCTTCACTGTTGCATTCAAGTCCTGTTCATGGGCTTCCCAAATGTATCCAGTTGACCACTGGGAGAACAGAATGCTAAATGGGCCTTTGGCCTGATCCTGCAGGGGTCTTCTTCTATTATTCTTACTATGTTTAAAACAGAAATATCGACATGAAATAATTTCTTGAAATCATTCAGACACATGCACACAAAACTCCGACCTTCAGAATCCTTCGCCAGGTCAAATCTTCCACTATCCTTACAGAGAGATGTAGTCACTCACAGGAGTACAGAAAATATTAGAGGGACCCAGAGGTGTTGCTGCTCCAGCTCTCTCCCTTAAAATAGAATATATTGTTCCTGCCTTCCCACCATCTGCTCCCCACCCCCACCCCCAAAAAATCCATGGCAGATCTTACAAAGGATTTCCTTTTCCATTGTCACTGTCTCGGGACAGCAAGCGCTGTCCTTTAGGGATAAAAAAGTTTCCAAAAGTTTATTGCAGTTGCCTCTAGTATATCAGGAGCGAGGAAGATAAACAAGGCTGGGGACACATGCCTGTCTGGAGGTATAGGTCACCCATGTGCCATACCTCCTTTCCACTCTTCCAAACAACACTGGGGAAGGCAAGGCTGTGAAAAAACTAGGCAAATTCTTTCATTCACATTCAGCAAAAGTTGTCCTCACTCATAACAGTTTCCCACTTCTTCTTGGTAATGGTAGGCTGTAGAAATCCAAAAAACAATATCAGCAAGCATCTCAGCCACAGCAGAATGTGGAGCCCAGGAGAGCACTTTGATTTCTTCAGTACTGGTTGGTGTTGAGGTGCAGCCCAAAGGAATTTCTTTTGGGAAGATGAGTGCTTTTCATGCTTAGGTTCCTTTCATATATGGAGTCTGGTTAAATTGGATAATGCTCCTGGAGCGGGAACAGCCTTCTCCCCACAGACACCTGCCTCAGGTACCTGGGAGTTGTTTGTTCTGCTGACACCTTTGCTGCACAAAAATCCCCTATTTGCTTCTAATAAACAAAGGTTTAGAATGCCCATGCTTATTACTGGAGATAAAATCTGAAAGGAATCTACAGGGTAAAAGGCTATCATCTGTACACACATACACAAAGGGGGTCACACCAATATGATGGAGCAGGCAGAGTTCCGAATTTATGAACAGAAGACAAAGGTTCAACCTTCTACTCAGTCACATATAGCAGTGTGACTTTGGGCAAGCTCCTTTCTCTCTCATTTTGTCACACATACAGTACTGATGACAGCTGAGATACTCATGTAAAGCCATTTGTAGGTTTCTAAGTGTTACACAGAATGTTAAATGGAATGCTATTTTGGAAAGATTGGCATCCCTGCTCTGTGGCAAATCATTGGTTAGAAAATTCCAAATAATACCAATCTTTGATTCATAACATAAACTCTTATAAATCTGTCTCACGGTTGAAACATCTCCTCCCATATATTTTATCCTTAATGTACTCTCATTACAGGTGGGTAGCCATGTTGGTCTGCCACAGTCAAAACAAAATAAAATAAAAAATTCTTTCCAGTAGCACCTTAGAGACCAACTAAGTTTGTTCTTGGTATGAGCTTTCGTGTGCATGCATTCTTCAGAAACACACTCATTGTTCATTAAAACTGTATTCATACTGTAGGTTCAGTATGACAGGATACGCTTGCAACTTACGGTATAATACAGTTATTGCAAAATTCCTGAGGGCTCTTCGTGGTTAAGAGAGCGTCATGTTGAATAAGGGCTCCTAGACTCCCTTCAGCGAGTAGGCCGTGACATGCAGAACTCCTAAAAGATTTAGGCTCCATCAACATGAGCTCAGCTCTTTGAGTTAATTGCATATTACCGTAGATGTAGGCAAAATTAGCATCATGCTGCCAGCACAACCAAAGGAGGAGACCGTAAACCATTCACAATATTTAATGCCCCTCAGTGCAGCACACTACCATTCCAATCCTTCACTAAATCAGCGCCCCTTGCCTTTTCTTAACACCATCTGTTACCCACCAGCATCAATGTTTGATTGTACCCAGTCCAAAAAAAGAATTCTCTTGTCTCCCTAAGTTCCTCACACTCTTTATGTAACCCAGTTTTGTCCCCTGTGTTGCTTGGCTACACTGAGACCTCCCCATGTTTCTAAACTACAGAAGAATCTGATCTGCATGTATCATCCAAAGCTTACCTAGATGTGATCGTGGATACTGATGATGATGAAGAACTCCAAAACATCTCATCAATCCTTTCCACTTTCATCATCCTTTTCCTCGTGAGCCTTTTCTACGGCGTCACTGTAACTGTCTTCAAGGTAAGATATATGGGGCAGAGGGAGATAGTCTGAAGCAAAATGATCAATAGTAACTCACTTGTAGCAGACAGGATAAGGAAGAAATGAAGGAACGCAAAAGCTACAGTACATGCAGGTACTATGGTCTTCTTGGCGTAAGCCAAGCCAAGATTCTAGAAAAGACAATTATTTTGCAAAGCGTTCAGGTTATACAAATCAAAGGAGTATTTGTCAAAGATGCAGATTAACATTCACAGCTTTCATAAGGCATTTCCCCCTCACTGTATGGGTATACAGTCGTACCTTGGAATTCAAATGCTTTGCGACTCAAACTTTTTGGCTCCCGAATGCCGCAAAACTGGAAGTGAGTGTTCCAGTTTGCAAACGTTCTTTGGAACCCGAATGTCCCGCAGCCAATCAGAAGCCACGCCTTGGTTTCCGAATGTTTTGGAAGTAGAATGGACTTCTGGAATGGATTCCGTTCGACTTCCGAGGTACAGCTGTATTTCAGCAATTTCAAGCAGAACCTGTACAGATCCAGCACTCTAAGAGATGTAGATAACCCTGCTGTCAGTTCCAGTCTTCCAGGAACCCCAAACCATTATTTCCACCCAACAACAAAAAACCTCCCTATGCTGTTCAAAGACAGTTTTATTACATCACTAAATGGCAGTGGTGAATGGGACAGGAGGGTGTGAAACGGTGGAGGGTTGTGTGACATTATTTTCTTCCATGACATTAATTATGGCTGTTTTCCAATTCCAGGTGAAATAACAAAGTGAAGGGTCATCTGAAGAGGGACAACAAGTTGCCTAACATAAATGACTACATTTTTTCAGTTTCTTTCATCACCAACATAATCAAGGATTTATTATTTCTCCATTCACTTTTGGGGAAAGGTTGACTGGACAGATGACATTTTTATCTCGCTTTGTCTCATCATGTATCTGGGAGCAAGTCCTATCAAACTAAATGGGACGAATATATGACTAGACATGCATGGCCTTTTGCTGCCAGTATTCCATTTGAACTGGACTTTTCGGGCTGGTTGTTTATCCTTTAAACATGTATGCTATAATTTTGCCTTCCTTCAGTGTGTGTGTGTGTGTGTGTGTGTGTGTGTGTTGTATTAAAGTAAAGCTTAAAGTAGACCTAATGAAAAAAAATTAACTCAATTATCCCATTTAACTCCAATGGGTCTACTCTGATTTAGGACTAGCATTGCATACCGCTCATCGCTGTGGCTCTGTCGTGGTCATATTTCATTTTAGCTATTGTTGCCTACCTAGTCTAAACCCAAAAAGAGGATATTGCAATTTCAACTCTGAATGCAGTAGACAGAGTATTGTACCACACATATCAAATAGAATGTTTGCCTTTACTCCTGTTGTACATTACGCTTACATTTCTCGTGAACATTTTACATTCCTTCTGAATTGTTACCATGACTTCTCTATTTTTAAGTGTATCCCAAACTGCATCCAGAGGCAAGAAAGGGTTCAGTATATTCAAGAAACACCCTTAAAAAAGTCTTCATCTCTTGAAAAGTTTTTTTCCCAGAGCTTCCCAAAAACAAATAGAAACAAGAACTACTTATCCCCATAGTGGAGCAGGCAGCAATGCCAGCAAAATGCGTTACACAACAACAACAACAACAACAACAACAACAACAACAACAACAACAACAACAACATTTATTAGGTTTGTGAGGTCCATGCCTTTACACAAAACACCATAAAACACCGTTAAAAAGTAAACAATAAAATTATTAAAATAGGTTTAAGATTTTAAAAGCCTGTGCCGCGCTGTCGCAGCAAAGGGGACAAATCCAGACCAAACAAAAAACAAAGAGGCAAAAAATGAAACCCAACACCCCCCCATACAGGAAAATGGATTCAACAGGTTAGGAGAGCGATGGGAGGGCCTTCACTACCTCATTCAGGAACCCCACCCTGGTTTTCATAGCCCTCGCCATGAAAACCGCGACCACGTGGGTAATCCGTGGGTCAGCGTCCACCAGCAGAAACTTTACACCATAGGTGAACATTGGTGTGTGTGTTTTTTGGTTTTGTATTCAACTAATGCGGGTGATGCTGTGGTCTAAACCACAGATCCTAGGGCTTGCCGATCAGAAGGTCGGCGGTTCGAATCCCCGTGACAGGGTGAGCTCCCATTCCTTGGTCCCTGCTCCTGCCAACCTAGCAGTTCAAAAGCACGTCAAGTGCAAGTAGGTACCGCTCCGGCGGGGAAGTAAACAGCGTTTCCGTGCACTGCTCTGGTTTGCCAGAAGCGGTTTAGTCATGCTGGCCACATGACCCGGAAGCTGTCTGTGGACAAACACCGGCTCTCTCAGCCTATAGAGCGAGGTGAGCGCCGCAACCCCAGGGTCATCCACGACTGGACCTAATCGTCAGGGGTACCTTTACCTTTAAGTACTGCTTAGAGTAGACCTATTGAAATCAATTAAGCACAGTTATGTCTTTTAACTTCAATAGGTCTACTCTGATTTAGGAGTAGTTGGGAGCTCCTCAGAGTGCCAAGGATTTGCTCAGGCTCCCAAACACTAGACAGGACACTCAGGAGCGATCGTGTTCACCAGGTGATGGGCTCATATGTTTGTTATTTTTCTCTGTTTGAGAATGCACTTTAACTGTGATACACCCCAAGCATAAGCTGTGCCTCAGTTTTCCATATTGGACATGGGGATATGTCAGCCTCTCTTTAATTCATATAGTGCCTACACAAAATTAAGGAGTGTATTTTTTTTAATTTTTTTGCAAAGGAGGGTTTCCATTACCAACTTGCTTTTCATTTTGGTTTCCCACAGCAAACACATGCCTCATGACATTTTTAGCTGACTCACTGCACATAAGGAAATGAGTTTCTATTGAAAGCCCTACACATCACATCTGCCTGTCTCCATCTGACTTGCCTTGGGTTGAAAGTGGAAACGCATGCCTGGCCACATTTGCTAGCATAAACAGGACACATCTGTTCTGGGGATGACTTATCCAAATGTCAATACCAGCCTTCAGCCATGTTGCTATCAGTGGCAAGCACCATAAGATGAAATGTGTGCTATGGATTTTAGCCTTGATGAAATTAAACTCTTTATTCCTTGCTTGAAAATAAATAAGTAATAAATTAAAGCTCTGTTGAACAAGGTTATCGACTGCTGTGGAGCGTCTTTTTTTAAGAATAAGAATAATAATAAGAACCTTGCTGTCCAAAAAATAGTTAATAGCCACTTCTCACTTAGCAGAATTTCTGGACATTTATGGCACCATCTCAAGACCCAAAACCATACTGTTCAACTTTTTCAGATAAAAAAATGAGACGATCGACTTCCAGGATGTACTCCTGGGCAAGTCATGTGACCCGTGTTGCAATCTCATCCCCCCCCAAAGTGATTTTTGTGGGGTGAGAGCGTGGCAAGAGAGCACGAGAGATCATGGCACCCAAAACGGCCACCACAAACTCACGCAAAAACTAGGCTGTCCCGTTTTTCCCGGGACACCTGGCAGGTATGCAAAACTTTCCTTCCAACCAGACACCTAGGCCTCGAAGGCCAGTACTCAACAATTTGGAACATGAGATTTTGGGAAAGATACATAGTTGCCAATTCATGCCCTACAAACACACCCCCAAGGCACCCAGAGCGTTTTGAGTCGAAAACACTATTTTAAAGGGAAACTGCTGCAGTCTGTTTACTAACCCACCTTGCTGCAGGAACCAGGGCAGGGCAAGCTATTGCAGTGTGAATTAATTTCAAGGTACAGAAGGGGGGGAGCCTGTGACGAGCCTCAGCAAATGGGAGAACAGCATGAATATCTGAAAAGGCTGTGAAGGGGGTCAATACCACAGCTCCCCAGTCCTCTCAGAGGGGTGATTTTTTTTGCAGAATGGAGGAATTGGTTCCAAAAACATGTCTTGCAATATGTTGGAGTGTGGGACAGGGGAGACATTCTGCTGGTTGCCATTTTATGTGTTGTTTGGCTATTCCGTTTCCAAATAATAAATAGATAAATGAAATTCCAAGCTGCTGAGTACATTTTCCCCATAAACTGAGGAGCACGAAGCAAGCAGACACCCACTCACGCAATGGGTCTCCTCTGTCTTCTGCATGGCCCAAAATCTGTTCCATAAGGTTGAGGGACCCTCCAGAGCAGATCTGAGGGGGCATGGAGGGGGCGCTGGGGGAGGAAGAAGCAACAGTGCCAGCTTGAATAAAATATTGGTGGTGCATGCACACCATTAGAACAGCATTGCCCATCAACTTGGGGGGTGTTCCCCAAATATATAATTGGGGGAGCCAAAGCCCCCTAGGCCCCTAGGAGTTGGCTCCTATGGAAAGAAGAGAAACCAGAAAAAGTCCTGTTGTAGAATAGATATATTACCTTCACAATTCAATCAATATGAAGTATTGGGTCGGAAGTAAGAATTTACAACTATCGGAGGGAGCAAAATCTGCTACAAAAAATTGGTTAATATCAATAAATGGGGGGTGAGGCCTAGCACTAAGTGAGGCCTAGCATGGCCCTTGAGCTTGAGTTGGCTTCTTTGACGGCCTTGTCCTTATAACTTGGGTGTAAGTTCCATTCGCAACAAAATCACACTTCACTAAATTCACCAGGTTGGATGGTGCAAGCCTATACATGCATACGCGGAAGAAAACCCCACTGGGGTTTCAATGGGTCTTTGACCTCATCAGTGGTTGAGGTGAACAAGATGAATGACTGTAGGCCTGACTCCCTGCCAAGTCCACATAGGGTTGCAGCCTGAGTTTGTGTGTTCCTCTGGAATCCTTGATATCTTTGCATCACCTAGAGTGCCCCAAAGACCAGGAAAACAAACACCTGTTAAGCTTAACTAACTACCGGCCAAGCCCAGGGAAGCGGCCAAGGTGGCCTGGGAGCTCATGACCAAGACTTCTGCATCTTCTAGCTCTTCAACGTGGTTTTGGGGGGAGTAGGGGCGCTGGTAGCTGGAGGAGGGAAGGAAGGTGCCAGAGGCCTAGTGGGTGCACAGTGGGGAATGGAGCCCAAGGGATGGATCCTGCAAGAGATAAATGTGTATCCATATGCCACTGGTGAATACATTGCTGCTCTGTTTAACTGGCGGGATGAACAGAATTATACCTTGCGCCAATTACGTGATGAAAGATATTTTTTTCCAATTTTTGGGCAGAAGAAAACAGGTTGCGGCGGTTATGTGGTGAAACACGATGACTAATTAGTGTGAACGTGGCTAAATAAAAACAAAACGGTTCGAGTTTTTGCAAGTGAGATTCACCCGAACTGTGTAGTTCATACAGCCTTGTTTTTCTCAGCAATGAAATCTTTGGGTTTTGAAAAGGTGTCAAACTTGTGAGAGGAAAAAGAGGAAGTTATTAGCTCCCTGGACCTCAAGTGTTTGTTTGTTTTCACACCTTTCCTTCACACCTTCATGCCAGTTAGGACGTCACTAACTGGAAATTTTCTTTTTTCTTTTTTAAGGCACTTCATAAGAGAATGGTTAAGGGGAAATTCTGAAGGCCTCATTGCAACAGAAATGAATCCCGAACAGAAACTGACTGTGGGTCATTCGGCAGAGGTCGGGTTGCTTCGATCAACTCCAGCCTTGGGATCGGTGAGGTAATTTTAATCTGTTTAGTATTTAAACGTCTGTATGTTTTAAAGAAGAGTTGTAGATTTATTGTGATTTTACTGATTGAAAACTGCTTTCAGGTTTGTTTGTTTGTTTTTTTACAATAAATAAATAAAATAAAAGAAAGCTTTATTTTAACATTATGGTTCTTGAGAACATAGGATACCCCAAAGGAAAAGGGACTCCTTGGAATGTCCTAGCCTTTCCGGGAAGGAAGTGAAGGATACTATGCCTGAGAAAGTGGAGAAGCATTTTTATCCTTTAGTCAAGGGTCTCCTGTTGATTCTTGGGCTTCCTAGCTGATGCTGAATTGCAAGTCTTCCTTGCTACCATCTTCCAACTGAGCATCTTTATGTAAGGGAGGCTGGGGGGAATAGATGGGGCTTGGAGCAGCTGCATGTGAGGCTTGGAGAAGGCTGCAAGGTAGCCTTGCTGTATCCCACCAGCTTCCCTATAGTCCAGCATTCAGTTGACTCTTGGAGCCGAGAACTTCAAGGATAAAGAGCGAATGGTCAACCTTCCAGAAGCTCCACTTCAGCTCCTGTTATCAGAGCCAAACGGGAACGGCTGAAGCTCAGTGGCAGAACATCTGCTCTGCAAGAGGAAGGTCCCAGCCAGGATCAATACCTGGCATCTCCCGAGAGGGATGGGGGAGAAGCCCGCCTGCAACCTTGGAGAGCCACTGCTGCCAGTTTGTGTAGGCAATACTGGGCTCAATATAAGGCAGCTTCCTATGTTCCGATGCCAGGCCAGAGCAACAGCTGGCAGGGAGCAACATGGGCCTTCGCCAAGCACCCTTTTCAGCCTGAAAGCTTCCCACCACTCAGCCAAGAGAGAGGCTTAAAGAAGGTAAGTGAGAAAAGCCCTTGCTAACTCCTCGCAAGCTTGTTACTCGACTATGTCCCAGAAAGGCTACCTGCCAAGCTGCTTCTTGCCTCCAAGCTACGGATTATGCTAGGAAGCTGGAGGAGGGCAAGGGGCCTACCCGACAGTCTGGCCGAAGCCTCATGCTTTATTGAGAGACTCCAGAGCCCTCAGATGAGTGTTGGGCTTCAAAGAAGTATGGAGGGGAGAAGAAGGCTACCCAAAAGCTTGCTCAAATGCTAGGCTTTTGGCTTCCTGGGAATCGGCTGGGTGGAAGGAGGTAAATGAAAGTCAGGTGCTCAGCTGTGAAATACCTCACCTCACAGTTCGGCAGCAGGTTTTAAAAGTGAGCCAGGAAAGGTTCCTGAAAGCTTACTCCAAGCCTAATGACTCCTGCTCTCTTGAAGGGGTGCAAGGCTTATGGGAAGCTAGTGGTGAGGAAGGGAGCTACCCAAAAGCCTGCTTCAGCCTGATCCTCAGCTGGGAGATGGCAGGGACCCAACTGAGCACTAGGGCTTGCAACAAGCTGGACAGGTGCAAAGGAGTGCTATAAAATCCATGTCAGCTGTAAGATCCCCTTACGCTCAAAGGGTGTAAGGCTTATGGGATGGTGGTGGTGAGGAAGGGAGCTAGGAAAGCATGGGGTCTAGCTGAAAGCCTGGCTGGAGCCTCATGCTCTACTGGGAAACTCCTGACCTCCCTGAGGAGTGTTGAGCTTTTAAGAAGTAGAAGAAGGGCAGAAGAAGGTTACCTAAAAGCTTGCTCAAATGTAATAGTCAGCTAGGATAGGCTTTTGGATAGCTCCCTCCCCAATGAACATTCGGCTTCCAGGGAGTTGGCTGAGGTGACTGAAAGTCTACCCCAGCTAGATGCTCAGCTTAGAAATTTCTGACCCCTCCAGTTCAGTAGCAGGCTTTAAGCTACTGGCAAGTAGGGAGTACCTGAAAACTTGCTCCAAGCCTAGTGATCATTTGGGAGACTCCTGCTCTCTCTAGAAGGAGCGCAAGGCGTTTGAGAAGCTGGTGGGGAAGAAGGGAGCTATCTGAAAGCTTGCCCTAAACCCAGCTAAGCACTAGGCTTAAAACAAACTGGATACAAGGAGTTTCTGTAAAATCCACCTGGTGCTCAGCTGTGAGGTTCCCTGCCTTTATGTAATAGCATCAGGCTTCATGAACTCTGGAAGGGAACAAGGAGGAAAACTGGAGCTCTGCCCCGCCTGATGCTCAGCTGGGAGATCATTCAGTAACTAGCTTAGCGTCAGGATTCAGGGATGCTGACCCTGGAGCAAATAGGAAATCTGAAGCCAGCCCTGAGTGTAAGGTTTTACAGGTGCTGGGGAGCATCTGGAGTGGTGGCGGGGCTGCCTGGAGGCCTGCCCTGATCCTAGTGCTCGATTGGGGGATTCTTGACCACACAGCTGAAGGCTGGGCTATGGGTAAGCTGGTGGGGAGCATCAAGGAGGGGGGCTACCTTCTATTCCTCCTGTGAGCCTGGTTCTCGGCTAGGAGATTCTTGAGCCCCAGCCAGGTGCTAGGAGTCACAAAAGCTGATAGAGAGCAGCTGGGGTGGGGGCTGCAGCATCCAGATCCCTCCCAAAGCCTGATGCTCAGCAAGGAGATTCTTGATCACCTACCTAAGTGTTGGGTTTTACATAAGCTAGGGGGGACAGCTTGGAGGGGGTAGGCTGCCTAGATGCCTACCCACATGCTTGCCACAAGCAGATGCACCGCTGGGAGATACGTGACAACCCACTTGAGTGAAATGCTTCACAAAAGCTAGTGGGGCACCAGCCTGGATGGCTGGCCCAAGGGCCTCATGCTCCACTGGGAGATTCCTGTCTACCCAGCTGATGGTTGGCCATAAGCTTGTGGGAAGCAGCTGAAAAGTGGGGCTACCTGGATTTTTGCTCAAGCTTGAGGCTCACCTGGGGGATAAGCTGGTAGTGAACAGACGAGAGGCTACCTGGATGCTTTCTTTGAGCCTGGGAGATTCTGAACATTAGGATTTACAAAAGCTGTGCGGAAGCTGCCTGGGTGGCTGCTACAAGCCTCATGCTCAGCTGGGGGGGGGGGGGAATTTTGGCCATGCAACTGTGTGTTAGGTTTCATAAAAGCTAGTGGGAAGCAGCCATAAGTTAGGGCATCTTAGATTCCTGCCCCAAGAGATGCCTGCTCAGCCAAGAGATGCAATCAGCAGGCTCCAGGACTGGCTGGGAACAAAGGGACTCCCTGAAAGCTTGCTCTCACTTTATGCCCAGTTGGAGTTCCATCTGTCAGGGAGGAGGGTGGCTGAAAACCTCCCCCAGCCAAATGCTTAGCTGGAAGATTCCTGAAACCACTACCCCCAGATGAGCAGCAGGGTCCAGCCTGGGAGAGAACTACAGGAAATCTTGCCCCAAGCCTAATGCTCAGTTGGGGGACACCCCCCCCCCAACCTCTCAGATGATCAACAGGCTTCAAATAAGCTGCTGTTGGACTCTCTGAAAGCCTGCCCCATGCTCATCTGTGGGGCTTGAGCTTCCCAGATCCACAAGTGGCTTCAGAAAAGCGGCAATGAAGTGAGGAAGCATCTCAAAGCCTGTGCTAAATAAAACCTGTGTTAAACAGTGTCACAACCTTCCTGAGCAACAGCAGGCAGCAGAGAAGCCAACCAGGAGTAGCCAGGGTATGGGGGGAGCTGGCTGAGAGCTGGGAGGTTACAATGATGGGTTCCTCGCCCCTCAGATGTAGGAAGCAGGTAGGTAGCAGGAGGTGCTATCTGAAACTCTGGTTCTAGCCTGGTGCTCAACTGGGAGATTCTTGACTATTCAGATGAGAAACAAGCTTCATGGGGGCTGGGTGAACAAGGAGATTATGGGGGGGGGAATCTCACCCAGGCCTGAAGCTCTGTCTGGAGACCCCCCAATTCCTACCAGAAGGTTAGGCAGCAAGTGTCTTTGAGGGGCCCAAGTTCTACTCCATGCTCAGAAAGTGTTCTTTGGAGCAGAAAGATCTCCAAGCTTTGCTGCACCGCAGTCACTGAAGCCCTGGAATCTCTCTCGAGTGAGCTGCTGTGGATGAGTGGGCTGAGCTGGTTAGGACAGGAGGCTTGTCAAAACTCCTAGTAGCAGGAAAAGTTTCAGGAGACCCACTGAAAGACCACTTTCTGGCTTCTGTACCCAGCCCCAGGAGGGTAGTGTAATCAAGGGGTTTAGCAAAGCAGAAAAATGCGATCTGGTACACCTGAGAAAGGCAGCCCCGAGGGACTGCACACTCCTGGGAGTTGGGAAAGGAGCATAACAGTTTATGCTCCTAGCATGATTCCTAGTGGTTGCAAGCTGAAGTGAGAACAAGCTAGGTTTGATCCTCAGGATAGGGAAGATATGTATTGAACACCAGAACTTTTGAATTCTCTCTAGGAAGGTAAGATTTCCAGGGTTACTGTGTGAGAAGCAGACATAACCAGGACTAGAGCAAGAAGGGCTTGTCCCTAGCTTTGGAAGGGTAGTGAGTTTTAGGACAAAGTCATTTCAGGAAGCTGGAACAGACTGGATAGGTTAGGGAGCTGGGAGCCATAACTCCTAGATTCTGTCTAGGGTTGCTAGCTGGCAGGGGTGGGGTGGGACAACCTCACTGTGCCTTCAAAAGCAGCTTGAAAAGCTATGCCTGCTGAACTTCCACCTGCTTGGGAGATACTAAAGCAGGCTTCCTCAACCTCGGTCCTCCAGATGTTTTGAGACTACAATTCCCATCATACCTGACCACTGGTCCTGCTAGCTAGGGTTCATGGGAGTTGTAGGCCAAAAACATCTGGAGGGCCAAGGTTTAGGAAGCCTGTACTAAAGGCACAGGGAACATGGCAGGAGGAAAGTTCTCCTATGCTGTAGTTTGCTGGATTTTATGTATGGTAGGGTTGCCTTTTTCGATTTCATCATTTTACTGAGTTGTTGCATGGTTGATTTTAATTTTGTCTATGTAATTTACGTACACTGCCTGGAATATGCACTTTTTATTATAAACAACTTATAAGCTAAATAGTTGTACCTCTGCTTTATCGGGTAGAAGAAAGTAGCAGGCCAGTGCATTGTCATTTATGGAGTAGGTGAGGCCCACAAACCACCGTCTTTCAAATTTAGAGCTCAAAAACGGTTGCAACTGACGACACGAACTGACTTGGCTTCATATTGTATCTGGATTTTATCTATTGTGATTTGTGTCTTCCTGATTTAATCATCTTACTGAGTTGTTGCATGGTTGGTTTTAATTTTGTCTATTTTATAACATATGCTACAGGGAGATTATTATTATTTTAAGTTACTCATAAGCTGAATAGTTGAACATCCACTTTATCCAGTAGGAGGAAAGCATCAGGCCAATGTTTTGTCATTTGTGGAGTAGGTTGGGCCCATAAACCACCAGCTGATGATACTCTGTAGACTAGATAATCTTCCACACTTAGAACTCCAAACAAGTTGCAATTGGCTGTACAAACTGATTTGGCTTCACCTTCATATTATTACTGCCAGTTAATGGCGTTCAAATATTTTCCAGTCACAGTTTGCTTGCCTTTCCTTTTTTGACCGCTGCTATTTGATTGTCCCCTTACCCAGTTTCAGTCAAATTTGTACATGAGGGGGCACTAAGAAGGACATCTGCAACCTGCAGCTGGTGCAGAGCGAAGAGGAAGTGAGAGAACTTGCATGACTAAAAGAGGCATGGGATTTTGAGATGTGGGCAATGCCAGCCAAAAACGTCACCCAAGATAGTGAGAAACATGCGCTGACTCAAGACATAAGTCTATCAGTGTTCGAGGAAGCTATGTCTCATTCAAACCATACATTCAAAGCACTCTCGCCCCACTGTTTCATGGCTTCCCCTAAAGAATCCTGAGCTCTGTAGTTTGTTAAGGGTGCTAGGAGCCGTTAGGAGACCCCTCGCAGAGCTACACTTCCCAGCATTCTTGGGGGGAAGCCATGACTTTTAAGGTGATGTAAGAGCACTTTAAGTGGATGGTGTGGGTGTGACTGTGTTCCTAGGCAAGTGCATTCAGGACTGCAGCTATAGATCTTGAGCCAGAATTCAAACCTTGATTGTTTCATCCCACTGGTTTTGGTTAGATGAAAGGGTCTTAAATCTAATGACTTGGTCTCAGATGGGTAGTGAGTCAGCCACCAAAGTGGCTATTACCTTTTCTCCTTCATCTTACTCCAAACCAAGATAACTCAGTAGCTAAAGGCTTTCTCACTGTGGCAGGAAAAGCTCCCCCCCCCTTAACTTTCTGAGGGACACCTGAGTGTGGCCCAAAAGCAGGAAATAAGCTGCCAACCTCAAATGTAAATGTATCTAGTCTAGACACTTGTGATTTGCAATCTGTTGAGCAACCAGAAGCTTTTGTCATGGGGCAGAAGTCCAGCAGCACCCTCTTGGCCTAAGGCTCCACACCTCCTAATGGACACAAATATCTTGTTCTCTTAGAGGTAGTAAACCTAGGTCTCAGAGGTAACACACAGCGGGTGCTCTTTTATAAAAACAAAACAAATCCCCACATTGGGGTTTTTTTTAATGCACTGTTCATTTTCCACTTGTGAGAACACTGGGGAGGTGAGGAACTTCTTGCCAAGGTGCCAAATGTGCCCCCCGTCCGACTTTTAAAACCCTTCCCAGACCTACTGCAGACCTTTCCTTTAGTGTTTTCCCCTGGTCGGAAGAACTTCCTGACAGTGAGAGCTGTTCGGCAGTGGAATTTTCTACCAAGGAGTGTGGTGGAATCTCCTTCTTTGGAGGTCTTTAAGCGGAGGCTTTAAGCGGAGCCATCTGTCAGGAATGCTTTGATGGTGTTTCCTGCTTGGCAGGGGGTTGGACTGGATGGCCCTTGTTGTCTCTTCCAACTCTATGATTCTATGAATATGCCAATGAATTGTGATCATGGCTCTTGCTTATCTGGGTGGGGGAAATAGAGAGGCATGTGTGTGCAGAATTCTGACTTTTCTACAGCTAGGATGTGCCAAGGTAAGAACTGCATGTGTTTCTCTGTTCACCCTTGTTGCCTTTTTGCCTTTGGTCCTGCCTGCCAATGGAATGTGGCCCCTAGAAGCCTGGTTACAATAGATGTGGCCCTTTGCTTTAAATATTCAGCATCCTAGGTTTTTACTGTTCTTAAAGCAGGTTTCTAAATCTCATAGCTGAGAAAATAAGCTTGAAAGTGAACAGATATTTCCTTGCTTCCCCCCCCCTAAAAAATAGCAGTGAGATCAATCATGGAACCTCGTTCATTCCAGGTGAGCTTAGCACTTGTTGACAATGGCAAAAATAAGAATAAACTCGGATGTGCCCAAATGTCTTGAGGTTAATGCGCTACCTCAAATAATGTTTACCAGGCCCCTTATGGGGTTTGAGGCTCTTATTGTTAATGCTGGCTCTAAGAGGAACGGATTTGTCTTGAGGATTAATAAAATCTTAATTGAAATTTAGGCAGGCTCCCTTGCATGGCTGAAAGGAGGCAGATAGGAGGGATGAAGCATACATATCTATGGTGCTCTAGACCAGAAAGTCAGTGTCTCCCTGTATAAGGGAAAACATATAAAGATCAGCCTACAGTACAATTGTCACATATGGAAGATAACATAGCACCAACAGGTTGGCATGCATGTGGTGCTAGAGGCACTTATTACCACTCGCTGTGTTGTGATGAAGGCATAAATGAGACGATGAGATCCTGTGACTCCCGCTCAGCTCATGGAATCATACAGGTGAAACTCGAAAAATTAGAATATCGTGGAAAGGTTTGTTTCTTTCAGTCATTCAACTTAAAAGGTGAAACTAATATACGAGATAGACTCGTGACATGCAAAGCGAGATATGTCAAGCCTTTATTTGTTATAATTGTGATGATTATGGCGTACAGCTGATGAGAACCCCAAATTAACAATCTCAACTTTGGGGTTTTCATCAGCTGTACACCATGTTGTTGTTGTTCAGTCGTTCAGTCGTGTCCGACTCTTCGTGACCCCATGGACCAGAGCACGCCAGGCACGCCTGTCCTTCACTGCCTCTCGCAGTTTGGCCAAACTCATGTTAGTTGCTTCGAGAACACTGTCCAACCATCTCATCCTCTGTCGTCCCCTTCTCCTTGTGCCCTCCATCTTTCCCAACACCATAATCATCACAATTATAACAAACAAAGGCTTGACATATCTCGCTTTGCATGTCATGAGTCTATCTCATATATTAAACTTCAGTAGCTAATGAAAACAATTGCTTACATAAATGGACTTATCCACGATATTCTAATTTTCACCTGTAGAAGAGTAGAATTGGAAGGGACCCCCGAGGAGCATCTATTCTAACCCCCTGCAAAACATCCACATTTGCTGGACAGCATACTCTCAACATGCATTCCTCTCTTTTTTTTTGCAGCAAGAACCACAGCCCCAACGGTCTTCCCATTGCCGCCCTGCAGCCAAGACTCCTCAACTCCCTCCCAGGTCTCCATAGGTTGCCTGATCAAAGGCTACTTTCCTGAACCAGTCACAGTACAGTGGAATTCAGGGGCCATCACACGTGGCATCCGGACCTTCCCTGCACTGTTGGATTCATCCAGGGGCCTCTACACCCTCAGCAGCCAGCTCACCATCCCAACCAGCACCTGGGAATCGGAGAAGTTCCAATGCAATGTTGCCCATGCAGCTTCCAGTTCCAGAATCAGCAAAGACATTGAGCGTGAGTCTGGCTGGGCCTTTGTTATCTGCTTTCTTTTTAACCTACAAATGGATGATCAATCCGGCAAAAGAAAGAAAAGTAAAATACGAGGGTGGGGAGAGACGGGAAATGGATTCAGTATCTTTGGGTAGTATTATTTTCTAGCACCAAGGCATGTTAAGCACAGCAGCAACTCAACGTTGGCTTACAAACGAAATGTGGGAGACAAAGTTCGGAGTTGTCTGCTCAGCACTAAAAGTGATGTTAGGGTTGTGCCATTTCAGATTTCAGTCGTCGGGGGCAATTTAAAAAAATCCAGCGGCATTTAAAAATAATAATTAAACTACACTTTAATGTTAAATTGTTAAATTTGTGGTGATTTATTTTTAAATTTTATTTATTGCTGCTTTATTCTCAGAGCAATGTTACCAGCATGTGTACCACACGCAGTGTGTGCTGCTAATAGTATTCATGACCTGCTCCTTTAAACTGCATGTATTCACTTGCACAACCAGTAGGAGGGAAGTACCTTGATGAGACGGTGAGGCTGTTCAAATCAAAGTGGGTCCCTCAAGGCTTACATTGAGCAGGAGACAGGTCCCAAAATGGAGATCACTAAGATCACATAGAAGTGGTATCAATGCCCCTCACATATGGATCATAGCTGTCAACTTTTCACTTTTTTTAAGGGAAATTCCCTTATTCCGAATAGGATTCCTCTCAAGAAAATTGAAAAGTTGACAGCCATGATATGGATGTGGGGAGAAGATCAATTGGGTTCACATTTAAAGGTGATTCTACATATTTCGCAGCACTTGAACCAAAACATGGCCATCATTTCCAACTTGCACTTCTTTAAATTGTGCAAAGCTGTCCATCAGCCAAGTAACATGCACACACACAAAAATACATATCGTGTGTGTGTATATAATATATAAGAATGTGTTACATTAGGAGAATTGTTTTACAGGAATGTTTATATTAGGCAAAATTTCACTCAGAGGTGTGTATATTAGGAGACGTTTGAATTAAAATGCAGATGATTTTACATGAGGACTGGTTTGCAGATTGGTGTGAAAAAAAACTTGAAAAATAAGCAACTGAGAGAAACCGTAACTGACAGATTCACCCATCCTTGCCTTCCTATAATGTAGGCCAAACTGCAAAATCACCAGTGGCCCCGGAGGTCCGCCTGCTCCATTCTTCCTGCAATCCCAGATCCAGTGATGCCACCATTGAGCTGCTCTGCATTATCTCCAGGTTTTACCCCAAAACGGTGACGGTGGAATGGCTGGTGGGTGGGCAAGCCGGGCAGCTGGCTTCATTCACTGAGGAGCCCAAGAAGGATGCCCAGGGATACACCTTCAGTACCACAAGCACAGTCAATGTTAGCCAAGAAGACTGGCAGGCTGGGAATGTCTACTACTGCCAGGTGTTCCACGAAGCAACACAAACAAAGGTGAAGAGCCAAGCCAAGAAATGTGAAGGTAAGAGCAGCTGACGAAGTTGGCACTTGGGTTTTCCTCTGTTTTGGTGGGCATGGACTCGAATGTGAAGGGGAGGGCTGCTTCCAGATTGCAGCTTCCTCCCACTTCTTTTACAGATATATAGATATGTTGTTGTTCAGTCGTTCAGTTGTGTCCGACTCTTCATGACCCCATGGACCAGAGCACGCCAGGCACGCCTATCTTTCACTGCCTCCCACAGTTTGGCCAAACTCATGCTAGTCGCTTCGAGAACACTGTCCAACCATCTCATCCTCTGTCATCCCCTTCTCCTTGTGCCCTCCATCTTTCCCAACATCAGGGTCTTTTCTAGGGAGTCTTCTCTTCTCATGAGGTGGCCAAAGTACTGGAGCCTCAACTTCAGGATCTGTCCTTCCAATGAGCACTCAGGGCTGATTTCTTTAAGGATGGATAAGTTTGATCTTTTTGCAGTCCATGGGACTCTCAAGAGATACAGCTGCTTTCAATCATGGCCCATTGAATTAAGCCTTGAACACATGACATTAATGGTAGAGTAGTTGTTTTCCATTTCTGCTGGAAGCAGGACTCGGGGAAGACATAGTGCAGTGGACATCAGAGTGCCGCAAATGTCCATGAAAAGTCTTGGCAAATATGCTATCCTCTTCAGGGGAGTAGGGGAGTTTGACTCAGTGGTGTAAACCTTCTCCTGGATAGAACAATGTAGTCTTGATAGCAGAAGCTGATGTTGTAGAGGAGGGTGACAGGGCACTGTTTGTTCCTGCTCATTATTCACAATGGAATATGGAGCTGTTATTAATTTTAGGACAACCAAGGGCAACAAACACCAGCTTCCTTCTTTTAATATTTGTACCAAGTCTGGAGTTTTTGCTCCCTTTTACTCTGCAGCAAGGAATGCCCTTGTTAACAGATTATTATTATTATTATTATTATTATTATTATTATTAATTTATATTTGTACCCCGCCCATCTGACTGGGTTACCCCAGCCACTCTGGGCTGCTTCCAACAAATATAAAAGCATAATAAAGCATCAAACATTAAAAACTTCCCTATACAAGGCTGCCTTCAGGCATATTCCAAAAGTTGTATAGTTATTTATCTCCTTGACATCTGATGGGAAGAAGTGAGAGTCAAATAGAGAACTAACATGAAGTCTGTGCCTCCAGATGCTAACGTCTGCCCTTCCACTGGCATTGATGTGAGAATCATACTCCCAACTCCAAAAGACCTGTACGTAAACAGCGACCCCAAACTCATCTGCATGGTAGAAAACCTGATAGATACAGATGGGCTGAAAATCAGCTGGTCACGGCAAACATCAGGACCTGTGAGCCAAGAACTACTGGAAACTAAAGAAGAGGCTAATGGAAAGTACACCGCTACGAAGGCCCTCTCTGCCACAACGTGGCTACAGGGAGATAAATTCACCTGCAAAGTGGAATATCCAGGCCTGGCTGCTCCCATCATTAGGACCGTTGCCAAGACGGCAGGTAAGGGGGAAACAGGGTTGGTATCCCATCCTGGGGCTGGTGGCTTTGTGTTTCAGCAGGAAAACACAACACAACTTGGCAAATCTGCAGTTTACACTAGAGACACAAGTTACAATTTCAAGCAGTCTGGTTGAGGTCTTGTGCAGGTTTGCACAATCATTCTACCCTTGTCTCTGCTCAAAGGTTTTATGGTGCTAGAAAAACCTGCAATACATTTCTTATCAGAAGGCAACACTGGAACCAAGGAAAGAAAGGCTTGTGTCCACGGCTGGGGCCAAGACCTCTCCCATTACTCTTTCCACTCTCATAAAAACCATTTCATCTCTGGTTATGGATCCTTCAAACCCCTGAATCTGTCTATTGATAATGTTTACCCAGCATTGGTCAAGCTAGATGAAGGATTGAGCCAGTTCTGATGAAGGCAGATCTTTATTTCTTTGCCTTGGTGGCCCACTCCACACAATTAACAAGCCACCAGGGTAACTGCTTCAGGAGCAACTGTGCAGAGCTTGCTCTTTGAAGTTTGCAAGATTTTTGCCTTTCAACCCCAAACCATGCTGCAACTTGAGCATACCAGTACCTTCTCGGGAAAGACTGGGATTCTGTGTGGGCTGGGTGACTTCTGTATATCTGTTGAGAAACTGGGCTGTAGAGATACCTCATATCTCTGCTGTCCCAGTTTTTGCTCTTATTCATTCATCCAGCTCAAAGAAGCCCAACACATGCTATAGATCTTCACATAGATCTGCACACTGATGGTGATTCAGTTGAAGGCACTTCAGCTCGTTGGCAATTGAGTATTTACCCCACTGTGTCTACTGTGCAGACATAAACTGCTCTTAAAGAATCTAGCAGATAATATTTAGAGTCAAGTGACATTAAAAGCCAGGTGGAGCAACTATTGGGAACATACTGCTGTTAGGAAGTGCATATGAACAGGCCAGAGGTGAGACGGGCTCTCTGCAATAACCCTGTCTGGAGTACCTATGTTCAAGAGAACAAAATCACAGGGACTCTCATTGTCAACACTGCATCCACTCATTTGGTCTAAACTTAACTACGGTTGCCTCTCCTTTTCTCTCACATATATTGTCCCTGATCTCAAAAAGGCACGACCCATGCTCCTGAGGTGTACCTTTTCCGGCCCCACCCTGAGGAAGTCCGTACTCGGCCAACTATGCTGACCCTCACCTGCATGATCACTGGGTTCACCCCAGAACCAATTTCTGTCCAGTGGCTGAAGAATCACAACGCTATACCTGAAGATCACCATGTCAACACCCCAGTCATGAAGGACAACAACAACCATTTCATGTACAGCCAACTGAAAATCCCATTAACTGACTGGGACAATGGAAATGCGTACACCTGCATGGTTATCCACGAAGCCCTCCCCATGAAGTTCACCCAGAGGACCGTGGAGAAATCCCAGGGTAAAAAATGAGGACCATCCCTCCTACGGCATTGCAACTTCTTCAGATTCTCCCAGATTTTCCTCTAGCATTGTTAGATAAACCCTGTGTAAATAATTTCCATGCATGCGTGTTTGGCCTATGGCTGAATAAAAAGAGAACCGACTCAGCTATATCCCATGTTGTGGTCATTTGCAGGAGAATTGATGACTAGCGTGGGTTTTGGAAAGTGTGTGTGTGTGTGTATTAATTAAGTGGGTATTCGTGGTATTTGAAAGCAAAATGTATTCGCCATTATCAGAGCTATGCCATGGGGAGTGGGGAGGTTCCAAAGGTCTGATGTCAGTATATGTGTAGTTTTACTGCTCACAACAGGCCCTTGCTATGTGCCAGAAGTGAGATGGATTTGGTCCAAAGACACCCAGTGAGCTTCATCTAGTTAAGTGGTGATTTGAATCTGGGTCACATTCCACCGGGCTCAAGTCCAACACCCCGTCCTCTGCTCCACACTGGCTTCCATCTATACATCTCCATACACAGGAAGCTGCTCTCCTTTTAACGTCTGGTGCTGAAAACATCAAATAAGCTGCTAATACACCACTGAGGAATATTTCTGTACCAGTCTCTGCCTCCTTCAGTCAACTGCCACCAGGCCTCAGTTCCTCAGTGGTTCAAACCAATTGATCATGGCAGAGCTGCAGTGTTCACTGCATTCCAACAACATAATTATAGCTCAGTGCTCTTTATATTTTTGAATCTGCCACGCCCCCCAAAAAATCAAAGCCCAAAGTTCATCAATAAGTTTGCCTTTTTTTGGCACCCATATATATAGAAGAGAGTCCTGCCCATATCAGAGTATTTTGCATTGCCTCTCCTTGCTCTGCCTGTCCCAAATATTGATGTATGGTACATGATGTAAGAAGCTGGCTCATCGGTTTGCCTACTCAGAGTAGCCCCACTGAAATTAATTGATAGGTGCAATTTAGGTTCATTCATTTCAACAGGTCTACGCTGAGTATGGCTAGCATTGGCTGCAAGCTCTGTCGCAGAGCTGGAACCTTGTTCCAATAAGAGGTGCAGCGCTATCTGTATGGAGGTGCAACACAGAGGCCAATGCCATCCTGTGGAAAGTTGGTTCAATGGGGCGCAGCAGCATGAGCAGCACGGACAGAAAGTAGGCAGAAGTCGTCTGGTGCAACATATGTGCACACTCCCCCCTTCGACACATGTAGCTTCCCTTCATATCAACTCACCTGGCCTGGATTACTGTGCATATCAGTGAAAGGGCAGAAGAAACGAGAGAATGCAAAACACCTGCATTGCTTGAAAGCAAAGAATAGTTTCTGAGGGCCAGATATAATGTGATGCCATGGGGGGGGGCATTTTTGTTGGGCAACCCAGAGTTTGCTGGGGCTGCATTTCAGGTCACTGCACAAGGCAGCGGAATGCGTGTGAGCCCATTATGGCCCGTTGCACCCTCTTCCAAGTCAAAACACAGGGAGTGTTTGCACGGCCGCATGTGCCTTGAATGTGCACAAAATGGTTGACGCCTATAAAGGGAGAGGTTTTCTCCCTTACCGCCCCCCATGGTTACAATAGAAGCACAATAGAGAAAGGTTATTTTAATCCAGAACCACATAAAAAATAACCTCCCCTTGCACCAGGATCCTGTCAAAAAAAAAATGGCCTTCAAAGTGACTATTAACTTTTAAAAAGAATCAGAAGAAATTTCATTTGACACCTTTAGCATCACATCAGTAAGACATGGGGGGGGGTTAATAATAAACCTAGTTTGACCCTGAATTTGAGGTGGGTGAGCAAGCTGAGCCAAGTCTGGATAGATGAGTGTGCAAGTCAGATGGAGCCATGAGAAAGAATCCAATTCACAAAATATCCAGGCCATATTAATGGATTGTTCATATATTATTGGGTGGGTTGTGAGAAATAAAAGGCCCAATCAAGACACGTACGTACACAATGCAAAAAGGCAGAGAAAGGGTATGTTTTCCAAAATGATAGTCAGGGATCCCCCTCGGGAACCAGCCCATCAAATACAAAAGAACAAAATCTCTGACGTTTTGCAAAATCAGAGAAGGGAGAAAATGGGACTTTCAAGTACACTTTCCCCCCAGCCACTCCTCTTTTTGGAAACCAAACACAACTTCTCCACTCAATCACTCTTGCCCTAGTTATGCTGCGGCCTCATCCATCACACACCAACTCCCTACCCACACACACCTGCTCCCTGGTTTCTCCTTGTGCCAGTGTTAACAGGTAGCTTGCTTAATGTACTGGTTATGGTTTGTTTTGGTGCTTAGAACTCCAGATTCAAATCCCTCCTCAACCATGAAGCTCACTGCGTGGCCTTTCTAGACATCCCTCAGAAAACAGGTTAATTTAAGACTATGCTAAAACATCCCCAGCTCCTCATTTATTCAGGATTATTCCATCCAGCCATCTTCCGTGACTCACTGAAACTTGTCAAGACTAGGATGTATTTTGTCATGTGGTGAAATGGTTAAGCAACTGTTTTGAACACCTCTGCACATTGCTATTCCTCATTGATATATTACCCGAAAAAATTGAAGGAAAATAGCATTCTGCAAATGAGTTGAAACATTGCACAACAGGTTCATCCTAAACAAACTGATGAGAATTAGATGAAGCGGTGCTTTAGGCAGAGTGCCAGAAAAGGGAGAAGGGGGGAGAGAGAGGGAGGGAGAGAGAGAGGGAGAGAGAGAGTTGTCCCAACAGAGTGAAGTTACTCTGTAGGACAAGGCACAAACATTATGTGGGGTGAACAGAGAGGGTTCCCAAAAAGCCAACACCAAGCCACTATTGCAAAATTTTAAAAGGTAAAGGGACCCCTGACCGTTAGGTCTAGTCGCAGACGACTCGGGGGTTGCAGTGCTAATCTTGCTTTACTGGCCAAGGGAACCAACGTACAGCTTCCGGGTCATGTGGCCAGCATGACTAAGCCGCTTCTGGCGAACCAGAGCAGGGCACAGAAACGCCGTTTACCTTCCTGCCACAGCAGTACCTATTTATCTACTTGCACTTTGATGTGCTTTAGAACTGCTAGGTTGGCAGGAGCAGGGACCAAACAACGGGAGCTCACTCCGTCGCGGGGATTCGAATCACCAACCTTCTGATCGGCAAGCCCTAGGCTCTGTGGTTTAACCCACAGTGCCACCTTCGTCCATATTGCAAAATTTAGATAATATTAATTGTTATATAGGCCATAGGTGATCTTGCAGGTATACAGTTAGTGCATTGTGGATTTTGTAGTCTATGTTAGACTGTATGTAGAAGAAGGAATAATATTAGTAGTAGGAAATCGGCATAATTCTATGTGTACAATTAGATATTAGCGGTGGGTGAAGAGATGGCTGATGTTATGGGATATTTTATGTTGAACACTGGAAATGACGTCTCTCTCTCTCTCCCCCTCACAGAAGTGGCTGTGTCAACAATGGATGATTACAGCGATGAGAAAGAGGATGAAATGGATCGTCTCTGGGTCACCATCTTTGTTTTCTTCATTCTCTTCCTCCTCAGTGTTTCTTACAGTGCCACCATTACCCTGTTCAAAGTGAGTAGAGAGGACGGTCTGTTATATGTCTACATTTGAATCTTACAATGTGGAGTGACAGAGGCAGCATAAATACCGCAGGGATGGGGGGGGGAAGCAAAGGATAAGGCTGAAATATTTGTACTCTTTATTGTAAATTAGTGAATGGTTCTGTGGAGGACTCGGCACATACCTTTACTTATCCTTGATGCTAAATAGTCCATTAGATGTCCCATTAAAATCAGAAGACTGGGATGAAGGAAAATATTTGACTTGTTGGTTTGTAAGAGAAGTTTAGGGATAGGAAGATGCTGGAGATGCAATGAGGTTGAGGGTACGTTCTTTCATATGTGGTGGACCTGTAAAAGGTTAAAAGCGTATTGGGAAATAATCCACAATGAATTGAAAGCCCATGTTTTGTTAGCCCCAAAATGGAAAACGAGCGAGGTCCCAACTATAGAAGAATGGCAACTTAAACTGATGGAATATGCGCAGCTTGCGGACCTAAAATATAGAATAAGAGAACAAGAAGAACATACATTTGAAGAAGATTGGAAAATGTTTATTGAATGTATGGGGGGGACTGTGTACACTTGAAAACGTTGGCAGCATTAAGATAAATTCAACAGTGTAAACAAGTTTTGTTGGATGTAATAATGGAATACTGAATGGTTTAGTTTATGTAAAATATGCAGGGATTTGTGATATGCAAAATGAACCACGGAAAGAGAAGAAGGGAAGTCATTGACATTTTAAGGTTGTTTAAATGAATATTCTAAACTGCAAAACAGAAAATTTAATAAAAATTATATTTTAAAAAGGGATAGGAAGATGCAGAAAGATGGCAAGGAATGGTGTTATTATACAGTGCCAAAAGAAAGTGCTTCTTCACACAGCATAGTTAAGCTATGGAATTTGTTCCTACAAGAGGTAGTGATGACCCCAGACTTGGATGGCTTTAGAAAGGATCACACAAATTCCCGGAGGATAAAGGCTATCAATGGCTACCAACCTCAATGGCTAGGTTCCACCTTCATTGTTCAAAACAGTGTTCCTCTGAGTATCAGTTGCATTCAAATCCTGCCTTTGGGCTTCCCACTACAGCATCTGGTTGGCCACTGTGGGAGCAGGAGGCCAGACTGCATAAACACTCTTTGACCAGATCCAGCAGGGTTCTTTCATGTCCTTACATTTTCTTGTCAGCTGGAGGTTTATAAATAAATAAGTAAATATAGGTAATAAGTACTGGGTAAGTAATAACACATCATAGAGCTTGCAACCTGTGACTGGCAGGAAACAGGGAGGACAAAACCACGAATGACAAATAGAACATGCAGATCTTTCTTCTTCCACACCCACTTCTGTTCTGTGTCTTCCTTTCTCCTCACTCTCGCTCCTTCCCACAGGTAAAATGGCTCTTCTCCACTGTGGTGGTCCTGAAAAAGCAGCCAGAAGGCCCCGACTATAAGAATGTGCACCAATGAGTGGCCTAGAAGCATTTCCCTGGGAGCTCTTGCCCTACACTTTGAGCGGTGCAAAGAAGTCACTGGCTGGAGATAGGACTCCGTTTCCAGCATTAACAACCGAAGCTTCTCTCCGCTGTCTGCTTCTCTTCCCTGGTAGGGGGACAATGAAACCCCATCAAATGAATGACAGAGAAGCAATTTTGTTAGAATTTGGAGCTGGACTCGTCATATGTCATTTGCTGAGACTGCACTCCCAAGACAGGAAGCCTACTGGCCCTATATACATCTGTTTTCCACAGTGACTGTGAAGAGGAGAAACCAGTACTCCCAACCCAAGGTGTGGAGACAGTCACACAGGCCTTGAGAAAGGAGTTTGGCACATCTACTCAGCATAAGTCCTCCTGAGTTCAATGGGACATACATCTAAGTGTGCATATGACTGCAGCCTGGGTATCCACTGGACTCTCCCCATTTCAGAGCTTCAGATCTCCTCTCAACCCCATGTTCTGCCATATGATGTGCCTCCTCATCCAATGTATCCTCATCACTAGCAGGCATCCAGTCTCACCCAGCTATTGTCCTTCTTTAGCCAAATCCACCTAAGCACTCTACATAAATGTCCTATTCTGAATATTGCCCTTCCCTATACTGAATATTCAGATCAATCAGTTCTAAGACCCACCCAACACCAACAATTTGTTCTTCCTCAGCTGGCACTGAGGACTTTTCTGCTCTTTTATATGTTACATGTTTTTGTGGTCACAACCAGTGCTTTTTTCTGGGGGGGCGCAGCGGGACGCATACCCCTAAACATTTTCTTTTGCCCCGACCGATGGATGGACTGACATGCCAGCTGTCTCTGCAGCAGCAGCGCAGACTGGAGCTCCGTCATTCTCCCTGCCGGGCTGCTGCTCCTCCTCTTGCCGGGCTAGAGCCAGCTGGTGAGCACTCGCCCCTCCTCCCTCAAGCCAACCCCACCGCTGCCGCTGCCCTCTCAGCGCCATTGCTATTTTCTAGCTAGTTTCTGCTATTTTTATATATTGCATGTTTTGCGGTCATAACTATATTTACTAGACAATAATAAAAAACATAAATAAATAAAATCATCTTCTGAAGCTTTTTGTTTGTTTTTGCTCATCCTTCACATACTTTCAGGGAGGAGTTTCATCCTCTTTTGAAAATTCCGCCTGTTGTCCTTCATTCCCATAAAAATCAGTGCTGGGGAACCTGCAGACTTGCAGGTGCTGTTGGACTCCAACTCATCAAAGTTGCAGCCAGCATAACAAATAGTCAGCGATGATGGGTCTTGTAGTCCAACAACTTCCGGAGGGCCACAGTTTCCTCACCCTTTACTTACATGCCAAGATCCCGTGACCCCGCAGTTCTCCAGGGAGTAAATTACCAAATAAGACAACAGGATATAGTTTATGGCAGGCATCCCCAACCTGCGGCCCTCCACATGTTTTGGCCTACAACTCCCATGATCCCTAGCTAACAGGACCAGTGGTCAGGGATGATGGGAACTGTAGTCCAAAACCTCTGGAGGGCCAAAGGTTGGGGATGCCTGGTTTATGGTTTCAAATAAGCCACAACTTTTTTGGTTACAGATGTGAACAATTTGGCATAAGCATTTGGTGAAACCAGTTTATTTCACTTCAGCCCATCTGCTGGGAATGCATCTAAGGGTACACCACCTGAGGGGGATATGATCCACATCAAATAGGGGTACCCCCCCCCGAGGGGTCTCGTTGGAGGAGTGCTATGGCTGTAGCCCCCACCTGGGCATTGGACAGAAGCTACTCATCCCACATCAGAACACTCCTTTTTTGCTCCAGAGCTTTCTCTGTGAAAACCTGCTCTTTAAAGCTCATTTGGAGCAAGCAGTACTCCATGGCAACCCAAATGGACTTTTTTTTCCAAATGAGCACTGAAGAGTGGGTTTTGTGGGGAAACCTCTGGAGTGAAAACAAAACAAAAAATAAAAAACTTTGAGCTTTTAAGCGTCTATCTATGCTTGGAAGGAGTGGGGCAAAGGTAACTGTAGATGAACCCCGAGATGTGCCATAGCTGTTCCGCCTTTGCCCGCTGCTTCTGCCACCTCTGCCCAAGGTGGTCATCCAGCAAGGGACCAACCAGATTCCAATGGCTCCTCCTCTGGCAAGAGCCCAGTGCATTCACCTGCTTGTAGTACAAGTGAGGTGAGCAATGCTGCTTTCTATGTCAATCATGGGGGTTTCCCTCTCAGGAATATACTGGATTTACTAAGAGGCAAAGGACTCCTTCATAGTAATCACAGCAGGGGGAGGTCATAAAATCATAGAATTGTAGAGATGAGATGGATCTCAAGGGTCATCTAGTCCAAACCCCACAATGCAGGAATCTCAGCTAAAGCATCCATGACAGATGGCCATCCAACCTCTCCTTGAAAGCCTCCAAGGAAGGAGAGTCCACAACCCCACGAGGGAGACCGTTCCACTGTCAGACAGCTCTTACTAGAAAGAACAGCTCTTCATAGAAAGCCCAGAAGGGAAAGAACGGGCACCATTTAGGAGGCATAAAAGGGGATCTCAAGAATGTTCAGGTTCCTGTGAGGTCCCGTTCCTGCCACCTTCTGCAGCAGATGTTCTCCTGTCATCATGGAGCCAGCTCAGAAATGTGCGGAGAGGGAAGATGGTGCTGCTGAAACTTAGCCTTCAAAGTGAAGATGATGCACTCTGACTCTGGTCTGAGGAAGAAGTGGGGGGTGGTTCAACCTTAACCAAGATTGTTCTTCTGAGGGTTTATTTTAGCCCTTCTAGCAAAAGCACAGAGTGTGTTAATAGCTTACTGTGGATGAAGTTCCACTTCAGGTCTCCAATTTCAAATACGGTTGCATGGAAGAATATGGTTGCTGCAGAGTGCTGCAATTCACTGTTATAACCCCAAATACAGAAGAGGAGTCTGATACTTGTGCAGCTATATCTGTTTGTGAAAGAAAATAAACACTTGTAGTAGTTTCCTGGCAATGCACAAGAACCCTACCTTTACGCACAATAAATCCTTTGTTGATTTCTTAACCTCATTTCATTTGACCTCCAGTCTGCAACCTCTTCCACTCCCACATAGTTCACTCTTTGCATTTTCAGACCCTCCAGGTGTCCCTATTTTCCAGGGACAGTCCTGGATTTACAGAAGCCGTCCCCGTTTCTGATTTGATCCTGGAATGCCCTGCTTTTCCTTAGGATGTCCCTGTTTCCATCTGAGAAATGTTGGAGCGTATGCACTTGGTGTGTCAGATTGTGGTTTTCCGAACAATCACTGTGTTCCCTCTATGTGGAGGTCCCTCCTCCCTCAGAGACCATGGAGGTGCCAGGATTTCAGCATCTAAATGTTTCTCTCTCTCCGGCCCCTCAAGGCTCAGAGGGTCAGAGAAGCATTTCCAAGAAGGCAACAGCCTCTGGAAAGTCACAGACAAATAAGTGTATAATCACCAATTCTCTCAGGAGTTTTTTTCTACGGGGATTTGAGAGGCTCTGACCCCAACCCCACTCCCACATATTTTTCCTTCTAGGGGTAACTTATATATTTCATAAAATTCATATGTGCTTGATAGTAAGAAAAAAATAACTCAAAGCAGGCTTTTACGATGGCAGTTTTAAATAAATAGATGATAGATAGATAGATAGATAGATAGATAGATAGATAGATAGATAGATAGATAGATACCAGTAGATAGATACTGTAGATAGATAGAGTGCTTTTTCTGAAGAAATGTTTAGGGGTACTCTCATTTTGACTCAAGAAAATCACAATTTTATAGTTCAAATCGGGGAAAATAAATACAATAAATGGACAAAAGTACAAAGATTCACAAAATGTTTAGGGGTATGCGTACCCCTAAGAAAAAAGCACTGGATAGATGATATATAGAGAAAGAAAGAAAGAAAGAAAGAAAGAAAGAAAGAAAGAAAGAAAGAAAGAAAGAAAGAAAGAAAGAAAGAAAGAAAGAAAGAAAGAAAGAAAGAAAGAAATTACCTCATGAGGAGTTTTAGGGCTTTCCCTATAGGATGGCTTGGAATTACCCTGCTGCATGAAACTACAGAGTGGGTTTGTCCTTTTTTCTGGTTTTATCAGGCTTCTCCAAGTATAATAATTTCCTCTCTTTTCTCCCGGTTTTCAATTCATAGGTTTAAGGAATCCCCGAAATACTCCCAGTGAAGTTTAGTTTTCTGTGCACAATAAGGCTACAGCTTGCACATGCAACCTCAGATGCCAGTCTGTTGGTTTTGTTTTGTTTTTTTCAATCCCTGGTATCCTGAGAAAGGGCTGAGAGAGTCCCCTACTAGTCAGACCCTGGAGTGCCACTGCCAGTCAGTGTGGGCATTACTGGGCTAAATAAGGCAGCACCATACATTCCCACTGCTGATGCGTGTTTTATGTGTCATTTTGCTATTACGTTTATAAATGGTGATGATGATTTATAAAATACGGCATAATGCCTTGTATATTTTTCTGTCGATTGAAAGGCAGGATGCAAGCAGACACTTGGCCACACAACAGGTCTTCTCCTTCCCACTAAAGCTTTCAATATGCCCCAAAAACTGTTCCTTAAGGTTGAGGGACTCTCCAGAGCAGATTTTAGGGGGCATCTTGGGGCTGGTGGCAGGAGAAGAGGAACCAGAGAGGTCCTGTTGCACAAGTGGTCTTACGTTTCACAAGCAGGCGAACATCACTGAATAGCGACCATAGACCTATTGACCTCACAATTTAATCTATCCCAAGTAAGAATTGGAAACCATCAGCGGGAATGAAGTATGATACAAAAATGGTTACTAAATGAGGGTGAGGCCTAGAATGGCACTCATGCCCGAGTTTGCTGCTTTAACAATGCCATCCTTATAGTTGGAAATAATTCCACTTACAATAACGTCATACCTCACTAAGTTCACCAAAATTGACCATGCAACCCTATACCTGTTTGCTCAGAAGTAATCCTCACTGATTCAATGGGATTTTGAACACACTGGTGAGAGAGAGGAACAAGGCAAGTTACTGGAGGCCTGAGTACCTGCAAAATTGTATTATTATTATTATTATTATTATTATTATTATTATTATACCCCACCCATCTGGCTGGGTTTCCCCAGCCACTCTGGGCAGTTCCCAACAGAATAAAAAAGCGATAAAATAGCAAGCATTAAAAACTTCCCTAAACAGGGCTGCCTTCAGATATCAGATAATTGTTTATTTCCTTAACATCTGATAGGAGGGTGTTCCACAGGGCAGGCGCCACTACCAAGAAGGCTCTGTATGGTGTAGTGGTGTAGCCAGTGTGGTGTAGTGGTTAAGAGCGGTAGACTCATTATCTGGGGAACCGGGTTCACATCTCCACTCCTCCACACGCAGCTGCTGGGTGACCTTGGGCTAGTCACACTTCTTTGAAGTCTCTCAGCCCCACTCACCTCACAGAGTGTTTGCTGTGGGGGAGGAAGGGAAAGGAGAATGTTAGCCGCTTTGAGACTCCTTCGGGTAGTGAAAAGCGGGATATCAAATCCAAAACTCTTCTTCTTCTTCTTCTTCTCTGCCTGGTTCCCTGTAACCTCGCTTCTCGCAGGGAGGGAAACGCCAAAAGCCCCTCAGAGCTGGACCTCAGAGTGCAAGCTGAACGATGGGGGTGGAGACGCTCCTTCAGGTATACTGGGCTGTTTACAGGTATACTGTTTGTTTAATACTTTGGAATCCTGTATATCTTTACCTCACCTTGGTCTTATACATCACCTTGATCACCCCTGGGCAAAAAACAAACTAACCCTGTTAAGTTTAATCAACTAATTAATTAATGTGTGCATAGGTTAAGAAAAAGAAAACAAGTGGTTCGAGTTCTTGCAGGCCAAATTCAGCCCAATTCCGGTACTTCATATAGCCTTGTTTTTCTGAGCAATGGAACTTTTGGGTTTTGAAAAGGTGTTAAACCAGGTGATTAAAAAAGAGGAAGTGATTGGCTCCCAAATATATCCCCTGGACCTCATTTCTGATTATTATTATTTTCACACCTTCACGCCAGCTCTCAGGATGTCAGTGTTCTTTTTAAAGGGACTTCTTAAGAACATGGGGGGGAACTCTGAAGGCCTCATTGCGGCGGAAATGACTCCCCCAACACAAACAGACTTTGGGTCATTCAACAGAGGTCTGGCTGCTTCAATCATCTCCAACCTTGGGATCGGTGAGTTCAAAAATAGGTTTGTTCTTTATGTTAGGGGGCATGGGAATTGTAGTATGGAAGGTTGGGTGGATGCAGGTACATTGACTCTGGACCAATTGAATAAGATGACTTTTATACATATTCTGCGTTAAAAGATACTTACCACTTTCCAGAGGTGGCCTAAAGTATCTGCAATGGCAGCATTTGTTAATAACTTTGTTTGGATCAGCATCAAAGACACCAGAAATATTAGAACAATTGGTTAAATCCTTTGAGACCAAAAAGCTGGTTACTATTTTTTATAGATATTTGGTATCAATAAATCAATTTGATATGCAGACTCTGATAAAAGAATGGAATTAAGAATTAGAGATTCCTATATTACCTAGACAGTAGGAGAGTGTTTTAGCTTCTGTAGCAAAGGTGTCAATGGATTATGAATTAGAAAGTAGAAAGAGCTTGGAGCTGCTGCTCATGAGGCAGGGAGGACTGCCAGGTAGTGTAGGCAATACAGAGCTCAATATAAGGAAGCTTCCTATGTTCCAATGTCAGGCTACAGCAACATGGGCACGTGAACCTTCCCCAAGCGCCACGTTCAGCTCAGAAGCTTCCCACCACTTAGCCAAGAGAGAAGCCTTAAGAAGGTAGGTGAGAAAAGCCCCAGGGCTCCTTGCTAACTTCTCCCAGGCTTGTTACTCAGCTAGATCCCAGCTGGGCTACCTGCCAAGCTGTGTCTTGCATCCAAGCTATGGTTTATGCTAGGAAGCTGGAGGAGGGCAAGGGGGCTACCTGAGAGTCTCGCCGAAGACTCGTGGTCTACTGGGGAACTCCTGAGCTTCAAAGAGATAGGCTGGGCAGAAGAAGGCTAACTGAAAGCTTGCTCAAATGCTAGGAGTTTCCAAACTTCCCAATGAACATTTGGCTTCCAGAGAATTGGCTGGGTGGAAGGAGGAGACAGAAATATCAGCTGTGAAATTCATCACCTCACAGTTCAGCAGCAGGCTTTAAACTAGTGGGCCAGGGAAGGTACCTGAAAGCTTACTCCAAGCCTAATGACTCCTGCTCTCTTGAAGGCTTATGGGAAGCTGATGGGGAGGAAGGGAGCTACCCAAAAGCCTGTCCCAGCCTGATCCTCAGCTGGGAGATGGCAGGGACCCAGCTGAGCACTAGGGCTTGCAACAAGCTGGACAGGTGCAAGGGAGTGCTATAAAATCCATGTCAGCTGTAAGACGCCTGGCTTCCTACATGAGCATTATGCTTCATGAACCCAGGAGGGGAACTGGAGCTATGCCCCACCTGATGCACAGCTGTAAGAGTCAATACCTAGTTCAGTATTAGGATTCAAGGAAGCTAATCCTGGAACAGAGGAAAGCTGGAGCCAGCCCTGAATGTAAGGTGCTTGGGAGCTGCCAGTGGGGCCCAAGCCTGATGCTCAGTTGGGGGATCCTTGACCACCCGAGTGAGAGCTAGGCTTCACAAAAAGCTGAAGGGAGCAGCCGGGTGAGTGGACTGCCAAAATGCTTGCCCCAAGCCCAATGCTCAGCTAGAAGATTCTTGACTACTTAGCTGTGTGCTACAAAAGCTATAGGGAGATGCTTCAGGGCTTTCCTGATGCCTGCCACAAGCTTTATGCACAAGTATTTGACAACCCACCCAAGTGGTATAATTCACAAAAGCTGGTGGGGAGGGGAATGCCTGAATGGCTGTCCCAAGCCACACACTCAGTTGGGAGTTTTTTTTTGTTAGGTTTCTGCTAGGCCACTGTGCAGTTTATTGGAGAGTCACAAAACTCTGTTGACACATTCCAACACTATGCTGTTGGAAGTCGCACGGGAGATGGATGTTATAATTGTTGTTTCCCGTTTCTCTGTACTGTTTTTCCCCCAGACTGTCTCTCACGGAGTGCAGACATGATTTCTTTTCTGTCTTGCATTGTTAGAAAATAAATAGCAATATAGCACATACTTCAGGCTCCTACTGCTGTGTGTTCTCTCTGGAAGAATTGGAGAACGTGCCTATGCCTCATGCAAAGGCTTAGGTCATTAAACAACGTTGGAGGGGAGTCGGAGGTATGGCCATTCATCACACCGACGTTCCGACATTTTAGCCACCTACCTAGCTGTTGGTCTTCCCATAAGCTGGTGAAGGAAGCAGTTGGGAAGCAGAGCTATGTGTAAGGTTTTGCAATTGCTGGGGAGGGGAGGCAGGCGGGTGACTGGAGGCCTGCTCCAAGCCCAGTGCTCAACTAGGGGATTCTTGACCACCCAGATGAATGTCAGGTTTTATGTAAACTGGCGGAGAGCAGTTGGGAGGAGGGCATGCTCTGAGCCTCATGCTCAACAGGAAGGTTCTTGACCACCCAGTTGAGAGTTAGGCTTCACAAAAGCTAGCCAGGTGCTGCCAGGTGGGTGGGCTGCCCAGGTGCCTGCCCCAAGCCTGATACTCAGCTACGAGGTCCTTGACCACCTAGCTGTTCACACAAGCTGGGGGGAAGCAGCTGAGAAGGTGGGGAGGGCTATGTGGATGCATGGCAAAAGCCAGGTGCTCAACTGTGAGGTAGTTGGCTTATCAGACAATCAGCAGACTGATTGGGCTGGTGGGGAACCAGAGGCTGCCTGAGAGCCTGCTTTAACCTAATGCCTAGCTGGGAGTTTCCTGACTTTCAGATTAAGCTTCATCTGGCAAGGAGGAGGGTGGTTGAAGGTCTACACCAGCCAGACGCTTAGTTGGGAGATTTGTGCCACTGCCCCGACTCCTTGATGAGCAGCAGGCTTCAGCCACGCAGGGAGCAGGGGAGCAGGGGAGCTACTTGAAAGCTTGTCCCAAGCCTGATACTCAGCTGGGAGAGATTCCTGGTTTACAGCTGAGCACTAGGCTTAAAACAAGCTGGACAGGTGCAAGGGAGTGCTATAAAATCCACCTGACACTCAACTGAAAAATTCCTGGCGTCATGTTGAAGCAGCAAGCGAGAATAAATGGACCGGGGGTCGATGACAGGAGCTCTGTCCCACCTGATCCTCAGCTGGGAGATTCGTCAATACCTACTTCAAGGAAGCTGATCTTGGCGCACATCGGAAAGCTGAAGCTAGCCCACAGTGTAAAGCTTCTACAGGTGCTGGGGAGCAGCTGGTGCTCAACTGGGAGATTCTTGACCACCCAAGTTTGAGTGGCACTGCAGAAAAGCTGGTGGGAAGCAGCTGGGTGGGCTGACGAAATGCCTGCCCCAAGCATGATGCTCAGCTAGGAGTCAAGAAAGCTGGTAGGAAACAGCCAGTGGAGTTTCCTGATGCCTGGTGCAAAACTGGAAGGTATGTGGCGACTCACCCGAGTGCTATCATTCACAAAAGCTGGTAAGGAGCATCCAGGAGAGAGGACAGCCTAGATGCCTGTCACAAGCTCAGCTGGGAGAGTTTTGACTATCCAGCCGAGCATTGGAATTCACAAAAGCTGGTGGGGAGGAGCTGAGAGGGGGGACTGCCTGGATGGCTGCCCTAAGCCTAGTGACCAACTAGGAGATTTCTGACCACCCAGCTGTATGTTAGGCTTCACACACAAAAACTAGTAGGGAGCAAGGTGGGAGGCTGCCTGGAAGCCTGCCCAAAGCCTAACACACAGCTGGAAGATTCTTGCTAACTCAGATCAATGTAAGACTTCACATAAGCTAGTGGGAAGCAGTCAGCAAGCTCTCTGGATGTCTGTCGTTAGCCTGATGCTCAGCTGGGAGGTACTATCAATCAGCAAAATTCAGGGAGGATGGCAAGTCACAAGGGGGCTGCCTGAAGAGCTTGCTCTAACCTGATGCTAGCTGGGAGCTTCCCAAACTTCCCAGATGAATGTTGGGCTTCCTTTGGCAAGGAAGGTGACTGAAAGTCCACTCAGATGCTTAGCTGGCAGATTTCTGACCACCACCACCCCCCCCCCCAGATGAGCAGGAGGCTCCAGCCTGGCAGGGAGCAGAGGAGCTGCCTGAAAGCCTGTCCCCATGCCTGACGCTAATCTATGGTGTTTTTGGCATCCCATATCCCCAACAGGCTTCAGGAGCAAGGAAGTATCTTAAAGCCTGCCAAGCCCAGTGTTAAACTGAGAGACCCATAACCTTCCAGAGCCACAGCAGGCTGCAAGAAGCCGAAAGGGAGCAACCAGGGGGCAGGGGCTGGCTGAGAGCTAGGAGGTTCCTGACCCTTCAGATGTAGGAAGCTGGTAGACAGCAGGAGAGCCTTATTCTTCTTATTCTTCTTCTTCTTCTTCTTCTGAAAGTCTGGTCCAAGCCTGATGCTCCACTGGGAAATTCCTGACCATTCAAATGAGTAACAGGCTTTATGGGGGCTGGATCTGCTCCAGGCGTGAATCTCAGCCTGGAGATCCCCCAATTCTTACTTGAATAGTAGGCTTCAAGAAAGCTGTCTTGGATCAAGTAGGCTACCTTAGCTTGGCTCCCAGCTCAGGAAGCCATACGAGAAGCTGACGGGGAGCCAGTGGGGCTACTTGAATGCCTGTCCGACGCCTGAGCCATAATGTGTAGCTTTAGGGCTTCATATCTTGAGACCTAAAACTGCGAGCTCAGCCAAGGAACAAGAGGCTTAGGAAGTAAGCGGCTCTGAGGAACCTAAGTTCTACTCCCTGCTCAGAAAGTGTTCTTTGGGGCAAAAAAGACCCCTAAGTTTTGCTAGGCTGCAAGGGCTGAAGTAGACAGGAGCCCTGGGCTCTCTCTGGAGTGGGCTGCAAGAGATGAGTGGGGCTGAGCTGGTTAGGACAGAGGTCTGAACCCAGCCATAGAAGAGTAGGGTAGTTAAGTGGTTTAGAGAACAAGGAATGTGGTATCTGGTGCACCTGAGAATGGCAGCCCTGGGGAATCTCATGCTTCTGGTGGAGGAGAGAGGAGCATGACAGCTTAAAACAAGCATGGACTCCCCACATTAGGAGAGTGGTTTCCAGTGGTTGCAAGCTGGAGTCAGTGTTTTTTTGGGACTCCTAGGTTTGATCATCAGCTCTGACTGAGGAGGGGAAGGTAGAGAAGATATGGGTGACTGGGGAGGGGGCCTGTGCAAGGTCAGAAAGGAAGCTCCATGGGGCTGAAAGGCAGAGAAGCTAGAGAAGGACATGTTTGGCAGTTTGGTCACTATTTATCAGGAATGGTTCCTATTTTCTGGAACTTGTCTCTGGCAAAGCAGGTTCTCCACTTAGGGAGAGCACGGGGTTGCGGAAGGGTTAACAGGAGAACTCCTTGTTGCTGGGCGGGTTAGTTTGGATGGCCACAGTTGGGATTGGGCTCATCGGGTTGCTGGGGAGATGAGCATGTTGCAAGTTAATGATTGACAGGCATAGTTGTTTAAATTCTTGCACGCGACTTTTAGGTTTCACTTTTGCTGCGTGCAACGGATCTCCCGCCCGCCTTCCCTCCCTGTTTTCAGGTCCTTTTCTCTTCTTGCATTTGACCTTGCTATGCCTGTCATGGGGTCGTCCGCTTTGGAGCGCGGGCCTGGTAGGAATTTTGTCCATTTGGCTGATTGGCTGGTGCCATTTGGTTTTTTGCCTACTGCATAGCAAATCGTCATAACTTGTAAGGTTAGGCATTGGTTAAAATTGGTTGGTGTAGGGGTAAGGAATTGGCTGGACCTGCCCCAGCAAAATGCTGCTGCAAGGGTATTCCATTAAAGGAATCCGGGGGCTCATCTTGCTTTTGTCCGTACCCCCCGAGAGGGGCTAGGGCCGTGCAAGAGCCCCTGGAGCATTTGGGGGAGAGCTGAGGGCCTGGCACCCAGCTCCTGATCTCACCCCTATAGGTGTTTACCCTTACTGACTTCGCTGGCTAGCGGATGTCAGTTCTGTCCCAGGGCGGGGGACAGATAGTTGGAACCAATGCCTAAGCAACCACTCACATTGGTTGTATTTAAATAAAGTTGTGGCCAAAATTATGCCAAAAAACCTTAAAACTTAAATGACTGTGTGAAGTGTGAATTATTTGGGGGGGGGGTGTCTTGGAACCTCGACATGCAAAGCACTGTCCCTGCCTTGCCTTTGGGTGGGCCTTGTTGAAACCGTCTTAATTATGAGTTGCTTTTGTTCAGGCAGCATCCCCAAGACTTCTAAGCATCTCTATGTGGACAGTGATTCACACACCTCATCTTTAACACTCACACATACTGATGACGTTCACAATCAGCATTTGTGAACATGTTGTTGGACTCATGGCTTTCTCACAATATTTGCACCTTCTTGGCTTTTAAAGATTGCTGGGCAATCCCATTTTATGCCCGGATTTTATCTACCGCTGGGTTGTCTTTTCTTGATTTAATCATTCTACTGAGTTGTCGCATAGTCTGTTTTATTACGTATGCTGCCCGGTGAGTCAGCCACCAGAGAGACACGGCTGTTTCCTTGGTCTTACTCTGAAACAAGGTATCTAAGCAGTTAAAAGTTTTTTCCCATCATGGCAGGAAAAGCTTCCCCTCCTAACTTTCTGAGTGACACCTGTGCGGGGAAAGGAACTGGCTATGTGCAAGCGTGTCTGCAATTTGCAAGCTGTTGAGAAACGTGAAGTTTTTCTTATGGGACAGACGTTCAGCAGCACCCTCTTGGCTCTGCATCCTCTAACGGACAGCAAGGCCTTGTTCCCACAGAGGTAGTAGACCTAGGTCTCAGAGGTAACACATGGCTGATATGCCTTCATTTTTTCCAACCTGCATTATTTGTAAAAGGTACTGTTGTTGTTCAACTAGTGAACCAGGGGGAAGTGGGGCACCTCATGCTTAGGGGACAAATTTGCCCGTCCATTCTCTCCATCCAGCTTTTACAACCCTCCCCAGATTTACCACATCCCATTCCCTGAGTGTTTTTTGCCTGGTTGGGAAATGTCCTTGAATTGTGATAATGGTTCTTGCTTAACTTGGATGGGGGAATCTATGTGTGCACAGAATCCTCTGAATTTTCTGCAGGTAGAAAGTGCAAAAGTAAGTGTTCCATCTTTTCCTCTGCTCATCTTTGCTGCTTTGACTTTGAACAGACTCCAATTATCATGTGCCCCCCAGAACATTGCTCATGGTGGAATGCGACCCTTGGGTTACAAATGTTCCCCACCCTGCTGCTAGAACTTTTCCTCCCTGACATCGTTTCCTTTAGGCATAGGCCAGACACAGTTTTGCCACCAGTGAAAACTAGGCAAAAACTACACGCTTCCTTCTTAATGCTTTCCATAAACCACAAAGCCCCCTTTTCATGGATGTAAGATTCCCCCCAACAACTTTTTAAAAAAATAAATAAATGTAGAATTCAAAATTAAAAAGTATGTGGTTTGGTTATACATTAAGAACTTGAAGCCCCCCCCCCCCCAAAAAAAGAAATTGATGTGGAATTCACTGAATAACAGTGCAAATACAGCTCAAGGACAGGTGTCAAGCATTTGGCAAATTTGGAGAGAATCAGCCAGTGGGTGGGTGCTAAAGGGGCTGTTTGTATTCTGCAAATAATTCAGCATCCTAAGCTTTCGGTATTTTCAAGAAAGTTTCTAACTTTTGTGGTTAAGAAAGTAGTTTGAAGCTGGTTGCTTTGGTGCAATAGATACCTTCCCTCTCTCAAACAAATGGCCAGGAGATCAATTAAGCAGCGTTCTTCATGCCCAGTAGGTTGAAACTTGTTAGCAATAGCAGAACTATGGATGAACTGAGGGATGCGAGTGGCACTGTGGTCTAAACAACTGAGGCCTCTTGGGCTTGCTGATCAGAAGGTCAGCGGTTTGAATCCCCGCGATGGGGTGATCTCCCGTTGCTCTGCCCCAGCTCCTGCCAACCTAGCAGTTTGAAAGCACACCAGCGCAAGTAGATAAATAGGTACCGCTGCGGCGGGAAGGTAAACGGCGTTTCTGTGCACTCTGGTTTCTGTTATGGTGTTCCATTGCACCAGATGTGGTTTAGTCATGCTTGTCACATGACCCAGAAAGCTGTCCTGTGGACAAATGCCAGCTCCCTCGGCCTGAAAGCAAGATGAGCATCACAACCCCATAATCGCCTTTGACTGGACTTAACCGTCCAGGGGTACTTTACCTTTACCTTTATGGAGGAACTTGAGCATGTCCCAGTGTCTTTCAGGTAAATGTGCTGCCTCAAATAATGTTTGTGATAGGCCCCTTATGGGGTTTAAAGGCTCTTACTGTTAGCACTGGCTCCAGAGCAAAGGATTTGTTTCTAGTATCAATTAGATCTTAATAGAAATTGTGACAGGCCTCCTTACTGAACTGAAAGAGGTCTGGAGATACATATGGGTGAGCAGAATGAGAAGTGAAATATACAAATCTATGGTTTCCCACCAGGAAGTCACTGTCGACTTGCGTAAGGGGAAACACTTAAAAATTAGCCATAAATTGTAGAGAACTCCAGGACAACTTTTGCCTATGGAAACTAATACTCACTCCAGGTCTTGGCAGGTGAAGCTGCCTGGGAGACCTCCCAGGTAACAGCTGCTTTTTTGTTGAGTTCATAACTTAATTCTAAGAAGAATCCCACCCGAGGCATCAGACAAGCTCTGCACAGGCCCAAACATAGCTTCTTCTTCTTTGGCGATCACTCGTAGCCGAGTAAGATGGTCTTTCCATAAACACGGTTTTAACAGTGGGTCCATAAGTGACTGTAGAGGCCAGTTCTGGATCCACACATCCTTCCCAGTGGGGACATAGATTTCCGGGCAGGAAATGATCGTGGTGCGGGTTTGCCAAGCGTGCCTTCCTCTTAGCACATTACTCCCTTTCATCCTGACTTCAAGCATTTTCAAAGCTCATGATACCTTTGGTAAAGTCTGTTCTCCAGTTGGAGCACTCACAGGCCAGTGTTTCCCACATGTCATTGTTTATACGACATTTTTTTAGATTTGCCTTGAGAGAGTCCTTAAATCTCTTTTGTTGACCACCAGCATTACACTTTCCATTTTTAAGTTGGCATGGATGTGGTGCTAGAGACACTTATTACCACTTACTATGTTGTGATGAGGGCAGGAATGAGACAATGATATCGTGTAACCCACACTCAGCCCATGGAACACACATTTGCTGGACAGCATATCTTCAACATGTCTTTTTCTCTCTTTAACTGCAGCAAGTGCCACAGCCCCAACGGTCTTCCCATTGCCTCCCTGTAGCCAAGACTCCTCTACTGCCTCCCAGGTCTCCATAGGTTGTCTGGTCTCTGGTTACTTTCCTGAACCGGTCACAGTACAGTGGAATTCGGGAGCCATCTCCAGCGGCATCCGGACCTTCCCTGCACTATTGGATTCATCCAGTGGCCACTACACCCTCACCAGCCAGCTCACCATCCCAACCAGCACCTGGGAATCAGAGAAGTTCGAATGCAATGTCACACATTCAGCTACTGGCTTCACAGCCAACAAAGACATTGAGCGTGAGTCTTTCTGGGCTTTGGTTTATCTGCCTTCTTTTTTAATTTTCAAATGCGCAATCAATGCAGTGAAAGAAAGTAAAGTAAAATACTTGGGTGGAGAGAGAGGGGCAATAGATGCAATATTCTGGGGTAGTATTATTGTCTCATTCCAAGGCACATTAAACATGCCAGGCACCACCAAAAAGAAAAATGTATCTGCCCAACAAGGCTTATAAATGAAACATAGGGCTTGGGGTGGAGAGAATGAGTTTGGAATCCTCCATTCAGTACCAACAATGGTATAAGAAAAAGTCAGGTTGTACCATTTCAGATTTCAGTTGTCAGCGGCAAGTTGGAGCATCATCCAGCAGCAACTTGTTGGAATAGATTTCAAGGTTAGATTGATTGGGGGATTTGTGGCCATTTATAGATAATTCTTATTTATTTTGGAGCAATGTTACCAAAACACAAAACATACACACACAGTGTTTGCTGCTAAGGGCAGTCATGACCCCTCATTTTAATTCCTTATATGAGTTGTCAACCTGCAGAACCAGTGGAACGAATTAAGTTCTAGGGTGGTTGGGTGTTCCTACGGCCCACTCACTTGTAATGGTGGAAGGAATGGCTAGGATTGATCACCCTGTGCATGATAGCTACAGGGGAGAGGCAAGCTTTGAATAGGGATACGGAGTTGGGGGGGGGGAAGTGCCTTGATGAGAAGGTGAGGCTGTTCATAACTTTGGGATCGGCATGTCAAAAGGTGGGGAGGATGATAACAGGAGAACCAAAAGAGGCGAATTGCAGATGAACTAGTAGCCACTTAGACCAGTGTTTCTCAACCTTGGGTCCCCAGGTGTTTTGGCCTACAACTCCCATCATCCATGACCACTGGTCCTGCTTGCTATGGATGATGGGAGTTGTAGGCCAAAAACATCTGGGGACCCAAGGTGAGAAACACTGACTTAGACCTCAAAGCTTACAAGGAGAGGGAAATAGGTGGCAAAGTGAAGATCACTAAGAAATGGGGAAGGGGCAGATCACAGACAAATTGTATTAATTCCCCTCACATATGGATGGGGAGAATATCAGTTCTGTTAAGATTTAAATATGAATCAGCCTAATTCACAACAACACTTGAAATGAAAACACAGCCATCTTTTCAAATTCACACTTATCCGAATTTTGCAAAGCAGTTCTCCAGGCAAGTAGTGTGTACAAAAAAGCATCTACTAGGGAAAGATGTGCACAAAAATGGATATATTAGTATAAATAACATATAAAAATGCATTATATCAGGAGCACTGCTTAGAAAAAACATTTATACAGTGGCCCCGCTAGACGAATGCCTCGCTAGACGAAAAACTCGCTAGACGAAGGCATTCGTCTAGCAGAAGGCTGCCCCGCAAGACGAATTTGTCAATGGGGCTGCCTCACAAGACGAAAAAAAATTCGTCTAGCGAAAACCGCGGTTTGCATTGGTGCTTCGCTAGACGAAAAAATCGCTAGACGAAAATACTCACAGAACGAATTATTTTCGTCTAGCGAGGCACCACTGTATTAGGCAAGACAGCATGTTAGGAAAAAATTAGATTAAAATGCAGATCAATTTTCATAAGTACTTATTTTAGAAATATTTGCATACAGATCTGGAGAATGTGGAGGAGAGAGAAACTGAGAGAAATCAAAATTGACAGGTTAACCCACCCCTGCCTTCCCATAATTTATACCCCTCCAGACTCGCCTGCGAAACCACCAGTGGTCCCAGAGGTTCGCCTGCTCCATTCCTCCTGCGATCCCAGGCATGCCACCATTGAGCTGCTGTGCATTATCTCCAGCTTCTACCCCAGCAGGGTGACGATAGAGTGGCTAGTGGGTGGGCAACCTGGCTTGCTATCCTCGGTCACAGCACCACCCAGGAAAGATGCCCAGGGATACACCTTCAGCACCACAAGCACTGTCAACGTTAGCAAAGAAGACTGGCAGGCTGGGAATACCTACCACTGCCAGGTGTTCCACGAAGCAACCCAAACCAAAGTGAAAAGCAAAGCAAGATATGTGAAGGTAGGAAATGTTGACTGAGCCGCCACTTGGGTTTTCCTCTGTTTGGGTGGGCATGGACTGGAATGCGGGGGGAGGAGGACAACTGCTTCGAGTTACTGAGGATCCTCTCAAGTGCTAAGCATTTCAAGACAGTGCCCTTCCTAATTCACACACACACACACACACACACACACACACACACATACCTCGGTTTGGGAATTAATCCGTTCCAGAAGTCCGTTCTTAAACCGAAACCATTCTTAAACCAAGGCACGCTTTCCCTAATGAGGCCTCCCGCCGCCGGTGCCCTTCCACTGTTTGGCTTCCATTCTTAGACTGAGGTAAAGCTCTCAAAACAGGACACTACTTCAGGTTTTGCGGAGTTCGTAAACTGAATTGTTTGTAATGACCGCTCCCCACATCAAATTGGGGGGGGGGTTTTTTGCATGATCACGCAAAGCCCACCCCCATCCTACGTGGCTCGCTAAAAATACAACCTGGCTTTGCCCCCTCCCACACTGGATACCTGGAGGTTCCCACCTAACCTCAGACAGTTAACCAGTCCCGCCGGGGGGGGGGGGTTGCCAGGGGAGTTGGACTGGTAGGGTGGGACTGCCCTGCCCACACAATAGGGTGGAACTCTTAAACCAAGGTACCACTCTGTGTGTGTGTGTGTGTGTGTGTGTGTACATATGTACTGCTTTCAATTATGGCCCATTGAAATAAACCTTTTCCCCATTGACTGCAATGTACACATGACCTTAATGGTAGAGTAGTTATTTTCCATTTCTACTGGAAGCAGGACTCGGGGAAGACATAGTGCAGTGGACATCAGAGTACTGCAAATGTCCATGAAAAGTCTTGGCAAATATGCTATCCTCTCCAGGAGGTGGGGGGGACATTTTCCTTCCTCTACAACATGTAGTTTGACTCAGTGGTATACACCTTCTCCTGCATAAAACAATGTAGTCTTGATAGCAGAAGCTGATGATGTAGAGGAGGGTGACAGGGAAATGTTTGCTCCTGCTCATTATTCACAATGGAATATGGAGGGTGACAGGGAATAGAATATGGAGCTTTTATTGATTCTCAGACACCCAAGGGCACCAAATGCTAGCTTCTTTCCTTTAATACATGTACCAGGAGTGGAGTTATTGACTCCTTTTACTCTGCAGCAAGGAATGCCCTTCTTAACAGGATGCATGCAAGCCCCTAAAACAGCAGAGGGGGGAGGAGCGGTTGGAGAAGTAACATGGCGTTTGTATCCCCAGATAATACTGACTGCCCCTCGCTGGCATTAGCGTGCGAATCATGCCCCCAACCCCAAAAGACTTGTACGTAAACAGAGACCCTACGCTCACCTGTGTGGTGGAAAATCTGGAAAATGCAGATAGGCTGAAAGTCACCTGGTCACGGGCAGATTCAGGACCTGTGAGCCCAGGTTTATTGGAAGTGAAAGAAGAGCTTAATGGAAAGTACACGGCCACCAGCTCCCTCCGTGTCACAACGTGGCTGCAGGTGAGGAATTCACCTGCATGGTGGAATATCCAAGCTTGGCTGCTCCCATCAATAGGACCATTGCCAAGACGAAGGTAAAGGGAAACAGGTTGGTCTACTATCCTGGGGCTTGGTGGCCTTGTGTTCTAGCAGGAAAGAGAATACTTAAACACACAGCACCATTGGCTTATCTGCAATTTATACTGCGGACACACTTTGCAATTTCACACAGTCTGGTGGGGGTATTTGTGCAGGTTTGCACAATCATTCTACACTTGTCTCTGCTCACAGGTTTTTATGAGCAGAGCTTGAGAAACCTGCAATGCATGTTATTGTTTTTAATCAAAGGCAACACTGGGACTATTTCCACCTCTAGCTAAGGATCCTTCTGACCCCTGAATCTGTCTATTGATAGGTTGAACTAGATGAAGGATTCAGCCAGTTCCGTTGAGGGCAGTTCATTATCCTTGCCCTGGTGGCCTAATCTGTACATTTAAAGAGCTACCTGGAAAGAACAATGTGGGAATGTGAGCATACCAATACCTTCTCAGGAAAGGCTGGGATTCTGTGTACTATGGGCCCCTCTTTGTATATCTGTTAAGAGAAAGTAGGCTGTGTAAATTTACCTTAAATCTCTGCTATCTTGGTTTGGTATCCTTATGTATTCATCTAGCTCGAAGAAGCCCAACCCATGTTGCACTTCTTCCTACCCAGGTCCATGTGCACAAGGGCTTCAGCTAAATGCATTCTAACAGACATTTAACAGATAATAATCAGCACTCCTGCCCAAACCACAAGCCCCAGGATTCTCTTGGGGAGAAACCGTGACATTCAAACTCCAACAGGAATTGCAATATGGATATATTAATTTTTAAAGCTGTGTTTGCTGCACTATTTATGAATGTGAATGCCACCAGAGAAGGCCGAGCTGTTCCATTATTATTATTATTATTATTATTATTATACATACAAACATACATACATACATACATACATACTATATACATACATACGTACATACATACCCTGCCCATCTGGCTGGGTTTCCCCAGCCACTCTTGGTGGCTCCCAACAGAATATTAAAAACACAATAAAACATCAAACATTAAAAACTTCCCTAAACAGGGCTGCCTTCAGATGTCTTCTAAAAGACAGATAGTTGTTTATTTCTTTAAAACAAAATCGAAAATTCTTTCTAGTAGCACCTTAGAGACCAACTGAGTTTGTTCCTGGTATGAGCTTTCGTGTGCATGCACACTTCTTCAGATACACTGAAACAGAAGTCACCAGATCCTTAAATATAGTGGGGGAGTGGGGAGGGGTATTACTCAGAAGGGTGGTGGGAATGGGTTTATTTCTTTGACATCTGATGGGAGGACGTTCCACAGGGCAGGCACCACCACCGAGAAGGCCCTCTGTCTGGTCCCTTGCAACTTCACTTCTCGCAAAGAGGGAACCAGCAGAAGGCCCTCAAAGCTGGACCTCAGTATCTGGGCTGAACGATGGGGTGGAGATGCTCCTTCAGGTATAATGGGCTGAGGCCATTTAGGGCTTTAAAGGTCAGCACCAACACTTTGAATTGTGCCCTGAAACGGGTGCCTGTGTATATCGTGGAGACAAGCAGTGCTTTTTTTTCTAGAAAAATAAGTGCCAACACTCACCATTAAGTGATTACAGTAAGTGTCACACTTTTTAATGACAAAACAAAAGGTGCTGGTACTGTGTACCCTTGAATACCCCTGGGGGCAGGGAGCACTGTTTCCTGACCAGAAAGAGCACAGGTAGACTCTGGGGAATTCCTCATGCAGTTTCAGACAATGTGATAGGCCTTTGGGATCATTATTGGGAATGTACTGCGGCATCCACTAATTGGTTGTGATCTTAATTACTGCTGGCACATCTTTTCTCTCGTACATTCCCCCACCCCATCCCCAAAAGGCGAGATAAAGTCTCCCAAAGTGTTCCTCTTCTCCCCGCATGACGAGGAAATCAACGCTCGGCCACCTATGCTGACACTCACCTGCCTGGTCACAGGGTTCACCCCAAAAGAAGTTTCTATCCAGTGGCTGAAGAATCACAATGCAATGCCTGAAGATCACCATGTCAACACGCCGGTCATGAAGGACAACAGCAACAACTCCCACTTCATTTACAGCAAGCTGACAATTCCATTCTCTGACTGGAACAATAGAACCCCTTTCACATGCATAGTTTACCATGAAGCCCTCCCTATGAAGTTCACCCAGAGGACCGTGGAGAAATCCCAGGGTAAAAAATGATGGCCATACCTCCTATGGCACTGTAACCTCTTCAGCTTCTCCCAGATTTTCTCTAGCATTGTCAGATAAACCTGTGTAAAGGTCTTCCATGCATGCATGTTTGGCCTATGGCTGAATAAAAGAGAACTAACTCGGATATATCCCATGTTGTGGTCACTTGCAGGAGAATCGATGACTGGCGTGGGGTGGGTGGGTTCTGGAAAGGAGAGAATGGATTTATTAAGTGGGTCTTCGTGATATTGGAAGCAAAATGTATTCACCATTATCAGAGCTATGCCGTGGGTGGGGTGGTTGCAAAGGTCTGGTGTCAGTATATGTGTAGTTTTACTGCAGGCCTCTGATATGTGCCAGAAGTGAGAGGGATTTGGTCCAAAGACACCCAATGAGCTTCATCTAGATAAATTTGATTTGAATCTGGGTCAAATTCCACCAGGCTCAAGTCCAACATCCCGTCATCTGCTCCACACTGGCTTCCCTCTGTACATGTCTGTACACAAGAAGCTGCTCTCTTTTTAATGTCTGGTGCTGAAAACAGCTGCTATAACATTGAAGAGGAATATTTGTATCCTCCTCTCCCACAAAGATTCTGTTGCAGATCCCCCTCAATCTCTCCCATCGCAACCAGCAGCAGTCCATCCTTTGGTCAACTGCGACGAGGCCTCAGTTCCTCAATGGTTCAAACTAGTCAATTGTGGCAGAGCTGTGGAGTTCACTGCAGACCCAGAAACAGTATTATAACTCAGTGTTCCATGCATTAGAAGCTGATAGATAATATTACAGCAGGAAAAGAAGCTGCGAAGGACAGTGTAAACAAGCAAAAATGAAGCAGCAGCAGAGCAAGGGGACCAGAAAGTCAAGAAGGTCCAAGACGCTAACAGGCTCGAGTGGCTCATATAGAAGCAACAGATTTAGAAATGGGAGCATGTTTGGGAACACACACACACACACACCAAGGGAGTAAAAGTAAAAAAAATGCTGGGAAAGGTTGGGGAAATGAGCAAAATGTATTTCTAAATTTCCCACAGTCCCAAAAAATCAAGGCCCAGGCCTCATCTTCTAATTTTGCCTTCTTGATATGAATATGTAATCTGCCCATTGCAGACAATCGGCGGGAAATTATTTTACGTTGCCCTTCTCTTCTTCTGTCTTCCTGTTTGGAATACATCTTATGAGACGTAAGAAGCTGACTTTTATTGATCAGCTTTCCTTCTCACCCTAATGCTGGTCACTCTGACCAGCTCCAGCTCTTCAAACGTAATGTTTTCATGAATCCTTTCAAAAGAAACTGAGACAAAATCATGAACGACAGTTCTAATTACAGATATTGGCTGTATCCAGTGCTAGCCTTACTCACAGCAGACCCACTGGAATTGATGAATAAGACTACCACATGTCATAGAATCATAGAGTTGGAAGAGACCACAAGGGCCATCCAGTCCAACCCCCTGCCAAGCAGGAAACACCATCAAAGCATTCCTGACAGTTGGCTGTCAAGCCTCCGCTTAAAGACCTCCAAAGAAGGAGACTCCACCACACTCCTTGGCAGCAAATTCCATTAATTTCCATAGGTCCATTAATGTCCATTAATGTCCATTAATTTCAATAGGTCTACCCTGAGTAAGGCTAGCATTGGCTACCATCTTTGCAAGGTATGTTCTGTGCTACAGAGCTGAAATGCCATTCCAATAATGAGATACCTGTATGGAGCTGGAAGTCCAGGAGCAGGCAAGACATCCTGTGGAAAGTTAGTTCAACAGAGAGCAGAAGCAAGGGAGTCATAGGGCCAGAAAGTAGGCAGCAGTCATCTGGTGCAACAGACATGCACACTCACCATCAACATTATAAAGCCTTCATATCAACTCACAATGTCCAGATTATTATCTCAGTGAGGCAGCAGAAGAAACAAAGCAAAGAATAGTCTCTAAGGGCCAGACTAAATGGGATAACAGGGGCAGGGAGCAGCCACAGGGGGGGTGATCTTCATCAGGACTACATATAAATTACCTCCCTTTGCTCCAGGGTCCTTATGAAGCTTATTCCTCGAAGTGGCTGTTAACTATTTTTAAAAAAAGTCAGAGGCCATTTCAAGTGACACAGCATCCCATCGGTGTGAAACTGAAATTAATAATGATGATAGCATTTATAAAAAAATAAATAATACTATTTGACCCTAAATCTGATTGGGATGGGTGAGCAAACTGAGCCAAGCCCTGGATAGATTGGCGAATAGGTCAGGTGGATGAGGAGCCATGAGAGAGAATCATATTCACTGAATATTCAGGACATAGTATTGGACTGGCCTTACATTGAGGGTGGGATGTGAGAGATAATATGTTAGAAAAGGCGCTTTGAGCCAATCATGACACACAGGTATACAATGGGGGGTATTTTTCCCCTCACAGAGATAGTTTGGGATCACCTCAGAACCACCCAGTCAAACACATACATACAAGAAGATAAGCTGCCTCAAAATCTCTTGACATTTTGAGCGTGATCTTAAAATTCAGGGTAGGGGGTGGGGAATAGGATTTCTAAGTACGCTTGGGCCCAGAAGCCCAAATCTCCACTCAAACACTCTTGCGCCAGTTACAGATAGATAGCCGTGTTGGTCTACCATAGTCAAAACAAAATAAAATAAAAAATCCTTCCAGTAGCACCTTAGAGACCAACTAATTTTTTTCTTGGTATAAGCTTGTTCTTGGTATCTGAAGAAGTGCGCTGGCTCAGAGATGCTGGACACCCTAATGCACAGCTCTGACTTACTGAGCTTGCAAGCAGAGACATACTCTGCATTTTATCTGCAATAAAGTAGTTTTTAGCCTTAATGGCTTGTGTGTGTTGTTCTTCACGCTGGGGAATAATCGCATATTATCAATGTGCCCCTGGACTTGAGTAGCCAGGAGGGTACGCAGGCTTTGTCCCTACCTGGCGGTCAGTCTCACAACTTGCCCCCGTGGGACGTTTCCTAACAGAAAGCTCATACCAAGAACAAACTTAGTTGGTCTCTAAGGTGCTACTGGAAGGATTTTTTATTTTATTTTGATTCAACTCTTGCCCCAATTATGCAGTAATGCTGTGGCCTCAGCCACCTACACATGAAATGAACACAACTCCCACACCTACTTGCTGGTTACTCCATACTCCGATGTTAAGAGGTGGTCTGCTTTGTGTACTGGCTAGTGTTCAGTTTTGGTGGTTAGAAGACCAGATTCAAAGCCCCCCTCAACCATGATGCTCACTGTGTGGCCTTTGTATATGTCCCTCAGAAGAGAGAGAGAGAGAGAGAGAGAGAGAGAGAGAGAGAGAGAGACTGAAGTTACTCTGAAGAACTAGGCACAAACGTTACCTGGGGTGAACAGGCAGGGTTACCAAAACTCTTACACCAAGCCTCTATTTCAAAATGTAGATGATATTTATTGTTACGTAGGCCATAGATGATCTTGCAGGTGTGCAGTTCATGCGTCATGGGTTTTGTAGTCCATGTTAGACTGTGAGAATAAGAAGAAATATAATAATGGTGCATGAGTACTACTGAGTAGAACCTATGAGTCAGTATAACTAAGTGAAGTGTGCATGCATGCTAATACCTGCCACTTGTATCTATATTACTAAGGACTGGTAGAGTTGGCAGAACAAATGGGAGCAGATACAATCTACTGGGGAAAGTGGATTTTTAAATGACAACCCATAGCCTGGCATTAGGTCAGGAATTGCCTTACCAATGCACTATGATAGAATTCCCACCATGTGGGTTTCATACATTTCTACCGACAATTACAGTCAAATTTCAGAACAGGTAGCTTTGAGATTTCTGTAGCCTGTGTTGATTACAAAGGCTATGGACATTACTGGTGGGTGAAGCTTGGGGGTGTTTTATGGTGAATACAGGGATTGACATCTCTCTCTCTCCCCCTCACAGAGGTGACTGTGTCAACGAAGGATGATTACAGCGACGAGAAAGAGGAGGAACTGGACCGCCTGTGGCGAACCATCTTCATTTTCTTTGTTCTCTTCCTCCTCAGTGTTTGTTACAGTGCCACCATTACAATGTTCAAAGTGAGTAGAGGGGAAGGGATATTATATATCAACATTTGCATTTAAATGGTGGAGGAAGGGAGGCAGCATAAACACAGCAGGGATAGAAAGGTGAGAAAAGACAAAGGGATAATGCTAGATGTTTGTACTGTTAGCTGTAAATTGCTGAATGGTTCTGTAGAAGAACGAGCCTATAACATGACACGTATACTGTGTCAAACAGTCCATTCAATATCCCATTAAAATCAGAACAACGGGATGAGGAAAAAGATTTGACTTGCTGGTTGGCAACGCAAGTTAAGGGTAATGGGATGGGGGAAGATGTTTATAATTGTGCATCGCCCAAAGGACATAGTTCTTCATATGGAATTTGCCCCTGAAAGAGGTAGTGATGGCCATCAACTTGAAGGCTTTAAAAGATAAATTCATGGAAAATAAGGTTATCATTGGCTACTAACTGCAATGGATATGTTTCTGCCTCCATTCTTAAATGCTGTGTGGCTCTGAGTACCAGTTGTTAGGAATCACAAGTAGGTAGAGCACTGTTGGGCTCAAGTCCTGCTTGTGGGGCTCCTATGGAAATCTGGTTGGCCGCTGTGACAATAGGAGGCTTGGCTCCCTTTGCCTTGATGCAGCAGGACTCTTCCTATTATTCTTCTGTCATGTTCTTATGTGTTGGTGTTTTATAAATAAACGCATAAATATACCTTGCAAACAGTGACTTTCAGGAGATAGGAAGGGGAAAGGAAACTAAGAACAAGTATCTTGATATTTTCCTCCTCCTGTACTCATTCCTGCTGTATGTCTTCCTTTATCCCCACTCTCACTACTTCCCACAGGTAAAATGGCTCTTCTCCACTGTGATGCTCCTGAAGAAGCAGCCATTGGGCCCTGACTATAAGAACGTGAACCAATGAGCGGCCTAGAAACATTTTCCTGAGAACTCTTCCCCTACACCTCATGGGGTGCAAAGAAGTAGTCGCTGCTGGATTTAGGACTCCTTCTCCAGTGTGAACGCCCTAATCTTCTCTCTTTCGGCCCCATCTCCTCCTTGGCAGGTGGAGATGAAGCCCTTCTACTGGTCCTTTAAACATGTTTTCCACAGTGACTGTCAAGAAGAGTGTGGTGTTTTCCAGTGTAACTGAACTGTACAGCTTTGTATTTTACGCACTACTTGGTAAATGTTCTGTAGGGGGGATTATTATTATTTTGTACTATATAAGCTAAGATGCGCACAAAGGGAGAGGGAGGGAAGGATGCTGGTATGTTTTGTGCTGATTTGCTGAAAATGGAGTGTGACAGTTAGAACAGGTGTGTGTGTGTGTGTGTGTGTGTGTTTTGGGATTTCGGAGAGGGGTGGTGAAGGGTGGCTGGTTTGGGGGCTGAGAAGCAATGGGTAGAATGGGCAGGATAGGCTGTTATAGAAGTATAAACACATGATATAAAATATCCAGACTCTGTTATTTGCAACATCGTATAAGTACCTGTCACATCCAGCTTTACTGCCTTAATAAAGTTTTGGTTTGTTCACACCACGTCTCATGTTTGGCTAAGCTATCAAGGCTGGGACAAAGGGATATTGGTATTCATAAGGTGGCAGAGGAATACTAGTTTCTGGGAGACTGCCTTAGGCATTGGAAGCCCAGAGCTCATAACCCTATAAGGCACATAGGAACCCAGCAGTTGGTGCGGGTGAGAAATCCTTTACCAGCAAAAGGGGAACAAAACTAAAGTACCCTCTTGCTCCGAAGTGGTGGGCTTGGGCTGGGGAGGGTACAGCCCCCCCCCCCAGCCTGTGATTTATAAAGCTTTGAGGCAGATGCACATGCCTTGACATTTCAACTCGGAAGTCAGTCTGACTGGGTCCAAAGGGTAAAGGTAAAGGGACCCCTGGCCATTAGGTCCAGTCGCAGACGACTCTGGGGTTGCGGCGCTCATCTCGTGCTACTGGCCGAGGGAGCCGGCGTACAGCTTCCCCAGTTGTAACTGAAATACCCATTTCAGTTGGTAAAAGGACACTTCTAGCAACTGAGGCTAACTGAGCTTCCAGCAACAGAGCTGGAGCCAGAACAAACCCCAAACTGGTATGCTGCCTTGTCCATTTTCCTATAATAGACGTTCCCCACATCAAATGGGGTGCGCATTTTGCGCGGTTGCGAGTAGCCCCTTTGAATCACAGAGCAGCTCCTGGTAGTTGGGCCTGGCACTGCCTTCCCAGGTTGGATACCTGTGGACAGGGCTGCTTTCAGATGTCTACTAAAAGTCTGGTAGTTGGTTTTCTCTTTGACATCTTGTGGGAGGGCGTTCCACAGGGAGGGTGCCACTACCGAGAAGACCCTCTGCCTGGTTCCCTGTAACTTGGTTTCTCGCAGCGAGGGAACCACCAGAAGGCCCTCAGCACTGGACCTCAGTGTCCGGGCAGAACGATGGGGGTGGAGACGCTCCTTCAGGTATACTGGGCTGAGGCCATTTACGGCTTTAAAGGTCAGCACCAACACTTTAAATTGTGCTCGGAAACGTACTGGGAGCCAATGGAGATCTTAACTGGTGTTATGTGGTCTCGGTGGCTGCTCCCAGTCACCAGTCTAGCTGCCGCATTCTGGATTAGTTGTAGTTTCCGGGTCACTTTCAAAGGTAGCCCCACATAGAGCACATTGCAGTATCCAAGCGAGAGATAACTAGAGAATGCACTACTCTGGCCAGGCAGTCCGCGGGCAGGTAGGGTCTCAGCCTGCGTACCCGATGGAGCTGGTAGATAGCTGCCCTGGACACAGAATTAACCTGCGCCTCCATGGACAGCTCCTTTAGGGGCACAGTTACCCCATTCTGGACCAGGGAGTCCTCCACACCTGCCCGCCCCCTGTCCCCCCAAAACAGTACTTCTGTATTGTCAGGATTCAACCCAATCTGTTAGCTGCCATCCATCCTCCAACTGCCTCCAGACACTCACACAGGACCTTCACCGCCTTCACTGGTTCTGATTTAAAAGAGAGGTAGAGCTGGGTATCATCCGCATACTGGTGAACACCCAGCCCAAACCCCCTGATGATCTCTCCCAGCGGCTGCATATAGATGTTAAAAAGCATGGGGGAGAGGACAGAACCCTGAGGCACCCCACAAGTGAGAGACCAGGGTTCTGAACACTCATCCCCCAACACCACTTTCTGAACACGGCCCAGGAGGAAGGAGCAGAACCACTGTATAACATGCCACCAGCTCCCAACCCCTCTAGATGGTCCAGAAGGATGTTATGGTCGATGGTGTCAAAAGCTGCTGAGAGATCCATCAGAACTAGGAAACAGCTCTCACCTTTGTCCCTAGCCTGCCAGAGATCATCAACCAGTACGACCAAGGCAGTTTCAGTCCCATGATGAGGCCTGAATCCCAACTGGAAGGGATCCAAATGGTCCGCTTTTCCACCTCTCAAGTTCACACCTCTCAAGAGGTTTGTATACATACAGTACTTAAGTTACATATGTAAGAGGCTCCTTTATAATTGTATTTGGGAATGGTTCATGTTCCTAGTTAGTTGCATAGTTTTATAGCTTTCTGGATGCTCCATGATCATATTATAAAGTAGTTGTGTTCTATGTTATAAATCAAGCACTGCTAGGAGTTGTTTCTTTTTGTTTTCCAGTGTATTACTTACCGGTATCAGTTTTGGGGGAAATTATTTGGCACAAGCCCATTTTTATTCTGAAAGTGGGGCCCAGCAAAAAAAAGTTTGGGAAACCACTGCTCTAGAGCAAATTTGAGGAGGCATGGGGGTTGTTGGAGGGCGAAGAAGAGAAAGTGCAAGTCCTGTTGCACAAATGCACTTCCATTGCACAAGCAAGTGGACTGCACCAGATATTGCCCGCATTGGCCTCACGATTTAATCTGTCCCACAGCTGTATGAAGTGGGAATTCAAATTGACAGGAAATGCTTGGCGCTCAAGTCTGGCGGGATCGCTGCTTTGTTCTCCGGGGGCAGTCGTCTCTTCAGTCCCGTGTCGGAGCCTCACTCACCCGATTTTCCTCCTTACGAGGGTCAATCGGGAGCAGGGACGACACAACGGGGACCCACGAGACCGCGGTCCACGGGACGCTCTTCCCGTGGCTTTAAGGGGCCCGAGGCGCAGGCTCGGTAACCCCTAAAACCCCTCGGGGAACCGGAGCTCTTCAGCTCCCGTCCGCCATTACCCGGCACCAAACCGGAAGTCATGAAGTGGGAATTCAAAACCATTTGCGGGAATGCTATTTGATATGAAAATGGTTAATAGCAATATATGAGGTGAAGGCCTAGTTTGGCACTCAAGCCTGAATGAGCCACTTTGACAGTGCCATTGTCACACTTGGTAGTAAGCTTCACCAGTAACAATGTCATCACCAAAGTTCACTGGGATTGACAGTGCAAGCCTTTATATGTCTACTCAGAAGTAATCTCCACTGAATTCAATGGGACTGTGAAGCCAGTGGTGATTGTGGTGAACAAAGTGAATAACCGTAGACCGAAGTCCCTGCAAAGTCCATATAGGATTACAACTTCAGTTTATTTAACTCTGTAATGCTTTATGTTTTTATATAGTTTTGATTTTATACATCACCCTGGACAAAACAAGCAAACAAACAAGGGCTGTTAAGTTGAATTAACTAATTAATTAGGAGGGAAGTAGGTGAGTATAAACACATGTTTTGAGCTTTGGAAGGCCAGATTCACCCCATTCTGTATTTCATCTAGCCCTGTTTTTCTCAGCAATGGAATTTTGGGGTTATGAGAAGTTCAGAAAAAGAGGGGGGAAGTTCTAGCTGCCCTCATTATATCCCTTGAACTTAAAACTCATGATGTTTTTTCACACCTTCACGCCAACTCTCAGGACGTCACTAATGTGCAATGTTCTTTTTTAAGGCACTTCATAAGAGCATGGTTAGGGGAAAACTCCGAAGGCCTCATTGCAACAGAAAATAGTCCCAAACAGAAACAGACGGTGGGTCATTCAGCAGAGGTCTGGTTGCTTCAATCAACTCCAGCCTTGGGATCGGTAAGTAAAAGAGGGTTTGTTCTTAACGTTATGGGTCTTGAGAAGATGGGAACATAGATACCGCACAGGAAAAGGGACTCCTTGGAATGTCCTAGCCTTTCTGGGAAGGAAGTGAAGGATACTATGCCTGAGAAAGTGGAGAAGCATTTTTGTCCTTTAGTCAAGGGTCTCCTGTTGATTCTTGGGCTTCCTAGCTGATGCTGAATTGCAAGTCTTCCTTGCTACCATCTTCCAACTGAGCATCTTTATGTAAGGGAGGCTGGGGGGAATAGATGGGGCTTGGAGCCGCTGCATGTGAGGCTTGGAGAAGGCTGCAAAGGTAGCCTGGTTGTATCCCACCAGCTTCCCTATAGTCCAGCATTCAGTTGACTCTTGGAGCTGAGAACTTCAAGGATAAAGAGCGACTGGTCAACCTTCCAGAAGCTCCACTTCAGCTCCTGTTATCAAAGCCAAATGGGAAAGGCTGAAGCTCAGTGGCAGAACATCTGCTCTGCAAGAGGAAGGTCCCAGCCAGGATCAATACCTGGCATCTCCCGAGAGGGAATGGGGAGAAGCCCACCTGCAACCTTGGAGAGCCACTGCTGCCAGTTAGTGTAGGCAATACTGAGCTTCCTATGTTCTGATACCAGGACAGAGCAACAGCTAAGAGGGAGGAACATAGGCACATGAACCTTCACCATGCATCATGTTCAGCTTGAAAGCTTCCCACCACTCAGCCAAGAGAGAGGTCTAAAGAAGGTAAGTGAGAAAAGCCACAGGACTCCTTGTTAACTCCTCCCAAGCTTGTTACTCAGCTATGTCCCAGCAGGGCTACCTGCCAAGCTGCTTCTTGCCTCCAAGCTACAGATTATGCTAGGAAGCTGGAGGAGGGCAAGGGATCTACCCGACAGTCTGGCTAAAGCCTGATGCTGAAATGGGAATTCTGGGCTCCCAGAGGAGTGTTGGGCTTCAAGAAAGTAGCTGGGGGAACAAGAGGACAACCTAAAAGCTTGCTCAGATGTGATGGCCAGCTTGCAGTTCCTTGACTTTCTAGATGAAGGTTGTCTTCAAGGAAACTGATAAGGTAGCAGTGGGGGAATGACATCTACCCCAGCCAGATGCTCAGCTGTGAAATTTTTGACTTCACAGATCAGCAGCAGGCTTTAAGCTGGGGAAGGCAGTACTTGAAAGCTTGCTCCAAACCTAAGGCTCCTTTGGTAGACTGGTGCTGTCAAAGCAGGAGAGTTAGCTCACTTCCCACCAGCTTCCCATAAGCCTATCTGAAAGCCTGCCCCATGCCTGATCCTCAACTAGGAGAACCTTGGAACCCAGCTAAGCTAAAACAAGCTATACAAGAGCAAAAGAGTAGTACAGATCCCATCTGATGCTCACCTGTGAGATTCCTGGGTTCCTAGACAAGCAGTGCACTCCGTGAACCCTGGAGGGGAATGTGAGCTCTTTCTCACCTAATGTTCAGCAGGGACATTGTTCCATACCTAGTTCAGAACCAGGATCCAAGGAATCTAACCCTGGAGCTAGTAGCAAAGCTGAAGCCAGCCCACAGTGTTAGGATTCTGGGTCCTGGGGAGCAGCCAGGGAGGCTGCCTCTGCTGTGAGCCTAATGCTCGGCTGAGAGATTGCTGACCTCCTAGCTGCATGCTAAGACCCAGAAAAGCTGGTGGGGAGCAGCCAGGTAGGCAGGCTGCCCAGATGCTTGCCCCCAGCCTGATGCTCAGCTGGGAGATTCTTGACCACCTAACTGAGTGCTAGCTGAGTCACAGAAGCTGATAGGGAGCAGCCAAGGGGCTGCCCAGATGCTTCCCCAAGCCTGATGCACAGTTTGGAGATATCTGAGCATCTAGCTTATTATTCACAAACACTGGTGCGGGCAGCCAGGAGGGAGGCTGCCTGAATGGCAGAAAACCCAAAACCTGATGCTCTGCTGGGAGATACTCTCAGACAATCAGCAGACTTCAAGGAAGATGGCAGGATACAACAGGGCTGCTTCAGAGCTTGCTGTAACCTAATGCCCTCTGGGAGCTTCCAGACTTTCCAGAAGAACGTTAGGCATCCTCTGGCAAGGAAGGTGGCTGAAAGTCCACCCAGGCAGGTACTTCACTGGGAGATTTCTGACACCTCCCTCCCGCAATGAGCAGCAGGATTCAGCCTGCCAAGGGGAAGAGGAGCTACTTGTGAGCTTGCTCCAAGTCTGATGCTCCAATGTGAGGCTCTTGGCCTACCAGATCCACAGCACGTTTCAGATAAGGTGTTATGAAGGAAGGAATTAACTTTAAGCCCATGTCAAGCCCCATGTTAAAGACTCATAACCTTCCTGAGCCTCAATGAGCTCATAGGGAGCAGCCAGGGTAGGGGGAACTGAATGAGTGCTAGCAGCTTAGAATGACAGGTTCCTGAGCCCTAAGATGGAGCAAGGAAGGTGGTATAAGGAAGCTGGTAAGGAAGCTATAAGGAAGCTGGTAAGTAGCTAGAAATGCTGTAAAAGTCTGGACCAAGCCTGATGCTTAATTGGGAGATTCCAGGCTATCCAGGTGAGCAGCAGGCTTCATGGAGGCTGGGTGAAAAAAGAGAGATTATGCGAAAATATCTGCCCCAGACCTGAAGCTCAGGCTGGAGATCCCCCAATTCCTACTGGAGCAGCAAGAAGCTGTATTGTATCAAGGAGGCTTTCTAAACCTGCTCCAAAGAAGATGCTCAGCTGGGAACCTGCTTCCCTTGGGAACCAGCTGAGCATCTGGGTGCAGGGAAGCCATGAGACTGCAAAATTAAGGAAGCTGGGGTGGGGAGCCACAGGGCTACCTGAATGCCTGATGCTGGAGCTATGGTGTGCAGCTTTTGGGGTTCATATCGGAGGCCTGAAACAGCAAGCACAGCAAAGGAACTAGAGGGTTAGTAAGCAAGCGGCTTTGAGGAGCCAAAATTCTGCTCCCTGCTCAGAAAGTGTACTTTGGAGCAAAAAGATCTCTAAGCTTTGCTGGGCTGCAAGGGCTGAAGCAGGCAGGGGCCCTGGCTTCTCTCTGCAGTGGGCTGCTATTGATGAGTGGGCTGAGCTGGTTACGACAGGAGGCTTGGCAAAACTCCTAGCAGGGGAATGTATTGCAATTTTCAGGAAGAGTTTCAGGAGACCCACTGAAAGACAACTTTCTGGGTTCTGTACCCAGCCACAGGAGGGTAGTGTGATTGAGTGGTTCAGAGAAGGAGGAAAGTGGGATCTGGTGTACCTGAGAAATGCAGCCCTGGGGGACCTCATGCCCCTGGGAAATGGGAAAGGAGCACAACAGCTTAAAACAAGCATGGAGTCTCAGCATTAGAAGGAGAGTGGTGTCTAGTGGTTGGAAGCTGGGGTCAGCAAGAGCTAGGACTCCCAGGTTTTGTTCTTAGCTCTGGCTGAGGAAGGGAAAATAGATGTGTAACAAACACCAGAATTTTTCAAATGAAGCTTCCGGGGTTACTAAGTGGGAAGCAGTTGCAGCCAAGATTTGGGGGACTTGTTGCTAGCTTTGGAAGTGTGGTGGATTTTAGAGCAAATGGATTTCAGGAAGCTGGAGTGGATTGTATAGCTAGCCCTAGCCACCATATTCTGTCTAGGGTTCTCTGCGGACCAGGAGGGACAGCCTCACCTTTGCCAGCTCAGTGCAGAAATTATCAGGAATGTGGAAATAAGCATTCTGTATCAAGCTGTTGCCGATGGCTTGGTAGAAAGCAAGAAAAAAACAACTATTGACTATTCTAATTCTATCCCCATTTTGGAAGGAAAGTGCAACATATTGGGGAAGGAGGTAGTGGTGGGAGTTGAGGTTCTATCAGACTGGGTTAGCAGAATGCACTTGCAGGTAAAACAATGGGGCAGACCGTCTGCTTTTTTCTGGCAGAGCTTCTGTGCTTTTAACTGTAGTCTAGCAGGCAGAAAATCAAGTAGTGAAGCTGTCCCCACCACTCCCTCTCCACTCCTGCACCTGCTGAACTTCTGCCTACTAAAGGCCCAAGGGACTTGGCCAGGGAAAGGAACCATACCAGAATGGTTGGGATATAGGGTTGCCACCATCATTTTTCCTGCACGTGCTCCTGTGCCTTTAACAGCAGCTTGACGTGCACGTATTTAGCAGGGGATACTATTCCTGCCATTGGAAAAGAGCAAGAGGAAAACCTTCCTTTGCTGAATGTGTGTGTGTGTGTGTGTCAGGCTGCAGTGATTAATACAAAATGCCCCCAAATATGTGACAGCAACCATAGGAAGTAATACAAAATCGCTTGCGGCTTTGGGTCTCCATCAGGGCAAAATTACTCCACATGCAACAGTCAGAGGCTGACTCAAAGTAAATCCCTAACCTTTAGACTTGTCAGTCTGTCCACACATACCTGAGGTTAAGGGGGAAGGCCTTCTGTCTTGTTTCAGGCAGACTTGGAGCCTCAGCCTCTTCTTCTTACAAAATTCAGCAGAGCATAGCAGTGGTCCAGCTTAAGTGGGGAGGTATCCAGAGATTCTCCAGATCTCTACTGGTCATAATAATGCTGGTCACCATGGCATAAAATCTCCTGATTTCTTCGGGCTACCATACTGTTAAAGGCAGAGGAGCTGGACAGACTGTTTTGCCCTGGTCAGCTGGCATCCCTAGCTAAGGACTAAGATCAGGGAACATTAGCAGGACTATACGAGGAGAACCCAAAAGGCAAGTCCCATTTGAGGACCTTAAAAAAAATGCTAAAGTTGTGGCAACTACAGAGTGCGGCATGGCCCAAAAGACTATGGAATTCTATGGCTGGATTTTATCTATTATGGATTCATCTGTTCTTGCTTTAATCATTTTACTGAGATGCTGCATGGTTGGTTTTAATTTTGTCTATTTTATAACATATGCTACAGGGAGATTATTATTATTTTAAGTTACTCATAAGCTGAATAGTTGAACATCCACTTTATCCAGTAGGAGGAAAGTATCAGGCCAATGTTATGTCATTTGTGGAGTAGGTTGGGCCCATAAACCACCAGCTGCTGATACTCCGTAGACTAGATAATCTTCAACACTTAGAACTCCAAACAAGTTGCAATTGGCTGTACAAACTGATTTGGCTTCACCTTCATATTATTACTGCCAGTTAATGACGTTCAAATATTCTCCAGTCACAGTTTGCTTGCCTTTCCTTTTTTGACCGCTGCTATGTGATTGTCCCCTTACCCAGTTTCAGTCAAATTTGTATGTGAGGGGGCACTAAGAAGGACACCTGCAACCTGCAGCTGGTGCAGAGCGAAGAGGAAGTGAGAGAACTCGCACGACTAAAAGAGGCATGGGATTTTGAGATGTGGGCAATGCCAGCAAAAAATGCCACCCGAGAGAGTAAGAAACATGCGCTGGCTCAAGACATAAGTCTATCAGTGTTCAAGGAAGCAATGTCTCATTCAAACCATACATTCAAAGCACTCTCGCCCCACTGTTTCATGGCTTCCCCTAAAGAATCCTGGGCACTGTAGTTTGTTAAGGGTGCTAGGAGCTATTAGTGCTACACTTCCCAGCATTCTTGGGAGGAAGCCATGACTTTTAAGGTGATCTAAGAGCACTTTAAGTGGATGGTGTGGGTGTGACTGTGTTCCTAGGCAAGTGCATTCAGGACTGCAGCTATAGATTTTGAGCCAGAATTCAAATCTTGATTTGATCCTACTGATTCTGGTTAGATGAAAGGAACTTAAATTTAACAACTTGGTCTCAGATGCGTCAGCCACCAAAGAGAAGTGGGTATTACCTTGGTTCAGGAGTAAAAACCAAGGCAAAAAAGGGGAGTAGCTCCACAGCTAACGCTTTCCCCACTGTGGCAGGAAATCTGCAAGCTGTTGGAAGTTTTTCTCATCAAGCAGAAGTCCAACAGCACCATCGTGGCCTAAGGCTCCACGCCTCCTAATGGGCAGGGAGACCTTGTGTTCACAGCGGTGGTGAACGTATGTCTGAGTGGTAAAACGTAGCAGAAGTTCCTTCATTTAAAAACAACAAGAACCCTGCATTATCTTTAAATAGCACTCTTTTAAAATAGTGAACATGGGGAAGGTGGTGAGTTTCATGTTTAGGTGACAAATGTGCCCCTCCAATCTCCTCTGACTTTTACAACCCACCTCAGACCTACCCTGTACCATTTCTTGAGTGGTGGTTTTTTTTTTTTTTTTTTTTTTTTTTTTTTTTGCCCGGTTAGAATATGAATTGTGATCATGGCTTTTGCTTACTTGGATGGGGGAATGGGGAGATGTGTGCATTGGAATCCTCTGACTTTTCTACAGGTAGAATGTACCGAGGTAAGAGCTACACCTGTTGCTCTGCTCACCTGTGTTGTTTTTGCCTTTGGCTCTGCCTGTCAATGGCATGAGGCCCGAGAAGGTTGGTTGCAACAGAATGTGGCACTCAGGCTACCATGGCTTCCCACCTTTTCCTGACAACTTCCAGTTTCCTTTAGGCATAGGCCAGATGCAGGGACAGCGAGGCCAAAACTGCACCCTTTCTTCTGACTGCTTTTCCCAAACCACACCCGCACTTTCCCACATTCTTTCCCCTTGGCCATGAATTGCTGTTGCCTTCTCACAGCTGTAAGATTTGTTCACATCTCTCTCTCTCTCTCTCTTTTAATCAATGTAGAATGCAAAATGCAAGTGTTCCCTGCATGTTTAGATAACTGATGAACTTAAGGCCAAAAGGTTGAAATTAATTATTCACTGAATAACAGTCCAATTGCAGCTGAATGACATAAATCAAGCATTAGAAATATTCAGAGAGAAATGGTCTGTCAGTGTATGTTAAAACAGGGCTGAATGTATTAGGCAAAGAATTCAGAATCCTAAGCTTATTTTAAAAGAACATTTATAACCCTCGTGGCTGAGAAAATTAGCTTGAAAGTGATACTTCAGCACAGCGTATATCTCCTTGTCCCTCCCTCTAACAAACAGCAGAGATCAATCATGCAGCATTCTTAAATCAGCCAGGACTGGAACTGGTTGACAATGTCAGAACTCTTGGGCACGCCCAAGTATCTTTCAGGATAATGCGCTACCTCAAATGAGACGATAAGATCCTGTAACCCACACTCAGCTGATGGAATCATAGAATAGTAGAATTGGAAGGGACCCCCAAGGGGCATCTATTCCAACCCCCTGCATTGCAGGAACACAAAAACATACACATTGGCTGCACAGCGTATACTCAACTTGTCTTTCTCTCTCTTTTATTGCAGCAAGTGCCACAGCCCCAACGGTTTTCCCATTGCCTCCCTGTAGGCAAGACGACACCACCGCCTCCCAGGTCACTGTGGGTTGTCTGGTCTCTGGTTACTATCCTGAACCAGTCACAGTGCAATGGAATTCGGGAGCCATCTCTAGCGGCATCCGGACCTTCCCTGCACTGTTGGATTCATCCAGTGGCCGCTACACCCTCACCAGCCAGCTCACCATCCCAACCAGCACCTGGGAATCTGAGAAGCTCCAATGCAATGTCGCCCATGCAGCTACCAGCTCTGAAATCACCAAGGAGATTGACCGTGAGTCTGGCTGGGCCTTCGTTATCTGCTTTCTTTTTAACCCTCAAATGGACACTCAATATGGTGAAAGAAAGAAAAGTGAAATACTTTGGTGGAGACAGTTGGGGAATAGATGCAATATTTTTGGGTGGCACTATTGTCTGGTACCAAGGCACATTAAGCAGGCAGCGCAAGAAATGGTCTCTGCCCAACATGGCTTACAATTGAAATGTGGGGGGGTTGGTGGATGGAGAGAAAAAGCTTGGAATTGCCCATTCAGTACCGGACATGGGGTAAGAAAAAAAGCAGGTTCTGTAGTCAGGGGCAAGTTGGAGAAACACCCAGAGGCAACTTTTTTGAATACAATTCAAGGTTTGATTGTTGAATTTACAAGGATTCGTGGCTATTTATTTTTTAAATTCTGTTTATTGCTGCTTTATTCTGGGAACAAAGTTACAAATATTAGTAGTGTACACACAGTGTTTGCTGCCGTGGGCATTCATTTAATATTTTATATGAGTTGTCAAGCTGCAGAAGCAGTGAAGTGAATTAAGAAATGGGGGTGGGGGTGGATATTCCTGAAGCCCAATCACTTGTAATGATGGAAGGAATGGCTAGGATTGATCACCCTGTGCCATCCTTCGTGCTGAATCAGGCAAGGCAAAGCATGATAGCTACAGGGGGGAGGCAAGCTTTGAATAGGGATACAGAGTAGGAAAACAGTGCATTTCTGAGAGAGTGTTCAAAACATTGGGATCATGATATCAAAAGGGGGGAATAATAGTAATAGGAGAACCAAAATATGTCAATGGCAGATGAACTAGTGACCACTCACCCTCCAGTCTTCTAACTAAGCGGATTCCTCCATTTGGGCCTCAAGGCTTACGCTGAGTGGTAGACAAGTGGCGTCCTATCAAATCTGTCCTCCTCTGGATTCTGCAAAGCAGTTCTCCAGCCAAGTAATATGTACAAAAATGCATCTACTAGGGGGAAATGTGCCCAAAAACAGATTTATGATATGAATAACATAAAAATCCATCATATTGGGAGCACTGCTTAGCAAAAATGTTTATATTATGCAGAATTGCATGCAAAGGTGTGCATGTTAGGAGAAATTTGGATTAAAATGCACATGAGTAAGACCTTGTTTTCAAAATAGTTGCAAACTGATGTGGAGAACTGGGAGAATAAGAAACTAAGAGGAAACCGAAACTGACAATTTCACCCATCCCTACCTCTCATAAATTATACCCTTCCAGGCTCTATTGCACTACCTCCAGTGGCCCCAGAAGTCCGCCTTCTCCATTCCTCCTGCAAACCCAGATCCAGAGATGCCACCATTGAGCTGCTGTGCATGATCTCCGGCTTTTACCCCAAAATGGTGACGGTGGAATGGCTGGTAGGTGGGCAAGCCGGTCTGCTGGCTTCATTCACTGAGGAGCCCAGGAAAGATGCTCACGGATACACCTTCAGTACTACAAGCACAGTCAACATCAGCCAAGAAGACTGGCAGGCTGGGAATACCTACTACTGCCAGGTGTTCCACGAAGCAACCCAAACCAAAGTGAAAAGCAAAGCCAAGATATGTGAAGGTAGGAAATGTTGACTGAGCTGGCACTTGGGTTTTCCTCTGTTTTTGGTGGGCATGGACTGGAACACAGGGGGGAGGAGGACAACTGCTTCCAGATTATTGAGAATCCTCTCATGTATGTGATAATAATTTCAAGACAGCCTACTCCCTAATCCGTGTCTATATAGCTGCTTTCAATTAAGGCCCATTGAAATAAGGCTTTGCCCACTGCCTGCCACGTCCACATGGCCTTACTGATAGTGTTGTTGTTTTCCATTTCTACTCTGCCGCAAGGAGTGCGCAAGCCCCTAAAACAGCAGAGAAGTGGGGGTTGGTTAGAGAACTAACATGAAGTTTGCGTCTCCAGACAATGCTGACTGCCCCTCCAGCGGCATTAATGTGCACATCATACCACCAACGCCACAAGACCTGTACGTAAACTACGACCCCAAGCTCACCTGTGTGGTAGAGAATCTGGAAAACGCAGATGGGCTGGAAGTCACCTGGTCACGAGCGGATTCAGGACCCGTGAGCCCAGAACTACTGGGAGTGAAAGAAGAGCTTAATGGAAAGTTCACTGCTACCAGCTCCCTTCCCGTCACAACGTGGCTGCAGGGCGAGAAATTCACCTGCAACGTGGAATATCCAGGCTTGACTGCTCCCATCACTAAGACCATTGCCAAGACGACAGGTAAGGGGGGAAACAAGGTTGGGCTCCCATCCTGGGGCTGGTGGCCTTGTGTTCCAGCAGGAAAGAGAATACTGAAACAACCAGCACCAATTGGTTCACCTGCAATTTACACTGCGGACACTTTCACACAGTCTGGTGGGGGTATTGTGCAGGTTTGCACAATTATTCTACCCTTGTCTCTGCTCACAGGTTTTTATGGTGCTTGAAAACACACAACACCACTTGGCTTATCTGCAAATTCACACTGGAGACACACTTTGCAATGGCAAAGGAGGTTTGCAAAACCATTCTCCTTTACTCACAGGTTTTTTATGGTGCTTGAAAAACCTGCAGTGCATTTCTTTTTATTAGAAGGCAACTCTTGGAGCAAGGAAAGAAAGGGTGTGCCCCCACAGGGGTCAATGCCTCTCCCATAACAATTTCCATCCCCATAAAACTATTGCCATCTCCACTCTATTGATAATGTTTACCCAGCATTGGTTGAACCTAGATGAAAGATTGAGCCAGTTCTGTTGAAGGTAGTTCTCCATGCCCTTTCCCTGGTGGCCCGGTTCACACATTTGAGGAGCTACCTGAGTATCTGCTGTGCAGAGCTTGCTGCATGAACATTGCATATGCTTGCCTTTCGACCCCTGGCCATGCAGGAATTTGAGCATACCAATAACTTCTCAGTAAAGGCTGGGATGGATTCTGTGTGCTGCATGATCTCTCTCTCTCTCTCTCTCTCTCTCTCTCTCTCTCTCTCTCTCTCTGTGTGTGTGTGTGTGTGTGTGGAAGCAGGGCTGTGCAAATATACCTTAAATCTCTGCTATCTCATGTGGTTCAGATAATATAATCGGCCAGTTGGGATGATTATTGGGAACATGCTGCTGCTATGAACTGTGTATGAACAGTCTGCAATGAGCCTGTCAGGAGTACCTATGTTCAAGACAACAAAATCACAGTCTTTCCCTACAAGACCCTCATTCTCAACATTGCATCCACTAATTTGGCTTAACATTAATAATTGTTGTTTCCTCCGTTTCTCTCACACATTCCCCCCCCTCCTCTCAAAAAGGCGCTAGCACCCCTCCTGGGGTGTTCCTCTACCCCCCTCACCACGAGGAAATCAACGCTCGGCCAGCAATGCTGACCCTCACCTGCCTGGTCACAGGATTCACCCCAAAAGAGGTTTCTATCCAGTGGCTGAAGAATCACAATGCCATGCCTGAAGACCATCACGTCAACACGCCGGTCATGAAGGACAACAAGAACGACTCCTACTTTCTCTACAGCCACATGAAAATCCCATTCTCTGACTGGAACAACGGAGTTTCACACACCTGCATGGTTATCCACGAAGCCCTCCCCATGAAGTTCACCCAGAGGACCGTGGAGAAAACCCAGGGTAAAAAATGATGACCATCCCCCCTACGGCATTGCAACCTCTTCAGCCTCTCCCAGATTTTTCCTCTAGCATTGTTAGATAAGCCCTGTGTAAATAATTTCCATGCATGCATGTTTGGCCAATGCTGAATAAAAGAGAACCAACTCAGATATATCCCATGTTGTGGTCATTTGCAGGGGAATCGATGACTGGTGTGGGGTGGGTGGGTTCTAGAATGCAAGGATATTGGAAGCAAAATGTATTCGCCATTATCAGAGCTATGCCATGGGGAGTGGGGAGGTTGCAAAGGTCTGATGTCAGTATATGTGTAGTTTTACTGCTCATAACAGGCCCTTGCTTTTGTGCCAGAAGTAAGATGGATTTTGTCCAAGGACACCCAGTGATCTTCATCTAGTTAAGTGGTGATTTGAATCTGGGTCACATTCCACCAGGCTCAAGTCCAACATCCCATCATCTGCTCCACCCTGGCTTCCAGCTACACACGTCCATACACAGGAAGCTGCTCTCCTTTTAATGTCTGGTGCTGAAAACAGTAAAGAGGCTGTTGTAACATTAAAGAGGAATATTTATGTACCCGTCTCTCCCACAAAGAATCTATTGCAGATCCCCCTCAATCCCACGACCACCAACACCAGTAGCTTTGCCCCAGCCTCAACTGCCCCACCGGGTCTCAGTTCCTCAATGGAATTGTTGTTCAAAGCATCCAATCATGGCAGAGGCTGCAGTGTTCACTGCAGGCCCAGCAACAGTATTATAACTCAAGAGTTCTGTGTATTAGAAGCTGATATATAATATACAGCAGGAAAAGAAGCTGTAAAAGACAGTATAAACAAGCAAAGATGAAGCAGCAACAGAGCAAGGGGACCAGAAAGTCAAGAAGGTCCAAGATGCTAACAAGGCTCAAGTAGCTCATACAGAAGCAACAGATTTAGAAATGGGAGCATGTGTGGGAAAACATACATATAAAACAAGGGAGTGGAAATAAAAAGGCTGGGGAAAGGCTGACATGATTGTAGAGAAACAAGAGCTAAATGCATTTTTATACATATAGTAATAATAATTATAATTTTAAATCTAAAACCTTCACCCAAAATCAAAGCCAAAGCCTCATATTCTAATTTTGCCTTCTTGATATGAATATATATATATATATAATATGGAGAGACCTGCCCATATTAGAAGATCAGTGAGAAATTATTTGCATTGCCCTTCCCTTTCTCCATCTTCACCAAATCAGGAAATATCTTACAAGATGTAAGAAGCTGACTTTTAGTGAGCCTCATGCTGGAAAAACACCCTGGGGGTGAGCCTACAAGCCCCAGGAACTCCGAGCGTCCTCCAGTATGCGCAGCTCTGGAGAAGGCATTCTCCCCTTTTCTCCAGTGCGCTCAGCGACATAAATCAGATGATTTATACACACTAATCTTCTGGCATAACGCAGCAAGAAGAGTGAGACATCATAGATCTAGTCTACTATTTATTTACACACTATGTACAGACAAAGGCATAATGGCATCTGTTCTCTCCAGCTCCAAGAGAACAAACAGACAGAAATAAAAGCGAAAGTACATTGCAATAGTACCCGCAGCAGAAGGGATAAGAGCCCTACTGGATCATAGAAGAGCCCTCTTACCATCTTCCTTTCTCAGACTCATCCCAGACAGGCATGTGATTTACAACAATCTCATCTGCAGCATCAGAAGCATGAAATACTAACACCTGATCTGCCCTCCTTCTCAGTCTAATGCTTGTCACTCTGACAAGCTCTTCGAGCTCTCCTTAAATGTTCTTATAGAAGCAGTTAAGAGAAGCTGAGACAAATGCATAGATCTCATTGCAGTTATTGGCTATGATCACTATTTGAAATCCTCCTTTTCAGAGGCACCGTGCCTCTGAATGCCAGTTGCTGAAGACAAACTGACAGTGGAGGGCGAAGGTCTTCATGTGGCAGCGGACCAGCCACTGTTGGACGTGCTTAGGCAGGCTCTCCAAGATCCTTCATCAAGGTTGCGCCTGTTCACATGCTCAGAGCAGACCCATTGGGTCTGCTCAGGGCCATTAATTAAAACAGGTCTGCTCTGAGTAGGACTTGCATTGAGTACAACTGATGCGAAGTACACTCTCTACCGCAGAGCTAGAACCTTAGTCCAATAGCAGGTACAGAGCTTATCTGGGTGGAGGTGGAAGTACAGGTGTAGGCAAAACATCCTGTGGGAAGTTAGCTCAATGGAGAGCAGCAGCAAAGTAGTCATAGGGCCAGAAAATAGTCAGCCATCGTCTGGTGCAACAGACACGCACACTCACCACTGACACATATACCCTCCCTCCCATCAATTCACATTGTCTGGATTGTTGTCTATTTCAGTGGGAGAGCAGAAGAAACAAGAGAATGCAAAATACCTGCATTGCCTGAAAAACAGTGAATAATTTCTGAAGGCCCAACTAAAAGTGATACCATGGGGAGTGGGGCAGTTTTTTTTGGGGGGGGGCAATGACGACGACTGTGCTGCACAGGAAGAGGTTTCCTCCTTCAAAACCCTCTACCATGGTATCTATAGAAGCTTATGGCAAATTACAGCCACAAGGAATGATTAATTTCATCAGGACTGCATATAAAATTACCTCCCTTTGCACTAGGGTCCTTACAAAACTTGGCCCTCAAAGTGCCTATCAACTACTTAAAAACAGAAATGTGTCAAATTCAAATGACAAATGACACATTTAGCATCACATTGTGTTTTATCGATTTTTATTTTTATTTTTATTTTTTACAATTGTGCAAGCTGCCTTGAGTCCCAGCCTGGGGGAAAGGCAGGATATAAATAAATAAATAAATAAATAAAATAAAATAAAATAAAAGTAACAGTGATAGTGATAATAAACCTAGTTTGACTCTAAATATGACTGAGATGGATGAGCAAACTGAGCCAAGCCCGGATAGATAGGTTCATAGATCAGATGGATGAGGAGCCATGAAAGATTCACAAAATATTCCAGCCACATGAATGGATTAGTCATACAGTGGTACCTTGGTTGTCGAACAGCTTGGATCCCGAACAAATCGGCTCCCGGACGCCGCAAACCCGGAAGTGAGTGTTCCGGTTTGCGAACGTTTTTCGGAAGCCGAACGTCTGGCGTGGCTTCCGCGGCTTCCGATTGACTGCAGGAAGCTCCGACAACCAACGTACCACTGTACTTTGTCAGGTGAGGACGAGAGAGATATATGTTAGGGAAGGAGTTTGCATTGTGTGCATGGCAATGCCCAAAGTTGCAGAGTGGGGATATGTTCCCCCAAGAGGCAGAGATCCCCTCATAACTACCCAATCAAACACAAAAAAATGATGAGCTGACTCAAAGTTTCACATTTTTGGATGATGATCTTGAAAATCAATGACGGAAGAAAATCAAGTACACTTGAACCCAGACATTCCTGCTTTTGGAAACTACAAGTGCCAAGGTCTCCACTCAACTGCTCCTGCTCTAGCCATGCTGCAAGACTCCCATTTTTCTCTCGGCTTGTGTAAGAATTCCCCCCGCTGATAACACTGAAAGGATAGAGACGTGAGCAGGCAGGAGTTCAACAGAACAGGTGGAAGAGGTCACTCCACAGGCAAAGCACAGCAATGAGTGTAGAGACAAACACAAGTCCTCATGCAAAGAAAAATACAAATGTGCCCACACTCGTATCAATGGCTAGAAACATCAGAGCCAGCAAATATTTGACAGACTGGCACTTCTTGATGGCTTTTGAAGATGGTGGATCTAAAATTGTGGCACTGGCAACTTAACTGGAACCCAGTCTCCAGTTAAGTTAACCCAGTATTAGATACAAGTGTTTGGGTCCAATGAAACACAGGAAGAGAGTAACAGACAACATTCCAGAATGTCCTACCTCTCTCATCAGAATTAGAAGAGACCCCATCTTTAAGGGGGAGCAGATATTAGTCCAGTTATCCTGCCACGGTGCGGCCTCAGCCCTCTACATATGAAATGAACACATACCAACTTCCTACCCACACCTACTCCCTGGTTACTCCTTGCTTCAATGTTAGCAGGTGGTCTGCTTAGCGTGCTGGTTCGCGTTCGGTTTGGTGCTTAGAACTCAAGATTCAAATCCCTCCTCAACCATGAAGCTCACTGTGTGGCCTTTCTAAACCACATTGCACGACAAGTTCATCAGAAACAAGCTGATAGGAATTAGGTGAACTGGTACTTTATGCAGAGTGCCGGGAAAGGGAGAAGGAGAGAGAGAGAGAGCTCTCCCAACAGAGTGAAGTTACTCTGTAGGACTAGGCACAAACATTGTATGGGGAGAACAGAGAGGGTTCCCAAAGATCCTACAACAAACCACTATTGTAAAATTTAGTTAATATTGTTATAGAGGCCATAGATGATCTTGCAGGTGTGCAGTTTGTCTATAATGGATTTTGTAGTCTATGTTAGACTGGAATAAAAAGAAGGAATAATAATAATAGTAATAGTAGTAGTACAGAACCCATGATTCAGCATAATTCTATTTATATCATTAAGGGCAGGACAAATGGTAGCAGATAGAATCCATTGGGCAATGTGAATTTTTAAATGGTAACCCATAGCCTGGCTTCTAAGTAAGAAATTGTCATAGTGGAATTGCACCGTGACAGAATTCCCACCATGTGGGTTTCCTACACCCCTACCTGCAATTGCAGTTACTACAATGACAGTCAAATTTAGGAACAGATCCCTTTGGATTCTTGCAGCATGGGTTGATGACAAAGTGTAGAAATATGAGCGGTGGGTGAAGGAAAGGCTGAAGTTATGGTATATTTTATGTTGAACAATGGAAATGACGTCTCTTTCTCCCCTCACAGAGATTACTGTGTCAGCAGATGTTGATTATAGTGATGAGAAAAAGGAGGAAGTGGACCACTTATGGGTGACTCTCTTTGTTTTCTTCATTCTCTTCATCCTCAGCGTTTGCTATAGTGCCACCGTGACACTGTTCAAAGTGAGTAGAGGAGAAGGGATACTACATATCTACACTTGCATCTTACATAAACACTGAAGAGATTGGGGGGAACAAAAGGATAAGGCTGAAATATTTGTACTGTTTATCGTAAATTAGTGAATGGATCTGTAGAGGACTTAGCATATATCTTTACACTGTGTCAAACAGTACATTAAAATCAGAAGAATGGATGAAGAAAAAGATTTGACTTGTTGGTTGGCAAGACAAGTTGAGGAATAAGAGGATGGGGAAAAGATGACAAGGAAAGATTTTATTATACATTGCCAAAAGGATGTACTTCTTCATAGTTAAACGATGGAATTTGCTCCCACAAGAGGCAATGTTGGCCATTCAACTTGGAAAGCTTTAAATGAGGGTTAGACAAATTAATGGATAAGGTTTAAGACCAACCAATACCCGCAAGGACAATGTTCTACTTGCATTGTTGAAGGCAGCATGACTCCTAGAACAACTTGTGAGTGTAGCACCTTCAAGTCCTGCTTTGAGGCTTCCAACGGGGGCATCTGATTGGTCACTAATAACAAATAGAACTTGCATATTTTTATTCTTCCATACTCATGTCGGTTCTACGTCTTTCTTTATCCGCACCCTCACTCCTTTCCACAGGTAAAATGGCTCTTCTCTACAATGCTGCAGCTGAAGAAGCAGCCACCAGGCCCTGTCTATAAGAATGTGATCCAATGAGTGGCCTAGAAGCATTTTCCTGGGATCTTGCCCTACACCTTGGGAGGTGCAAAGAAGAAGTCACTGGCTAGAGACAGGACTCCATCTCCAGTATAAACACCTTAAGTTTCTCTCTAACAGCCCAAGTTCTTCCCTGGCAGGTAGATATAAGCCCTGTCGGCTCAGGGACTTGTCATGTGAGAGAGGCAATTTTGCTAAAACCTAGAGCATGGCTTATCCTATTATGCCATATGCTGAGACTGCGCTCCCTAGATATCTGATTTCCACAGTCAAGGAGAGCAAACAGTTCTCCCACCCAGCCTGCGATTGTAAAGCATGGAGGCAGACACACAGGCCTTGAGAAAGGTGCTTTGGCATGTCGACTTAGAAGTAAGTCCTACTGAATTCATTGGGATGAACTTCTCAGTGTGCATAGGACTTCAGCCTTAGTGTCTTGAGCTATACTGAGTACTCTCAGTCCTTACTTCCACTGCAACCTCCCCATTTCAGAGCTTCAGGCCTCCTCTCCACCCCATGTGAAATCCTATGTTGTTCCTGCCCCTCTTCACTAGCAGGCTTCCAGCATCACGAAGCCATGAGAGTCTCTGACCTATTCTATTATAGTCAGATCCACATGTACAGTAAATAAACATCCTATAACTCTTTCCATATACTCAAACAAACCAATTTTATGACCCACCTGCCACTACTGTGTTCTTCATCAGACCCACGACTAGCACTGAGGACATTTCTGCTATTTTCATATATCGTATGTTTTGTGGTCATAACTATATTTACTAGACAATAATAAAAACACAAATAAAGAAAATCATCTTCTGAAGGTTTGTTTTTGTTCCTCCTTCACATACTTTCAGGAAGGAATTTCATCCTCTTTTGAAAATTCTGCCTGTTGTCCTTCATTCCCATAAAATCAATGGCGGAGGAACCTGAAGACCTCCAGGTGTTGTTGTACTCCAGCTCCCAGTAGCAACAGCCAGAATAACAAATGGTCAAGGATGATGGGTTTTGTACTCCAACAAACTCTGGAGGGCCACGGTTTCCTCTGCCAGTTTGCATTTCTTAGTGCAGAAAGTATAGATCTGATGTGTAGAGATCTTTTCTATTCTAATTAATTCAAGAGTGAAAGAAGCAAGAAGCAAGCAGAAGGTTCGTGATGTTTGGGTTATACCTTCAGAGAATAAGAATAAGAATAAGAATAAGAAATTTTTATTTATATCCTGCCCTCCCCGACCAAAGCCGGGCTCATTATAGCTGAGTATAGCTGGCTTAAACTGGTTCTCTTATCTCTTTCTGTCTTTCTGTCTTTCTGTCAAGGTCCTGCTGACTATAAAAATAGGCTAGAAGGAGCCTAGGTTTCACTTTCCATCTCTTTTCCTCCTAGTATGGGGTTCTGTACATGTGTTTAGTGTTAAGGCTTAGACTTATTATAAGTTATTGTAAGTTTAAGTTAAGTCTGCTGCAACTGGATTTCTTATGGTCAGTGCCAATCCTGAATGTATTGGATTTGTGACCATTTGCCTTCAGTAGCAGTAAAGCTCTGCTGGATGAAATACTCATCGCCTCTGGTCTATTTTTTGGGAATCCTGCAACGTGTTTAAGGTTTTACTCTGCTAACTATACTTTGGAGTTCTGCTCTGGATCCTATTGAGTAGAATTTCAATGACATCCTCACCCTTTACTAACATCTTGGATTGCCTGGACTCTTACACAGAGCCACTTGTCTCTGTTCCTTCAAAGGCTTTCTCAAAGCTCACCTTTTCCCTAAACCCCTTTGGCCCTTCAGGCTCATCCATGACTCAGAGGAAGCCAGATACTTGTGGAGAGAAAGATGTTTTTAAAAGCCTTCACTGCTCTTGTTTTGTAAATTTATGCCACTTTTACTACTGGGACAAAGAAGAAGAAGAAGAAGAAGAAGAAGAAGAAGAAGAAGAAGAAGAAGAAGAAGAAGAAGAAGAAGAAGAAGAAGAAGAAGAAGAAGAAGAAGAAGAAGAAGAAGAAGAAGAAGAAGAAGAAGAGTTTGGGTTTGGGTTTGATATCCTGCTTTATCACTACCCAAAGGAGTCTCAAAGTGGCTAGCATTCTCCTTTCCCTTCCTCCCCGACAACAAACACTCTATGAGGTGAGTGGGGCTGAGAGACTTCAGAGAAGTGTGACTAGCCCAAGGTCACCCATCAGCTGCATGTGGAGGAGCGGGGAAGCGAACCCGGTACCCCAGATTACAAGTCTACCACTCTTAACCACTACACCACACTGGCTCCTGTTGTGCTGCAAAAAGAAAACCCACCCACAATTTGTTTCATCTGCTGGGACATTTCCAATACTCATGCAGCCTGGGATACTTTCTACTTAAAAGGCTTGTTGAAAGAAGGAAGTCCTTGGGTGCCCAAAAGGCAGCAGAGGCAGTGCCTGTCATAATACGTACTGGAAAGAAATTCCAAAAGGGTAGGTACCACCACACAAACGGCCCATTTTTATATTGTACGGAATGAATCTCCAAATAAAATTGTCTCTGCAGGAGGCCCTCACCTGCAGAACACTTGGTGATCATTTGGGAACAATGCAAAGAGGGTAAAACTAAGGAAACCAACTTAGCTTAGGCATTTCTCTGCTATCACTCTTTGCATTTCTCAGTTTCATTGTGCTTTGAGCCCTCAAAAATGCCCCAAAGGAAGACTGTATTCTGCCAAGTGCCGATTAGTTAATATTTAGGGGATACCATTCATTAAATTCACAACCATCAGGAAGTTTCCATACTTTCCACAGATGCCAAAAGCAACTGGAGGGCACCAGGCTAGAGAAAGCTGGTTTTAAAAAAGTTTGTTTGTTTTTTGATCCCATCAGAGACTTCCAAATAAAACCCCACAGCCCTCACTTTACTGACTGGCATTTCCCATCATCCCAAGACAGCATGAGAAGGCAGGAGACTTTCAACACAGAACACCATGAAGCACTTAAAACACATGCAACTCCCATTGGTTGCAAAGCAATAATAGGGAATATTTTTGACCCAGTGGCAAAGCTCTGCATATATGTGTGCGTAATGAACAAATGTTAAACAACCTCTGTGGCAGAGTTGCAGGCCTTGCTTTGTTATGATGCTGCAAGCCTGTGTAGCAGTGGTTCTTGGTGACAGCTACTGAGAAAGAGGCACAAGCCCCATCTGCACATTGAAAGCAGTGTCATGCCTCTTCAAACAGGCATGGCTTCCTGGGAACTGTTGCTTGAGAATTAAAGCCATCATTTGGCTTAGCTGCATTTTGTGCAAACCAACTCACTGCCTTCAGTGCCCTTGGTGAGACAGGTGGTAAATTTAATTAACTGGTAACTAATAAATGATTGGTTTAATTAAGAAGCATGTTAGTAAGTAGAAACAAATGGTTGGAATTCTTTTCCTTGGCCAGGTTAACTCCAAATTCTGCCACTTCATAGCAACTGAAAGTCTGGATTAAGAAAACAAGTCAACACAAACAAATAAGAGCGGGGAGAAAGGGAAGTTGTGTGTAAGCAAAAGTTTCATGTGACCAGTTTTGGATCCCTTTTACAGCCTCTTGACCTCAATCATGTGAGGGAGAGGAATCAGAATTTCAGGCCAGCTCCAAGGTCGTCATAACTGTAATTTTTTGACTACTTTTCTGAGAACATGATGATGGCAAAATTCTCTGAAGTCCCTATTAGAACACAGATGCCTTCCAAAGAGAAACAGACGGCGGCTCAGTGGCAAAGAACAGCTTGCTTCAATCAACTCCAGACTATGGTTGGGTGAGGAAAAAAGGTTTGACTCTCTATCTATCTATCAATCACCCCCAAATTTTGGAACCTCCTCCACACCAAGGTATATCCAGCTCCATCACTGTACACCTCTCACCATTTACAGAAGGTGCAACTCTTTACCCTGGCATTTGACAGGTAAGGTGTTTTGTTTTGAAGGACCCACTTTTGCAGAATATATATTGTTCTGTTCTGCAGTTCCCAGGGCAAATGGGAACAAATGGACATTAACTTGATCTGAGTGCTGTGCAAGAGGCTTCAAGAAAGCGAGTGGCGAGAATAGAATAGTATTCCTACCTCCAGGAATACTGGCTGGAGGACAACATAAAAGGACAATGCCTTGCAGTCTTCTTTTAGCTTGGGGAGGGTGGTTAGTGGTGGTTTAGAGCAGCAAGAGGACATAGAGCTGGTCGCCCTTTCTAGTTCTCATTCTTAAATGGAGATGTCATGTGGTGCATTTAAGAATGGTTCGGATCGGCTCCTGTCCCTATGGATGGGTGGGGAGCAGCAAATTTAAAGGCCCAGCTTTAGAAAGGAAGGTAAGCTGAAGGAAGTGAGAGCCAGGGCTCCTAGGTTCTGACCTCAGCTCTGGGCAAGGGAGCGTAGATACCAAAGGGCTGTGCTTTGCCCCCAAACGCTCAAGTTCCATCCCTAGCTAGGCGAGGGCTCCTGAGTGACAGAAGGGAAAGCAGACACTTCCAGAACTTATCTGTAGCTAACTGTTGTCAGGGGTAGCATGGCTCTGAATGCCAGATGCTAGGCAATCACAAGTGGGGAGAGCACTGTTGCACTTAGGTCCTGTCTGTGGGATTTCCATGAGCATCTGGTTGCCCACTGTGAGAATGGGATGATGCACTAGATTGACCATTGGCCCACTCCAGGAGTATGCTTCCTATATTTTGTTTGAAGGGCCCTAGAAAGCCATAGCAGTGAGGTGTTGAGGCCCAGCAGCTGTGGGCAGATACAGCAGCCTAGAATAAAAAGGGCACAAGTGTTATAAGGTGTGTATTTGTGTGTGCAGGGACCTGGGACTCCACCTAAGCTCTCAGGTGAACATTATACTATACAGGGCTTATCCACACTTATCTTTTGCTCCAGTTTTTCCAGTCACAGGTTTGTGCTTTAATGCTCCATGTCAAAGCACTCTTTTTTGCCCTGGAGCTTTCTCCACAAAAACCTGCTCTTTGGTGCTCAGTTGGAGCAAACAGCAATTCAGCTTTTCCACAGATTGCCCTTTGCTCCAATTCAGCTTTAAAGAGCAGGATTTGCAGAGAAAGCTCTGGAGAAGGAGGGGAAGCTGCTCAAACACAGAGCTTTAAAGCACAGACCATGCCTGGAAAGTGTAGAGGAAATGTAAGTATGGATAAGTGCTAAGTCAGACAATTGATCCATCCAGGTCAGTGTTGTCTATAATGATTAGCCATGGTTCTCTCTCAGTCATATCTGGAGATTCCGGGGATTGAACCTGGGACATTTTTTGTACAAATCATGTGTTCTACCACTGACCCAAAGCCTTTTCCTGAAACAACAAGGTTGAAATGGGTTACAAAGGATTTAAAGATAATTTCTGATTGCCAAGACTCCTGAGTACCATACCTAGCCTTGTGGTTTAGAGCAAGGGCACTCACTTTAGGCAGCTAGCCCCAATGTTCAGATAATTTATTAGTGGGAAGGGAAGATTTAATATCTCAGGGCTTATCCGCACTTACCTTTTGCCCCACTCTTTCCAGGCACAGGTCCATGCTTAAAAGCTGTGTCTGGGCATGGGCTTTTTGCCCCAAGCTCTCCCTGTGAAAACCCGCTTTCCAGCGCTCAATTGGAGCAAACATCAATTTGGTTCTGTCAAAGATTGCCATTTGCTCTGATTGAGCTTTAAAGAGCAGGTTTTCATGGGGAATGCTCTGGAGAAGGGGGGGAAAGACGCTCAGAGACAGAGCTTTAAAGCCTAGAAAGACCAGAAGAAAGCTAAGTGTGGTTAAGCCCTTAGAGTAGTTCTAGGAACTCTACCAACCATTGCAGAAAAAAAGTGAAACTGCTTCAGTTTAGAGGAGGATTCTCTTCCACTCCTCACAAACATCTCCAAGTATAGAGCTCGTTGGTAATAAATGTTACTTGCTTGGGTTCCTGCTATCTGCAGCACTCACAGAGGGAAGGTTACCAACTTCAGTAGGATTGCCTTGTGAAGAGGTTGAGACCTACTGTACAGGTATAGGGCAGTATACAAATTTATTAAATTTAATAAATAATAATAAAGTAATTGATAGGTTGCTTCAGGCACAAGAATCCCCTAGCTTGGGTAAGAGGCATGGGTCTAGCTGGCAGCCCAGAGCAGAGAGCTCTCATAAGAAGAGTTCCTGAATTCTGGAACATGGTGGGAGCTAGAAGGTTAGAATGGGATGGAAGGGTTCAAGTCAGGTTCCTTGGGTCCTAAAGCAAACTGGGAGAGAAGGGGAAGAGAAGAACAGGTGCTGATGGGACATATATGAGCCAGACTGTTTCCTAAACAATACCTCTAAGGTCACAAGTCCCTGTTCCTGTGCTAGGCCAACAAGCAGTCATTTGTGGATTAAGTTGGGCCCACAAAGCTCCAGTTGTCAATAATTTGCAAAGAACCTTCCAAATTTAGAGCTTAATATGGAACAAACCAAAACTGACTGGACAATTTAATTTGTGTTCCCTCCCCCCCCCCCCCAGTACTACTAGTACTGATTGATGAGGTTCAGATGTAATCTACCAAAGTTTGCCTGACTTTTTCCATTTTTCTTCTAAATGCTGCTATTTTGCTCAACCTTTTACTGAATACAAGATGGTGTTAGGCAGGATGCAGGACATCTGGGCAGATACAGATGGTGCTGAATTAAGAGGAAGTGAAACTCAAAACACATCTAAAAAGGGGGCACAAAATGTTGAGACCTGCTTAATGGTAGTGAAAATGCCACCTAGGATAAAGATATGAATCTTAATCTACAAAATGATGTATAGGGCCAAGCAATCCCAGGAAGTGTGCTTTAAGTTTATGGCATGTATGCAGATGGAGTCTAGCAGAAAACCTACAATAAAATACCATTAAAAACTTTTTTTTTTAAATACAGCAACAATTATAATGGTATCAAAATGCACCCAATAAAACACTTTAAAAATCACCCTCTCTCTAACTCACTCACTCACACATGCTTAGCAGCTTATGCTTTTGCTGCAATTTTAGATCCATGCCTGCTAAATTTATTAGTATATGGCACTAGAAAAGAGTCTATTTTAAAGGTGGGAAAGCGAAAAGAAGCCCTAAGTAAAATACTGCACACATTGGTTCATGTATAAGCTTTATCTGTTTATAATTTAGCAGCTATTCACTCATAAAAGGTTCTTCTTCAGAATTAAAATCCTTGGTCTTGTACCCAATAGCGAAGAACCTCCCAGAGGCAACAGAAACACATCCTTTTTCCTGTGACCCACCCTTTGGTGGCTGGAGGCCCTCCCTATTGCCCACAAGTCCACAGGACTCACTCACTTGGCCACACATTATCTACAAAGCAACATGCTCCCAGTATTGCTACATACAGTGTTTGGATTCATGTGATGGATTTCTGGAAAAACATAACTCGAAGCTACAAACCTATGTACAATTACTTAGGGTCAGTGGATGAACTCAGTGGCATATGCTTCTCAGTGAACATTCAAAAGAATGTGCCATAAAGGGATGCCAACTAAATTGCAGTTGAATCCTATGCCTGTTACTCAGAAGTAATTTTCCCTGTGTTCTGTGAGTATTATTCCTTGCGGAAGTGTTTTTTAGGATTGCAGCCTTGGTTCAAGATCAGGTCAAGTGTTCCAGATATGAGAGTATATGAGACGCCTGCTGGATCAGACTAATGGCCCATCTGGGCAGAATCCTGTTCTTACAGTGGCCAAACAGACTCTTATGGGATGCCAGCAGCTGGTATTCAGAGGCCCATGTCCTCATGGCTAGTACCCTTGTCCTTCAGAGCAGACAGGTCTGTCGATGGCTGTTAATCAGGGCTGAGTGTATTCTCCATAGGATTCAGCATCTTAAGATTTTCAGCCATCACAACCATGAACATAAGCTTTAAAGTTGTTAAGTAATGCCTGGAAAGGAACTCAGAATATGTGGTGGAGTGCTGGATGTGCTTCCCAGGAGCTCCTTCTAATTCCAGGTAGGTTTAGGAGCTTCTGACCAGCTCAGAACCCGGAATTAACTTGCACACTGTTTCCTGCTTATAACACTTGGGAAATAGACACATGCTGAACACTAGTTCAGGTAGAAGATTGTAAGTGCACCTCCTTCTTTCTTCTTTTGCAGCATCTCACACAGCCCCAGTCGTCTTCCCGTTGTCCCCCTGTTGCCAAGACCTCTCCAGCACCTCCCAGGTCACCTTGGGTTGTCTGGTCTCTGGCTTCTTTCCCGAAGCAGTCCAAGTCCAATGGAATTCAGGATCCTCCTCTGACATCCGAACCTTCCCTGCACTATTGGATTCATCCAGTGGCCACTACACTCTCAGCAGCCAGCTCACCATCCCTACCAGCACCTGGGAATCAGAAAAATTCCAATGCAGTGTTGTACATCCAGCTACCAGCTCCACAGTCAACAAAGAAATCCAGCGTGAGTTTGCCTGGGCCTTTGTTATCTGCTTTCTCCCTCCTTCAGCGGGTGACACACACTTGTTGAGTGGGGCAGAAAGAAATGAAAAAAGGGGTTTGTGGATGAAAATATGGAGAATAATTATAACATTTTGGTCCTACTATCTGAATTTTGTTTCACACCAAGCACTCCAGAGAACACACACAAATAAATTATACTTAGAGTAGAACCACTTAGATTAATAGGCCTAAATTAACCATGCCCACTCCCACTTCATTTTTCTTATAATATTACCAACATGGGATGGTGTTCACACATCCAATTTTTCAATGGCTTTATCTATTTTGAAGCAAGATACCGGTAGTCCCTTTGCCATGTGTTTTCTCATTTTAATTGTTTGTAACAGGTGACATGAGGAGGTCCTTCGGCCTACTCAGAATGATAATGAAATAAGAGGAGGAAGTTTGATTGTTGTTTTTTTAAAAAAAAATGGGTTTAGCGCAGGGATTCAGAGGAGAAAGAGGAATAAGTTTGATTAACACAGAGAGTGAGGCTGTTCCACTTTCTCTGGAGAAGGTTGGCAAAAAGAGGGAAGAAAGGAAACAGGGAAAACAATGGGGTCTAATGACAAATGAATTATTACAAGCCGCTCACATTTAGGGATGCGGAAGACATTCAGTACAGTTTGCATTTCAGTATGGACCTAACTAATTCGCACCACCTGAAACAATGCACAAACTGAAACGCTGTTCTCCTTCAAAATTCGTGCTTTTCTGAATTCTGTGATTCAGGTGTCCAATCAAAAAAGTGTTCAAATACATACAAAAGTTCATATAGTAGTGAAAATAACACAGAGAAATGATTATATTCAACAAAACTGTGTATGTGTGTACACACACACATATATTACAAAAATATGTATATTAATCCTGACAAATTTTTGTGAGGACTGTAAGAATTTTTTTTAGCAAGCTTATGTGCAGATATGGAGCACTGAATTTAAGATTCTAAAAATGAGACAGGTGGTAAAGTGTACCCTACATCATCAAAATATGGATATTCATAATTCCCCTCTATACTTCCTATCCCTTCAGCATGTGAGAAGAAAGATCCCGTAGCCCCAAAGGTCCGCCTGCTCCATTCCTCCTGCAGACTCAACCCGAGAAATGCTACCATTGAGCTGGTGTGCTTTATCTCTAGCTTCTACCCCAACGATGTGACGGTAGAGTGGCTGGTGGGTGGGCAACCTGGCATGCTATCCTCGGTCACAGCACCACCCAGGGAAGATCCCAGTGGACACACCTTCAGTACCATCAGCACAACTAGCGTTAGGCAAGCAGACTGGCTGCAGAGGAATGACTACGTCTGCCAGGTGTCCCACGCAGCGACCCGAGCCATGGTGAGAAGCAAAGCCAAGGTCTGTGAAGGTAAGAACTCTTGACTCAGTTCTGACTTGGTTAGGTCCATAAGAAGTGAGCGTGGATTGAAAAATGTAAAGGCCAAGAGCACAGGGCTACTTCCCTTTCATGGTGGGTTTCCCAGTGACCCAGAAATACATCCATCATGGTCCTTTGCTATTTGGAGTAGCTTTCTCCAACCTTTGCCCTACTGGTGGTATATCTGAGGTTTTCTCCATTTATCTGGAACTTGAGAGACTGAACCAACTGGAGGTAGGACTCTGTGTCATAGAGGAGGGCACCAACTCAGTTTTCCTTTGATGAATCTTGATAGGTGGCTTTTTCGCACACTCAGGGGCTGACAGATTTCTCCAGATTAAGTATTTGTCAGGAAGATGAGGAAACACGTTTCTCTTCTTCTGCAGGAGGCAGTTTGGCTTGATTACTTGTGACAACAGCTGTAAATCTGCTCTATGGCACACTGGTATAGAGAGTGGTCCATTGGGAAATCTGAGGAATGGGCCAACACCCTGGTTAAAGGGGTGGAAATTCCCCCCAAAAAGCAGAGATCTGGGATTATTCAGCCAGGGTGCGGCTTGGATTGTTGCTAGGTTTGATGGCTAATAGGATCCCCGTATCAAAGGAAATAAAGGTACTAATGGGAAATATGGTATGATCCTGATGGGGGAGCCTGAGCTGCAGAGCTGACTCTGAAAGAGGAGAAGCAAGCAGATCAGGAGAAGATGCGGTGACCAAGTTAAAAGAAAAGATGGGAGCAGACTTGGGGCTTGACATGGGATTTTGCATTCCCCAGGCTCCTCAGATATCAGGATCTTCATCCTACGCCCAACTCCTAATGACCTTTACATAGAAAAGCAGCCCAAACTCACCTGCGTGGTAGTCAACTTAGAGAGTGAAGATGAACGCTTGGCAGTGACCTGGTCAAAGGAGAAAGGAAGAATCCTGAGCTCTGCACCACTAAATGTGAAAGATGAGTTGAATGGCACCTTCACTGCAACCAGCTCTCTGATCATCTCAGACAGAGACTGGTTGTCAGGGGTGACTTTTACCTGCACAGTGAAACACCCAGCCCTGCCTCACACCATGGACACCAAGGTTAACAAGAAGACAGGTAAGCAGGAAACTAGTGTCCTTCGTTTTCCAGCAGCCTCTTCGGTGGGAAACAGAAGAGTACTGAAACCATTCTGAACCATTCCAGAAACGTAGCCCGAACCATGTCTCCCTAAACTAGGGATGGTAAAACTGTGGCTCCCCAGATGTAGTTAGACTCCTGCTCCCATCAACCCTAGCCAGCATGACCAATGGCAGGGGATGGTGGGAGTTGTAAGTCAGCATATGGAGGGCCACATGTTCCCCACATCTGATGCAGAAGACTTCATACATACATCAGCATGCACTGTGTGCAGATGTCCACATTAATGTGCATTCACTGAGGTGGTTGTAAAGGGGTTACATAACACTCGGGGGTATTGTTAGCTGACACTGTGAGTAAACTCTCTTGTGAACAGAGCTTCTGGGAAATCTTCATGTATCTTCATTGAACATCACCCAACCAAGAGGGAGAGGAGATATAGGGAATGTGTGGCTTATGCGCATAAAATGCAGGCCCAGGAGTAACTCTGTGAGGAGTACCTATTGCAGTTGTTCATGAAAACATATACCACAGTTTCCCATCTGCTCTGTTCCCTTGATTCCCAGATCCACACATAGCTTCCACTATTTTGACCTAAATATAATAGTGATTCTCCCTGTTTCTCTGCACATCAGGAAGCAGCATCGGCCCCAGTCTGTACATCTTCCACCCCCACCATGATGAGCTCAACTCTAACAGCCAAGACATCTCCATCACTGCCCTGGTGAGAGGGTTCAAGCCCAGTGACATATCCCTGAAATGGCTCAAGAATGGCAACCCCCTGCCTGAAGCGGACTATCTCATCACCCCAGTCTTCAGTGAAGGCGATGGTTCCTATTTCTTGTTCAGCAAGCTGAAGGTCCTCAAGGCTTACTGGAACAGAGGTGATTCCTACACCTGCATGGTTGTCCATGAAGGTCTGACCCTCAAGTTCATCCAGAAGCACATTGAGAAATATACGGGTAAACAATGAAGACTGCTATCATCCAGGATTGCCGCCCCTTCTTCACCTTACGCCTCCAATCATTCTCTAATATTATTAAACCAAATCCTGTGTAAATAATGTCCATGCAAAAAATGTGCTCAAAAGCTGAATAAAAAGACAACTCATCCAAAGCCTCAGATATCTGTTATTTTGGTTCTTCTGGGGGCATAAGTGACTTGTGTGGGGATGGATTTCATCACTTAAGGGAAACAGGATTAATCTCTCAAAAACAAATGTTTACGGTTGGAAGCAGGTGGGGAATGTGTCTATCACTATCACAGTTGCATCACATTTCTACTAAGGAGTCCAGGTCTTGGTCATACTGTAGGAACACATATGATACATGGTGGCTTTGATGGTGGGAGTCGCAATTCAGCAGCATCTGAAGGGCCACATGTTCCCCACATCTGGCAGAGAAGCCTTCATACACTATGCGCAGATTTCCACATGAACGTGCAGACACCGGGGTGGTTTATACACGTCTTCTCGTTAATCATTCGTGGTTTGCTTTTAAGTGGATTTCTTGTGCTAGGGCAACTGAGCTCATGAGTCCACTGTAATTGCACAGACCTAAATTTCCAATATGCACTGGAGCCCCTCCCAGAAAATAGTGACAGTTTGGAGCCACCCCTTCCTTAAAGGAAGGAAGGAAATGCAGTCGGGGGTTCACACAGCACTCAGGCCAGATTAATGGAATGCTCATGCATTGCGAAGTGGGAGAGATGAGAGAGAAAATATTGCGGGAGGTGTTTTTCACAGGGCTCACCAATGCTTCCATTTTACCCCTGCGCTTTCCCAGTCTGTGCCTGCAAAACAAATCTAAGTGTGTCTGAAACCTGACTGAAACTGGTTTAATGATTGGCATTTTCCCTTAAAGGGGCATTGGGAAGCTCCTTCACAGAACTGCAGTTCAAACAGACTTTAAGAGCAGTTTAGATGTGTGTGGCATAACGTAGCATGGAGTAGACATGCCCTGGGTATGATGAGAAAGTAGCATTCCCCTTGGCTTGAGAATTCTACCTCTAAAATAGCAGGAGTCGAAGATTCAATGGGAAATGTGTGAGAAACGATCGCCAAAGGCAAAGCGTGGCAATAAGGCTATCAATGGCTATGCACCCTGATGGCTATGTTCTACCTCCGTTGTCAGATATAGTGTGCTTCTGAATATTATTTGCTAGAAACTACAAGAGGGAAGAGGGCTGTTGTGCTCAGATCCTGCTTTCATGGGTGACACCAGGCTTGAGAGCAGTACATGTGAAAAGGATCTAGGAGTCTTGGTAGACCACAAACTTGACATGAGTCAACAGTGTGATGCAGCAGCTAAAAAAGCCAATGCAATTCTGGGCTGCATCAATAGGAGTATAGCATCTAGATCAAGGGAAGTAATAGTACCACTGTATTCTGCTCTGGTCAGACCTCACCTGGAATCCTGTGTCCAGTTCTGGGCACCACAGTTCAAGAAGGATACTGACAAGCTGGAACGTGTCCAGAGGAGGGCAACCAAAATGGTCAAAGGCCTGGAAACGATGCCTTATGAGGAACGGCTTAGGGAGCTGGGTATGTTTAGCCTGGAGAAGAGAAGGTTAAAGGGTGATATGACAGCCATGTTCAAATATATCAAAGGATGTCATATAGAGGAGGGTGAAAGGTTGTTTTCTGCTGCTCCAGAGAAGCAGACACGGAGCAATGGATTCAAACTACAAGAAAGAAGATTCCACCTAAACATTAGGAAGAACTTCCTGACAGTGAGAGCTGTTCGGCAGTGGAATTTGCTACCAAGGAGTGTGGTGGAGTCTCCTTCTTTGGAGGTCTTTAAGCAGAGGCTTGACAGCCATTTGTCAGGAATGCTTTGATGGTGTTTCCTGCTTGTCAGGGGGTTGGACTAGATGGCCCTTGTGGTCTCTTCCAACTCTATGATTCTATGAAACCCAGGGACACAGGGACTGGACGCAGAGACACTTGGATTTTATATATATAGGTGGTTAACAAACTGGGCAGGCCCAGTCTCAAGCTTGAGTTAGCTGCTTTAGACAGGCCAGTTTGTTTAATATCTTTATATCTTATAACGCAAGGTGGTTCGCGCATAACATTAAGCCAAACCATGGCCTAGCTCATTGCAGCATAGAGAGAAAGGTGGTTAAGTTTAATTAACTGATAATTAATAGAGCCTTAATTAATTAGCAATTAGATAAGTGAGTGAAAACAAACGGCTGGAGTTTTTCCTTGGCAAGGTTAACTGCAACAATTTTTGCTATTTCACAGCCATATGTATCTCAGGATATAAATGCCTGGATTTTGAAAACAAGTCAACAAGTCAACACAAACAACCGGGGGTGGGGAGGGGAAGTTGTGTGCGGATGAATGTTTCATATGACCAGTTTTGGATCCCAATTATAGCCCCTATGCCTCACTCAACCATGCTAAAAATATATATATTTCAGAACTTCATGTCAGCTCCAAGGACGTCATAACTGTAATTTCTTTTTTTGGCTTCTTTTCTGAGAGCATGATTAGGGGAAAAATCTCTGAAGCCCCCATTAGAACAGAAATGACATCCAAAGGGAAACAGATGGCAGGTCAGTGGCAAAGGACCACTTGCTTCAATCGACTCCAGCCTTTGGTTGGGTGAGTAAGAAAAGGTTCAATTATGTGCATTTTGGAACTCGCTCCGCACAGAAATACATCCAGCAACTTTACACTTAAAGTATTTTGCTTTGAGGGACCCAACTCTGCAATTCTATGATTCTATGACCCACCTTTTTGTGGGATTTATATTGTTCCATTTTGCTTGAAGCAATCTTACCTGTTTTATGATTGTAATGGTTTTATCTGTTTTATAAGTGTGTATCTTTTTGTTTTCATCCGCATTGGGACCTTAAGGTGAAGAGCAGGTAGGTAGCATTATAACTCGATAAATAATACTTTTGGGTTCTGGAAAGATCAAAACATAGATAATCCGGAGGAAAGGACTTTCCGAAATCAGTCCCCGTCTCCAGCCATAGTGTGACTGCAACAAGCCTAGGAATGTGGACTAGCATTTCTCAGTGGGCTTCCAACCTCAGATAAAACGTAAGTAAATATTTGTGTTTTAGGGGTCTTGTATTGATAATCAGACCTCCCAGCTGAGACTGAACTGTAAGGCTTGCTTGCCTCCACCCTCCAGCTGGGCATCTCCAAATCAGGCATCAGTTGGAGCAAGCAGAAAGGGTAGCCTGGATCCATCCCATCAGCTTCCCTGGAGATAAGCAAGGAGTGTCTGGTTTACTTACCAGAAACTTGGCATGTGAATGCTTCAATGGAAGCAGATGCACATGGACCTGATCCAAGTACTGAGGGAAGCTCCCTGCCACTAAGCTGAGCAAGAGGCCTTCTCAGATGAAGTTATTTGCCATCTTGCCCTACCCTAAGTGCTCCCCTCCTCTCCATTACCCATTTAACCTTATGGAAGTTCTTGTGGGGTGGAAAGAGCTTCACCTGAAAGCCTGGACCAAGCCTGGTTCATAGAATCGCAGAACTGTAAAGTTGGAAGGGACCCTGAGGATCATCTAGGAATATGCAGCTGTCCCATACGAGGATCAAACCTGTAACCAACCAAGCTATCCCAGTCAAGAGATCTCCGATTCCCTCACAAAACACTGGCATGCTTCAACAAAGTTAATGTGGAGTAGGTGAGCTTCAATGAACCCGGGGCAGAAAAAGCGGGCTACTTTAAAAGCTTTCCCCAGACTTATCTTCCCACTTGGGAGGTTTTTCACTTCCTGGGTGAGCATAATGTTCCATGTAGCCATCGGAGAGAAAGGTAGCAACCTCTGCAGAAGACTGACAATTATAAAGAAAATTCTTCCCCTGCTAGCTGAGCAGGAGGCATGTAAGAATCTGTTGATGAGCAAATGGACCCTGGAAGTCTTCTTTGAGTTGGGTGTTCAGGTGCACTGTTGCCACCCCATCCTCCCAGGTGAGAACCAGTTTTCAAGGAAGCTGACAGCGAGTACGGAAGATATCTTAAAGTCAGCCCCAAGCCTAACATTCAGCTAGGAGGTCACCGAGCTCCCCTGATAAGCGTTAGGTTTCCAAGAAGCTGCCAGAGAGGAAGGGGTTTGCCTGACCTCCTAGATGAGCACAGCAGGCTTCACTGAGCCTGGACAAGGGCTACACAATAAGTTTTCCTAAACCTGATGCTTAGTTGGGATTTTCTTCAATACCTTTCAGCTTCGAGAAACCTGACCTGGGGCAGGTTAGGTGCCCGAGCTCAGCTGGGACATTCCTGCCCTCCCAGGTGAGCAACTGGCTTCACAAAGCTGTCAGCAAGCCAGGGGGGTACCAGAAAGTCTTTTCCAAGCATGATGTTCAGCTGAAAGATTTCTGACCTCCCAGGAGAGTCCCAGGCTTCAATGAAGTGGGAAGGCAGTGAGGAGGTTACCTGCAAGCTTGCCTGGAGCCTGACACTCAGCTGTGAGAATCCTGGCCACTCACCTTTGCAGTATGCTTCAAGGTAGCTTCCTGGAGGGGAAACCAGGAGGAATATCTGGAAGCCTGATTTTAAACTGAAAGATTCAGGTGGCTCAGCTATAGGCTTCGGGGAATCTGGCTTGGAGAAAAAGGCTCTCTACCTTAGCCAGCTTGATGCTCAGCTAGGCAATTGCTTGCCCCCCAGTGGGAGTATCTGGCTTCAGGGGATTCACCAGGGAGCAATGTTTCCAAAGTTTTTGGGAGCAGCTCTGGGCTAACTCCAAAACAGCAAGCACAAACAAGGAACCAGAAGGTTGAAGAAGGAGGGCTCTGAGGAGCCGAGGCTCCTGGGTCCTGCTCTCTGCTCCAAAAGTCGGGGGGCTGCCCTTTGGAGGAGAAAGACCCCTTCCCAAGCATTGTCAGAGCTGAGGCAGGCAGGACCCCTGGATTCTGGCTGGAGTGAACTGAGGAGTGGGGCAGGGCAACTTAGGGCATGTCTGAAAGCCTAAACTCTCCATAGCTTACTTATTCCTACTCCCAGGAAAACAGATAGGGGAAACAATCTTGTTTTAGCTTGCGGAGGGTAGTGTTGCCAAGTGGTTTAGAGCAACAGCAAGACTGGGGTGCATTTAAGAAGGGGTAGGATTGGCTCCTGTGCCCATGGAGGGGTGTGGAGCAGCAAATTTAAAGCCCCAGCTTCAGAAAGGAAAGGTAAGCTGGAGCAGGTGAGAGCCAGGGCTCCTGGGTTCTGTCCTCAGCTCCGGGCGAGGAAGGGAAGGACTGTGTTTTGGCTCCAAATGCTCAAGTTCCAGCCCTAGCTGAGTGACGTTTCTTGAGTTATAAAGCAGGAAGGGGACATTTCCAGAAGGCTTGTCTGTAGCTTGTCGGAGGTAGCATGGCGCTGAATGCCAGTTGCTGGGCAATAACAAGTGGGGAGAGCACTGTTGCACTTAGCTCCTGTCTGTGGGATTTCCATGAGCATCTGGTTGAGAATGGGATGGTGCACTAGATTGACCATTGGCCCATTCCAGGAGTATGCTTCCTATGTTGTGTTTGAAGGGCCCTAGAAAGCCATAGCAGTGGGGTGTTGAGACCCAGCAGCTGTGGGTTGTATGTCAGAAGGAAAGTTAGCTATGGCTGTCTGGAATAAAAGGAAGCCCAAGCTTTGTAAGGCGCGTGTTTGTGTGTGCAGGGAATTGGGACTCCACCTAAGCTTTTATGTGAACATAGGAAGGTGCCTTATACCGAGTCAGGTAATTGGTCCACCTAGTCCAGAGCTATCTAAACTGACTGGCAGTGGTTCTCCATGGTTTCTTTCCCGGTTATAAGTAGAGATTCCCTGAACCAACTAGGTTGCAATGGGTTACAAAGCCACCAGCGTTGCCTAATGGTTTAGACTGAGCAAGACAGCTTATTGGGAGCAAAGTTCTTGGGAGCTCTGTTTAGGCAGATGGCTCAGATGTTCAGAGCACGTCTTAGTAGGAAGGGGGGAATTTAATGGCTTAGAGGCCTCCTGAGGACTCAACCAACCATTGCACAGAAGGTGAGGGTGCTTCAGCTTAGAGAGGAGTCCCTTCCACTCCTCAAAAACGCACCTTCAAGGGAAATGGAGTACAAAGTTTGCTTGGGTTCCTGCTTTCTATCTGCAACATTCGCAGGGAAGGTTAGCCAACAGAGTAGGTTTGTCTTGGGAAGAGGCCGCTAGGCTGATCCGCACACAAGAAGCCCCCAGCTTCCATGAGGGGCATGGGGTATAGCTGGCAGGTGAGAGCAGAGAGTTCTCATAAGAAGTGTTCCTGAGTTCTTAAAGATGGCTGAGAGCTGGAGGGTTGGAGGAGGGTATGCAAGCAAGGACCCCAGGGTCCTAGTGCAAACTGGTAGAGAAGAGATAAAGTGGAGGACAGCAGATCAGCTGGCTGGGAACAGACAAGCCAGACTGTCTGGCCTCTGCTCCAATGAGTTATTGCCAAGTGAGCTGGGAACCAGGATTTCTGGGTTCTAGGGCCAGCTCTGAAAGCCACACTGAGAAGCCAGAGTCTAAAAATGGAGTTGCGGGTTGATGAGACTCCTCAGTGAGAGGCAGTGTGGTGTAGCGGTTAGGGTGTCTTGCTAGGACCTGGGTGACCAGGGTTCAAATCTGCACTCAGCCATGAAGCTCATTGGGTGACCTAGCCTATTTCACAGGGTTGTTGAGAGGATAAAATGGGGGTCAGAACTATGTACACCACCATGAGCTTGCTGGAGGAAAGATGGGATAGAAATGCAATCAATCAATCAATCCTCAAGTGGCCAGGTGCAAAAGAGGCAGGGCTCTTGCACTGTTTATGATTGCCTAGAAAAGGGGATTTCAGCAGGTGGAATTTTCATTGGCAAGGAGACTTGGCAGGGGCAATGCTGCCAGGGAGTGGGGATATGGCCAGCAGGAGAGCAAGGGACAGGTGGGGATTAGGGTTGCCGCCTGCTTTTCTGACTCTACTTCTGTAACTGTAACAGTAGACTGAGAGGCACAAAAACTCTGCAATGAAAGTGAATCCTGGCATCAACTTTTTCTCCTGCTAAATTCTGCTTTGTGTGTGTGTGTCAGGCATTAGAGACAATAAAAAATGTGCCAACCCCAGGGAGAAAGGAAAGGTGGTTTTCAACTGTGGGGCACAAGCAGTGCAAAGAGGGGGCAGAAAAGGCCTGCTGTCGTTGCTCCGTGGTTCCTGTACATTGAAATGTGGGGAGGGAAAAGCCCAATATTTAGTTTAAGCCAATGCTATTCCCTATTGAGAAGTTCATTTCTAACTTTAGATTGTGTGAGCTAATAATATAAGGCTAATAAGAATATAAAGTTAATACTAACAAGGAGGGGGTTTCCAACCGATTGGGGATGGACGGACTTGGTTTGCTGTTGTTTAACAGCCGCGTAATTTGCAGAAAATCAGTAATGCCTGCAGATTGATCAATTGTTACAAAGACAGGCCCCTGGTTGTTAACCTCCATCTACACACACACACACACACACACACACACATGTATCTGAAGTAGTGTGCATGCACACGAAAGCTCATACTGTACTAAGAACAAACTTAGTTGGTCTCTAAGGTGCTACTGGAAGGAATTTTTTTATTTTTTATTTTGTTTTGACAGACACACACACCCCGCTCACCTTTCCTTTTTAAGCAGACTTAAACTCTTTTGTACAAAGCTCAGCTGAGCCTAATGGGTCAAGTGGGGAGCCATCAGAACAGGGAATGAGAGTTGCAATGAACTGAAAGAGGCATGTGTGAGTATTATGGGGTGGGAGGTATGAGTCAGCAGGAAGACTATGGTCAATTGCCAACTTTTTTTACAGGGCCCTGCAGCTTGGGGGGGGGGGGTGATCGGTTGAGCCTAACAGTTCAAGTGGGGAGTTATCAGGTGGTTCACAGAGCTGCAATGAATTGAATTCAAGTTCCCAGGATTCTTTGGGTGCTGTGGGTTAAACCACAGAGCCTAGGGCTTGCTGATCAGAAGGTTGGCGGTTCGAATCCTCGCAACGGGGTGAGCTCCCATTGCTCGGTCCCTGCTCCTGCCCACCTAGCAGTTTGAAAGCACGTCAAAGTGCAAGTAGATAAATAAGTACCGCTCCGGCAGGAAGGTAAATGGCGTTTCCGTGCGCTGTTCTGGTTCACCAGAAGCGGCTTTGTCATGCTGGCCACATGACCCGGAAGCTGTACGCTGGCTCCCTCGGCCATTAACATTTGTTGAGCGCCGCAACCCCAGAGTCGGACACGACTGGACCTAATGGTCAGGGGTCCCTTTACCTTTAAACAGTTCAAGTGGGGAGTTATCAGGTGGTTCACAGAGCTGCAATGAATTGAATCCAAGTTCCCAGGATTCTTTGGGGGAAGTCATATGCTTTAAATGTATAGCTTGGATGTGACCAAAATGGCAAACAGTAAGAGAAAAGATGGAGCTCCTTTCATTAGTGCAGCTACATCATTGCTGCATCTGCATACTGTGTGGAAAACTTCACCTGCTGAATTTATGCCCTGCTGATGGAAGTTGTTGTCCAAAACATTTGGTGGGAACCAGGCTGGCTAAGACTGCACTAGAAGGAAAATGCTAGGCCAAGAATGGGGTATCTGTGGCCCTACAGATGATGATGACTACATCTCCCATCACCCTTGCCCTTTGGCAATGCTGGCTGGGGCTGATGGGAGTTGGAGTCCAGCAACATCTGGAAGGCCCTGGTCCATGGGCTGCCGAGAAGACCATTATTTCTGGGATATTTGGGGCCCGTAAAACTCCCGTTATTGATCATTTGCATGGAATCTTCAAAATATTGAGCATAATATGGAACAGGTTGAAATTGATTGGACAATTTATTATTAGTAATAGTATTTAGTATCGCCAGCAGCTGGTGCGGTTCAAATGTTCTCTACCACCGTTTGCTTGTTTTTTCCATTTTTCTTCTTTAAAAAAAATCTTCTGAACAGTTTTTCCATTTTTCTTCTAAATGCTTCTGTTTGCTCTACCTTTTACTGAATACAAGAGGGTGGTAAACAGGATGCAGGAAGCCTGTGCAGATACAGATGGTGCTGAAATAAGAGGAAGTGAAACAGAAAACAGAGCTAAAACAGGCCATGAATGTTGAGACCTGGTTGATGGTAGTGAAAATGCTACCTAGGACAAATATTTGGCTCTTAATCTGCAATTTAAATTTATCAGCAGCCCAAATGATCCTAGGAAATTTGCTTTTGAAACCCAAGCACTATGACTGAAGTATGTGTCTGCTCTTCTCCTCCTGCACACTAATTAAAAATATTAAACTACTTTTATCTCCTCAAAAGACTTCAGTGAGAGTATATACACACCATGCATTTAAAGCACACTCTTAACCCAAAGAATTCTGGGAACTCTGGGCTCACAGAACTACAATTCCAGGCACCCCTCACTAACTTATTCCCAAGATCCTTTGGGAGAAATCATGTGCCCTAAATGAATGGTGTTTATGCAGCTGGAGTCTAGCAGTAAACAATAAAATGCAATTAAAAACTTTTTTAAAGGAGCAACAATTACAATAAGAATCAAAATGCACACACACAGCAGCAGCTAATGTCTTTACCACAATTTTAATTCCATGACACCTAAATTTCCTAGTATTTGGCATTGGAACAGGGCCAGTTTTTAAAAGGTGGGGAGCTCTAAGTAAAAATTATATATTTTTGTTCATGTGATGGCTCTAGCTGTTTATAATTTAGAAGCTATTGAGCCATGGAAGGTTCTTCTTCAGAATTTAAGTCACCCTCTGGTCTAGTAGCCACAGAAACACATCCATTTCCTGTAACCCACCCTTCTGGGTCCCACCTGTCCCCTCCCTAATATCCCACCAATCCTTCTGCATTGCCACAGAAACATGTCCTTTTCTCAGATGGGGCCCCACCCACTTGGGCACCCATGAAATACAAAATAAATGTCTCCCGTATTTAATTTCATATGTTAGCTTAGGGGGAGAAATATTACCTTGACACAAAGCTTCAGTCCTATGCACAATCACTTGGTGTCAACTATATAACTCTGTAGGGTATATTTCACAGTGAGCCTTCATAGGATTGCACTGTAAATGGATGCCAAATCAAATTATAGTAGAATCCCGTGCATGTTTCCTCAGAAGTAATACCCACTGTGTTCAGTCAGGATTATTCCTTTGGAAAGCGTGTGTGGCCTTAGACTTTAGTGGTTGTTCAAGGCTGGGTCATGTATTCTACATGTGTGAGAGTCTATGAGTGGCTTTTTAATGGATTAGTTTAGAACATAGGGAGAGTTATGTTGGACGAGGCCAATGGCTCATCTAGTCCAGCATAGCTTTGTCCTCCAAGGCAGATAAATCTGTCAATGGTTGTTAATCAGGTCTGAGTGGTTTCTCCATAGAACACAGCATTGTAAGGTTTTCAAACCTCACAACTGTGAAAATAAGCTTGAAAGTGATTGGGCAGTGCCTGGAAGCATAAGGGTGCTGAATATGCTTCTCAGCAGCTTCCTTGTCCCTGGGATAACAAGAAACGGCAAGACAAATTATGCAATAATTCCAGGTAGCCTTCACAGCTTTTGACCAGGGCTGAACACCTGATTCACTTGGCATGTAAGTGAACAATATCTTGTTTCCCGCTCTTGGCAAGGAGACACAAATGCTTGCCCAAGGAACAGATTTATCATCGTATCTTTTTCCTCATTTGCAGCATCTCCCAGAGCCCCAGTCGTCTTCCCATTGTCCCCCTGTTGCCAAGACCTCGCCACTGCCTCCCAGGTTACCGTGGGCTGTCTGGTCTCTGGCTTCTTTCCCGAACCAGTCAAAGTACAGTGGAATTCAGGATCCTCCTCTGACATCCGGACCTTCCCCGCTCTACTGGATTCATCCAGTGGCCGCTACACCCTCAGCAGCCAGCTCACCATCCCAACCAGCACTTGGGAATCAGAGAAGCTTCAATGCCGTATTGCACATACAGCTACCAGCTCCACAAGCAACAAAGAGATTGGACGTGAGTCTGGTTGAATCTTTGTTATCTGCTTTCTTCCTCCTTCAGTGTTTGTTGGGTGGAGCAGAAAGAAATGAAATATGGATTGTGTGGGTAAAGGGATGGATAATGATTGCAATATTTTTGGTCCTGCCATCTGACTTTTGTATCTTCAGAAGCACATTAAGCACTACAGATAACTCTCACAAATATTGTGGGTTGTATCCAACCAAATTCTAATCAAGAGTAGACCCACACATTGAAATTAAGGAATCTAAATCAGTCGTGCCCATTAATTTCAGTGGGTCTGCTGTAAGTACAGTATGACTACCAATGGATACAACCCAGCGAGATCAGATGTAGGGAATCCTTGGCCCTCCTGTTGCTGAACTACAACTCCCAATTGGCGATTCTTATGAGAGTTATATTTCAGCAACATCTGGAGAGCCAAAGGTTCCCCACTTGTGCTTGAGATAGACAAGACAGTAGTGGGAAGAAAGGATTTAGAATTATCCAGTTAATAGTGATACAAATTTAGGGTTAAGTCAGGTTGCACCATGACAGGTTGCAGTAATAGGTGTCAAAATTCAGCAAAAACACCCTCTTCATTTTTCTTATGAGACCATTAGCAACACAGGATGTTCTGCACACACACACACACAAACTTTCTTAAATTAGTGTTTTTTAAAAAAAACCAAAGGGAACAGTGCATTTAACATATGTGATCTCATTTCAACTGTTTATACAACAGTTTAGCAGCGCTCTTCGTGGTCCTTAGGCCTACTCAGAACTGACAATGAAACAGAAGGAGGAACTGCCCTTCACTGTCCTCCCTGGCACTGGGCGCAGCAAAGTGAAATTTGATGTTTAAGAAAAGAAGTGGGTTTAGTGCAGGGATTCAGAGAAGAAAGAGGAATAAGCTTGATTCACAAAGAGTGAGGCTGTTCTACCTTCTCTGGAAAAGGCTAGCATAAGGAGAGAGGGAAGTGAATACAGGAACCAAAGGGAACTAATGGCAGGTGAATTAGAAGCCACTTACATTTAGGGAATTGGGGGGGGGATTCAGTTCAGTTTGAATTTCAATACAAACTAATTCACACCACCTGGAATAATGCACAAACAGAAAGCCCATTCTCCTCCTAAATTTGTGGTCCTCTGAATTTTGTGATGCAGTTCCCCTGCCCAAAAAGTATACAAAAATATACAAAAAATACACATATTCACCCAAAAAAACAGCACACACAAATACATTATGTTCAGGGAAATTGTTTCCAGACTGTGTATTTATTCAGCAAAATTGTATACAAGACATTAATATTAAGCGCAGTTTGTACTAAAATCCTGACTAATTCTTAACTAAATAATGTAGACATACGGAGAACTGAATTTAAGTTTGGGGAAATGAGACAGGTGGTAAGGTGCACCATGCATCATTAAAATACAGGTATTCATGAGACTCCCTATACTTCCTATTCCTCCAGCCTGTGAAAAGAAAGATCCCGTAGCCCCAAAGATCCGCTTGCTCCATTCCTCCTGCAAGGCCAGCTCCGGAGATGCCACCATTGAGCTAATGTGCGTTATCTCCAGCTTCTACCCCAACAATGTGACGGTAAATTGGCTGGTGAGTGGGAAACCTATGTCGCAACCCTCATTCACTGAGCAGCCCTGGAAAGACACACGTGGGTACACCTTCAGTACCATCAGCACAGTCAACATTAGCCAAGCAGACTGGGAGGATGGGAATGTATACGTCTGCCAGGTGTCCCACACAGCAACCCAAACTTCTGTGAGAAGCAAAGCCAAGATCTGTGAAGGTAAGAACTCTTGACTCAGTTCTGATTTGGTTAGGTTCAGACGAAGTCGGTGTGGGTTGAAAAATGGAAAGACCAAGAGCAAAGGGCTACTTCTCTTTCATGGTGGGTTTCCCCATGACCCAGAAATACATCCATCATGGGTCTTTGGGATTTGGAATGGCTTTCTCCAACCTTTTGCCCTACTGGTATATCTAAGGTTTTACTCCATTTATCTGGAACTCGAGAGACTGAACCAACTGGAGGTAGGACTCTGTATCATAGAGGAGGGCACCAACTCAGTTTTCCTTTGAAAAATCTTGATATGTGGCTTTTTCGCACACTCGGATTTCTCCAGTTTAGATTAAATGTTTGTCAGGGAGTTGAGGGGACACATTTCTCTTCTTCTGCAGGATGCAGTTTGGCTTGATTACTTGTGCCACCAGCTGTAAATTTCTCTATGGCACACTGGTGTTGAAAGTGATCCATCGGGGAATCTGGGGAATGGGCAAACACACTAGTTAAAGGGGTGCAAGTTCCAAAAACAACAGAGAACTGGGATTATTCAGCAAGGGTAGAAGGTGCTGGAGTTGTTCAAAGGAAGGAAGGACACTGACAGGAACTCTCGGGTGAGCCAAATGGGGAGCCTGGACTGACTTAGCTGTAGAGCTGAATCTGAAAGAGAAGCAAGCAGAGCAGGATAAGATTCTGTGAGCAGGCTGGGAGGGAAATGGCGGGAGGAGACTTGGGACTTGACGTGGGTTTTTTACATTCCCAGACTCCTCAGGAACTCCCCTCAAAGTTTTCATCCTACCCCCAAGCCCCAACGACCTTTACATGGATAAGCAACCCAAACTCAGCTGCGTGGTAGTCAACTTAGAGAGCGAAGAGGAAGAACTGGAAGTGACCTGGTCACAGCAGACAGCAGGAAGTCTAAGCCCTGAGCCACTTGCATGGAGAGAGGAGGTTAACAACACCTTCACAGCATCCAGCTCTGTGATCATTCCCGAAAGCGACTGGTTGTCAGGGGCGACTTTTATCTGCACAGTGAAACACCCATCCCTGGCTCAACCGAAAACAAGAGAGATTAGCAAGAAGAAAGGTAAGCGGGAAGCAGACCTGCTCTCCACCCTGCAACTGATGTCCCTAATTTCCCAGCAACCTCCTGAGCAGGAAAGAGATTACTGAAAATATGTGTCAACATAGCACCATTTAGAACAAACACAATATACCAACGTGGGCAGTGAGATCTGGCAACGCAAAAAAAAAACCCAAAACATGTTGCAAGTAGTTTGGTGGGGGCATAGTTGCTTGTGGTCCCCACAACTGTCCCACCATTACCTCAACCCACATGCAGTGCTTAAAAAACCTGTACAGCATGTTTTGACACTTGTGCCAAGGAAAGGTGTGCCACATAGGAAATGATGCCTCTAGCATACTGTCTTCCACCCTCATAAAAATGAAGTCTCTATTCCGTGTGTTAACTTTCCATCTGACTAATAAAAATAGTTGTGCAACATGCCCTGACGTAGATGGACTGTTGTTGCTATTATGTACAAAGCAGTTATAAACATCATTGTAACCAAGGCCCATTTCGCACCTTTAATCTGCCCCACAGGCAGATGCTTGAGTGACAGCTCTGGAGAGGCAGCTTCAGAGAACCAGCCTCCCGATTCTGTCTCAGGGCAGTTTGAGGGGTCCTTGTGTGCTAAGAAATTTCTGTATACACCTGAGAAAAGGGTGGATGTGAATGTTCTCTAAATGGCACATTAGTGGTATGTCTTGTTCATTCACCACAGAGAAGCCCAACATGTCAGGGGGTTTTCTGAACCATTCAAGACATGTAGCCCAAACCATGTTTCCCTATGCCAAGGATGGGAAACTTGTGGTTCTCCAGATGTAGTTGGACCCCTGCTCCCATCAACAAATGGCCAGGGATTATGGGAGTTGTAGTTCAGCAGTATCTGGGAGGCTACAGGTTGCCCGTACCTGGCACAGAAGCCTTTGTATCTCCTCCATTCCCCGGCTCCCCACATGGTTTGCACTAATTTGACCTAAACTGAATAGTCATTTCCTTTTTCTCTTTCTGTTTCCCTATGCTTAACAAGAAACCCAAGAAGCTCCAGGTGTGTATCTCTTCCGCCCCCACGGTGATGAGCTCAGGTCTAATGGCGGTCATGTCTCCATCACTGCCCTGGTGAGAGGGTTCAAGCCCAGTGACATATCCCTGAAATGGCTCAAGAATGGGAACCCTCTGCCTGAAGCTGACTATCTCATCACCCCAGTCTTCAGTGAAGGCGATGGTTTATATTTCTTGTTCAGCAAGCTGAAAGTCCCCAAAGCAGACTGGAACAGAGGTGATGCCTATACCTGCATGGTTGTCCATGAAGGTCTGACCCTCAAGTTCATCCAGAAGACCATTGAGAAATCCCGGGGTAAAAAATGAAAACTGCCCTCAGCCAGCATTGCGATCCCCTCGCCCTATGGCCCCTGATTTTTTTCTCTCTTGAGATTGTTAGACCAACCCTGTGTAAATAATCTCCATGCAAAAATGTACCCAATGCCTGAATAAAAAGAGAAATCATCCAAAGACTGTCATAGATATCAATTATTGTGGCTCTTCCAGGAGTGAAGGTGACTTGTGTGGGGATTAATGGGGAAATGGGATTAATCTATCAAAAACAAATGCCAAATGTTTAAGGTTGGCAGCAGAGGGAAAATGTGTTTATCACTGTCAGAGTTGTATCCTATTTCCAACAAGGAGCCCAGGCCTTCATATATCAGGTAATCCCAAGCTAGCCTCACAACAGCCTTGAGGAAGCATGGTTTCTCCCAGGCCACGCAGTGAATCTTCATTACCAAGTGGTGATTTGACTCTCCAAGCCTCACACACACCTCCCCGCACCAAATCCCAACCCTCTGCTCACTGCTCCACACTGCCTACCCTCTACACATGCTCAGAAGGGCACACTCTCATTTTCCATTTGGGAGAGCAAAACCAGACTAAAGTGTTTCAGTCGGTCATACTGCAAGGACACATATAGATACATGGTGTGGTCTCAAAAGGAACACACAGACACACATGTACACCACGGGATTTTTTTTATATAAAAGAAACCCTAAAAAATAAGAGACAAAATGGCAGAGAAACAGATGTGTTTTACAATTTCCTTTTGTATTCTTAAAAAAAAATTAAAAGCAAGCTTTGGTCAGTATGGTCACTTTCTTGGCATCTATTTACAGAGAGCAGGAGGGCAACAGAAAATTGTGTTTTCTGATGTAATCTCTTCTCACCCGTCCCACTTCCCCCATCAAACAGGTACAAAGCATATGATGTAAAAGCTGGCGTCAGAGGTTGGCCCAAAAACAATTGTATAATGTTTTCTTTGGGAAACATTGGTGGCGGTAAAGGGTAGAAGAAGTAGAATTTGGAAATGGGGTGTGTGTGTAAGGGGGTCTTACAGGGAAAGTGGGGCATCTTCCTCCCCTGACCCCCTGCAAGACAGTGACAGTCTGGAGGCACCTCTTGTAGGAAGCAAGGAAATCCAAATTCACAAAGCATTCAGGCCAGATTAATGGAGCGCTCACACACTGCGGAGTGAAAGAATTGAAAGTAACATTGACTTAAGGAGCTTGTGAACTCTGCCTCAGATACAGCTGGGCCTTAAAAAATGACTCAGAAATAGACACAAGACCTCAAGCACAGAGTGTGCCCTTATTCACCTAACAAGGCTAGAAACATCGTAAGAGACGTAACAGCTTGACACAGGTACCTAGGGATTTTGGCAATTTTTTTGCATTTGAATAAGAGAAAACTATTTAGGGACAACAGAGCAAACAGAGAGATGGAGGGGGGCACAAAACCAACCTAAAATATTCACATGCCCATAGAGAAGAGCATGGATAAATGAACATGTGCACACAAAATTCATTATGCCCTCTTCATGTGGAAAGAAAGTGGCCAGCCCTTATTTGACGCAGCACTTTAGAAGCCACGGTTGTAAGAGACGTGTTTCTTGCATGACAAATGTTAAGCCAGTCATAGGATATTTGTGCCTTATATGTGGCCTCTTGACTTTGTTAGCAAAGTGATTGGAATAAAGCAGAGAGAATCCAGAGAGAAAGGAGACAGATAATACTGTATACTGAGGTAAACAAGGCAAACCCAGTTTATGAAATAAAACAGGGAGATTTGTCTTTCTTAGGTCAGATCTATGCAGCTGTGGGGGGGGGGGAATCCTTCAGAACCACACACCTCTACCTCTCCTCCAGCTGCCAAATCTCAGCTGCCTTCCTCATGGACAGCTAAGTCCCAAATGACAGGAATCTCCAGTCAGTCAGTCTGCTGTCACCAAGACCAATAGCAGAATCAACCCCTTCAAGTCTGAATGTATTTCCAACAGACTCAACACACAGAGACTCGCAAACTTATTCTTTTTTCCTACACTGCCCTCACCAAATCCTTGGTTACTTCTATGCCAAGGTTAACCTCTGTCATGTTTAGTGTACTTGTTGGTGTTGGGTTTGGTGGCTAGGCCTCCAGATTCAAATCCCTGCTCAACCATGAAGCTCACTGCGTGGCCTTTCTAAAGCAAGTCGCTCCCTCATAAAATAAGCTTACTAAGGCTGAATTAAGACATCCCCGCTCTCTCCAAGTATCACAAGTTTTCCACGGGATTATTTCATCCCGTCGTTCCCAATGCCTCGTCGTCACCATCAAGGATTGGATCCACTTTGCCATGTGGCAAACATGTCTAGCAACTGTTTTCAATCCCTCTGCAGATTGATAATACCCAGATGCTCAATAGCATGGCCAAAAGGGCATCACAAGTGGTGCCCTAGAGACATGAGAAATAAACCCAGAAGAACTGGGTGAATCAGTGTTTCGGCAGAGGGACACAATAAACGAAGGGAGGGAGAGCTCTCATGAGAGTGAACCTACTTTGTATGCCTTGGCCTAAATGTCACATGGGCTGAACAGATGTTTTCCCCAAACCACCATTACAAAATTTAGATGATCATAGTTCGTGTTATGTAGAATTTGGAGACAAACCAGCACTTGTGCATTTCATTCATACTCACAGTGCATCATAGGCTTCATAGTTGCAATCAGACTAAAATAATAATACTGAATCCATGATGCAGCATGAGTGTGAATGAAGTGTGGATGAAAAGGATTATCTGACACCTGTATTAAAGATAAGACTAGATGGGAACAAACATTTGCATGACCCTCCATAAGAGTTCAGCACAGCGGTACCTTGGTTTAAGAACAGCTTAGTTTATGAACAACTTGGATTAGGAACGCTGCAAACCTGGAAGGAGGTGTTTAGGTTTGTGAACTTTGCCTTGGAAGCAGAACATGTTCTGGCTTCTTGTTGAGTGTGTTCCATTTGTAAATTGAGTCCCCCACTGCTATGGGAAAGCACGCCTTGGTTTAAGAACGCTTTTGTTCAAGAACTGATTTCCGGAACGGATTAAGTTCATAAACCCAGGTACCACTGTACAATCATATTCTAGGGGAAGGCAGGCTCCATATTTATGCAGAATGGTGGCATTCAGAAATAGATGGATATACTTGCGGGTCAATAGATAAATGGACTGTTCATATTGGGGAATTTTATATTCATGAACACTGAGAATGGCGTTCTTTCTTCCCCGCAGTGATAATAATATCGACAGAGGTTGATCTCAGCGACAAGGTTGAACAGGAACTGGAAAATCTATGGACCGCCATCTTGGTTTTCTTCATTCTCTTCCTCATCAGTGTGTGTTACAGCACCACAATGACATTCTTCAAGGTAAGGGGAAAGGAAAGGGAAAACACATATCAGCATTTGCATTTGGCAGTGAGAGAGCCCAAAGGAGGAAGAAAGCAACAACTAAAACCCAAGAGATAAGTGTTTAAAATATACGTATCATTCACTGCTTGCTGGAGAGGAGACATTTAAAGCCCTTGGCTTCCCCCAGAGAATTCTGGGAACTGTCATTTATTCCTCACAGAGCTACATCTCCCAGCAGCCTTAGCAAACCACAGTTCCCATGATTCTTTGGGGGAAGCCATGTGCTTTAAATGTATGGTGTGTAGGCGGCCTATTTCTTTAACCTCCTAACCTGCTCTCCTTCCCCTTTAACAAACCTCTATAGGGTCCAGAACTTGTGGAAACTTCCAAGGATCTGCTACCGCTCATAAGTGGAGTCTGAAAGGCTCAAGGCACAGGGCTGTAATTAAAAGGAAAAAAAGACTGCATTTGTTTGAGGAAAATGTTCTTTATGTGGCATTTCAAAGTGGAAGAAAAGAAATGTCTTAAAATGGCAAAAGTTTAATAACAGTACATTCAAGATAACTTAGGTAAAAGTCCTTTTTACACTGACTGCCTTTGAACATTCCTTCAGCCATTGGTTGGCAGAAAAAGTTTTGCTTCTAAATAACCTCGCGCTAATGTAGGCAAGATACGACATTTTTGAAGATTCAAAGAACAGCATGGGACTAGATTCAGGCAGGTAGCCGTGTTGGTCTGACGCAGTCAAAATAAATAAATAAAATTGTCCAGAAGCACCTTAGAGACCAACTAAGTATGTTCTTGGTATAAGCTTTTGTGTGCATGCACACTTCTTCAGATACCTGGGGGACTGTTTGCAAAAGGGCTTTCAAAAAGCCCTGTACTGTTCTTTTCTATGTATCTATCTATTTATTTGAATTCCCAACAGTCACTGTTTCAAAATGCAGCACCACCTGATGTACCTAAGACATCAGGTGACTGACACGTGGGAGCCCCCATCTACCTGTTAAATTATGTCCTCTTGGGTGGGCACATAAGGATCTGGTCCACCAGCCAAAAAAGGTTCCCCAGCCCTGTTGAACACTCACCCCTGTCCTATCTCCCCCACTCTTCACCCTCCATCCCAACAGGTAAAATGGATTTTCACCACTGTGGCAGACCTGAAGAAGCAACCTATAGGCCCTGAATACAAGAATGTCATCCCACAGGCATTCTAGGAGCATTTTCCTGGGAATCTCGTCCTCCATCTTCAAAGGTGCAAAGAGGAAGCCACTGCTTGGACCCGCAGCTTCATCTCCAGTGTCAACATCCCGGGCCTTCTCTTGTTTCCTATCTCATTCAGCTCCTACTTCCCTCCTGGCAAGTGACGAGCCCCTTTCAGCACAGCAATTGTCTTAGGGGGAGGCAATTATCCTGAATTGCATGTGTTGGGACAGTGCCTTCAAGAGGAAACACTTTTATGTGGTCCGATATCTTAACTGGCTTCCACCAAGAGTAAGAAACATCCAGCATCTGCTTCTCCCACCCAGTCTATGCTTGTATTAGTAGTGGGTGTGTTTCTGAGAAAAGGGGCCTACCAGCTGCCCCAGAGATGTCCTCTGTCCTTATATCCACCACACCCTTCCCCTTTCAGAACTTCAGCCCTCCCTTTCACCCCCATGTGAGTTGGGGTCCAAAAACATCTGGAGGGCCACAGGTCCCCCACCCCTGGCCAAAGGATGGTCAGGCAGGGAGGGAAATCTGGACCAACCACACTTTGTGTGGTCTTGCATTACGGCTAGATATAATGCCGACATATACAGCAGTCCTGAAACTTGCACACATTTAACTTGTGTACATTCAGCTTTACACAGGTGGCGATTTTTTTTTTTTTTAAGGGGGTAGGGGTTTGGAAAAAAATGACTTTGGCAATCGCGCCAGCCATTAGACACAATGAGTTTTGACGACACGTGATTTTGGCTTACAGCACAGCACAATCCCTGGAAAGTAACCGCAACATAAAGTTGCAGGCCTACTATATGCACACCCACAAAGACACAGATCACTCTCAAGATTTTATATAAAACTAAAGAACTGAAGGACAGTTACCCCCACAAATAAAAAGGTGCCTTTTCAGTGGTGGTGCCCCTGTTGTGGAATGGTCTCCCTAGAGATACACAGGTGAATAAATACTAACAGGAGAATAATACATTCTGCTTCCAGGCTTTTAAGCAGTGGTGGTTTTACTCTAATTGTTGCTTTTACTGCTCTTAGTTTGTGGTATATACATATATATATCTTATTGTGTGCTTTTAAATATTTCATTATTTTGAATCTAGTCTTCATGTCTGAGAGGCATACCATCCTGGCAGCTTTTGCTTTTTTAAACAAATCAATGAATGAATGTCTGGTGTCCCTAGCCCCAACATGCCTGACACTATCTGGCTTCTAACTTCACCTAGAGATGTGAAACTCCACTTTCCAGTATCTTTGCCAGGCCTCTTTAACCATATGAAATAAATATCCTTATGTATCTATGTGCATGCAATATGCTCAAATAAGCCAGCTCTTTTACCCATCTCTTACACACCATTTCCTTACTGCCACGGGATTGTAGTCAGCCAAGTCCTACACAGAGCAGACCAACTTAAACTAAGGTAGGCATGCCCATTAACTTCAACTGGTCTACTCTGAGTAAGACTAGCATGTGATACAGTCTATGGTCTTCAAACTACCAGTGACTACCAATCCCTTAATATATTGCATATAAATTTCTTGGAGGTTGTTAAGCAGAGAATAGCTACCTATCTGGGATCGTATAGCAATAGATTTCTGCACCATTAGGGGGCTAGGCTAGTTGACCTTTGAGGGCCTTTCCAGTTGATGCAGGTTTTGTGATCATTACTGTTTTTAGTGCACAAGCATCCCAGAAACAATACGCAAGAACTGCTGAAGTGCTAATGATGTGAACCTTCCAATTCCTGTATATACATGTAAATAAACCATACATCACAAAACTGGCACAAGCCTCCAGTGACCTTATTCCAATGAAACAGAACTATCAGAGACCTGGAGCGAAAGTCACAATACAGTGTTTCCAAAGAGGATGTCTGGACCTACACCTGTAGCAGAATGAGGTTGGGATGAGGTAGAAGAATGGAGTGCATTACTTCAAGTGGGGGATAACGTTTTCATTGTTCTCTTACAAGAGATGGAAGGGGGAGGGACTCTCTGTAAATAGAAAGCTAGCACAATTGGAAAGAAAAGTTCCAGGTCCAACCTGTTGTGCTAGCTTTTGACTTACAGGTTGGTTGGTTGGTTGGTTGGTTGGACAAAGCAAAGTGTTTAAAAATGGCACCCACCACCTATAATCTGATGAGTAGTCCAAAAGTAGCTAATATGGTGCTCTCTAGCTGCTGTGAACTTCCAACTTCCATCATTCCTGATCCATGACCAGGAGCTGCAGCCCACAAAATATGGAGGGCACCATGGGCAGGGAAGTCCATGCAACCACTTTCAGTACTCTCCCACCCCATAATACTACATGTGCAGACATGGGGGGCAGCCCTTGTGTGAGGGGGGCAGAACCTCATTTTGCTATGTATTTTCATTGATGGGGGGGCAAGTGCACCTCCCTGCCCCCCCCTTGACTACACTCATGTGTGCAGACCAGGCCCATAATAGGAAGCTCATGTGAATGGAATGACTCTGGCCAAGCAGAGGAGGCTGGAAAGAGCAGGCCTTAAAAATGGAAAAAGGAGAGGGCGAGAGGTGAGATACAAGAAACTGCAGCTTCAGGAAACGCCATCTTGCAGGACATTTTTCTGTTGCTATTCTTAGCGCCTCTCGGTTTCAAAACTCACCAAAACGAGGCTATAATTACCCCGCGGTGTGAAACCGCAAAGGGAGGAGCAGGGACTTAGGGGCTGGGTGGGATCCAGCTGGGCCGGGTGTACAGTAAACATCTTCCAAGCATGTGAGCGAGAGACATTTGCATGGCAGAAGCGGCCATGCAAGTGGCGCATGCAGCAGCGGCACCAGCAAAGGATTCTGGGCACTGCTATCAGCCAAAGCTGTCCACTTTTCCCTTTTTTAAAAAGGAAATTCCCTTATTCCGAATAGGATTCCTCGCAAGAAAAGGGAAAAGTTGACAGCTATGCTCTTAGCTAAAGAGGGCACAGTGGCATGGCTGAAAAAGAACTCCTTCAACAAATGTGCCCATCCATGAGGAATGCCCCCAAAAATGCCTTTCACAGATACTGGATAGAAGAAGTTTTGTTTTGCCCGGTATTGATTCATTAAAATGTGTGTAGCCTTTTATCCCTTACTTCACAACAACTGAGAGGTTTGCATGTTCCCCATAACCAACCCAAGCAGGAGATGCGTCACAGGGCCCAGATTCGGGAACGCAGAGGAGCAACTGAAGTCTCAGGCTGATCAGGGTGGGTTTCAAAGCAGCTAATATCATCACATTCGTCGCTGTCCTAACTTCTAGTCACAGGGTCTTCTGCATATGTTTTAAATTGAATTAATGGCAATTGAATAAGAGCTCTTCATCCCAAGGACTGTGTCAGCATAGGTTGTGTGAACAGAGGAAGCTGCCTTATACCAAGGGCTCATCCACACTTCGCTTTTCCTGTGTCTACAAACCATGAGTCCGAGAGGTTCCCCCCTTGTATCATGCTGTCCAGGCAAAGGGTCCAAGGCATTTGCTGTTTGCCCTGCAGAAACAAGACAGTCCCTGCCTGCAGGCATACAATCTAAAACAAAAGGCACAAAAGGGGATAGGGACGGAGTGAGAAGAGGGAAAAAGTCAAACTCAGGAATCTGCTCTGCAACATTTATTCTTATCCTGACCAGCCGGCATAGTTCAGGGGTAAGAGTTGCCTGATGGAGCTGGTGTTTTCGGCTGGTGGAACGAGCTCTGCTTCCCGTATCTCCCCCACTGAGGCAGCCTGGTGAAATTGCTGCCCCCAGTCGAAGGAGACGAGGCCTTTCTGCAAGCAAAGCAGATGCTCTGCTCCTGAGCTCTGACCTTGCTCCCGCACCCAATCTACAGTAAGCGAATAAGGGGCAGACAGCACATCTAGCACGCAATTAGAAAATGTTGCCTGCTTACTTTGTTATAAGCAAAGGTAAACAGCAAGCTAAACTTGGGAATGCCTGAGTGTGAAGGAGAGGCGCTGTCCTAACTCACTCTCTCCCTCATCATCCAATTTAACGCACTACAGTGCCCGGAATTCCTTGAGAGGGGAAAATGTGCTTTGAAAGAGTGGTGTGAATTGCAGGTCTTTGCACCACACACACACGCACCACGCTTTGCACCGCACAATCCTGCTAACAGGATTTCTTGGGCCAGTTGCACCGTATGTGGACTGGGGGGGGGGTCATGCTTTCTCCCCACCGTCCCAACAGGCAGTCTGTGGGAAAGACAATCTAAGCATGGGTACATGTACTAACTCAGTTTTATCTGTCAAGTGAAGATAAAAGGGTGGAAGGAGATGGCGATGTGCGCAGACTTGAGATCCTGGGAAGAAAAGCAAGGCACAAATATATAACGGCATTCACAGATCATGTGAAGAGAAATGAACATGGGCAAAGCCCCCAAAAGAGCAGATTTTCCACAGCCACCCACAATCACCTCAGAATGGGTGTAAGATTTGCTGCTCCAAACTTTACTTTCTAGGAGACAAAGCTCACAGCCATACCTTTAAAGCACTCTTCCACCACTGACAGTCATGGCTTACCCCCCCATCCCCCCAACAATCCTGTGAACTGTAGTTTTTAAGGGTGCTGAGAGCTGTTAGGAGAATCCCCAGTCGCCTTAAAAAACTAGTTTCCAGGATTCTATGGGGAAAGCCATGACTGTCAGAGTGGTAATAGGGGGTGATTTACATAGATGGTATGGATGAACTCTAGCAAAATGGTTACCAAACTCCCGCCCCCCTGCCCCTCTACGCACACACACTGTGCTAGATGCTGTGTGATTTTAAACTGCATTTTTGTAGACATGCCATGGACCATCTAAATGAAGTTCGCAGACCACTGGCGGTCTATGGTCCACAGTTGGGGAATCCTTACCCTAACCGATCAATCTTATGCATGCTTGCTTGGAAGTAAGGGCCATACTGGACAATACATTAGCTACCCTTAAAGTTTAGAGGGTTGTTGTGGTTGTTGTTGTTGTTGTTGTTGTTTACATGATAGCTTGCAGTCTATGGCTTCTTAGCACCATGCACACAGGGAGTGAGCCCCCACCCCGCTCCAAATGCACTGGGGTTTATTTCCAAGTAACCCTGAATAGGAGTCAGCTTCAAGAGTGCAACAACTTTACCTCATTGTGTGCAGACTCCTTACGAGCATTGTAAACTCTCGAAATGACTCCTGTCCTCAGTTTCACTTCCCTGCTTGTGTTTGCCAAAAAAAAGCACCCCTGCAAAAGAACGCTTTGGGTTTCTACTACTGATACTCAGCGGCCTGATTCTTCCAGAATATGTTGTAGTCTGAGAGTGTTGGGAATTGTAGCTCTATGAAAGGGTGAACTACAGTTCCCATGATTATTGCCAGGGTGTGTGTGTCTTTAAGTGTATGGCGTGTACACAGTATAATCTCTAGTCCTTTTTCTTATAGATATATAAGGAGGGAAATGTGCAAACAACATTCTGCCTGGAGTGATTGTAACATCTGATTTGGAGACATCTCTTTGCAAGAGGGATTAGGGTGAGGAGTTTGGAGATGATCCCTGGAGAATGGTGGAAGTGGGTAGAGTCTGTGTGGCTGAGAGGACTCCAGCAGAGAACTGTTGTTTGTTGCAACTACTAGGTCACAAAACCACCATATTAACTATTGCCTCAATAGAGTGAACTCAAACCCAAGTCCTTTGGCCAAGGAGTGCAAAATGACTGAGATTACTGGCCAAAATTACCTTTAAAGCATTGTGGTACAACATTGAACAGTCATGGCTCCCCCAAAAGAATCATGAGAACTGCAGTGGGCTAAGGGCAGGGAGACTTGTTAGGAATACCCCTATTCCCCTCACAAAACTACACTTCCCAGATTTCCCTGGAGATTGATCATCAAACCACTTGGGGACTTGTAAGCAAAGCCAGCCCTGGAGAAACAGTGCCCTGGGCAAGGAGTGCCTCCTACTGTGGTCAGCTTTCCAAAGGGTTTATGGCACCTGGAGCAGGTGTGATATTTGGGGCCCTTCTGCTGCCACACCCCTACAAGGGCCCATGCACGCATGCACAAAAGCTAGGGCCCACATGCAATAATTACTGCATTCATGGACGACAAATTTTCAAATTCTACGGCTGCTCCTCGCCCTGAGTACCTCCTCCAAATCCCAACCCCGTTGTGGCAGAGCTTCTTTCTGCCACAATAGGGCTCAGCCTCATAGGTCTTGCTGGCTGTGGCCTTCTGAAGAAGGAAGGCTGGGCCTCACACCAATAATGCGCCTTTTTTCTGTGGCCACAGAAAAATTTCTCTCCAGTGGCAACTTGCCTGGAAATTTTTGTAGACATGCCATGGACCATCTGAATGAAGTTCGCAGACCACTGGTGGTCTATGGTCCACAGTTGGAGAATCCTTACCCTAACAGATCAATCTTATGCATGCTTGCTTGGAAGTAAGGGCCATACTGGACAATACATTAGCTACCCTTAAAATTTAGTGGGTTGCTGGAAATCTTAGGCGCTCACTCACCATTGGTGGCCAATGGTACGTGCAGGAACCAAGGAACCCCTTGGTTTGTGCAGGCCCCCAAATTGCCCTCTCCAGGCAGGTCTGCAGCTTTGCAGCGTTACCAAGTTGTGTGGCTTGTGCAGAATTGCAAAACAAGCCTGCTTCTCCCAGGCTTTCCACCCCCCTGCAATGTCTATGAGAAGGTCTCCACAAACTGAGCTGCCTCTTCTTTGTGCTGTCCTGCTCCAGTCCCAGGACCCCCAGTTTCAGGATCCCCAGAGAAGCTTTCATCTTGTGGGGTGGCTCTCAAAGGATTACTCTCATGGAGTCAACGGCCAATGTGCTTTATTATGTACAAAATGACTCCTGCAAGTTCTCCTGAGTACCAACACTCCCTTGCTCATTTGCAACAAGTAGGCCCTCTCTTGGAGTGCTATAACTAGTATTCCGTTTATGTGCAGTATATAGAAATATTTTTATTTGTTTAAACAAGACAAGAACCTGTACAGTACTTTAATATCATGCAGGAATAAGTAGTCTTTTGTATCACAAGCATTAAAGGGACAGACTCTCAGGCTGGGGAACTTTTCGCTTCTTTTTTTTAGATCTTATGATTTATGTGGAAATTGTTTCAGTTTGGTTGTATACTTTGTTTTATTTATTGTTATGACTTTTATTATGTTTGTAATTATGTAACTTTTTCCATGTTATATAAGCCACCTTGGGCATGGCTTGAACTATGGAAAAGCGGCATGCAAATAAAATGATCACTATATACTTTTAAAAAAAACTTTTTATTTATACTTTGCAAGTTTACACATTTCATTAATTTTACAATCATTTCAACATTTCAAAGTTTGACTTCTTTCCCCCTCCTTCTGCCCTTCCTTAAATTAATTTTGTTAACATCTTCTGCAGATCCAAATTCATTTAATTTACTCATTTAATGATCCACTTTAAATATATACTCTTATGAAACTGCAGGTTATTACTATAACCCTGCCAATGTTTGCAATTTATCTGTAAATATATATATTTACATGCACAACCTTGAGATTAAGAATCTAATGCTCTACTGAATGAGCTATGTGGGAACTTCAGAGAACAAACTCAAAAAAAATGCAACTTGGCTCCCTCTTCAGCTCAGTGCAGGCATTTGCTTTTTCCACCTTAGCTCACTGCAGACAGTACATGGGGGGAAACCCAGCCGCTGAGCACCTAGCACACCCACCCCCTAACTGTGAGAGGAATAGGGGTCTCCTAACAACTCTCAGCACCCTTAGGAAACTACAGTCCCATGAGTGTATAAAGAGATATCATAGCACTTTAAATGTATACTTCAGATGAGGCCTCAGCCTAAAAACCCTTCTGAGCCTCCAGAGTTAGTTGTTTATATTTCTGTATTAAATGCATATTCCTCCCTGGAGCATGTTGAAGGAAACGGGAAACAAGAAATCTCTTGCAAGGTTATTGTATCCAAAAACAACAATTGAAATTGTTGCATTGGGCAAAAGGCCACTGCTACAAAATGACAAGTTTTTTAATCCTCTGGTGCCTAAATGTCACTATCCCCTTCCCAAGGCCTGACTGGTTGGCACAGTTAGTAGGGTCAGTCAGCATCTAATTCCTCTACCACATGGGGAACATTTGGGTTTTGAGAAAGTGCCATGGGTGCCAGTCACAAAATGGCTGCTGTGGTGTGTGTGTGTGTGTGTGTGTGTGTGTGTGTGGCACAAAACAAAATGGCTGCTGTGGGGGGGGCATAATACAAAATGGCTGCTGTGGTGTATGTGGCACAAAACAAAATGGCTGCTGTGGGGGGGGCATAATACAAAATGGCTGCTGTGGTGTATGTGGCACAAGACAAAATGGCTGCCATAGGTATGCCGCATGACCCAAAATGGCAGCTGCAGGGGTGTGGCATAACACAAGAACAAAAAATGATGGGGGTAGGCCCTCTGACCTCATGCGTCCTGGAGTTTTGAGGGGACATTTACTGAGGATTTTAAGGGACCATGGACGTACTGGTGGGCACACTGGCATCCTGAAGCAGCACATGGGCACCCCCTGTCCTACTATAGCTACTGGCACAGGCACAACCTCAGAATCCATTTTAGAAAATTTGTTTTTAATACAGTATTTTTATTACTGAGCATCTCCATATGATTCCAGTGAAAGCCTTTGCCGCCATTCCTGAGGGGACATTGGCAAGGGGTTAGCCGACGCGAACATTTGTTCTTTCACAGGGGAATTTGGGCTAATTTTTATTTTACAACTGTACGTTTACTCAATAAATCTGGTCACTTTTAATATATCAGACCAAGGGCTTTTAGAGCGTGTCAGGAAGGCCCTATGGGCATGAGATGGTTCAGGCCCTTGTAACACCACCTGCTGATCGACAGATTGAGAGCAGCAGCAATGACAAATATGTGGCGGTTGCAATAGACTGAGCTTGGAACCCTGTTCCTTAAAAACGTTTAGGGGAGCAACCACCAAGGAAAGTGAAATGTGGCAAGGGAGGCACAGCTGTGCCCAGTTTGCAACCCCAGTCCAAGGGGGCACAGCCGTGGATCTGTGAACTCAAAAGGCTTGGTGTGTGAATTAAAATAATATATACCCCAAAACATCGACCTCCCTTATGCCACCTGCAGGTCACTACCAGGCATGCAGCAGAACTGGTTTAAATGATTTGAATCAAAATACCCCACGGTCCCAGTTTCTAAATGCTTGATCCACTTCCACCATTCCTGTATATTACAGGGCATTTACAAAACGTGTTTTGGGTGTTATTGTTCTAATTGTTTTTTACCTGCTAAATTGTTTCTAAACATCTTTAATTGTTTCTAAAAACGTTTCTCTTTCTCGCATTGTTTTATCACCAGTGTGTTGGGAGGAAGGAGGGGAGAATACATTTAAGGCAATAAATAAATAAAATGAAATAGCAGTAGGTTATGTGAGGGATAGCTCCGTCGGTAGAGCGTAAGGCGCTTAATCTCAGCGTCATGAGTTGGAGCCCCACATTGGGTGTAAGATTCCTGCATTTCAGGGGGTTGGACTAGATGATCCTCGCAGTCACTTCCAACGCCACAATTCTGTGTCAAAAGTTGGGTTCCCTTCATTCATTTCTCTGCAAGTTCTCTGCCCCTCCCCACTGAAACCAGAACCTTCTAGGTAGACTCTTTTCTAATACTCTGCTTCCCTCTCCTGGACATGTTGAGTGGCAGTACCTTAAAATCAATAATTTGTTAATACATCAGATGGAATACAAACAGATGACTTGTTTATTCAGCATCCATCCTTATTTGTTTGTTGGGTACTCGGGACATCTTCCCATTAATCATTTGTTCACTTTTCAATGCATTTGCTTTAAAAACAGGTGCTTTAATTAAATATGGGGGGGGGGTTGCTGCAGTAGAGAGTCACACCTGCACTCACAAATAGAAGTCAAAATCAGAATTATTTATTACTTTTATCTCCTTCTTCCACATTCATACTCAGAGTGGCTGACGGCATAATCATAGAATCATACAATTGTATGATTATGAGAGATCCTGAGGGTCTAGTCCAACCCTCTACAATGCAGGAATCTCACTTAAAGCATGCATAACAAATGGATATATATATGGATGTATATCAATAATACACTAAAAATGCAATAACACACTGTTAACATAATAATTTAGGCTTAAAACAGTGGTTTCCATCTCCCCCAATGCATTAGTCTTCACATTTCCTGCCCCTCCCCACTAAACTTGGAACTTGCTATAGAGTTTTTTCTCCTGATCCTCTGCTGCACCCATGTGGACATGTTCAGTACTGCACCCTCTTAAAGTCAAATTTTAATGTGCAGCACACAGACACAAACTTCGATTTCACAGAATCGTAGAATTGGAAAGGATCATTTGTCCCAACCCCCTCCAATTCAGGAATCAGCACACAGTCCCTCACTTAATTTGAAGCCATACTGGACCCTGCTTGGTTCTGCAAGTGTGTAGCGCTGCATAACAGGAGGTGGGGCAGGGGTCACAGAACTAGAAATGTAAATTGTAGTAAATTATTATCACTCTTCTAAATTTCTACTCAAGAGTGGCTTACGGCATCATATGCATAAGATTTGTTTGTGGGACAGTTGTATGACAATGAGCATCCATCTTGATTTGCCTGGTTTGATTTGATTTTCCTTTGATCACTTGCTCATTCCACACTTTTCAATGCATTTCCCCATTACTTTCTAAATGGCAAAAAGTCCAGTTGTTGTTGTTTTTAAGTGGATCTGTTACAAGAGGGCTTTCTGCATAGGGAGGTGCCGGGGCCCAGTTATGTTCACAAGTAGAATTTATTATATTTATTACTTATTACTTATATCTCTTCTACATTCATACTCAAGAGTGACTTACAGCATAATGTAAAAAAAAAACCACTTAAAATGCAGTCACAAACTACTGTTAACAGAATAATTTAAGTTTAAAGCAGAAATTTCCACACCCCATGCATTTGTCTTCACAATTCCTGCCCCTCCCCAATGAATTTGAATTTTAGTAGGGTTTTTTCCCTAATGTTCTGCTGCACTCCTGTGGACATATTGAGTACTGTAGTCCATTGAAGTCAAGAAAGGATTATTTGTAGCACAGCGGAAAAACCTCTATTTCCTTCCATTACTTGCCTTTCTGCATAAGGAGGTGGGGGGAATCACATCTATAATCACAAGTAATAGTGGAAATGATAATATGTTATATAATGTATATCTCACTCTTGTACATTCTAGTCAGATTGACTTACGGCATAATATACTTAAAAATACAGTAACAAAATTCCATTAACTGGCTTACTGAAGCTTAAAACAACAATTTGTCCTTTCCTGTTAATTTCTCTTCAAGAAATTCCCTCCCCACTAAATTTTTCTAATCCTCTGCTGCAGCCATGTGGACATACTGAGTACTGCATCCTCTTAAAGTCAATACTAATTAATTTACAGCGTACAGAGGCAAAGTTCTATCCATTTAGAATTTAATGCCATTGATTCCTTTCACTTCCCCCTTTCTTGCACCTAGGATAGCAAACAGGAGCATTTTATATTCACTTAATTATTATTAATTAAATTTCTATACTGCCCTTCCTCCGAAGATCAAGGGGCACTTTACAACATGAAAACACAAAAAATATATGGCATATTAATAAACAAAAAAAATGCAACAGAGAGAGAGAGAGAGAGAGAGAGTTTAAAAGGCCATAGATTGTTTAATTAACCAAAGGCCAGGTAGAAGAGGAATATTTTTGCCTGGCACCTCATTAAGTTTCTGCAAATGACCAACGCCTTCCCATAAAAGCATCAACTAGCTAGATTCATACCAAATCCTCTGCTGCCCTCATGTGGACATATTCAGAACTCAAGCATTTTACTTCAAGGTAACCCAAATTAAGCTGCAATGCATAACCCCAGTGTTTGGAGACCTCAATTCTTTAGTTATTTCCACATTGCTAGCAATTTCTGCAACCTGCTTTCTTGCTTTTCTGTATACTACCCTCTGTGGATGTTTAAAGAGAACGGGAGGCAAGGATGAATCCTGAGCACTAAGCCCCTAGGCCTGTTCCCTCAGGGAAGATTTTTTTCTCCCCAGGCCACCTTTCCTCAGGTGTGACCAGAACAATCACAATGCCAGACCTCCTGGCCTAAGTTCAAAAGATCTGTATGGCTGGTGGCACTGCATGTCACTGAGAGATCTGTGCCTCTCCCAGCAAAGGTCAAGCAAGGTGATCAGTCCCCAAACCAGTTCTGAAGGGCACAAATTGAAATGCACCCACATCACCAGCTTCATCCAAAAGCATTTGGGGTAAATTGCAAAAATAAAAATTTTTAAAAGGCAAAATTGTGGCCGGCCTCCACGCAGAGCCGGATTTAGGTTTGATGAGGCCATAAGCTACTGAAGGTAATGGGGCCCTTTATATGTCCAGCTGTCCTTTGTCAACAACAAATCGTCGCTGTTTTTTTGTGTTCAATATATGCTATATGGTAATTTATGGACCTCATAGGTATCTAAACCCATTTGCACATAACAAAATATGTATTTTATCAAAGTAATTTTTGAAAAGTCCATGCAGAATGAAAAGTCCATGCAGAATGTAGGCACCCTATATATAGAAATGAGCAAACCAGTGATATTTTAGGGAGCAGGCTAGCAGGCGGGGCCCATTACTTACATCATAGGAGCCTATACAACACAAAACACTGTTACTGTCTGTAGGTTTTATTTTATTTGTTTTTTATCTTATATTTTGGAAATGTACATCCAGGTGTTTTTTCCCCCTTTAAATTTTTTGGGGGCCACCAAGCAAGTGGGGCCCTAAGCTATAGCTTGTTTAGTTTATACGTAAATCCGGCACTGCCTGCACGTAATGTCTGTATTGTTCAAGAATGGTTTGTGAAAGAGGACGCTGACTGCCAGTGGCCCCTCCTTCAAGGTACCAGGATCACTTCCCTCTGACAATGGCGTGTCTCTCTTGCCCAGCTGTTACCAGTCAGGATAGCCAAAAGTCAGGAGGGAAAATTGTGAGATGTATTCACTCCCAATTCCTTGCTGGACCGTTGAGGTTAAATCATCTGAAACTCCTATAAGCCACTGACCAAGGATGCTAAATCTACTGTACTTCCCACTCTACTGCACACTAGCTGAGTGTTACATCCATAGGAAAAAGAAGAAGAGTAGTATGTTCTCTTCACATTAATTTCTCATAAATTACCTGTCCCTCCTGACAGATCTAAAAACCACAGCACCTTTCATAGTTCTCTGCTGCCATCATGTGGCCATTTCTCTCTCTCTCTCTCTTTTGAAATAATTTTTATTTGATTTTACAAATACAGTGGGACCTTGGTTTAAGAACAGCCCTGTTTACGAACTATTCAGTTAACGGACTCCGCAAAACCGGAAGTGGTGTCCCAGTTTGCAAACTTTACTTCGGTTTAAGAACAGAAGCCAAACGGTGAAAGGGCACCGGTGGTGGGAGGCCTCATTAGGGAAACCGCACCTCGATTTAAGAACGGTTTTGGTTTAAGAATGGACTTCCGGAACGGATTAAGTTCGTAAACCAAAGTACCACTGTATAGAATTATAACCAGTGATTTTTCCCCTTTAAAAAAAAAATTTTTTAGAGATACTCACATTTTGACTCAAGAAAATCACCATTTTACAGTTCAGATCGGGGAAAATAAATACTGTACAGTAAATGGACAAAAGTACAATGATTCACAAAATGTTTAGGGGTATGCGTACCCCTGCGCTGCCACTCCCCCCCCCCCCGCCAAAAAAGTACTGATTATAACAGTACAAATAACATATCCATATTTAAAAATTCCCCCAAATCTCTGGACTTCCCTTCTGTGCCGGTGCGCACCCCTCTTGTAGGCCTCCTTGGCCCTCTCCAGTGTTTCTACCGGTTGCTGGTGCACCCACACCATTTCCCCAGCCAGCTCCTGTGCGGCTGGTACCTCCAGGACCTCCTCGTCCCTACCCGGAAATGCTCGGGGATGCCACCCGTTGTTGGCCATAAAAGGGCTCATCCCTGTGGTGACATGCTCTGCGTTGTTATAAGCGAACTCTGCTAGTGGCAACTTGTCCACCCAGTCGCTTTGTCTCTGGTTCACATAACAACGCAGATACTGCTGCAACACCCCATTGGCCCTCTCTGCCTGACGGTTGGTCTGAGGATGTCTGGCCGTGGACAGTGCCACCTCCACCTGCAGCAAGTCCATGAGCTTGCGCCAAAATCGCGAGGTGAACTGCCGCCCACGGTCCGAAATGACCCTCGATGGCAGGCCATGCAGGCGGAAAACGTGCTTGAGGAACAACTTGGCCGTTTCCTCAGCGGTCACCGCCCTCGGGCACGCCACGAAGTGGCACATCTTGGTGAATAAGTCCACCACCACCTGGCTGGGTTTCCTCAGCCACTCTGGGCAACTTGCAGCATATATAAAAACATAGTAAGACATCAAGCATTAAAAACTTCCTGATATAGGGCTGCTTTCAGATGTCTTATAAAAGTTGTGTATTTCTTTATCTCCTTGACATCTGAAGGGAAGGTGTTCCACATGGAGGGCGCCACTCATAGCTGTCAACTTTTCCCTTTTCTTGCGAGGAATCCTATTCAGAATAAGGCAATTTCCCTTTAAAAAAGGGAAAAGTTGACAGCTATGGCGCCACTCCCGAGAAGGCCCTCTGCCTGGTTCCCTGTAACTTCGCTTATCGCAGTACATGTTTCTGATACATAACTGACCTCAGCCTGCTGAGTCTGCATAAACACGTTCTCATTGCCTTTTGGAAATGTATTAGAAATATAGCGACCTCTCTCTTGCTTAAGAGCTTGCTTTGCATTTCACTGTTACACACTAGAGTTGCAATTAATATTTTATTGATTTGATTTACAGACTGCCCTTTATCCAAAGATCCCATCCATCGTGCAAAAGTCAGCTGTTGAAAATACATAATGTACCTTTTCTGGGAAGTTTTTCGAGGCAGGCCCCTCAGCTACTCATCAAATCATAGTTAATGCTTTAGTAATTACCAATGCAGCAATAGTGTCCAGGAATGGTGGAAGTGAATTGAGCATTTAGGAACTGGGAGCGTCTGTTTAAACCATTTCTGCTGCATAGGTGGATGTTTTGGGGTGTATCTTAGTTTAATTCACACATCAAGCTTTTGGGGTTCACAGATCTACGGCTGTGTCCCCTTGGACTGGGGTTGCTAACTGGGCACAGTTGTGCCTCCCTTGCCACATTTCACTATCCTTGGTGGTTGCTCCCCTAAACATTTCTGGGAAGTTTTTCGAAGCAGGCCCCTCACCTCCTCATCAAATCAAAGTTAATGCTTTAGTAATCCCTGTACCTTACCAATGCAGTAATAGTGTAGTAGAAGAAAACAAGGCAGAATCTTTAAAACTTTTGCCTAATTAGTTGTTCTCTGCTGTTCTGCTGTGGCCTAAACACAATGATGTAGCATTTAGGGGCAAAGATGCAGCCCAGTAACCCAGCACTGGAGGACAAGATGGAGAAGATCTCCACAGCCACTATGTATTTCCCTCTTGTGCTCAGGTAGGTTGGAACAAAGGACAACCACACGCTGCAAAAGACCAACATGCTGAATGTAATGAACTTGGCTTCATTAAAACTATCAGGTAACTTGCGGGCTAGGAATGCCACAGTGAAGCTGGAAACGGCCAAGAAGCCCATGTAGCCCAAGACACAGTAAAACATGGTGACTGACCCTTCATTACATTGCACAAGGATTTCTCCAGTTACTGAGTGCATGTCTAAATCAGGGAAAGGGGGAGAGGTTGCCAACCACAAGGTACAAATACTTGCTTGAATGAGGGAACAGGAAAGAACAACAGACTGTCCCTGTCTTCTCCCCATCCACTTCCTCATGCTGGATCCTGGCTTTGTGGCCATGAAAGCTATCACTACAGTGATGGTTTTGGCCAATACACAAGAAACAGCCACTGAAAAGATGATGCCAAACACTGTTTGTCGGAGAAGGCAGGTCACTTTCCCAGGTTTGCCAAGGAAAAACAATGAAGAGAGGAAGCAGAGCAGGAGGGAGATGAGGAGGGTATAGGTGAGGCCTCGGTTGTTGGCTTTGACAATGGGTGTATCCTTGTGCTTAATGAAAATTGTTAACACCAAGGCTGCATGAATGGAAAGAAAAACAGCAACGAAGGCTAAAGTGATTCCTAACGGTTCTTTATAAGAAAGAAAGGTTATAGCTTTAGGCACACATTCATCTTTGTCCTTGCTTGGAAATTGCTCTTCTGGGCACATGAAACAGTCAGCCATATCTAAAAAAAGAGTAAATTTATCATTTCAGCATTAATTACCTTTTGCCTATGGACTGTTCTCCACTCTACCTCTCATACATCAGTTAAGAATGTAGACATCTCTCTCTACCATTGGTGGATCTTTCCATAAGATTGCCCCCGATAGACTGGAAGAAGATTGGAGCAAAATTATCCCCCAGCTTTCAGAGTTCTCCTATTTTTTAAATATTGTTCTTGTCTCAAAAAGTGAATCGGAATATATGAAACACTCATGATTTAGGGATAAAAATTAAGATACAGTACATTTACATTTAAAGGCGAGCTTATATAATTTGCACCTTCCAAACAATGTACAAGCTGAAATACAGCTTACTCCTTTACCTCTTTCTCAGAAACTAAAACCAATCCAGTCACCTGTGGATGAGTACAGGAATAACTGGTCACCTGTTTAGGGACTGAGTAGGAATATTTGGGGTGTTTCACTGAGGGATCGCCTATTTTAGACTACTCCAGGCACCTCTTGTTTGCTAGGCTTTTGTTTCTTTCTTTGGCTTCATTTTTGGTCACAGCTAAATGGCTGTGGCAGTGGGTGCAAGACAGACTATGCCAAAATAATGAGCACCCCGAAGTACCAGCTTGGTAAAGGGGTTCTTCCATATTCACAATTAATCACTAACTGGCATCAAGATGGTTACCGGAGTGCTCCTTAGGCTTCACCCTTTGAAACACGGGGCAGCAGAGGAAGGGTGCAGTAAACGACTGAGCACACCTCTGAATGAGCCTGCAATGTAAAGCATGGATAGATTCATATTCTGCTGTGAAGCTTGGAACCAGGATGGTGTCACCCTTAGAAGATATTTGGATATACATTCCCTTCTCTCTTCTGAAAATGCTATGCTCACATTGATTTAGCTAATCAAATAATAATATGCACCTTGGAGTAAGTTTTCACTTGTATATAGCCATCTGGCACAACTCTTTCAAATTACTCTGTGTGGATCAAAACATTGGGGTACTACAGGACTTCCGGTGAAGCGCCATTCCGTTCAGTCGGGAGCTCTCTCAGCTCCAAGGGGGCTCCGGTGTTTTCGGGCTAGGAGTTGCCGCAACCGCGCTGCGGGCTCCATTAAAACTTCAGGAGGAGCGTCCTGAAGACCTGGGATCCAGCAGGTACCAGACGTGCCATCCTTGCTCTTGAGTAGACCTAGTAAGGTCTGTTCAAGCGAGCGGGGCTCCGGTGTGGTACTGAGGATCTACCACTCTCCCGATAATACGAAGCAGAGGCTGCTGGCGGTTAATGAGCGCTTTGCTTTTCCTCGATTTGGATTTAAAAGAAGGACTCTGTAAGTACGGAGCATAATTGGTTTTCAAAACTTTTAGAAATTTGGCTTATAGAGAGAGATTAAAAGAGGAAGTCCGTCTCTCTCTGACAGTGGCAAGATCAAAGTAACATCTAAGAGCTGCAGCCACGAAAGACTTGCTTTTAAGTGGATCGCTGATTTTGTAGACTGTAGAAAACCCTGTTTGGGGGAAATACTGAGTAATATGATTTATTTCTTCCTGTGGATTACAATTTAAAAGGAGAAGACACCGCTAACCCTCTGGATTAAGGAGCCTGGGTCAGTTATGGCAAACATTTGGTTGGACTGTAATGCGTATTAGGAAAGTTACTGAAGACCCCACCATTTCCTGTTTTTCAAACCCCACGGTGTCCTTGAAGCCGAGAGAATGAGAGACATAACAATGACAGCTTTCCAGCAGATGATGTTAACAAAGTGCAAAGCTCTTCAGCAGAGGTCACAGAAAGGTTTGCCCATATTGGAACTGTTTTTACAAATAATATGCAAATGGCTATGAATTTAGCTGAGGAAAAGGTTGTAGAACCATGCAAAATTATTGAAGGAGAGCAGGACTACAAAGATGAACAATTAGCAAAACAAGAAGGGCTCTTTAAGTGTGAAAGGCTTGGAGCCCAGAAAGTTGAAAGATTAGAGAGCTCTTGGTGTGAGAGACCAAGAGTTCAAGGAAAACAACAAGGAAAAATGCAATAAGCAACAGAGTACAAGGAGAAAAAACTTTATGGCTATTATAGTTTGCTAGCCTACAAAGAGGAAAATAGATACAACCTGGAGAAGGAGAATACACAAATAAGAATGACAAATCCAGAATTGGGCATGATAAAAACAACGAAAGAAGACGCAGGAGCTGGAAAGAGAGGATTTTTTGGGGGGGGACCGGAGGGGGTTGGAAAGAAGAAAGGGAAGGGTTAGAATGGTTAGGAAAGGTATGGGGTGAAGAAAGATTGTTTAAAGGGGAAAAAGAGCTGACCACGACACTCCGAGACCAGAGGGGGGGAAACGGTGTAAAAGGACTGGAAGGAATTTAAAATTATTTGAAATGATGTGAGCAGATAGATATTTGAAATTGGAATCAGAAGATATTTAAGGCTACAGTAATGTCAGAAGTTAGAGTAAGATAGGATATAAGAAGTAGTTAGAAATGTGTTATGCTTTTTTATTAGAATTAAGATTATAGATAAATGATGATTATTGTTTATAAAGATTAAGATTAGATGAAAAGGAGGATTTTATAATGTTATAAAGTTACTAAAGAAGATTAGAAATGAACGCAGAAGAGAGGATGCGAGGAGGTCCCAAAAGAATGTTAGGAACAGGATAAGAATAGATGAATAAGTGTGTGTTTGTTTGTTTGTTTGAGATTTTTGTATTTTTTGTAGTTTGTAGTTTTTTGTATTCTGTATTTTGTTTTATTGGTAAAAACTTAATAAATTCTTATTTTTTTAAAAACAAAACATTGGGGTACTACATGACCTACCCTTCTTGTTGGAAATCTTCCCTTCTGGACATGGAGTACAATCATAGCAGCAGAATTTCTTCCCTTCTTTCCTTTTCTTCTCATTGCCAGGGTGGCAGTAGTCATTACACAAAGAAATAGGCATCACCTATCCAGACATTAAAGGAGTTACAAAAGGGAAGTGGAGATAGATAGAATGATAGACAGACAGATACTTCTGATGTTGATCTTGGCATATCCCCCAGTCCTTTTAAGGACCTAAAAGCATCCCTCTTGGGCAAGCAGGAGAACTGCTCTGGTAAAACCCATAGTTTAGCCAGCAGATAACTCATAAAGACTGAGTCAAACGAGTCTTTGAAGAGAGTGAGTCACCATTAGTTAAGATTCCACATCTACAAACACACAGAGAGAATGTTCAGAGAAGAAGACAAAGATGAGAGGTCAGTGAAAAATCTGGACAGGTAATCAGTAATGGAGATCTATCTCTTGTCAAGAGAGGGACTATGGGAATGATCATGCTGAATGGCCAATAAGAGATCTGGCATTATAGTCAGAAATTAAAGAGGCAGCTGTCTAGCCAGAGAATACTTTTCAGGTTGCTCAGTTAATATGAAGCAGCTAGACTGAGCTCAGGCTGAATAAGCATTCAGAATATAGGAGTACAATCCAGTTTATCTTGGCTCATAATTACATTTCTTTGATTTCAATACAGCTTAATTTAATTAACTTTTTTAATTAACTTTTTTCCTATTACATTTTATTGTAATTTATATTTGGTGTTAGCCGTCCTGAGCATGGCCCTAGCTGGGGAGGGCGGGGTATAAATAAAATTTATTATTATTGTTGTTATTATTATTATTATTTCCAATTAAATAGATAAAATATTTCAACCAAAGCACCAATTCTTCAATGTACCTACATTATTATGGTAGATTTTGTTGCATTTATAGAACAATTTTTAAAATGTTTACACACTCAGAAATAAGTATGTCGGTATGTATGTAAAGAACCAGAAAGTATGTTAACACTTCTCATAGTTGCTGCATTCAATTTGAATGTATATATACTACTACCAATCACAGCTATACTAAAATTCTAGCTTTCGTTCCCCGCTCTCCAACGTCTCGATACTAATCACTAAGGGAAACCAAAAGAAAAATAAACAAAGAACAATTCAAAATAAACCAAGGAATCCCTTATCCAAGTAATGGATGTGTTATCTCTAAAGTTATCTCTGTGACCAGTCATTGTTGTTATGTCAGTCTTTGTCTAAATCCATTAAAGGTGGTATCAGCATTATCTTCATGACAAGACTGGCCAGAATACTGCCTGGACTAGTCAGCAAGGCAACCCTAGGCTATAATGCCATAGACTGCAGCTCCTTCAGCCCATGTATTCATCCAGCCACGCCAGAATCCATACCTGATTGAAACCACTGTGCCAAACAATTAAATCTTCATGAATTATGAGTTCTTCTCTTTTGGGAACATCTAGGTCAATCCTACCAACTTTCACTCTCTGGAAAGAGTTATTTGGAAATATGATCATGTTCATTATGTCAAAGCTGCCTCGCATTTCCCATTTGTCATTGAAGGAAATGGTTTCCCCAGCTGAGTTGTTAAAGGAAGTCCCATGAAGAAAGTGATGGAGCTAAGGTATAATAAAGAGGGATATCAATAAATCAGAGAATTCATCTTTTCTGACTACTACCATTTATGTCAGGTAGTGATTTCCACTGTTGTTGGATTACAGTTACCAAGCACTCAACATGGCTAATGAGGATTATGGGAATTCTTCCTGCATTGGATATTCTGACTCCAGTTGGAGGATCCAGGAGAGACTCTCTGGGAAGCGGGAAATGGAAAGGGAACCGACAGGAAGACCTTCCACCACCCCAGGCTGAAGAGTCTGCTGACTTCTCTCTTTTATGGCTGGGTCTGTATGTGGATTTTTAGCACTGCTGGGCAATGACCTTGAGAGGAGTCCGGAAAGCTGAAGTGGGATCACTGTGCAGGAGCAGAAGGATGCCCCATCAGAGCACAGTCCAACAAGGAGATGGTGCACTTCAACACCATGCAATCAGACTACTGGTTGGAGTGTTGAATCCTCCTGAGCATTTCTGGAGGAATCCTTGCAACCTTGAAGTCACCAGTGCCCTGGGAAGAGGTAGGTGGGCTATGGAGAAGTGCCCATCACCACTGGGAGGGCTCAAGAACGGGAGGAAGGTGGAACAAGGATTGTGATGTTCAAGAGTTTTATCTATCTGCTCTACTTTGAAATCCTGAACGACAAATCCTAAGTAGTTTATAGTGCAATAGGAAAATCCGGAAAAGGGGGAGGGGACTTCCAGTGGCAGACAATTTTTAAATTTAAAACATGCAAAGACAGTAGTGGCGAGAACAGTAGCGGGACGGGAAATGATGCAGGAGACAATCCCCTGAAGGAATGTGGCACAATAAAGCAGGACTGTCATGGCCTTTCTGATAGAGCTGTTTGACACTGAAACAGACTCCCACAGAAGGTGGTGGACTCTCCTTCCTTGGGTTTTTTTTAGCAGAGGTTGGATGGCCTCTTTCATGGATGCTTCAGTTGAGATTTTTGCATTGCAGGGGGGTTGGACTAGATGTCCCTTGGGGTTTCTTCCAACTCTATGAGACTATGAAAGATATATAAACCTATAAAATGCGCTCAACCAATAAGATGGCCAATTCCATTTCCTCAGTGATTAATGCAGGAGATAGCTGAATATAGTTTCAACCAGTGCTATTTTCCCAGAAACTCACCATGAATGCCTCTCTCATTCTCTTAGAATGGTAATGGTGTGGGAAGGTTTACTTTAGCAGAGTTAAACAATCCCCTTTTTAAGTTTACGCAGCGATCAGCTTGTTGCTGATTCGTCTGAGCTCTACTAATAAAGATGCCCTCCTGGTTAAAAATCCCTTTGAATCCCTCTTAAAGAATACACACACAAATCTGATTCATGTTAATATAAAACTATTTTACTCTCAGATTCATTCAGGTTTACAGAACTGTACCTGAAGGCATGCTTGGGTTACATAACAAGCAAATAAACTATACCAGAGGGAAGTTGGTCCTGAGGTGACTGCAACTGAGCAGTTACCTTTCAAAACTACCAGCAACCGACAAACTGGTTGTCACAGCAACCAGTTAGAACATAGAGGCTGTTAGTCCTCTGTCGGAATATTGCACTTGACTTCAGCTTTACATCCCACAAATGGTGCCCACCTGAGAGGTGCCAGAACTGAGTTCCAGTGAGTTGCGGCTGAAGAAAAGCCCTGCTCTCAACATACTACTTTGTTTATTGAAATTTAAAAAATACTTCGTTGTAAGGACATTACCTGCCAAGGCTGGACATCTGGAAGTTCAGTACTGAAACCCTTCTCATTCGCTCTCGGCCTGGATCGAGAAGAGCCCATAGCATGCAAAGCATGAGCCACAGCGTAAACAGCATTATAAACACTATAGCTGTGGCCAGTCATCAGCACTTCAAACTGTGGCGCAGGAAGACTCTCTAGTCTCTCCTCTCCAGTACATGTTTGCTCAACATCCATTGCCACATTGGTGTTAGGAAGTACACAGTCAAAGGCTTGCTCCCAAAAGTCCTTCAGAAAACTGTCCTTCTGGGCCCCATGAAGCTTTATGGTCCCAATAAATTCCCTAAACCCCAAAATCTCTTTGGAGTGAACTGTAAAGGAAATTGCACCTTGGAACATTTGTAGACCCCAGCTCCTTTGCATGCCAGTTAACATAAAATCTACCTGGGTTGTTGTAATCCACACCTTTCTCAGTGATGTAGTCTCCTTGTTTCCAGTGTCTCGTATAACTATAACAGTTCTCAGCCATGCAATAGTCAAAGATTCTCCATATATAATGAATGTAATCACTGTATCATCTTTGTAACGCGCAAAAAAATTTCCAGCTAAATCTAAGTTTTCCTCCATGTTATCCCAATGGGTTATGTGTGGGATTCTTTGGGTGAATGCTGAACAGATCCCATACTGAGAAAACAATGGCTCCAGCGTCTGCAAGAAATGTTCTCCACTGCTATCATCATCTATAAGAATTCCAACCCACGTCCATTTGAAATACTGGAGTAACAGGACAATCCCCATATACTGCTGGGTTTCATTTGGGACCAGACAATAAAAAGATGGCCCTTGAGTGATATGATTCTCCAGTGGCGCAAATGAGCCATATGTGAGCTGAAGAAAATAATAATGAGCAGATATTGCAGGGCAAAGTTAGGAATGCCTTTATGTTCCTGATTATACAACGGTTGTATATATAAACTGTTGTTAGGAGCCTAGAATTAAATTTAGTGTTAATCCCCACAACAACCCTGTCAGGTAGGTTAGGCTGAGAGGCAGTGACTGGCCCCCAAGGTCACCCAGTGAGCTTTTTATGGCCAAGTACAGATTTGATCCTGGGTTTCCCAAGTCCTGTTAGTCTGACACCCCAAACACACACAGCACTGTCTCTCACCATCCCAGGTACAATTTGGATTGTTCCAATGGAGCAACACTCTGTTTAAAATCTTGATTGCTCCATTACCCTTGACCTCACCACACTCTGACCCCCCTCCTGTTCCAAGCTCCCCAAAACCACCCTCATCTCTTTATTATTATTATTATTATTATTATTATTATTATTATTATTATTATTATTATTATTTTATCGGTCGCTTTGTTACCAACGTAACTCAGATGACTTACATTATATAAATAAAAAACAGCACAAAAGAAAAACAAATAAAAATCTAAAAGACAATCCTATTTTTAAAAGGCAGGCTTAAAACACCCCACCGACTCAAGGAGGCCACAGTTAACTAAGAATCAAAAAAATAAATATTATTTAATATGGGAAGAATAAATAAAATATGATGGATAGGGGGGTATCAATCCCTGCTTTCATCAGTTTTCTCCTTTTGAACTACAAAATCAAGTTCAGCATAAGAAAGAGGAGCCTAAATCAGTCTCTCACACAAATTTAAATATATAGAGAGAGAATTCCTACCTGCGGAACCTTATAGGAACCTATAATATCTGCCATAAGCTTAGAGGTCTCAGAGCCAAGTCCCCCAATGATAGCCATGAGGTTTTTCTGTCTGTCACACTGGTAGTTGGGGACAAATCTATGTGATCTGAAGAGCACCTCCAAAGTGGTACGATAAGTCATCCTTGCATCATAGTAGCTATCATAGATGTGGAATCCAAGTGTGACATTGGGTAAGATCTTAGGATTCTCGTTGATTTCGTTCACAGCAAATGCCAAGGCGAGGATGTGCTGGTAGAATTTTGTCACCATTCTGCATATAGAGATAGAATTTGTTCATCCCTTTGTATACTGAGGATGATTACTGCTGTCATATCACAATATTGGTGATTTCTAATAGATTCTATTTTATTTTGGGATTGGCCAAACCTACACACGGACACACACACACACACACACACACACACACTTAACATTCTGTCATTTATAGAAAACATATATTTGTGATCTGAGCAGCTACAAAAGATGCAGAGCAAACAAAGCAATTTCTTACTCTGGAACATCTAACAGGTTCTGAGAAGGATGTTCATCGAATGAAACTTCATGAGAATGGTAAACTAACTGAGAAGCGATTCCACCAATGAAGAGAGCTCCTGGCTGGAACCACTCATGTGGAACAGGCTGTGGATCATTTCTGGGACACTCCAGAGTATCGACTTTGTACCCCATAGGAAGAAGCAAAGGTAGAGCTATTAGAAGCCACAGCATCTAATCAGCAAAGCATCCCTCTAGACTGAAAATCTCCTCTATACAGAAACAGAAACTACCAGACTTAACAGACTACGTAGGTTGGTGGCTAATTCTGCTAACACATCTCTTAAGAGAAATACATCAGCTATGTCTTTGACTGAGACACCAATGCATGCCTTAAGTACTAGCGGGGTTTGTTTGTTTTTCAAATTTCAGGTCTGGCTGATGTAACGTGGAATAAAGGGGGAAAGGTGTGAAAGGAAAGTGACAGAGCCTGGCCCGCCTTTTCACCTACTCTCGGGTATACATTGCTCAGGGGGGTATTTATATCAATTTTCAGATTTACTATCCTCTGGAAAATCTTTGGAGCTTTGGGCAGGTGGAACAAATTATAGGGACTTCCATGATCCTAGGAGGCCTGTAATTAGCCCTTTACCATTTGAGTGGTGTTCTTCAACCCCACCCCAAAAGCAAATCTGTTAATTCCTTTTTCGAGATCTGATAATGACTCTCCACTGTTCCTTGTAGCATAATAATAATAAATAGCAGGTGGCTAAGAGATCCCCATAGGAACTGAACTCCAGGAAGGAACAGAACTCAACATGTTCAATTGTGGGGATAGGTAGCCGGTACCACACGTGGAGAGTCGCTGCAGAGTCGCCTCACATGGGGTACCGGTTGTTGGGGTGGCCGGCGCTTAAAGAGCACCAGCCATAAGCAGCCTGAAGACGGGACGGCCGGTAATTCCAGAGCCTGCTCACACCGTGCCGTGGACAAAGAGAACTGCTGGCTGCGACCTGAAGGATTTGAGTTCTGTGAGTTCGTTGAAGAGTGCCTCGTAGATGGTTGCGAGCGTCTGTCGTGTTACGAAACTCCGGAGAGGAAAGCAAAGCCAAAGGTGGCCAAAACTGAATGGCCAAATAAAAGGTTCTGAAATAAAAACTGAAAATAAAACACTAAGACGAAGACTGCAGTCTGGAGGATAACGGCTTTAGCTGCCCTGCGTGGCTGGATGGTTTCGCTTTCTCTTTGCTTGTCACGCAACGTTCTCTCTGGGTTTTCAGCGCGTTCTCCACACCACAAACAGGGAGCGACAGCTTTTATTGAATGAACAAACAACGTCATAATTGATACACAAACCAATCACAATACTGTTGCTGCCCTAATTTGGGCGGGAAGCAGATTAACTGACCATTACCAAGTTTAAACTTTGGAGCCAATGAACTCTGCGGAAGGATCTCAGCAGTAAATCGCCTGCTGGATCTTGCTTTCACTTTCCCTTCCAGAGTGGAAGGACACAGTAAACATAAGCATAAATAATCCTAAATAAAACATATTTCCCAAACGTATTCCCACATTCAATGGCGGCATTTTGCAACTACTCTTTTAATATTATATATGAATGGCATAAGCTTTCTATCATACTACTGCAGAATAAGAAGAATAGTATAGGCTGAAGAGCTTGCGATGCTGAGGAAGGGTTGCACATCATTTTTCATCCTGGTATTTCTCCTCATGCCTCTGGGTGAGCTTCATGGTATCATTGATTCAGTCAGAGTAGGGGACTGTCACCTGGCTGAAGGCCAAGAGGGAAGCTTTGTTGCTGTCCTTCAAGACTCGGGTGTTCACATGCTGACCCTCAATGAGGGAACCAGGCAGAGGGCCTTCTCAGTAGTGGTGCCCGCTCTGTGGAAAGCCCTCCCATCAGATGTCAATGAAATAAACAACTATCTGACTTTTAGAAGACATTTGAAGGCAGCCCTGTTTAGGGAGATTTTTTTAATGTTTGATGCTTTATTGTGTTTTTAATTCTGTTGGGAGCTGCCCAGAATGGCTGGGGAGCCCAGCCAGATGGGCAGGGTATAAATTATATTATTATTATTATTATTATTATTATTAATCCACTGAACAGAATCTTCACTTGTATTGAGCCCTGTAACCAAGCCAGTGAGCATTGCCTGTGCTTGCTAAAGGCTGGTTTCTTCGCAGTGCGATAGAAATTTGCACGGGGACCATTCGCCTTGTCTTTTTAAGTTTCCGGCGGGGGTTAAATGTGAAGGGACCCCTGACCATTAGGTCCAGTCGTGTCTGACTCTGGGGTTGCAGCGCTCATCTCGCTCTATAGGCCGAGGGAGCCGGCGTTTGTCTAATTGGAAACCTGTAAAATACATGGGTATGGCCCTGTGTGGGATATCATAATAGCACCTGCAAGACACAAGATTATGAATGAGAAGGAGATATACAAGGATAGGAGCCGGCTCCAGCGGGTCCTGGGTGCTTGGGCACCCACAATAATGTAATTTGTGGGGCCTGGACACCCACAAAGTCAATGAGCACTATGTGCAAGTGTGTGTGTGTGTGTGTGTGTGTGTGTGTGTGTGTGTGTGTGTGTAATGTTAGGACTGTGGGTACCCACAATCCTGAGGAGAAGAAGAAGAGGAGGAGGAGGAGGAGGAGTGTGGATTTGATATCCCGCTTTTCACTACCTGAAGGAGTCCCAAAGCGGCTAACATTCTCCTTTCCCTTCCTCCCCCACAACAAACACTCTGTGAGGTGAGTGAGGCTGAGAGACTTCAAAGAAGTGTGTCTAGCCCAAGGTCACCCAGCAACTGCATGTGGAGGAGCAGAGACAGGATGGCACCACTGTAATATACAAGCCTACATCCTCTGTCCTGACTCCATGCATTGCATCTTGAAGATCTGGATTGGGGTTACGAAGAGTGATTTATGGGAACCCCTTCATTTAAAATAGATCTTTACAGGCACATGTGGTGCTTCTCAGAATCTCTGCAGGGCACGGTGCTCTAATGAGAATGTGAAGAGGAAGGAGATGTTCCAATCAGAAATTCAATCCAAGTAAAGAACGAAGTGGATGAAATGGCAATGACAAATAACATATTGTTTTGCAGGCAGGTGTGAGACTGTGAAATGGCCATGTCTCCCAAGCCACGGAAACTTGGAGGCAGAACCATCAGAAGTCAGACTCCTAACTGCCCTGCTTCAGCTTGTCAGACCTGCAGTTGGGGGTCTCCTGCTAGATGACCAAGTTTGCAGATGACACTAAATTGTTCAAGGTCAGTTAAACTAAAAGCGATCACGAACAGTTCCAAAAGGACCCTTGCAAAGTGAGTGAACGAGCAGTATTACAGGCAGGAGAGCGGCCCATCTAATGCGCTCCAAAATTCTTGTTGCATAGTCTTCAATGACAACAGAAGGAAAGGATCCTCTGCATAATATTACATGCACACAAATACCACTGACTTCTAAAGTCACCTCCCCAAAGTGAGTGAATGAGCAGTAAAATGGCAAATGCAATTCTGTGTAAACAAGAGTAACAAGATTCATGAGTGAGCAAGAAAGCTTAATTTCACATAAACACTCATAAGGTGTGAACTGGTGGTGACTGATGTAGAATGAGACCCTGAAGTTGTGGTAGATATCTCTGTTAAGATGTCAACCTAGTCTGTGGCAGCTGTAAAAGGGGGGGGGCATTTACACAGGGTCTGTGTCCCTTTGGAGAATAGAAAACACAGTGGAGACTGTTGTAGCTTTAAGAAATATGCTTTATTCATCTATTTACACCTTCAGTCTGCATGGTGGGTGTCCAGATCTTACAGCATGGTGATTTCATGAGGCAGCAGCGCAGGCATCCTTCAGCCTGCCTGCCCAAGATGGAGCTCAGCTTCTCTCCTGCTGCTGCTGCTTCCCAGCAAACCTTGCTCAAAAACTGGCTTTTCCTGTCCCCTCAAACAACCCTCATCACCTGAAACCCGTCTCTGTTCACACCTCAGGGCAAGGAGGAAGGAATCCTCTTGTATTGCTAATGGCCCTCCATTGTTCTTTTGATAGGTAGCTCAGACAGGTTGCTTTGCATAAGCCATTCCAAGAATTCACTGTCTGGCACAGCTCTGCATCTTGTACTTTAATCCATATCCCAATTAATCAAAACCTAGCATTTATTCATTCATTGGATTTAGAGGGATTCCTCCCCACACAGTCTATAATCTCTGCCTGCCCTCTCCCTCCGCCCACCTGGCCCTTCCTCTCCACACCCCTTTCTCTTGGCTGGTCCCACATTCCTTTCATCTGTTTACTTAGGGGGTGATGCATGTGTTGAATTTGTGGGTGAGTGGAAGCTGTGTAGCAAGGGAGGGGAGCCATTGTGAGAAAAACACTGGGGCCTAATTTGAATAGTAGAGTGCTTGGTATCTGGTGGGCGGGGCTTGTGTGTTTTGCTCCAGAATCCACCCCTCCCTTCAGTGAGTTCCATTATTGTTCAGTTAAGAGTGTCAGTTAAGAGGGACCAACTGCCTCTTCTTGTTTTCTTGCTTCAGACTTGCCTCATGTTGTTGTATCTAGTTTCTCTCATTATGACAGTTTTCTTTATCATTAAAGCTTAGTTTACATTTAGGTGAGCCACTTATTTTTTTCTCGTAGCAAAGGAAATTCTGCTGAGGAAGTGTGGAATGTCCTAAACTGCGTGAGTGAGGAGACATTCCCAGTTTGCCAGGAGGATTCATTTTGTAAAACATCCCCCACCTCCAAAACAATTGGGTTATGAGCCCAGTCTGACATACAGAGAAAAAAATATATGGCCACATATATAAAAGCTGTGAAAGCCCTTGAGCCTACTGTCCCTGGTCTCACTGTCGCGCAGTGGTAAATTAATCAAGCAGAGTCTTCTTCGTAAACAGAATAAAACTTTACTGAAAAAAATAAACTTGTTCATAAACAGCATAGTCAAAGAGCATACACAGAGCGCTCATAATAGCTAGCTTAGTCTTCATGAGGCACAGATCTTGGTTACTGATTAACTGTAGTCCTGGAGCCACTCTGTCTGCAACAACATAACATACTGGCTGAGACACACACACTCTACCCAGAGGCCCACAGAGATTGCTGGTTACATTTATAGGGAAAATGAGTCATGAGTCACATTGACACAGCATTTTACAGTGGACGCTCGGGTTGCAAACATGATCCATGCGGGAGGCACGTTCGCAACCCACAGCGTTCACAACCTGCAGCGCCATGTCTGCACACGCGCGGGTCGCAATTTGGCTCTTCTGCGCATGCGCAAGCGCTGAAACCCAGGAATAACCCATTCCGGTACCTCTGGGTTCAGCGCGGTGCGCAACCCAAAAACATGCAACCTGCAGTGGCCATAACCCGAGGTATGACTGCCTACTGCTAACAGTTAGGCTTGAAAGATTTGTGTAGGCCTCATAGGCCACACTGCCTAGGCCTTGCCTGCTTCTGCTCTCAAGAACCTTTGTCTCATGACACTCACTTCAAGCAACTATCCTTTATGGAGATTTCAATGAAGAATGAGCTTGTGAAAAAGGATTTGTGAGCAACAATTGAAAAATCTGCACCAGCAGAAGAGGCAGAAAAAGTAAAGTGGGAAAAGCAGGACAGAAAGGCTAGGGCAGAAATTTCAACTTATGTGAGTGATAGTGACTTGCACCACATAAGAGATTTTAAGACTGTCAAAGAGTTGTGGCAAGGTCTGAAAGAGTTGTATGAGAGAAACACTCTGAATAAGAGACTGTATCTATCAAAACAAAATAGAAAATTCTTTCCAGTAGCACCTTAGAGACCAACTGAGTTTGTTCTTGGTATGAGCTTTCGTGTGCATGCACACTTCTTCAGATACACTTCTGTTTCAGTGTATCTTGTATCTATCAAGAAAGCTTTTATATAAAATTTAAAGGAAATGGAGATTTAGAAAAGCATCCAAGTCAAGTGAGAGTTGAGGGATCATTTAAATACTATAGGCAAGAAATTTGAAGAAGAGGACAAAGTGGTTCTAATTCTGTCAAGTCTGCCTGAAAGTTGCAGTTCTTTGATACATGCACTAGAGACTAAATATAAACTTGATATGAAAAATGTTGTAAATTAACAGACGGTTTTCTGAGTGTGTCAGCTCTGACCAAGCATGGTTTTAATGTAAATTTTAATAGCAACAGATGTGCGATTACCAAAGATGGAGTTTTGTGTGCATAAGATTTTGAAAATAATGGAGTCTTTGTGCTAGATACAGGTCAAGAAAGAGTGAATACGTTTAAGAAGAATTCAAGTGCAGCCTGTGTTCAACTGTGGCACAAAAGGCTTGGGAATAGAGATTTCAGGATAATAGCAGACCCACCAAAGAAAGGTTTGGTGAGAGGAATGGAAATTAAACCTTGTAAAGTTGACCTGAAAAGTGAAATATGTGAATATTGTTTTTTGGGGAAGGGAACAAGACCTTCTGTCCCCCAAGCAAAGCCAGAGAAGTTCAGTAGAGCCTTTGCAACTTATTCATTCTGATATATGTGGTCCAATTCAAACGATGTCTCGTATGTATTTATGTTTACTGACGATTATTCCAGATACTGCACAACTTATTTTTTAATGGGGGAAACAGAAACTGCAGAGATTAAATTTCAAGTGATTAAATTCTGGCTATAGTAGTCTTTGGAGTATTTTTTGATATAATTTATATTGTTGATTATCATTTGATCCTGAATACACTGCTATTCACATGAACTGAATTTTCAAATCAGCCTTTTTGTTTTGTTATTTTGCTTTAATTGCTTTAATTGCTTCTATGACAGTCCCAGAAAATTTGGGGCAGTTGAGGTGGATGTTATTCCTTGCTCACAAATGAGTCTAGCCACAAGGCAGCTGTAAAGTCAGAGTGTTCCTTCTCTGGTTTCCTAATTCTGCATCATGTCTTCTAAAGAAGATTATTATGTATTTTGTGTTCTCATGTTGTGCTTTTATGATCTGAACCGCCTGTGATCTACAGATGAAGGGTGGTATATAAATTTAAATGATGATGGTGATGATGATGATAACTTCCCCAAAACTATTAGGGAATTCCAATTAAACTACAGGGAGCTATAGGGATTGAATGGGAAAGTATCTCACCAAAGTCTTCAGGGATATTATATAAGCAGGCCTGGCCGCCCATGTGCCATTCAAGCTGGGTCTTAACATGTGGGCCAGGATCTTCGTACTCTTTGTGGGACTCCTTTCGGGGGCCAGACTGCCGCTGACATCTTCCCAGGCAGTTACAAGTGAGTTTGCTTCTCTTTCCTTCCTCTTTGCAACCTTCTCACGCATGTCCCTGAAATCTGGGCATCTCAAATCACCCTTAGACACTGAGAAATGGCAACCCTTTGATTCTCTTTCTAAGGACGCTTAGTGGTTGCTCATGAGTAACAGTCCAAGGCAAAAAACTTCTAAAAACTAAGTTCTATATTGTGCAAGCTATGTACAGCAAAGCAAAGTCTCAAGCGTCCTCTCAACGCTCAGCAGTGTCCAGGAATGAACTCTTTCAGTTTCTCTTCCAGCAGAAAAGCCTCGGAACCCTGAAACCCTTCCTTTTTCCCTCCTGTGACCGACCACGTAGCGTGGGAACCTGACCTCTATCTCTGCTTTCCCTGTGGTGTTGAGGCTCTCCGACCCCTTCTAAGCCCCTGCATCGCCTTCCTGTCTCCCCCTCTCAGTCCCCTCCTGAGGAATGCGAAGAATGCGAGCTCCCACTGGAAGAGGGGGAGGAGGAGCTCGTAAACAGCAGACGTGGATCCCTGTACTCTAAATGCTCCTGCGACGCCGGCCGTAGTGGGGAGGGGGTTTTCCTGACACTGTTATTCCAACTTTTCTGCTGATCTGCCAACAGTAAAAGGAATAGTCATTCCAAAGGGACAAATCCCTTGGTTCCAAAACAAATACCCTTTTGTTAATATTTGTAAGCATCTGTTACTGTGTGCTGAGGTTTAGGTGACAGCAGAGATATTTCTCTGATTGGGGCAACGAAGGCAGGGCTCTCACAAAGTATGTAGCTGAAATTATAAGGCTAGGATTTCTGCATTACAGGGGGCAAGTTCTAGCAGGGAGGTTCTCTCTTGAGACGTCTCCTGGGGCTCCCAAGTTTAATCAAGTATGAGAAGATGTGTGCAGAACTAGGTATACACATGATGGAATATTGGGTTTGGGCCAGCATCATAAAATACCGGTTGCATTGCCATTTTTATTGCCAACTTTCAAGTCTATTCTCTGACTTACTTAAGGACTCTTATAAATTCATATGGTTCCAACTCTTACGTAGCAAATTCAGATCTATTCGTATTGACTTGGAACTCTTTTATAATTCAAGTGAACCATATATTTATTGCAATATTCAAACCAGATTAAGGGACATTCGGAAACAAAAACATCGAGTCAGCTGTAAATAAAATTTGTTCCCCTAAGTTCTATGGTTAAAATACAACAGATAACACTTCCGGCGAGGGCGCCATTGTCAGTGGCTGGGAGCTGTCTCGGCTCCGAGACAGCTCCGGTTCCCCCGGGGGCTAGGAGTTCCGCAACCGCGCTGCGGGCTCCGGTAAGCCACGGGAGGAGCGTCCCGCAGTTTGGGCACTCCAGTGGGCCACATCGCGCCGTCCCATTCTCGGGCTTCCCTTGTAAAAGGGAGGCTCAAGTGAATGGGCTCCGGCGCGGGGCTGTGGAGGTTGTCCAGGGGAACCAAGCAGCAGCCGGCCGCTGATACTTGAGCGCCCCGTTCTTGCTCAATTGGATCGAAAGTAAGAAGAAACCCGTACATCGTAAGTACGGATTATAATTGGCAACTAAAACTGGATTAATTGGCTCACGGAGAGAAATGTTAAAGAGGAAGTCCGTTTCTCTCCCCTGCGACAAGATCAAAGTAACACCGGATCTGGCTGTTGCTACTTTTGGCTGTTACAAAGTTTTATGCTGTTTCTTTTTCTGACTTATTAAGAAACCCCTGTTAGGGGCGGACTGAGAATTCTGAAATATTTCTTCTGATAGACTGTGGAATATAATGTGAAAAAGTTTTGCACTCTGATCAGGGGGAAATGGCGGCTGTAATTTGAGAGGTGAAGATGGAAAAGTACTGAACTTTGTTATTTCCTGCCTACTTCTGCCCTTTTTGGTTTCGTTCCCACGGTGCCTCCAGATCTAGCATTGAGATCTAGCAAAATTATTCTGCAATTAGATCTTTTGCAACAGACTGTTATCGAGAGATTTTCTGAGATTGGAACGGCTCTTAAGAACTTGGCTAAGGAACTCAAAGAAACAATTAGAGAGGGATATTTTCCAGGGATTTTATCTGAAGTAGAGAAGGCGCAAGCGCAAAAAGAAGAAAAGTTATAACGGCTTTCTGGGGTGGGAGCCCAGAAAAGCAGGAACAACAATCCTGGGAATTACAATTTGATTTGCAGAGTGGAGTGGAGATGCCTGGTTGCAATGTACAACTTTTTTTTGAAGAGTTCAGCAAAGACACTTTGGGACAATGCCTTGGATTTTGGATATCAAGAAAAAGAGGACATTTTGGACTATGGTTTGGGAAAAGGCTGGAGGGAAGACTGGTGGGTGATTGTGATGGGAAGAGGGAAAATGGTAAGAAGGGGGTAGGGTAAACGAAGTTATGAGACTAATCGGGAAGGCTTACCACGGTACTCCGACGTCAGAGAGTAAAATTGATTTGGAAAAGAGAGGAAATATCTAGGTTTTTTATGATAATGTGTTGGTTTAATATTGTATAAGGTAGGAATTAGAAGTAATAAGAGCAACAGTTTTATTGAGTTAAGAGAAAGAAGGATATAAGAAGTTAAGATTTGCAATATGATGTTGTTTTTGATATCTAGAAGTTAAAAGATATAAGATGTTGAGATGAAGACTAAGAATAATGGTGAATGATTTGTTAAATTAGTTACAAAATTACTAAAGTAAATTAGAATTGAACGCTGGAGAGAGGACGGGGGAAGTCCCCCTCAAACAAGATTTGAAATAAGATTATAATTACCGGTAATAGTTGGTGTGTTCCTGTGTGTGAGGTATGTATTAGTTTTCTTTTTTATTTGTTGATGTTATTTGTAGTATTTGTTTTTATTCGAATGTTTGTTATTATTTGTTATTTCTTTTGTTGTATTTGTTTTTTGTGTGGAAAAACCAATAAATTTCTGTTAAAAAAAATACAACAGATAACAGGGTCACTTTTAATCCCCAAATCAGTAACTCTAGTCCAACGCAGGACCTTTTATCTTACCCCGACTGAATGTTTTCCCCTCAGCTTTTGTCAAAGGCAGATATTTAAAATCCCCAAAAATGATAGACATTGCGGATGTTCTTTAAATGTGCCGGACACTGTAGAACATATCCTTTTCTGCTGTCCATTGTACAACTAGCTACGCAAATGGATGCTATCCCCATGGGTAGTCTAACACTATGAGACGATGAAAATATCTGATTCTATCTGTCTGACATTAACCTGGAAGTAACTGCAAGGGTGGATGAGTTTTTGTTAATAGTGTCTCTTAAATTAATGAAGCTCTATTTACAGGCGGTTGGACTGGATGAGCATTGGGGTCCCTTCCAACTAGAATTCTATGATTCTGTTTTTTTAAAAGGTATGCATGGGAAAGAGGGTTAAAGATAAGGAAAATCACAGGGGTGCAGACAAAAACCTATGGCATTTATTAATTTGTTGATTTTTAAATCATTTCTAAGCTGCTTTATATTTTAAAAAATCTTAAACAGTGTACTATGCAACATAAAATCTGTAAAGCAGTATCAGAAAAACCATAAAAAGAGTAACATAGTCATTCAAAAACTAAGAATTACATCTATCTGTCTATTTATTTATTTATTTATTTATTTGTCTGTCTGTCTGTCTATCTGAATATTTATGTTCCCTTAGATACAATACTGGTGTGCAGTGTCAATGACTTTTACCCTGTACATATGACGTTTGAGTGGCTGGAAGGTGGCCAATCAGGTGTGCTGTCTCCGTTAAATGAGCAGCCCATGACGTATGACAAAGGAAACAATTCTTGGTTGATAAGCGCACACAGATTTGACCGATGGCGGGACCCTTTCATCTGTCGACTGTCCCCCAGAGCATCCCAAACAAAATTAAGAATCAAAATCAAGGAATCTGAAGGTAAAAACTCTTGATGCAGTTGGGACTTGGATTTCCTTTGATAAGCATGGTTGGGGAATGGAAGGATTGTTTGAGATCCTCTCAAGGCAGCTTCTTTCAATTATGGCCTGTTGAGAGAAGACTTATCCCACCCGTTGCAATGATATCGGTGCTAGTATTGGCTAAAGGCACAAGTTAAAACTGCAACCAATCCGATGAAGGTCTGAAAAGTCACTCTCTTATTTCTGCTCACAGGTTTTCACAGTGCTTGAAAATTATTAAATGCGTGTTTTTATTAGAAGGTAAAACTGGGACAAAGGAAATGGAAGAGTGTGTCCCGTGCGTGTCCCACCTCCAGCCAATGATCCTTCTAACCCTTCAGCCGCCTGTTGATATTGTTTACCCAGCATAGGATGACCTAGAATAACAGGTGGAGCAGTTCTACTGGAAGCAGATTTTTATATCCTTGCCCTGGTGGCCAAGTCCACACATTTAAGGAGCTACGTACCTAGGTAGCTGCTTCAGGAGCAACTGTGCAGAGATTGTTTCATGGGATATGGAAGGTTTTTAGCTGTTTTTTGTTTTCAAACCTAACCTATGCAACAAGTTGAACACATCAATACCTTCTCTGGAAAGGCTGGGATTTTGTGTGTTCTGGGCACCTCCTGTATATATGTTGGGAAACGGAGCTGTGAAAATATTCCTGGAATCTCTTCTATCCCACTGTGTCCTCATCCAGCTCAAGGAAGCCCCATGTATGTGCCACAGATCTTCCTACTCTGGTCCATTCACACAAGAATTTCAGTTAAATCCCCTTTGTTCCTTAAAGTTGTCCTTGAGGATTTACAACCCTCTGTCTACAGATTAATAATTTTTTTCAGAGAATCCACCTGAAAATAATCAGCACTAAATGGTGTCCTAAATGTTGTCCATCAATCATGTCTCAACTTAATAGCTGTTGCCTCTCCTTTTCTCTCAATCTTCCCCACCCCAAAACTTAAAAAGACAATGAACGTTCCCCACATCAAATGGGGTGCGCATTTTGCGTGGTCGCGAGTAGCCCCCTTGGATCACGGAGCAGCTCCTGGCAGTTGGGCCTGGCACCACCTTCCCAGGTTGGATACCTGTGGACTCCACCTACTCCAGCAGCCGCCCAATCCCAACTTGAGTCATACCTGGGAAGTGGCAATTGGATTCAGAGCTTCCCCACCCTCCACTCCCTCAATTGATGTTTACTTTGCAGGTTAACCACCTTCTTTTTCCACAGCTACACAGGCACACAGGCGCTGCTATGTCAAGGTCACTGTTGAAGGGCCAGAAAGGACTTTCCCTGCATTGGCAGGCTTCGCCTTTCCTGTAGCAATTCGTCACAACTTTGGCAGTTGCAGGCCTTGGGCAGAATCCTTTAGTCATCTACAAAATTGGGGGGCATGGGGCGGTGACCACCACCCCCATGGCGGCGTCGATAACAGGGTTCCTGTTAAAGGGGTTTCAGGGAGAGGCATTGGCCATATGCCCAGAGGTCGTCACTGCCCTCCCCCTCCAGCGGTGGCGAACAGAGGGGCGGGCTATCTGCTTGAACATATGTTCTCCAGAGTTAGCCCAATCCCCACTCAGGCTGGATAACCCTAAAAATTACCCAGAACCTCGGCTGGGGGGCTGGGAAGGATAAACGCCCAATGCCTGAGTCAAGGTCTCCCTACATCCAAATATTAATGAAGTTGTGGTCAATTTAATCCCATAGAACGTTGACACGTGTCGTTATTTCCCTCAGGGGCTGCCCGGGGTTTGGGGGACGCTGCCTGGCCACGCAAAGGAAATGATCCCAATGAGAACCTATATCACAGCAACCATAAAGAAACTAGCGTTCTGCAAAAACAGACAATCCTTACCGGCATGGTCATAGGATTCAATGCAAGTGAAATTTCTGTCCAGTGGATGAAGAATGCCCTGGTTGAAGGTCACCATGTGAACACCCGAGTCTTGAAGGGCAGCAGCAAGGATTCCCTCTTGGCCTTCAGCCAGATGATAGTCCCCTACTCTGACTGGAAGAATGGCACTTCATACTCCTGTATGTTCACCCATAAAGCAGGCACCATGCAGCCCACCCAGAGGCCTGAGGAGAAACCCCAGGGTGAAAAGTGATGCACACTCCTTCCTCAGCATCACAACCTCTTCAGTCTATCCCAGATTCAATTATTTCCATGTATCCATGTCTGGCCTAAGACTAAATAAAAGTGAACAAACTCACAGACATCTCATGATGTGATCACTTGGTTGAGGCAGTCGGTGGGTTCTGGAAAGAAGCGGGGAATGGATTAATCTCCCTGCAAAATTGTGTTGAAGTTTGATGATAGTAGAAGAAAAGTGTATTTAGCAAATAACCATGAAGCTCTCTGGGGGGCTTTTGCCTAATCCCTGTCTCTCAGCCTAACCTACCTGTAATGATCTCAGGCGCTCAGGCAAGCCCTGATAAGAATTATGGTTCATTTATTTACCTTTTACATCCAGAGCACATCTCCGAGCCTGCCGCTGTTACCTAAGAGTTGGTCACTCTGAGTCTTCGCCCCCATCATAGCACGAAGGGCGCCAAGGTCCAGCCCCTCCTCTCTTGTACTTCCATTGCATTTGAACTCTTTCAGCTGCTGCAGGGAGAAGGGCCGCGGGCTTCCCCCTCGCAATTAAGTGAAGATCCGTCTAAACACTGACTTCCTCCCAGTTGCCTAGCAACCCCCTCAATGTCATCCACCTCCTCCCCTCCTTCTACCTGCGAACTCTCCAAGTCTGCTGCTCTATTCAAGTCTGGAAACTCCTGAGGAGGGTGGCCAAACTAACCCACTCCTGCTCTGTCTGTGGCTGCAATCCCTCATCTCCACAGTCAGACTCTTCCCATGTGTTCGATTCAGCCACGTCCCTGACACTACCTCACCGGGCATTTTTTCCCTTCTTCACCACACATTTTTGTGTCTCCGCCCACATACACCCAGCAGAGCACTTCCTATCAAAAGAAAGGTGAGTGGAGTGCCAGCAATTCATTTTGCTGGCCACAGTATCATGGTTTGTTCTCCTCCATCCCATATTACATTTTCCTTCTAACTGTTACCCAGTGATCCCTTATCTCTAAGGCCTCGTCTGCACTATACATTCAAAGCTTAGTGATTTGTGCACTGTTTAAGATTTTTTAAAAAATATAAAGCAGCTTAGAAATGATGTTTAAAAAATCAACAAATGAATAAATAAATGCCATAAGTTAAAACCTCTGCTTTTAATCTCAGTCCTTCAAGACTTGCTTTTCTCTGCCATCTGTTCTTGTCTACACTCCTGTGATATTCCTTCTCTCTGACCCTCTTCCCCATGCATATTTTCTATTCATAGATTCATATAATTCTAGAGTTGAAAGTGATCCCCATGCTCATCTAGTCCAACCCACTATAATGCTTGTTTACTTCGCCAAAACTTTATTAGGCATTGCAAGTATAGGCCTTCATAAAACAAAAACATCATAGAACATCCCTATGTAACATTTGAAAATATATACAAATAAATAACCACATAAAATACATAATGACAGGAATTTTCATTGGGATTTCTTCCCACCAGATAGTGCCATTCACCACTCAAATAGATACTATTGACAAAAACTCAGTGTCCCTGGCAGTTACTTTCAGGTTAATGTCAGACAGATCAAATCTAACAGCAGAATCTGAAGTTTGTTCTTGGTATGAGCTTTCGTGTGCATGTACTTCTTCAGATAGACTGAAACAGAGCAATAAATATATTGCTCGCTTGAATTATACAAGGGTTCCTAGCCAATACCAATAGATCTGATTTTGCTACATAAGAGCTGGAACCATCTGGATTTCATAGAGTTGGAAGAGACCACAAGGGCCATCCAGTCCAACCCCCTGCCAAGCAGGAAACACCATCAAAGCATTCCTGACAGATGGCTGTCAAGCCTCTGCTTAAAGACCTCCAAAGAAGGAGACTCCACCACACTCCTTGGCAGCAAATTCCACTGCCAAACAGCTCTCACTGTCAGGAAGTTCTTCCTAATGTTTAGGTGGAATCTTCTTTCTTGTAGTTTGAATCCATTGCCCCGTGTCCGCTTCTCTGGAGCAGCAGAAAACAACCTTTCACCCTCCTCCAGATGACATCCATTTATATATTTGAACATGGCTATCATATCACCCCTTAACCTTCTCTTCTCCAGGCTAAACATACCCAGCTCCCTAAGCCGTTCCTCATAAGGCATCGTTTCCAGGCCTTGGACCATTTTGGTTGCCCTCTTCTGGACACGTTCCAGCTTGTCAGTATCCTTCTTGAACTGTGGTGCCCAGAACTGGACACAGTATTCCAGGTGAGGTCTGAACAGAGCAGAATATAGTGGTACTATTACCTCCCTTGATCTAGACACTATACTCCTATTGATGCAGCCCAGAATTGCATTGGCTTTTTTAGCTGCTGCATCACACTGTTGACTCATGTCAAGTTTGTGGTCTACCAAGACTCCTAGATCCTTTTCACATGTACTGCTCTCAAGCCAGGTGTCACCCATCCTGTATTTGTGCCTTTCATTTTTTTTTGCCCAAGTGTAGTACTCTGCATTTCTCCCTGTTAAAATTCATCTTGTTTGCTCTGGCCCAGTTCTCTAATCTGTTAAGGTCATTTTGAAGTGTGATCCTGTTCTCTGGGGTATTAGCCACCCCTCCTAATTTGGTGTCATCTGCAAACTTGATCAGGATGCCCTCAAGCCCATCATCCAAGTCATTGATGAAGATGTTGAATAAGACTGGGCCCAAGACAGAACCCTGTGGCATCCACTGAATGGCAGCATTGTCTAGCCCACATTTTACCAGCTTCTTTAGAAGAATATCATGGGGCACCTTGTCAAAGGCCTTGCTGAAATCAAGATAGGCTGTATCCACAGCATTCCCTTCATCTACCAGGCTTGTAATTCTGTCAAAAAATGAGATCAGGTTAGTCTGACATGACTTATTTTTCAGAAACCCATGCTGACTTTTAGTTATCAAAGTGTTCCTTTCTAGGTGCTCACAGACCGTTTGCTTAATGATCTGCTCTAGAATCTTTCCTGGTATTGATGTCAGGCTGACTGGGCGGTAATTGTTTGGGTCCTCTCTTTTCCCCTTTTTGAAAATAGGGACAACATTTGCCCTCCTCCATTCTGCTGGCACTTCGCCTGTTCTCCAGGAATTCTCAAAGACTACTGCCAGTGGTTCTGAAATCACATCTGCCAGTTCTTTTAATACTCTTGGATGTAGTTCATCTGGCCCTGGAGACTTGAATACATCTAAATTAGCCAAGTATTCCTGTACTACCTCCTTACTTATTCTGGGCTGTGTTTCCCCTGCTGAATCATCTGCTCCATATTCTTCAGGTTGGGCATTGTTTTCTTTCTTGGAGAAGACTGAGGCAAAGAAGGCATTGAGGAGTTCTGCCTTTTCTGTGTCCCCTGTTCGCATTTCACCATCTTCTCCTCTAAGTGACCCCACTGTTTCCTTGTTCTTCCTTTTGCTACGAACGTACCCATAAAAGCCCTTTTTGTTGCTTTTAACCTCTCTAGCAAGCCTGAGTTCATTCTGTGCTTTAGCTTTTCTGACTTTGTCTCTACACGTACTGGCTATTTGTTTGAATTCCTCTCTGGTGGTTTCCCCCTTTTTCCATTTTTTGTTGTTGTTGTTCAGTCGTTCAGTCGTGTCCGACTCTTCGTAACCCCATGGACCAGAGCACGCCAGGCACGCCTATCCTTCACTGCCTCTCGCAGTTTGGCCAAACTCATGCCAGTCGCTTCGAGAACAGTGTCCAACCATCTCATCCTCTGTCGTCCCCTTCTCCTTGTGCCCTCCATCTTTCCCAACATCAGGGTCTTTTCTAGTGAGTCTTCTCTTCTCATGAGGTGGCCAAAGTACTGGAGCCTCAACTTCAGGATCTGTCCTTCCAGTGAGCACTCAGGGCTGATTTCTTTGAGAATGGATAGGTTTGATCTTCTTGCAGTCCATGGGACTCTCAAGAGTCTCCTCCAGCACCATAATTCAAAAGCATCAATTCTTCGGCGATCAGCCTTCTTTATGGTCCAGCTCTCACTTCTGTACATTACTACTGGGAAAACCATAGCTTTAACTATACGGACCTTTGTCGGCAAGGTGATGTCTTTGCTTTTTAAGATGCTGTCTAGGTTTGTCATTGCTTTTCTCCCAAGAAGCAGGCGTCTTCTAATTTCGTGACTGCTGTCACCATCTGCAGTGATCATGGAACCCAAGAAAGTGAAATCTCTCACTGCCTCCATTTCTTCCCCTTCTATTTGCCAGGAGGTGATGGGACCAGTGGCCATGATCTTAGTTTTTTTGATGTTGAGCTTCAGACCATATTTTGCGCTCTCCTCTTTCACCCTCATTAAAAGGTTCTTTAATTCCTCCTCACTTTCTGCCATCAAGGTAGTATCATCAGCATATCTGAGGTTGTTGATATTTTTTCCGGCAATCTTAATTCCGGTTTGGGATTCATCCAGTCCAGCCTTTCGCATGATGAATTCTGCATATAAGTTAAATAAGCAGGGAGACAATATACAGCCTTGTCGTACTCCTTTCCCAATTTTGAACCAATCAGTTGTTCCATATCCAGTTCTAACTGTAGCTTCTTGTCCCACATAGAGATTTCTCAGGAGACAAATGAGGTGATCCGGCACTCCCATTTCTTTAAGAACTTGCCATAGTTTGCTGTGGTCGACACAGTCAAATGCTTTTGCGTAGTCAATGAAGCAGAAGTAGATGTTTTTCTGGAACTCTCTAGCTTTCTCCATAATCCAGCGCATGTTTGCAATTTGGTCTCTGGTTCCTCTGCCCCTTCGAAATCCAGCTTGCACTTCTGGGAGTTCTCGGTCCACATACTGCTTAAGCCTGCCTTGTAGAATTTTAAGCATAACCTTGCATAACTTTTTTGTACATATCCCTTTTAAATCTTAAGTCAATTAAAAGTTCTTTAGATAGCCACCCTGGCTTCTTTAGGCACCTTCCATGTTTCCGTCTCACTGGTATTGCCTGAAGTTGTGCTTTTAATATCTCCCTTTTAACAAGCTCCCAACTATCATGAACTCCCTTACCTTTTAGTATTTCTGTCCATGGGATTTCACCCAGCATTTCCCTAAGTTTTCTGAAGTCGGCTTTCTTAAAGTCAAGAATTTGAGTCTTAGTATGCTTGGTTGCTCCTTTCCGCTGTATAATAAACTGCAGTAGAGCATGGTCACTCCCACATAATGATCCTGCCACTTCTACCCCAGTAACCAGGTCATCACTATTGGTTAGGACCAGATCTAAAATGGCTGATCCTCGTGTTGCTTTTCCCACTTTCTGGACAATGAAATTGTCTGCAAGGCCAGTGAGAAATCTGTTCGACCTTATGCTCTTGGCTGAGTTTGACATCCAACAAATATCAGGGTAGTTGAAATCCCCCATTATTACTATCTCACTTCCTTTTGAATGCTTGGCCATCAGTTCCAGGAAGGCATCATCTGTGTCCTCAGTTTGGCTTGGAGGTCTATAGTAAACTCCCACAATGAAATCACTGTTATTTTCTTCTCCCTTAATTTTGACCCAGATACTCTCAACTTGGCTTTGGAGTTTCAAATCCTGGATCTCTTCACAGGTATACACATCCCTGACATATAACGCTGCTCCTCCTCCTTTCCTGTTTGGTCTATTTCTCTGAAATAGATTGTATCCCTCTATTACTACATTCCAATCATGAGACTCATCCCACCAGGTTTCAGTGATGCCTATTATGTCATATTTAGTTTTCTGTACCAAGAGCTCAAGTTCATCTTGTTTATTTCCCATGCTCTGTGCATTAGTATACAGACATTGAATACCATTGATCATTCCCCCATGGCTCTTGTATTTATATTTGTATTGTATTTCTTGATTTATAAGAGTCCTTAAGGAAGTCACAGGGCCATTCCGTTGTCACGGGTGGGACACTTTGACCATGTTTTTTGGTATTCACACATGTGTAACAATGTAAATATACATAAAAATTAACAACCAAAATTTAAACTATGTTCTTAATAAGATACTGAACATTTTACTATTTTTTATTATTTTTATGGATATTTTTGACAATTTTATTAAACGTTAAAAGTGTTGTCACGGGTGGGACAAAAAAAGGAAATGGAGCTTGAGATAAGTTTGATTTATGGAAAAACTCTGTGAGTTGGGAGGTGAATCAATGATAAACTCAGCATATCTGTTTAAATTAATGTTTATTGGTTGCAACTATGCAATCAGGAACTAAGTTTAAGAAATTTAACGATACAAAATTAAGGAAAAAATGCTGTCACGGGTGGGACAATCATCAGAAAACTTTTAACTTGAACACTTCTGTGAAGACTACGTGGGTGGACTTTTGAAAAGAAGGTCCATAAAATAAACTTCTTTTGTCTTTAGCTTTTAAAAAAATGGTTAGACTGCACGTTTGGAATCTTCCTCACCAAAGTCCAGTGCTCATCTAGCATTCTTATCAGGCTCATTTTTCACGGAATGGCCCCACAGAGCAGAATCGAAGTTTGCCAATGAAAATGGCAACGCAACAGGTATTTTATAATGCTAGCCCACACCCATATTCCATTGGATGTATACCTAGTTTTGCACACATCTTCTCATACTTGGTTTCACTTGGGTGCCCCAGCAGAGATCTCAAGATGGATGTAAGGGTGATCTGGCTGAGACATCTGTCACCTCATTGATTGCCAGGGTGGTTTTGGCTGATCTGGCTGGCTAGGTGACTCACCCCTCTTTCCTTCACTGCTCCTTGATATCACTGTCTGATATTAACCTGGAAGTAACTGCAAGGGTGGATGAGTTTTAGTGTCTCATTAAAATCCTCGTCATTATATATTTTACATGGCTGTTTATTTGTATATATTTTAAAATGTTATACAGTGGTCCCTCGACTTACGAAAAGAATGGGTTCCGAAAGAGCTTTCAGAAGTCGAAATATTCGTAAGTCAAAGATCGCCATCTAGCGTCATAAAAAAAACATCACAAGTCGAAAAAACCGCATTAAAATCTTCGTAAGTAGAGGTATCGTGCCGCCGCTTTCCCTTCATAACTTGAAAATTTCGGCAATTTTTTTAGCTCCGGGACCCGTTCGCAACTCGAAAATTGCGTAAGTCGAGTTGCTCGTAAGTCGCGGTACGACTGTATATGCATGATTTATTATGTTCTATGATAGCTTAGTTGTAATGCCTAATAAAGTTTTGGCGAAGTAAGTAAGTAAGCATTACAGAGGGTTGGACTAGATGAGCATTGGGGTCCCTTCCAACTCTAGAACTCTATGATTCTATTAAAAGAAAGTATGCATGGGAAAGAGGGTCAGAGATAAGGAAAATCACAGAGGTGCAGACAAAAACAGATGGCAGGCAAAAGCAAGTCTTGAAGGACTGAGATGAAAAGCAGAGGTTTTAACCTATGGCATTTATTCATTTGTTGATTTTTAAATCATTTCTAAGCTGCTCTATATTTAAAAAACCTTAAACGGTGAACTAAGCAGCATAAAAACTGTAAAGCAGTATCAGAAAAACCATAAAAAGAGTAACATGGTCATTCAAAAACTAAGAATTACATCTATCTGTCTATTTATTTATTTATTTGTCTGTCTGTCTGTCTGTCTATCTAAATATTTATGTTCCCTTAGATGCAATACTGGTGTGCACTATCACTGGCTTTTACCCTAGAGATATCATCATTGAGTGGCACGAAGGTGGCCAATCAGGTGTGCTGTCTCCGTTAAATGAGCAGCCCATGACGTATGACAGTGAAAACAATTCTTGGTTGATAAGCGCACGAAGATTTGACCCATGGCAGAAGACTTACACGTGTCAAACGTCCCCCTCAGCATCACAAACAAAATTGAGAATCAAAATCAAGGAATCTGAAGGTAAAAACTCTTGATGCAGTTGGGACTTGGATTTCCTTTGATAAGCATGGTTTGGGAATGGAAGGATTGTTTGAGATCCTCTCAAGGCAGCTTCTTTCAATTATGGCCTGTTGAGAGAAGACTTATCCCACCCGTTGCAATGATATCGGTGCTAGTATTGGCTAAAGGCACAAGTTGAAACTGCAACCAATCCGATGAAGGTCTGAACAGTCATTCTCCTCCTATTTCTGCTCACAATGTTTTCACAGTGCTTAAACATTATTAAATGCATGTTTTTATTAGAAGGTAACACTGGGATGAAGGAAAGGGAAGAGTGTGTCCCGTGCAGGGGCCAAGGCGTCTCCCAGAATATTTTCCACCCCATGAAAACCATTCCCACCTCCTGCCAATGATGCTTCTAAACCTTCAGCCGCCTGTTGATATTGTTTACCCAGCATAGGGTGACCTAGAATAACAGGTGGAGCAGTTCTACTGGAAGCAGATTTTTATATCCTTGCCCTGGTGGCCAAGTCCACACATTTAAGGAGCTACATACCTAGGTAGCTGCCTCAGGAGCAAATGTGCAGAGATTGTTTGATGGGATATGGGAGTTTTTTTAGCTGTTTTTGGTATTCAAACCTAACCTACGCAGAAGGTTGAACGCACCAATACCTTCTCTGGAAAGGCTGGGATTCTGTGTCTTCTGGGCGCCTCCTATATACCACATTTTTCGCTCCATAAGACACGCTTTTTCCCTCCCAGCCTTTTAGAGGTGGGAAACCAGTGGGAAAAAAATCTTGTTTTCCTCCTCTAAAAATGGGGTGCGTCTTATGGAGCGAAAAATACGGTGCGCGTTGGGAAATGGAGCTGTGTGAATAGTCCTGGAATGTCCTCTATCCCACTGTGTCCTCATCCAGCTCAAGGAAGCCCCGTGTATGTGCCACAGATCTTCCTACTCAGGTCCATACACACATGGACTTCAGTTAAATCCCCTTTACGCCATAAAGTTGCCATTGAGGTTTTACGCCCCCCCCCCTTTGTCCACAGATTAATAATGTTTGTCAGAGAATCTAGCAGAAAATAATCAGCACTACATTTTGCCCATGTCTCAACTTAATAGCTGTTGTCTCTCCTTTTCTCTCATTCTTCCCCCACCCCAAAACTTAAAAATGCAAAGGGAATGATCCCAATGAGAACTGTCCCAATGAGAATCTTTATCGCATCAACCATAAAGAAACCAGCCTTCAGCCAGCACAGACAATCCTCACCGGCATGGTCATAGGGCTCAATGCAAGTGAAGTTTCTGTCCAGTGGATGAAGAATGCCCTCGTTGAAGGTCACCATGTGAACACCCGAGTCTTGAAGGGCAGCAGCAAGAATTCCCTCTTGGCCTTCAGCCAGGTGATAGTCCCCTACTCTGACTGGGAAAATGGCACTTCATACTCCTGTAGGTTCATCCATAAAGCAGGCACCATGCAGCCCACCCAGAGGCCTGTGGAGAAACCCCAGGGTGAAAAGTGATGCACACTCCTTCCTTCAGTCTATCCCAGATTCAATGATTTCCATGTATCCATGTCTGGCCTAAAGCTAAATAAAAGTGAACAAACTCACAGACATCTCATGATGTGATCCCTTGGTTGAGGCAGTCGGTGGGTTCTGGAAAGAAGCGGGGAATGGATTAATCTCCCTGCAAAATAGTGTTGAAGTTTGATGATAGTAGAAACAAAGTGTATTTAGCAAATAACCATGAAGCTCTCTGGGGGGCTTTTGCCTAGTCCAGGGGTAGGCAACCTAAGGCCCAGGGGCCGGATACAGCCCATTTGCCTTCTCAATCTCGCCCAAGGATGGTCCAGGAATCAGCGTGTTTTTACATGAGTAGAAGGTGTGCTTTTATTTAAAATGCATCTCTGGGTTATTTGTGGGGCATAGGAATTCATTCACTTTTTTTCCAAAATATAGCCCAGCCCACCACATAGTCTGAGGGTCAGTGGACCAGCCCATGGCTGAAAAATGTTGCTGACCCCTGGCCTAGACCCTGTCTCTCAGCCTAACCTACCTGTAATGATCTCAGGCACACAGGCAAGCCCTGGTAAGAATTACGGTTCATTTATTTACCTTTTACATTCAGAGCGCAGTTCCAAACTTGCCACTCCTAGCTAAGAGTTGATCACTCTGAGTCTTTGCCCCCATCGTAGAATGAAGGGCGCCAAAGTCCAGCCCTTCTATGAAATAGTGGGTGTACATAGCAGACAACACAGTGATTCTCCAAGCAGCTCTCATTATTCTCATGCTGGAACAGAACTGAACTGAAAGGCTGAGCCAGCCTGCTTATATAGTACTCAAGAACACGCAACAGTAGCAACTCTCTTGCTAGCTACCCAATCCGTGAGCTGCAATCTCAATCCCTCCTTTGCATGTAAGAACTGCAGCCACGGTAGGCAGAGTGAAACTATATACACAACACCCCTAGTGGCCTAGGGTGAGAACTTCAATACATAACACCTTCCTCTCTTGTACTTCCATTACATTTGAACTCTTTCACCTGCTGCAGGAAGAAGCGGGGTGGCCTTCCCCCTCTCTATCAAGCGAAGATCGGTCTAAACGCTGACTTCCTCCCAGTTGCCTAGCAACCCCCTCAATGTCATCCACCTCCTCCCCTCCCTCTACCTGCAAACTCTGCTGCTCTATTCGAGTCTGGGAACTCCTGAGGAAGGGGAGCCGAACTAACCCACTCCTGCTCTTCCTGTGGCTGCAGTCCCTCATCTCCAGAATTAAACTTGGGCTCCCTTTGTACTGGCATTCCTTCATCTCCAGTGTCGGACTCTTCCCAGGGGTTCGATTCAGCCACGTCCCTGACACTACCTCACCGGGGGTTTTCACCCTTCTTCACCACACATTTTTGTGTCTTCGCAACCCCCCCCCCCCAATTCTGCATTTTGTCCTCTAAAGAAGATTACAGAAGAGGATTATGTATTTTGTGTTCTCATGCACTTTTATGTTGGAAACTGCCTGTGTTAAAATTATGTACAGGTATGTGGTACAAAAAAAATTAATAATAATAATAGGAGAACTATTCCAGAAACCCAAACATCGGCCTGAAGTGTAACAAGTGATTTTGAGTAACTGAAGTTTAAGAAAAGCTGTACATTCATTTTTGGTTTTAAGCATGAGACATCTTTATATTTAGTTAGTTAACTTCTACCTGAAAAAAACACATTTCCTGACCCAACTTTGTTTCACAAATTTCTTATTTTTATAAATGAAACTTTTCTTGTTTAATCAATTCCTATCTAAGACTTTATGTCACTGAGTTTTCCCTTAGATGCAATAGTTGTGTGCAATATCTCCGGTTTTTACTCCAAAGATTTGACGGTTGAGTGGCTGGGTGGTGGGTGGCCAATCAACTTTGCTCTCCATGTTTGATGAGCAGCTCAGGAAAGACGAACACAGAAACACCTTCAGCATCACAAGTTCAATCAGCATTAGCGAATCAGACTTCTATGTGCAGAAAACCAGCTTCTGTTGAGTGCCCCACACAACATCCCAAGGTGAAAACCAAAGTCAAGAAATCTGAAGGTAAAAACTATTGACATGGTTGGGACTTGGTTTTGCTTTGATAACCATGGATTGAAAGCGGGGAGGAGGAGAATTATTTCCAGATTGCTGAGGATCCTCATCCTCTCAGTATGCGGATGATACCCAGCTCTACCTCTCTTTCAAATCAGAACCAGTGAAGGCGGTGAAGTTCCTGTGTGAGTGCCTGGAGGCGGTTGGAGGATGGATGGCGGCTAACAGATTGAGGTTGAATCCTGACAAGACAGAAGTACTGTTTTGGGGGGGATAGGGGGCGGGTGGGTGTGGGGGACTCCCTGGTCCTGAATGGGGTAACTGTCCCCCTGAAGGACCAGGTGCGCAGCCTGGGAGTCATTTTGGACTCACAGCTGTCCATGGAAGCGCAGGTTAATTCTGTGTCCAGGGCGGCTGTCTACCAGCTCCATCTGGTATGCAGGCTGAGACCCTACCTGCCCGCAGACTGTCTCGCCAGAGTGGTACATGCTCTGGTTATCTCCCGCTTAGACTACTGCAATGCGCTCTATGTGGGGCTACCTTTGATGGCTACCCGGAAACTGCAATTAATCCAGAACGCGGCAGCTAGACTGGTGACTGGGAGTGGCCGCCGGGACCACATAACACCGGTCCTGAAAGACCTACATTGGCTCCCAGTACGTTTCCGAGCACAATTCAAAGTGTTGGTGCTGACCTTTAAAGCCCTAAATGGCCTCGGTCCTGTATACCTGAAGGAGCGTCTCCACCCCCATCATTCAGCCCGGACACTAAGATCCAGCGCCGAGGGCCTTCTGTCGGTTCCCTCACTGCGAGAAGCAAAACTACAGGGAACCAGGCAGAGGGCCTTCTCGGTAGTGGCGCCCGCCCTGTGGAACGCCCTCCCATCACAGGTCAAGCAGATAAACAACTACCTGACATTCAGAAAATACCTGAAGGCAGCCCTGTTTAGGGAAGTTTTTAAACTGTGATATTTTAAATGTATTTTAATATTTGATGGAAGCCGCCCAGAGTGGCTGGGCAGACCCAGCCAGATGGGCGGGGTACAAATAAATTATTATTATTATTATTATTATTATTATTATTATTATTATTATTACTTGAAGGTCGACAGATCACTCTCCTTCCCAGGCTGAGAGAAAAATGGCGAAAAAAGGAACAGTGTGATTTTTGCAGCTGCTGTTGAAGTTTTAAAACAATGAACCAACTGCATGGCACAATGGAGAACTTCTGAAACAACAATGGGATATTAGCTCCGCCCAAGGCATGATGGACAGCAGCGATGGCTGGGAAAACATAGACATAACATTTTACAAGGACAGGAAGGAGCACCATGGACAGAATAATTGTCACACACAGAAGGAATAAGGATATAGTTTGAATGCTTGACCTATAGATTATAAATCATTTAATGTGTCAAGCTCTATGTAAGTTGTTAATATTGCAGTTAATATTGCAGTTGCTGTATAAGGGATTGTTATTTTGAATGGAATGTAATTGAGATGAATAAGATTTTGGAACGCAGAAGCAATCCATCAAACCATTAATTCTAGCACGCGGGGGTCCACTAAAATATATAATTTGGCATCTGAATTATAGGGATTAGAAATTGTATAATAATTTGGCATTGTTATGATGAGGCTAACACTGAATTATTGTAATTGAAAACTAATAAAATTATTGTAGAAATAAAATAAAAAACTGTGTGGTCGAGGAGGGCCAAAAAACCTCAGTGAGGTAGGTTAGGTTGAGGGACAGTGAGTAGCCAAAAGTCCCCCAGTGAACTTCATGGTTATTTACTAATGAGCGTTCCCCCATATCAAACGGGGTGCACATGTTGCGAGGTTGCGAGGAGGCCCCCTTTGGGTCACGGTGGCAGCTCCTGGCAGTTGGTCTGGCTTCACCTTCCCAGGTTGGGATACCTGTGGACTCCGCCTACACTAGCAGCCGCCCAATCCTGGCTGGGAAGGTGTTGCCAGGGGGATTGGCCAGGTAGAAGGAGCTATTATACAGTACACACAATAGAACTTGAGTCATACCTGGGAAGCAGCCGTTGGATTCAGAGCTTCCCCACCCTCCACTCCCTCAATTGATGCTTACTTTGCAGGTTTAACCACCCCCTTTTTCCACAGCCACACAGCCACGCAGACGCTGCTATGACAAGGTCGCTGTTGAAGGGCCGGAAAGGACTTTCCCTGCATTGGCAGGTTTCGCCTTTCCCGTAGCAATTCGTCACAACTTTGGTGGTTGCAGGCCTTGGGCGGAATCCTTTAGTCATTTACAGGATTGGGGGACGTGGGGCGGTGACCCCCTGCCCCCATTGTGGCGGCGATAACAGGGTTCCCGTTAAAGGGGTCTCAAGGGGAGGCATTGACCAAACGCCCAGGGTCGTCATTGCCCTCCCCTTCCAGTGGCGGCGAACATAGCGGGGTGGGCTATCTGCTTGAACATATGTTCTCCAGACTAGTCCACTTCCCAATCATGCTGGATAACCCTGAAGGTACCCAGAACCCCGGCTGGGGGGCTGGGAAGGATAAACGCCCAATGCCTGAGCCAAGGTCTTCCTACATCTGAAATATTAATAAAGTTGTGGCCAATTTAATCCCATACAACGTTGTCATGAGTCTTTATTTCCCGCAGGGGCTGCCCCGGGGTACAGGGGGACTTCGCCTGACCGCGCAAATACACATTGATTCTACTATCATCAAACTTCAACACTATTTTGCAGGGAGTTTAATCCATTCCCTGCTTCTTTCCGGAACCCACCCATTGCCTCAACCAAGTGATCACATCATGAGATATCTGTGAGTTTGCTCACTTTTATTTAGCCTTAAACCAAAAAGGGATACATGGAAATTATTTAATACGGCATAGGCTGAGGTGGTTGTGATGCTGAGACAGGGGTGTGCATCACTTTTCACGCTGGGATTTCTCCTCAGGCCTCTGGCTGAGCTTCATGGTGTCTGCTTCAAGGGTGAACCTACAGGAATATGAAGTGCCGTTCTTCCAGTCAGAGTAGGGGACTATCACCTGGCTGATGGCCAAGAGGGAAACCTTGATGCTGTCCTTCAAGACTCGGGTGTTCACATGGTGACCTTCAATGAGGGCATTCTTCACCCACTGGATAGAAACTTCACTTGCATTGAGCCCTATGACCATGCCGGTGAGGATTGTCTGTGCTGGCTGAAGGCTGGTTTCTTTATGGTTGGTGCGATAGAGGTTCCCATGGAGATCGATCCATTTTGGGGTGGGGGGGGAGTATGAGAGAAAAGGAGAGGCAATAGCTATTAAGTTTAGACATAATTGGAGGACAACATTTAGTGCTGATTATTGTCTTCTGGATTCTCTTTCAGACATTATTAATCTGTGGACAGAGAGGGGTAAATCCTCAATGACAACCTTAAGGAGTAAAGGGGCTATAACTGAAGTCCTTGTGTGTGTGGACCTGACTAGGAAGATCTGTGGCACATACATGGGGCTTCCTTGAGCTGGATGAGGACACAGTGGGATACAGGAGATTCCAGGAATATTTACACAGCTCCGTTCGCCAAAATATATACAGGAGGCGCCAACCACACAAAGCATCCCAGCCTCCTTCCAGAGAAGGAACAGTGGTACCTCGAGCTACAAACACCTCAGGTTAGACACACTTCAAGTTACAAACTCCACTAACCTGGAAGAGTTACCTCGAGTTGAGAACATTGCCCCAGCATAAGAACGGAAATTGTGTGCCGGCGTAGCAGCGGCAGCAAGAGACCCCATTAGCGAAAGCACACCTCTTGTTAAGAAAAGTTTCAGGGTAAGAATGGACCTCTGGAACAAATTAAGTTCGTAACTAGAGGTGCCACTGTATTGGTGTGTTCAATGTGCTGCATAGGTTGGGTTTGAAAACCAAGGACAGTTAAAAAACCTCCCATATGCCATGAAACAATCTCTGCACATTTGCTCCTGAAACAGCTACCTAGGTACGTAGCTCCTTAAATGTGTGGACTGGGCCACCAGGGCAAGGATATAAAAATCTGCCTCCAATAGAAGAGTACCACCTTTTCATCTAGGTCACACTATGCTGGGTAAACATGATCAACAGGCAGCTGAAGGGTTAGAAGGATCCTTCCCTGGAGGTGGCAATGAATTTCATGGGGGTGGACAATATTGTGGGAGATGTCTTGGCCCCTGCCATGGTCACACTCTTTCCTTTCCTTGCTCCCAGTGTTACCTTCTGATAATAACATGCATTTAATATTTTTCAAGCACTGTGAAAATCTATGAGCAGATATAAGAGGAGAATGACTGTCCACCAGACTGATTACAGTTTCAACTTGTGTCTTTAGAAGAGTTTGGATTTGATATCCCGCTTTTCACTACCCGAAGGAGTCTCAAAGCGGCTAACATTCTCCTTTCCCTTCCTCCCCCACAACAAACACTCTGTGAGGTGAGTGGGGCTGAGAGACTTCAGAGAAGTGTGACTAGCCCAAGGTCACCCAGCAGCTGCATGTGGAGGAGAGGGGAATCGAACCCGGTTCACCAGATTACGAGTCCACCGCTCTTAACCACTACACCACACTGGCTCTACTATCACCGATATGATGGCAGTGGTGGGAAAAGTCTTATCTCAACAGGCCATAATCGAAAGTGGATATACATTTGTGAATTAGGGAGGAAGCAGTCTTGAAATGGTCAGTCCCTGAGAGGATCTTAAGCAATATGGAAACAATCATCCCGCTCCCAAACCATGCTTATCAAAGTAAAACAAAGTGCTGAGGGTTTTTACCTTCAGGTTCATTGACTTTTGTTTGGGACCCAGGGAAGAATTGACAGACGTACTTGTTATCATCCTCAAAGAATCGCACCTGAACACTGGTGAATGCTGTGTTACCAATGCGTGCACTTATGGTGCCGGAGGTGTTACCTGATTGGCCACCTGCCATAATCATCATGCCTTCGGGGACAGAGCCAGAGAAAGTGCACACCAATATTGCACCTTAGGGAACAAAATAGACAGACAGACAGACAGTTGTAATTCCTGGTTTTTTAAAAGACTTTATATTACTCTTTTTATGGTTTTTCTGATATTGCTTTACAGTTTTTATGTTGCTTAGTGCACTGTTCCAAGATTTTTTTTATAAAATATACAGGAGCTTAGAAATTATTTAAAAATCAGCAAATGAATAAATGCCATAGGTTATATAACCTCTGCTTTTCATCTCTGTCCTTCCAGTCTTGCTTTTGTCTGCCATCTGTTCTTCTCGACCCCCTTGTGATTTTTCCTTCTCTCTGACCCTCTTTCCCATGCATATTCTCTTTTCGTAGAATCATGGAATTCTAGAATTGGAAGGGACCCCAATGCTCATCTAAGTTTTGACCCAGCTGCCAGGCTACTTCGATAGCGCTGATTATTGCGCCGTTAATGCGTACAGTTATGATGCCAGTGGTGTCACCACTGTCGTTCAGAGGAGACAGCACACCTGATCGGCCAAGCACCACCCACTCAACCATTACATCTTCAGGGGCAGAGACAGAGACAATGCGCATAACTATTGCATCGGAGGGAACATAAATAGACAGACAGAGAGAGAGAATTAGACAGATATATGTAATTCCTGATTTTGAATGACTTTGCATTACTGTTTTTACGGTTTTTCTGATGCTGCTTTACAGTTTTTATGTTGCTTGTGTGATTTCATGTCGCTTGCCCCTGTGATTCTCCTTCTCTTTGACCCTCTTTCACATGCATATTTTCTTTTCGTACCATCATAGAATTTTAAAGTTGAATGGGACCCCCGTGCTCATCTAGTCCAACCCTCTGTAATGCTTACTTACTTACTGCACCAAACTTTAGGCATTACAGGTATAGGCCATCATAAAACATCCTAAAATATCCATATATAGCATTTTAAAATAGATACAAATAAACAGCCATGTAAAATACATAATGACTAGGATTTTCATTGGGATATCTCCGCTCTAAATAGTGCCTTTCACCACACTAAGAGACACTGTTGACCAAAATTCAGCCACCTTTGCAGTTGCTTCCGGGCTAATATCAGACAGACAGAATCAGATATTTTCATTGTTCCGTGATGTTAGATTACCTTAAAAAAGGTGGGGGTAGCTTCTGTTTGTGTAGCTGGTTGTACAATGGACAGTAGAAATGGATAATGTTCTACAGTGTCCGGCACATTCAAAGAACATCCACAATATATTGCTCACTTGAATTATACAAGGGTTCCAAGTTGATACCAATAGATCTGATTTTCCTAGGTAAGAGTTGGAACCATCTGGATTTATAAGAGTCACAGAGCAGACTCGAACGTCGGCAATGAAATTGGCAACACAACCAGTATTTTATAGTCCTAACCCACACCCAGTATTCCATCGTGTGTATACCTAGCTCTGCACACACCGTCTCATACTTGATTGAACTTGGGAGCCCCAGGAGACGTCTCAAGACGGATGTGAGAGCGATCTGGCTGGGACATCAGTCATCCCATTGATTGCCAAGGCGGATTTGGCTGATCTGGCTGGCTAGCCAGGTGTCCCCCTCCTCCCTCAATGTTTCATGTGCATCCCTCCCTAAGCTGTGGGCATGGCCAAAGACGACGACCATACCAGATAGAAGGAGTGTACCGTTCTTCAGTCAAGGGTGGACTATAGCTGTGCTCCCTGTATGGATACAAACTCCTTGAAAGAAGCTCCCCCTGTAATGTAGGAATCTCATCTAAATAATCTCCGCTACATAGTTTCTGAGAGCCCTGCCTTCCTTGCCCCAATCAGAAGAATGTCAACTAAACCTACAAAGATCTCAGCACACAGAAACAGGTGCTTACAAATATTAATGAAAATGTACTTCTTTGGAACCAAGGGATCCCGTTTCCAGCTGGCAAATAAGCAGAAAAGTTGGAGTAAGAGAATCAAAGGGTTGCTATTTCTCTGTGTCTAAGGGTGATTTGAGGTAGGTGCATGAGAAGGCTTCAAAGAGGAAGGAAAGCAAAGCAAACTCACCTGTTTCAGCCTGGGAAGAGGTCAGTGGCAGGCTGGCCCCCCAAAGGAGTCCCACAAATGGTAAGAAGATCTTGGCCCACATTTTAGGATCCAGAGTGAATGGCGTGTGGGCTGCCAGGCCTGCTTATATAGCATCCTGGGAGACTTTGGTGACATATATTTCCAATCAGTAGCCCCACCCAGACAATCCAAGAAGAGGCTATTCTGTGAGGTTCTCAGAAGTCCGTCCAGAAACTTGAGTGTAATTGGGATTTGTGGGAAATCCTAATCACTACGGGGAAGTTCTCCTATTGTTATTATTTAATTTGTATGTCACCCTTCGTGCGCAGATCAAAGGCAGTTCAGAACATAAAAGTACAACATGAGAACACAAAATACCTAATCCTCTCCCATAATCTTTAGAGGACAAGATGCAGAATTAATAAAATGAAGAAGGAGCAATCGACCTTCAGCCTCTGCTGCCTTGTGGCTATGCTCATTAGTGAGAGAGGTTTGGGCAGTAAACCTCCAGGAATAACATACACCCCAACTGCCCCAAATCTTCTGGGACTGCCATCGAAGCAATTAACCCACCACAGATTCTTGCTTTGCCCTGAGATGTCCTGATTTATGCTGCTCTTAAAGGTGCAATGGGCTTGCGGCCACCTTTCACTTTTAGTGTTGCTGCAATTTAGCCCACGTCCCTTAGAAGAGTCACTTGGCTCCCCATCTTCCCTGGGCACCAACTTGTCGCTGAGATTGGGGGACTTGACATCATGATTCAAACGCGTTGGTAGGAGCCAGGGGCTGTGCAAGGTCGATGAGGCCCTCCTGGACCTTCCTGAGGATCTGCAGGTGGCCCACACCCTGGTGGTGGTCTCTAATGTCATCTCTGCCTTGGCCCTCCTTGTGGCCATCTCTGGAAGTGGAGGACCCACTGCGTGGAGGACCCAGAGGCCAAAGTCTCAGGCCTTGGGCAACTGGGCTGGCTCTGCCCGTTTCCGTCTCCTGGTCTACCAGCAGCATCGTCAGCAAAAATGTTAATCAGGCAATGTCCAACTCTGGGAGCCTTTCCCAAACCATGACTTTGAGAACCGCAGAAACAGCTGGGAAGACAGAAGAGGAGTTCAGGGATATTCTTTTTAAAAAGTTGTGTGTCCCTGTTTCTCAATTTGATCCTTTTTGCACGATTTGGTATTTTTTGTGGTGTCTTATGCATTGTGACCTGCCATTACAGTGGAACTTAGACTTATGTACAGCTCTTTTTAATTATGTTACAGGAATTTCCCCGAACCGCCCAGTTCCATAGGCACTACACTCACACACACACACACACACACACACTTGAGTGAAAGTATTTCTTTCTCTGTGATGTCTCTGTTATAAATTCCTATAAATTCAGCCTTTGTTTCTCACCATGGAGGGAGGACTATCGGGGAGGGAGACTTGGAGTGCGGAGAAGCCATGGTCTCCTAGATGTGGCAGCAAACTCTGCTCAGGTGCCAGACTGTGAATCATTTCACTTACAAAGAGGCACCTTTTGGGAATGGATTCAACACAAACTGAAACAAAGGACGGTGATCAAACCCTCTCTGGAAGGGCAGGAAACTGTGAACATCTCTTTGTCCTCTGGAATGTGTGTCTGGGAGGGGTGAGAAGAGGAAGCAGGACACATGTAAACTTACTCAGGTTTCCACCTTGAACCCTCCCTTTTTATGATGTATTTGTGATGTAGTTGTTGTAAGGATTTATAAGGGTTATATAGATAAAGGGTTCGATTCCGGGTGGAATCCTGAACCTCGGCAAGATGTTATTTTGAAACCCCTGCCTGAGCAGAAAAGACAGAGACCAGACCAGAGTTCTAAAGGAAATCAAACCGGCTAGTAAGCCTGATCTTTATTAACAAATACCGTTGCAACAGGGTCCTCACTCACCACATGCTAGATGGAGGAGGAACCCAGAAGAAAGGTCTGCCTGACCTTATATAGACAATTTAAAATTCCCCCGCTGCCTTCAAGACCACCCCCAGAAACATCATGGACACATCATGAAAGGGGAGGTCTGGTGGCAGTAATCTGAGCATCCTGGACCCTGCCCCCATGTCTCCTCTTGCCCTCCACAAAACCCATCAAGTGAAACTGAAATATACGCGGAGTCAAGTGTGAATTTCATGCTCTTTATTCAGCTCATAGTAGTGAGGAATGTAGTTCCCCCAAAACGTTTGCTTTATATACACTATTTACACAATGGGCCCCACGTGATTGGCTAATTCCGGGATACTCCTGTATGCCAATCAGAGTGCAGATTCACTTCCACCTGGAGCTGGATTGGGTGGCTCCTGCGGACCAATCAGACTGCTGCAATCTCAATCCTATTGTTCTGGGACCAATCAGACTGCTGCAATCTCAATCCTATTGTTCTGGGACCAGTCAGACTGCTGCAATCTCAATCCTATTGTTCTAGGACCAATCAGCCTGCTGCAGTTTGGATCCTATTCAACTCAGTACATAACACCAACAAAGGAGATTTTTACATTTCCCTGCTTCCCAGCCAAGTTAATCACACCCTTTTGTCTGGCACTGGTATCCGAATGCCAAGGATTTTCACTTTAATTCCTGAGATAATGGGAAGGTTCCCCCAACCCCTTCTTCCTTGCAGAGAAGCAGTTTGTCAGTTTGGGAGTGAAAAATGGCTCTCAGGGCTGTTTCTCCTGTGGTGCCCCACACGTGTATACGTGTCTGCTTGGTACAGTTATAACATGTGTGTGTGTGTGTGTGTGTGTGTGTGTGTAGCCTTAATATTCTTACAACATAGTGGTGGTGATGTAGTTCTAGGGGTGTAACTGGGGGATTAGGAACTAATAAAGGTTAGGGTCTCTCTTGATTGGGGGTTCCATCTTGTTCCACCTGGAGGCCTCCGATTTGCCAGAGCTCACCCCACCGGTGGCAGAGCACTTGTTTTTGTGACTGAGTATGGCACCCTGTTCAGCTACTGGTTGATTTTGTGACTGCATAAATGGATAAAAAGCCCCCCCCCCATCCAAACAATGACTACTGTATCATCAGTGCATGTAAGAAAAAAAATGTAAAAAATTTTTCATCTACAATACTGCCTTATTTATTTTATAGTAAAGTACATTGACTATTGCCTTCATTTTATGGATCTATGGTCTCGTTAGACAGTAAATTCCGTGTTAAATTGCTGTTTCAGGGGGTGTTTTTCATCATCTAGAACGGATCGATTCATGTGGGTGGGGAGGTGGGGTTGCAGCGATTTTTAGGAAGTCTTTAGTTTTCACCAGACATCCTATTAGGGAGACCCAGTTTTCTGAGTGCATGTTCTGGAAGTTGGGCAATAGGGGCAGCTAAGGATTCCCATTGTTGCACCGACCTCCCCGCTGCACCAAGGATTCCTTGCCCAAACTGTTTCAGGTTGTGTCAGATGTTCTCCTGGAGAAATCTAGTGTGGTGGTCCTGTGTGATTTCAACATCCATTATGACACAGCCTTACAAGGGGCTGCTTGGGACTTTGTGGAAAGCAAGGCCCCCATGGGGCTGTCCCTGGATCTGGCCCTACCAAAAGCCATGGACTTACCTTAATTCTGTTGTTTGTGGACGTGGGTGATCTGACACCAAGTGGGGGAAAAGAAGTGCCATGGTCAGATCACCTCCTGGTGCAACTAGACATCTCTGTGACCCTTCCCCTCCGCAGGGGGTTGGGACTGATTCAAATGGTCTGCACTGCCACTTAATAGGTCCAAATGGCTTCCAGATAGAGGTAGGGGATGTTTTATCCCATGTTGATGGCCTCTCAGCTGATTCTCTGATGGCCTGCTGGAATGCTGCAGTGGGCTATCGACTGTCTGGCTCCGAATTGCCTTCTTTGATTGCATGGAGCTCGGATGGCTCTGTTGTTTCCCCCAGAGCTGAGGGTGATGAAACAATCGCTGAGACGGCTACAGCACCGGTGGTGGAAAACTCATTACGAATCAGACCAAACATGGGTTTGAGCTGAACCTTGAGCCTAGCATGTGGTTACGGCCTAGAAGACAATCTTTACTGCCTCCATTGCATCTGCAGAAAACAGTAACAGGAGACTCTTTCAGGTGGTTTGAAGTCTAATAAAACGACCTTCACCATCAGAGTCTGGTAAGGCCTCCAAGATCTCCCCTCTTGCAACGACTTTGCAAACTTGTGGTTGTTGTTTTTTGTTTGTTTGTTTATTTGTTTTTTGCAGATAAAATCAGAAAGAGGTAGACTTCACCATGGTTGCATGGTTGGGGTGGGAGAGTGTCAGAGCTCTGTCTAGGTTAGGTTGTATGGGCTTGATTTCAGCCTGTTACCTCTGAGGCTATGGACAAGCTGCTTGGATGAGTAAATCCGATCACGTGTATTCTCAACCTTCGCCCATCATGGCTCATAAAAGTGAGCCAAACAGGGCTGGGTAATGGACTCTCTGGGGTGGGGAATGCTTCCCTCTTGGAGGGAGCCTTCCTGGAACCCTTAATGAGGCAGTTATCAAACCGGCCATTATGGCCAGTTATCACCCAGTCTCAAACCTTCTATTCCTGGGCATGGTGCACAGCCTGGGGGTCATTTTGGACTCGCAGCTGTCCACGGAGGCACAAATCACAGCAAACACACAGCACAGAGTTTGATACCAATCCAACAGAGTTAGCACAAAGAGAAGCAAAAGGCAATGTACAATCCAAGGATCATCTCATTCTCCCCACCCCCCAATTATTGTTATTAAGGATCATCTGATTGTTTGCCAGTTGCCAAGTCACAGTCATCTTCAAACAGTGGTCACAAGACCTGCATGTGCAAGAAAAGGGTACACATCTCGCACGCACACCAGGTTTACCAGCAATTAAAAACCTCCACGTTTTCTCCAAGCCCTTCGCCAAAAAGAAAGCAATGAGGGGACTAATAAAAAGCAAGGCACGTTGTCTTCCTTTGCATTTTTTGGTATCTTAAATTTGCACTTAAGTGAGTAATAAGGTACCAAGCCATTTATTTCCAGAGAAGTTATCAGAAACTCCAGTGCATGCCTGCAGACCTGACCAAAGCCAAACACAAAAAAATTATTGCTGTCTGTTCAATATACGATCTATAAACATTTTTAAAACCATGAGACCCTGCTCATATAAATAATAATAAATTCCATCAATACAATAAAAGTTGTATTGTAAATATTGAACGTAGATTACTGCAAAGGGAACCTTTTTATATACAGTATACCATTTAAAAACAATGATTCCTTCAGGTCTAAATTCATATCTTGACCTGAGTTCTTATATTTAAAGGTTGTTTAATCAGATTAACTCCTTTTATGGGCATTTGTACAGTAGCATTTAGCTAAGCAGTATTTGGCAACATTCTCAGTATGAATGGTAACAGTATATGTTTAAGGCGTGTTTCAGGTGTAACCAACAAACTTTGTGTTCTGGTATAACTAAGATACAATAGAATTTCATATTAAGATCAGGGGGGCACCAGGAAATATTTTTTTCAGTGAGGCACGTTTGATAATAAGATTGGTGAGCAACAATGATTTATCATTTCAAGTGAGCTAATTATGGCTATAGTAGTTTTGTAGAGTTTTTTTGATACAACTTATATTGGAAAGACGTGCTTTAGGCTAGCTACTCCATCTATCTTTTGCTCAATAACATTTGATGCTGAATACACTGCCATTCCCATAAATTAAATTTTCAAATCAGCCTTTCCATGTACATTTTGTTATTTTGCTTATGCTTATTCGTGCACATCTTGTTTTTTGTATTTAATTGTTTCCAAGGCAGCCTCAGAAAATTCAGGGCAGCTATTTCCTTCTCACAAATGGGTCTAGCCACAAGGCAGCGGAGGTGTAAGGTCAGAGTGTTCCTTCTCTGCTTTGATAATTCCGCATCTTGTCCTCTAAAGAATACAGAAGAGGATTGTTTATTTTGTGTTTTCATGTCATACATTTGCGTGTCAAGGTCCCCAAACCACCCTTGAAATAATTCACAATAGACACAGAATTATGGTTTAAGGTTTTTGGCATAATTTTGGCTACAACTTTATTGATTGCAGCATGTGAGTGGTTGCTTAGGCATTGGTTTGACTATCTGATCCTGCACTCAGCCCTGCAGAGGTCAGTAAGGGAAAACAATCTGGGGGAGGACTGAGCTGTACACCAGTCTCTAACCTCACCCAAAATGCTCCCAGGGGCTCTAAGATCATGGCCACTGGTTCCATCACCTCCTGGCAAGTAGAAGGGGAAGAAATGGAGGCAGTGAGAGATTTCACTTTCTTGGGTTCCATGATCACTGCAGATGGTGACAGCAGTCACGAAAATTAAAAGACACCTGCTTCTTGGGAGAAAAGCAATGACAAACCTAGACAGCATCTTAAAAAGCAAAGACATCACCTTGCCGACAAAGGTCCGTATAGTTAAAGACATGGTTTTCCCAGTAGTAATGTACGGAAGTGAGAGCTGGACCAAAAAGAAGGCTGATCGCCGAAGAATTGATGCTTTTGAATTATGGTGCTGGAGGATACTCTTGAGAGTCCCATGGACTGCAAGAAGATCAAACCTATCCATTCTTAAAGAAATCAGCCCTGAGTGCTCACTAGAAGGACAGATCCTGAAGTTGAGGCTCCAGTACTTTGGCCACCTCATGAGAAGAGAAGACTCCCTAGAAAAGACCCTGATGTTGGGAACGACAACACAGGATGAGATGGTTGGACAGTGTTCTCGAAGCTACTAACACGAGTTTGGCCAAACTGCGAGAGGCAGTGAAGGATAGACGTGCCTGGCGTGCTCTGGTCCATGGGGTCACGAAGAGTCGGACACGACTGAACGACTGAACAACAACAACAACAACAACAGGGAGAAGATACGTTTTGGCAGGAACCAATGGCACGGCTTCCCTCCCGCGGAAACCAATCCGGCAGAGGATCCAAAATCATGCTTCCTGAACCAGCAAATGATTGCTGTTCCCGCTGTAACTCGTACATTCAAATAAGGTCTGTAATACAACACAATACTCTATATTAAAAGCATCTTGACTGTGTTATTGCTTAATACACAACATGGGCCAAGATCTTATTACTCTCTGTGGGACTCTTTTGGGGGGCCAGCCTGCCACTGACCTCTTCCCAGGCTGCTACAAGTGAGTTTGCTTCTCTTTCCTTCCTCTTCCTTCTCATGCATGCCCCTGAAATCTGGGCATCTCAAATCACCCTTAGACACAGAGAAATAGCAACCCTTTGATTCTCTCACTCCAACTTTTCTCCTTATTTGCCAATAGTGAATGGGATAGTCATTCCAAAGGGAAGGATCCCTTGGTTCCAAAACAAATACCCCTTTATTAATATTTGATACCAATCTAGCAGAGTTGGCATGCAGCAAAGCAAAAGGCAATGAACAGTCCAGGGATCATCTGATTCTTTGCCAGTTGCCAAGTCACAGTCATCTTCAAACAGTGGTCACAAGACCTGCACGTCTCGCACGAACACCAGGTTTACCAGCAATTTAAAAACTCCACGTGTTCTCCAAGCCCTCCGCCAAAAGGAAAGCAATGAGGGGACTCATAAAAATCAAGGCACACTGACCTCCTTTGCATTTTCTGGTATCTTAAATTTGCACTTAAGTGAGTAATAAGGTACTACAGCGTTTATTTCCAGAGAAGTCGTCCTGTTTGCAACATCAAGAAAGGGCCTTGAGATGCTTTAAAAAAAAAAAAACCCATTCCACGCAAAAATAGTTTTGAAATTTGATGACTGTAGAAACAAAGTGTATTTAGCACATAAACATGAAGCTCACTGGGGGGCTTCTAGCCAGTCACTGTATCTCAGCCTAACCTACCTCACCAGGGTTTTTTGATGATAAAATGGACAGGTGGAGTACTCTGTATGTATGCACGCCCTCCAACATTTCTCAGATGAAAATAGGGACATTTCTCACTCCTCCCCACGACTGACCCTCGTCAACCACACATTTCCCCACCCCCACCCCCACAGCAGAGCATTTCCTATCAAAATAAAGGTGAATGGAGCGCCAACAATTCATTTTGTTTACCACATTATCCTGGTTTGTTCTCCTCCATCCCATATTACATTTTCCTCCTAACTGTAACCATCTGCACTATACACTGGGCCCTCCACCAGGCTCAAGTCCAACATCCTGTCGTCTGCTTCACGGTGTCTTCCCTCCATACATCCTCATACTCAGCTCTCCTTTTAGTGTCTGATGATGAAAAGAGCAAAGAGGCTTCTGTAACATTACTTAAGACTTTTGGTTTATTTATCTCCAGCGCAGTTTCCCAGCAACACCCACAAGCCCCTTGAGAGCCTTCCTTTGGTCCACTACAACAAACCACTTCAGGCCACGACATGAATTTGTTTGATAAATCATGGGCTAAATCAACTTCTCTGCTATAATTTTGATTCAGGGATAATCTATTGTCATCAAAGCAAAATGAAACTACGTCAAATATAAACAAACTTCAAACATAAAAAAAAATGTATCTGGGTAAAAGTTGAATAGACATGTTATCAAAACCTAAACTAATACAAGGATGCGTCTGGTTCATATCTGAGGATACTAAAAGCAGCATTTGCTGTGAACACCATTTATTTAACTAATCTATAAAAGGGGATTAATTAATGAATTGAGATTAATTAATGAATAAATTCAGGCCCATTCCATGTTTCTTTCTGTATCATGGGACATAAGCATATTGGTTCAAGATAGGAAACGGGGAGCAGAAATGAACATTTCTGATATGCAGGTGTGGTCTATCTCTCTGAAGGACATCACACACAAAAATAGGAAAGTCTTATTTCGTTCCTTTTTTAAGAAGTTAAATTGTGCTACAGTGGGGGTAAGCTATAGCACACGTTCCAGTGTCCCTGGGACTGGCAAAAAAAAACCAACCAGTAAAAAATGGAACTATTTGCCACAATTTTAGCTGAGATGTCTGTGTGGCAGAGGGGCTGGACTAGATGACCCCTGGGTCCCTTCCAACTCTACAGTTCTATGATTCTATGAGTCTTCAATATAGAGAAAGAGAACTTAAGAAAATGGTGGCTACTGGATCAGGCCAAAGGCCCATCTGGTATAACAACCTGTTCTCCACATGGCCAACCAAATGCCCCACAAGCGCTACCTGAGCACAACAGCCTGGGATGCAAATTAACATGGTTAGAGTCGGACACGACTAAACAACAACAAGTAAGTACAGTAGTTAAGTCCACATGAGGGCAGTCGGAGGCTTTTTACAGATAGACTGACTTGTGGACACACATGAGGGGGTGGGGTCAAGTTAAGGGTGGGAGGTGGGGTTGGGAGTTCACAGATAAGAGTTAAAAAAAAAAAAGTGAATAAAAAATGTATGAACAATGATTGATAATGTATTAATAAGAAAAAGGGGGGTTGTGTATATAACTAAAAAAGAAGGGGTGAGGTGTTTTTTTAAAGGCAACAAGAAAAAAGGGGCAGCTTAGGGTGTCGGGTCCCTAAGTCTAAAAGAGGGGGTGTTTTTCTATGTCCATCTTTTCCCATCTCTGCAGAATGTGAATAGGAGAACAAGGTTTTAGAAAACTTTGGATGAAAGTGTAAAGATCAAAGGGGCTCCTCCAGACCTTGCTCTCTGCTGCCCTCCTGTGGCCTTTCCGAAGAATGCACCCGGCTCAGCACTGCTGTTAACAAATACTGCTATTAGCAAATATGAGGTCTTTTCCAGTGCATCCATGTAAAATCATCATCGTACCTGAGATTACAGTGGGCAATAAATTGAGATGATAATAATAATAACAACAGTGTGATTTTGTAAAACGTCAATTTAACATGAGGTTTTATTAAATGTATTTGTTTTGAGATTGCAGATTTTTACTTGTTTTTAACGGTTTTTATTGGTATTTGAATTGAATATTGTTTTGCCTAAAATGCTTAAATGTGTGCGCGCGTATTTAAATTAAGCTTATATAATTATTGTGAAAATAAAGTAAAATTACCTGAAGGCAAATGTGTAAAATATTTATCGTTTGTTTCTCTGCCTTGAAGTGCATTTGTTGAATTTTGTTAAATTTCAATAAAATTATTTGTAAGTCCCGGGGGGGGGGGGAAAGAAAGAAAATAAAGTAAACTTAAACACGTGCTAAACCTTGACCAAGATAACTGGTATCTGTAGAAGTGTGCATGCACATGAAAGCTCATACCAAGAACAAACTTACCGGTAGTTAGTCTCCAAGGTGCTACTGGAAGGATTTTTTGTTTGTTTGTTTTAAAAAAAAAAACCTCTCTGCTGCCCCCTTGTGGCCTTTTCGAAGAAATGGCGGGATTTGTCTACAGACTTGGTGGTTGTTGTATTTGCCCACACATATTATGGCGATACACGGGCGCCACTGCCCAGAATAAGCATGGCCGCGCTTCCTCTTTTCTCGTGTTGCCCCAAACCAACATGGCCACGCTTTCTCTTTTCCCATATCGCCCATAACCAACATGGCTACGCTTCCGCTTTTTCTATATTGCCCGGAACCAACATGGCCACATCAGGAACACCACCTCTCTCCCACTGCTAAATTGAACAGCATCGCTCTTTTTAAACACGGCCACACCCCACTTTGCTCTAGTTCCCCCCCTTTTTTTAAACATAGTCGGGAAAAGAATCGACTGGCGCCTCCCCTTCAGCGGTTGCATGCCTTTCCCCGCACACACCCCATCGCTCCTGCGCCCCAAACCAAAAAAAGGAACTTCAGGGTCTCGAGAGGAGAGTTGCCCTTACTCAAGATGTCGACCCTTTGCGTTAAGTCGAAGGGTTTTTGTTTGCCCTTAACAAAGATGGCAGCCTCGCGCGGGCGTCACGCGTCCGACCCCTCAGTCCTCGCGGTTGCTGCCCGTGACGCTACCGGGGGCGGGGCCGAGAGGAGCGATGGCGGCTTCCGCAGCGGCGTTCGGGAGAGCGTGGAGCCGGTCTGGGCTCCTGGGGAAGATGCCCCTCGCGGGGAGCCTCCGTAGGCAGGTGGGTGATCCAGGGAAGCGGGCGCTACGCCTCTGCGGGGCTGCCCTGCCTCGGGGGTCATGACCTTGCGGGCCGGAACCCGAGGGACTAGCAGCTTGGTGCTGTTTCCTTGGAGGGGAGCGTCGCCTGGTTGGGTTTCTCCTGCCGCGCAGCTGTTGAAGAAGCCCGGGACCTTTTCTTGGGGGGGGGAGGCCTTCTTTGGGTCCCCGGATGTTGGTGGACTACAACTCCCATCACCCTTAGCGAGCACGACCAGTAGTCAGGGATGGTGGGAATTGTAGTCCCACAACACCTGGGGAGCAGAGGTTGAGAGAGAGGCTGGTGTTAAGTCCAGCTGGGGTGTAACGGGCAGCTTGGAGAGATCTCAGTGAATATACTAACAGTCTGAACAACTGATATATTTATATATTTATATTTATATATTTAATAAACATTTGCCATATGATATAAAGGGCGGGGGGAGAATATACAAACAGGCCAGAGATGCCTTAGCAGATGCAGTATGTGAAACATGTGAAAATGGCATGGATTATGTGGCGCTATATTGATGGAGGGGTTTTGTGCAGCCCCTTCTTTCCTTCTTTTTAGCTCATTTCATATGTTTGTATTTCCTCTATGAAGCAGAAGACACGCTAGTCTTTTATTTGTTTCGTGAAACCTATACAACCGCTTGATTGTAAAAAAGAAAACCTCAAAGCAGTTTACAAATATGCAACTGTGCTATAAAACATACAGAAGTTTAAATCCTGGGGGGAGGAATTAAAATTGCTTCAACCTTGTAAGCACCTAGGTAGGCTTATCTGTATTATGTATATTATTTATATCTGCTGGCCATCAAAATATGATTCACCCTTTCTGCCCTATTGTGTTTTATTGTTTTCTAAACTATGTCCAGAATTAATAGATTATTAATATATGTGCATGTGCGTAGATAGAAAAAGAAGCAGTTATAAAATTATATAAATATACATATTAAATGCACACAGTGGCATACATACTTGCTTCTCCCATGTTCCCCAGTTTATTCTCAACAACCCTGTGAAGTAGGTTAGAATGAGAGACTGTGATTGCCCAAAGTTGCTCCACCCAACGCAAAATATTTTTTTAACATCGAGCTATGAATACATCCTGCTCCCTAAAACTTGCACAAGAGAGAAAATGGTTTTACTTCCCTGTAAATTTAAAGTGGTTCCGCCACACACACACAAAAACCGGAATCAGATGGCAGTGATAACAGATCTGAGGAATTTGTTCCCCACACGTTCCTGTATATCATCATCAACAACAACTTTATTGCACTAGCCAAAGGCTATGGCATCATTCACAAAGGGAACCAAAAGGAAAGCAACAATAACCATAAAAACATTAGGCACTGCAGATACAATAAATCACAATCGCTTCTCCTAAAAATTATTTGTCGCATACGATAGAGTGGCAAGGGGTTCTCAGGTAGAATGTGCCAGTTTAAATGTCCGAATCACCTTTGCAGTTGACCGCTATTTTTTCTAGTTCTTTTCTCCTGATCTTCTTAGCTGCCAACGCATATAGTGCTACAGTGGTGCCTCGCAAGACGAAATTAATTTGTTCCGCGAGTCGTTTCGTATTGCGAAAATTTCGTCTTGCGAAGCGCGGTTTCCCATAGGAATGCATTGTGCAAAAAAATAATAATCACAAAACGTTTTCGTCTTGCAAAGCACAACTACAGAAAAATTCGTCTTGCGAGTCACCTAAAAAACCGCAAAACCCTTTCGTCTAGCGAGTTTTTCGTTGCGCGAGGCATTCGTCTTGCGAGGTACCACTGTACTTTATAAGTTACAAAGTCATCAGTATCACTCACGTTCCTGTATATCACAGAAGTAGTCATCTTCCTAGCAAGTGCCATTGTCAGGATGCTGATTCTCAAAACTTGCCTTCCAGATCCACAGAACGTCTGTCCCGTTCACGTGGCTCAGAGTTAAATCTCCTTTTGCCCCTCACCCGCGTCCTCAAAACGGCTGCCATGTTCTCCTGTTGAGGCCGACAAACAGGTGTCAAAGCACCGCAGCTGCTGCTGGCGCACAGGTAAGAAGAGCAGCATGGTTGTGAAATTAGGAAGGGTTGAAAATGAAGGTAGCGAAGAGAACCTAGCAGTTGGGGGCTGAGAGCATTTGGATTAATCAATGCTAACTTGCTTTCCTGCCTCTTCCTTCTTCAGGTTCTTCAGCCTGTATCCTCCCCGCCACTAGAAGGCGCTCTCTCTGCAGGGGACCTTGCCCAGGCTGTCCATGAGCCGAGTTTTGCAGAGCTGGGCCTGGGGTCCCACACCCCGGTGGGTCTGATCCAGAACTTATTGGAGTCCCTCCACGTGGATATAGGGCTGCCGTGGTGGGGAGCCATCGTGGCAGGTGAAGGGGCCTGCTGTATTTGGGAAGCGGGTGGAGATTTAGATGTACCTTTGGGCTGGCAGAGAGCGTCATCGGAGTGGGCACTTTGGCCCCGCGGCTTGGGGGACGCTGCTGCCAGGAGGGGCCAGAGCTTGGCAATAGAGTCTGTGCTTAGCACATGGCGGGTTACATTTTCTTGCCTAAAATTGTGCACAGCCCGGAGAGAGACATGAGGCGATACACACACACACCAAACACAAACTTTGTACCTCAAGCTCAGTTCCCTAGAGCAGTGTTCCCTAACCTTGGGCCTCCAGCTGTTTTTGGGCTACAGCTTGTTGTGATATTATTACAAGCTGAGCTGCAAAAGTCTCAGCAGCGAGGCTCACATGACTATGTGTCTGTTTTCATCCTGTGGGAAAGCCACTAGTCCTTCCAGCTTTCTCACACACGTGATGTTTTTGTATTGTACTATTGTCTTTTACTTTCAGTTCTGGCTCGAGAGATGCTGGACACCCTAATTGCAAGCTCTGACTTACTGAGCTTGCAAGCAGAGACATACTCTGCATTTTATCTGCAATAAAGTAGTTTTTAGCCTTAATGGCTTGTGTGTGTTGTTCTTCACGCTGGAGAGCAATCGCATATTATCAGTGTGACCCTGGACTCGAGTAGCCAGGAGGGCACGCAGGCTTCGTCCCTACCTGGGGGTCAGTCTTACAACTTGCCCCCCCACGGGACGTTTCATAACACAGCTCCCATCATCCCTAGCTAGCAAGGCCAGCGGTCAGGGATGATGGGAGTTGTAGGCCAAAAAACAGCTGGAAGCCCAAGTTTGGGGAACACTGCCCTAGAGCATCTCTTGTTAAAACGATGAGGTAACTGGTGCTGATGAGAGAGAAGCATCTCTGCTGAAGATCCTGGGGAGCTGCTGCCAGCCAGAGCAGGCAGTGCTAAGGCAGCTCTTTCCCCGCTGTGACTCGGCCCCGCGAAGAAGGAGCACAGCAGGAAGTGTGCCACCCATTCTCTGAGACGGAGACCGCAGCCAAACTTTGGACACTGGGTCCAAATTCAGCTTTCCAGGCTTCTCTCTGCACCCCTCGGGACTCCTTCCCCAAAGCCCACACACCCTCACCTGCCCTGCTCCTCATTTTCTCTTGTTCTTTGGCTTGACTGGAATGTATCCTCTAGCTCGCTTGGAGAGATGTAATGTAGAAAACCTCTGGGTTTAATAAGACAGGCTAGTAACCAAAATTTGTGGTCCCCTAATAATGATCACCACTACTGCCTTCTGGGTAAATGATGCTTTCAGCCTCTGCAGGAGAAGTTCGCTCGCCTACCCATTTTGCACAAGCCTCCAAACAGAAGTACCCAGGTGCATTCTGGGTAAGGTGGCGGTTTCTGGCATTGCATTGTGGGTAACATCGCAGCCATTGCACTTGAGGGTAACGGGTTTCTTCCTCTCTCCCATGCCAAACTCCTCAGGGACGGTTGTGGCCCGTTGCTTGGTTTTCCCGCTCATCGTGAAGGGCCAGAGGGAGGCGGTGAAGCTCAACAACCACATGCCGCAAATTTCAGAGCTGACCACCCGCATGAACGAGGCCAAGCGCACGGGGAACAAATTTGAGTGTGAGTTGGCCGGCGTACGGAGCAAAGCGCAGGGCTCCGGGGAAAGGGGGCACAACCGGGGTTGCAAACAAACCACGTTGGAAGGGACCACGTTGAATGAATCGAGGAGGTGGCGTTTGGGTTGCTAGGAGGAGACAAGGCTGGGGAGGCAGAGAGCGGAGCTCTCAAGGAATACGGTTGCCCACATTATGTCAGCAGGTGTAGGGAAGGGCAAGGGGCTTGTAGAAGGAGATGGTGGGCGATAATCTACTTTGCCTTCCCCGCAAACCATTCCGCTTTTCTCCCACAGTTGCCAAAGCTTATACGGACCTGAACCACTACCAGAAAACCCACGATGTCAACCCGCTACGAGGGTTTCTCGTGCCCTTGGTCCAAGTGAGTCTCTGCCCCCACTGCTAAGCTGGCTTGTTTTTGTTCTCTTTTTACGAACTTACGTCCTGCCCTTCGCCTGTAGACTTCGCAACAACGAATGCAAGCTACCAGATATGAAAGTCAGTTGAAAGAAGCTTCCCACCCCGAATTTCATGTCTGTGTTGCTCGTTTATTTATCGCTCGCTGTGTTTATTTGCTGCTTTTCATGCCGGGGTGCCCCGAAGCGATTCGTGTGACGCAAATAGAAATTACCGGGGGGGGGGGGACCATGAAAGCATCAATAAATATAAATATTTAGTTACAGGTGGATAGCTGTGTTGGTCTGCCATAGTCAAAACAAAATAAAATAGTATCTGAAGAAGTGTGCATGCACACGAAAGCTCATACCAAGGACAAACTAAGTTGGTCTCGAAGGTGCTACTGGAAAGAATTTTTTATTTTATTTTGTTATAAATATTTAAATTGTGTGTGTGGTATATATGAATGCTACTCCCAGTTCCGCCTCCTCCCCTTCACCCACTCATCCTCTCTCCCTTTCTCTCTCTCTCTCAGGCACCCATTTTCATCTCGTTCTTCATTGCCCTGCGCAAAATGGCGGAGCTCCCTGTGCCCAGCCTTCAAACTGGGGGTCTGTGGTGGTTCTCAGATCTCACGGCCGCCGATCCCTACTATGTCTTGCCCCTGACAGTGACTGTCACCATGTGGGCCATCTTGGAAGTAAGTCTTTGGGTCCCTCCGGAGGTCCTTTTCATACTGCATTCATGGATACAATGGATTTTGACGGGGGAGGGGGGAGGCACCTGCCTGCCCACATGTGACATCACGTCGCTGTCAAATTTGGCTCACGTGGCCGATCCGGTTAAGAATCTGACCTATGGAGCCGATAAGGTTCTCCAACGCTGGTGTAGGGGAAGTAAGTTAGGGAGGCCCTTCTTCTCCCTCTCCATAACGCTTGAATTCATGGGCATCCAACAAAGCTGAACAGTTGAAACTCCCAATTCTGGAAGCCTTCATGAGAAAGCTGCTCCAGAGGAAGATCTGTGAGGGGAGAGAGACTTTCTGTTCCTCATCAGGCAATGGCGTTTCCACCTGCCTTCTCCCACCCGTCCTTTCCCAGACTCTCTGACTTTGAGAGCAGCAGCAGCAGCTGGGAAGAGAGGAGTTCAGGGAGATAGATAGATAGATAGATAGATAGATAGATAGATAGATAGATAGATAGATAGATACAGCTTTGTAAGTTGTGCTTCTTTGTTTCTCAGTTTGATCCTTTGGCATGGTTTTGTATGTTTTGTGGTATTTTATCCGTTGTGATTTGCTGCTATTTTTATCGACTATAGATTGGTAATTCTTTATTGTGGTTGAACTGGTTAATTATTATTTGCTGGTGTTTAATTGTGCTGTTTACTATTAGGTTCTGATGGGATTGTTGAATGTTGCCTTGTTTGATATTAGTGGTTGATTTTAAAGTTATTGCGAGTTTTATATTGGATCAGATTGTTACTGTTACTGTTTGATGTTTTACAGGTGAAACTTGAAAAATTAGAATATCGTGGAAAAGTCCATTTATGTATGCAATTGTTTTCATTAGCTACTGGAGTTTAATATATGAGATAGACGCATGACATGCAAAGCGAGATATGTCAAGCCTTTGTTTGTTATAATTGTGATGATTGTGGCGTACAGCTGATGAAAACCCCAAAGTTGAGATTGTTAATTTGGGGTTCTCATCAGCTATATGCCATAATCATCACAATTATAACAAATAAAGGCTTGACATATCTCGCTGTGCATGTCACGAGTCTATCTCATATATTAGTTTCACCTTTTAAGTTGAATTACTGAAAGAAATGAACCTTTCCACCATATTGTAATTTTTCAAGTTTCACCTGTATTATGTTTTTATGTCTTGGAAGCCCCGAAGAGTGGCTTCGGCAACCTAGCCAGATGGGCAGGGTATAAATGAATTATTATTATTATTATTATTAACAAAGGAGGGTGTTTTTTTCCACACAGTGCATAGTTAGGCATTGGATCTTGCAAGAGGCAATGATGGTGGGATTAAGAGAGGTTTGTGGAGAACAAACCTCTCTGTGGGGTACTAGCCCCTATGCTGTGGGGGCAGAAGGTGTGGGGAAGGCAACTGAATTAGTGGACCAGTGATGAAATTTGAGGTGTCTGCATATCACAGAACAAATAGGAAATAAAGAAACCAGAGGCCTCATGGACTCTGAAACAGAGCTTAGACAGGACCAGATGTGTGAATTGGTTTGGTGCCCCTAATATTATGGGTCTGTATTAGACAAGGGTAGACCATTTTCAGTTGTTTACAAGATAGTAACCACAGTGAGGGTCCCGCTGGCAGCCCCCAGAGGACAGCCGCAGCTGATTCCAGCCTCCCAGAAAAGTTAGCCAGCATATTTATTTTTATTATTCCTTAGCTTATAGTCTGCTCCTTATTATTCCTGACGCTAGCGTGAGAAGAGAATAGATCAGTGTTTCTCCGGTCTGTCCCTAAAGCTCCGAAATTGTCCCACGCAAAGGAGATCATAAGGAGAAAGCGGAACGTTCGGAATTTGCTTTATCCCCCAAAAAAAGTTGGGGGGGGTGGGGCCTAGATAATAAGGCTGCAGTCAACCTCCTAAAGCCAGTTGCTGGAGGGATGGGCTCCACCGCCAAGGGCGAGAGGCTGTGGCTACCTCTGGATCCTGTCCATCGCTAGAAATTTCCCCCACCCCCACAATTTCAAAATTCTTGCTAGGCAGAAAACCTCATGTAGGAAAGGACAATGCAGTGGGAAACGGGGGAAATGGCAGGAGTGTTAACAGTGTCCACCTTCTCTGCAGCTAGGAGCAGAATCCGGAGTGTCGAACCCGAACCTCCACATTATGAAAACAATTTTCCGGGTGATGCCACTTGCTATCCTGCCTCTCACGATCTCCTTCCCGACGGTGAGGCGCCGACGCACGCTGATTTTACGTATTTCCTACGAAACATCTCGTGGCCAGTTCTGACTTGCCCTGCACAAACCCATGCTCAGCCTTGGCCCGCGTTCAATTCAGAAACCTGCAACTTAGCCCACACGGTCCAAAAGGAGAGAGAGAGGGAGACATAAAAATGTGCTTGCCTTAAAGCTTCCGGTTCTCAGGCGTGGCTGGATCTGTTCTTCCGCGGCCTGTGCAGGGAGTACTCTGCCCTCCAGATGTTGCCGAACTACAACTCCCATCATCCTTTGCCATCGGCTATGCTAGCTTGGGCAGGTGGGAGCTGTGGGCAAGTACAAAGGGGACTTTCCTGAACTTTTACCACCGGAGGGGACCCAAAACGCCTTTTCCTGTGGGGCTGCTGTTCCCACTTCCTCCCCGCTGACCCCCAGTTCTCCAGCACCTCTCACCCCACAGGGCAGCTGTCCTTTTGCAGCAGGGTCGGCCATGTTCTATACAAACTTGCCCCACGTGCAGTGAAGGAAAGGGGTCTTAGATTCTCTCTCTTTCCCTCCCTGCAGGTCATTTTCACCTACTGGCTGACATCCAACCTCTTCTCGCTGGTGCAAGTGGCCTTCCTGCGGTTGCCCGCAGTCCGCACCCGACTTGGCATCCCCGAGCGGGTGCAACACGACCCCAGCGTCCTGCCAGCTCAGGGAGGCTTCATAAACAGCTTCAAGAAAGGTGATTAAAGCAGAACCTTGTCTGAGATGCAGTAAGGATAGCAGTGTTTTTTAAAAAGCACGTTTTTGCAATGTCCTACAGTTAATAGGTTTTGGGAGAAAGCAGCAGATTATATCAATATGACTGTGCTGGAAAAATTAAAATTTTCAGAGGGAAATGTTTTTTTTTTAACTACATACGGAGTTTGATAACTGGGAAACATGAATGGTCATTTCCCGTAGTAGATTAAAAATAAACATATATGTATTTTGATGGTAATAATACCTATACAGTTTTATCTTGCTTTTCGAACTGCTTAGTTCTCGGAACATTTTGGCTCCCAAACACCGCAAACCCGGAAGTGACTGTTTCGGTTTGCAAACTATTTTTGGGAGCCGAACGTCCGACAGGGCTTCCGTGGCTTCCGATTGGCTGCAGGAGCTTCCTTCAGCCAATCAGAAGCCACGCTTCGGCTTCCGAACATTTTGGAAGTCGAAGGGATTTCCAGAACGGAAATCCATTCGACTTCCAAGGCACGACTGTATACTAGATAAGTATATACAGAACTGTAATTGTTAGCTCTTATAATGATTTAGTGTACCTTTTTTCCGCTTTTTATTTTTACTTGAAAACAGAAAACGTGAAAGAAAGCTGACTTGGGAGGAGCAGGGTGGCCGAAGGCGGCTGCGGTGCGAGGGGGGGGATAAGGGCTTCCCAAAGGCCCCCAGCTCCTACGGGGTTAACTTACCTGCGTCTCTATCCCCCACCCCCCCTTCCAGGCTGGAAAAATGCACAGATGGCTCAGCAGCTGGAAGAGAGGGAGCGCCACATCAAAAACCACCTGAATTTGGCAGCTAAGGGTAAGTCTCCTGTACCCCCTCGCCATCCACAGCCGCCAGGCATGTGTGGGATCCTTTTCCTGCAAGGAGGAGGGGATCCTGGGATGGGTTGTTCCTTCCACTTGCTCTGCCCAGAGGGTCAATGTGCAAATCAGAGGTCACCACCTTTACCAGTTCTCTGCTGTCATCTCGTCGCTTGAGAAGAGGCGGTTATCTCAGGGCGGCCCTCCTGGCCCTTCCTGCAGGCCCTCGGCTGTTTCGATACGTCTCCTATTCATATGTTAAGCGATTCTTGGCCTTCATCTATTTGACATTTATTTCACTCGGGCCTCCGCAGTTGTGTTAGCAGCTGTGGGAAGGTCGCCCTCCCACATGAGGAAGTGACATATAATTTGAATATTGACCTGCCAAGTGGAGCAAGGGGAAGGGGCAGCCCGTTCCAGGATCGCCCCCCACCCCAATTCCCTGCAGAAAACGGGCCTTCACGGCAGGTCCTGGGTAACATTCTGCGTGCTGCTAGCATGGGCGTCCGCAGGAACGTTTCCTGGGGCGAGGGGCACATCCTCCCAGTGGGAAAATAAAAACACTGAAAGGGGGTGGTGGAATGAGTAGGCCAATATGTAACTTTGAAAAAATGAGAATAGCGCCTGTACATTTTGTCTGAGGTCTTTTCAATGCTAGAAGCTCAGTTAGAGAAAGAAAGAGAGGAAGGAAGGAAGGAAGGAAGGAAGGAAGGAAGGAAGGAAGGAATCTGGTGTGCTACGAACCTGTTTTTTTGCCATCAGAATAAGGTTTTGCAAATTACACATGGGCTTTTTGATCCTACATAATGTAATTCTGGCCCCCACATCTTAAAAACATGGTACTGTAAGGCTAGGGGGCGGGGCGTACAGAAAGGGCAGCCGAAATCATTTGGGGAGTGGGACTGGCTGCTTCATCTGTGCCACCTTCCTTCTTAGAAAAGCCTGCAGTATTTGTGGCTTTTCAGCAGAGCAAAATGGCAACTTAAGATATGAGCAAGGGGGCGTGGTTGAGGTTTGTGGAATTATGGGTTGGGGAGAGTAAGTTTCTCTCTCTTACAATAATAGAAACTTGAGCTAGACGAGTGAAACAGATTTTGTGGTAGCTTCAGGACAGGCAGAAGAACTCGTAGCGCATGATTAACTTATGGAACTCACTGCCACAAGATGTGTTGTGGGCTAGTAGCTAAGACAGGGGCTGGGATATCTGTGCCCTGCCAGGTCAGAGTGGTCTCCCAGCTCCCCTCATTTCATACCGTCAGTCATTCTGGCTTGAGATGGTAGGACTTTGGGGAGGGCTTCAGGTTGCCCACCACTTTGGTCCATCCTTCGGGTTCAGACTCAGGATGCCATTGTATCCTGTTAGAGAGCATGAGCAGAGAGGGGCATCGCCTTCAGACCCTATTTGTGGGACTCCCAGATGTGTGAGTGGTGGGCTGGGTAGACAGTTGTTCTGATTATTCAGCCCGGCTCTGCTTGCGTTTATTGTTCTTGACGCAGTTCCCGGGTGGGGGCCAACAACTCTCCTTGCCCACTAACGAAACGTGGGCTTCTCTTCCACTCAGGGCCGCTGCGCCAGACCTTTTCCCACAATCCTTTGGAGCAGCACCAGCCGAGTCCTGCGAAGCCGCCGCCACGGAAGAGGCCCTGGGAGGACACGCTAGGCTGAGCGGCGAACGCCACCAAACCAAAAGACTTTGCACAGGGAAAAGAGCCTCGTCTCCCCCTTCCCGCCTCCCCAACCCTGGCCCAGTCCTCTGTTTTCTGAGATTAGGTAATAAAAGGGTGCGGAACTTCCTCCTGCCACGTTTGGTGCTTCCCAGATTTCTCTCCCCGACTCAAGCTCACTTTTTCCTCCCGCAAAGTTTCCACACTGGAATGTAGACAAGCAGAACCTGCAGGAGTTGTAAGCCTCTGGATTTGGGATAGGGGATCCCTCCAGTTGATGTTAAAACTCCTGCTTCCAGCAGCCCCCCGGATTAAAGGTCAGGGATGGTGGGAGTTGTAGTTTCAAAATGTCAGGTGGGATATAGGTTCCCTATCCTTTTTCCGGATACCGGAAGTGCGGGCTGAGAGAACGGAGCCCAACCCAGGAGGGGGCTGTCGCCTTATATGCCTCATTTGTTGGCTCCCTGGCAACATCCAAGCAACCCTCAATGAAATGCAGGACTAGTACGACAGACTCCTTGGTCTGATCCAGCTAGGGGTCTTCTCTTGTAGTCCTGTCATGCCAGATCCCTGCCCTCACTTTCAGGGGGATTAAAGCGAACCTTCACTCTTCCAAAACCAACTTAGGCCACGAGCCTTGGGCGATAATAATATAAAGAGCCCTGCGTTGGGTGAAGGATTCCTGCGTGGCAGGGGGTTGGACTAGATGACCCTCATGGTCCCGTCCCAACTCTATGATTCTATGATTTTTGAGGTTCAGAAAAGAGCAACCGAAATGATCAAGGAGAAGGAGCACTTGGTTTACAGAAAAGGTGAGTGAGAGGTGACCGAGAAAAGGTTTTCTCCCTCTCTCATTACACTAGACTCTCGTGGAAACCCATGGGGCGGAATGTCAGAAGGTTCAGGGACAGATGAAATTCTCCTTCACACAGCGGATAGTCAAACTATGGAACTCACTGCCGCAGGAGGCAGGGATGGTTTTAGAAGCAGATTAGGCGAAGATAAGGGTATCCGTGGCTGCTTGCTGCCTCCACAGTTGCTTCTGAATGCCAGTTGCTGGAAAGAGGAGGAGAGAATGCTCTTACACTCAGGTCCCCAAGCCAACTGGTTGGATGCTGCATTTGATAGGCCATGGGCCTGATCCACCAGGCTCGTCTTCTGTATATTCCACATATACTTACATTCCAGTGGACTCTAGGAGGAATAGGTTTGGCAGGCTGTGAAAAAGGGTTCACCGAGAAGGAAACGAAAGCGAGGAAGGGAGGGACTCGAGGAAGGAGGCAGCAAAACCTAAGCGTGGACAGGAAGGGGCAGAGCTCGGGGCTAGAGCATCTGACTTGCATGCGGGAGGTCGCAAGTTCAATCCCCAGCGAGAGAATTCTGCCAAGCCACTGCCAATCCGCAGAGACAGGCCTGAGCTGGGTGAGCCATTGATCTGACTGTTTAAGGTGGTGTCTTAAGATTGCCGTGAGGCTCATTTGACAGCAGGCCCAAGAATTCGGAGGTTGCAGACGTGAAGGTAAGAATAAACGTCCACAAGCAAACCTGTGGCACTCGGGGGTTTATTGGGACTTAGCTGCTGAGGGCAAAAGAGGACACCGACACTCCCACGTTTCACAGACAGGAACAAAAATAGGCGAGCGAGTCTCTCGGCTCCTGCAACAGCCGTCCCGGCAGAGTCCCCAAAGACTTCCTCGCGAATGGGTCTGGCCAAGTAGCAAACAATAAATTAGAGGTCACCAAAGAGTCTGTTACAGAAGGAGCAGGCGAGGGGAGAAGCCGGCCTCCCCACTGCCCCTGGGCAGCGTCCGCATCACTGATCCTTCGCTTCTGTGTCGGGATCCATCTCCGTCAGGACACACAAGGATACGAGCTGGATGAGCCGCGTCATGGAGGCTGCGGAGGGAGGAAAGGGGCATGTCAGGTCGAGGCCAGAGAGAGCCAGGATTGAGGACAGGAGCATTGGGGGGGGGGGGCTATGCTTTCCTCTCTTCACGGTTGGAGGCAGAAATGCTTCAAAATACCAGCTGCTGGAGAGCACAGGAGGGGAAAGGGCTCTTTTGCTCAGATCCTGCTTGTGGGATTCTCATTCGGGCATCTGGTTGGCCCCATCCTGAGAACAGGATGCTGGACTATAGGGGGCCATTGGCCTGATCCTGCGGGCTCTACGTGAGTGAGTGATGCAACAGTTTCTCCAGTTTGCAAATGGGCCCTAGGAAGGTTGGCAACCCCTGCAGTCCAAGCCTCAAGCAGCAGTTGATTTTGAGGGTTATTGTTAGAATTACAATAATAATTCCCCTCCAACTCTGCCTATGCATTGCAGTCTAATTATGCAACGTGGATCCTGCATTTTTAATACAGTCGTACTTGGTTGGCAAATGCCTTGGTACGCAGACGTTTTGGCTCCCGAACGCCATAAACCCAGAAGTGAGTGTTCCGGTTTGCAAACATTTTTTGGAAGCTCCTGCAGCCAATCGGAAGCAGAGTCTAGGTTTTCAAACCTTTCCAGGAATCAAATGGACTCCCGGAACAGATTTAAGTTCAGCAACCAAGGTACCGCTGTAAATATTTCAGGGAGAACCAGCCAGTTTAAGATGACTATCGTGTCCCCTCTTCCACATCTCCAGGACTAAATGCACCAGACTCCCTTCGACATTTCCTCATAGGGACTTGGGAGGATTTAGCCTAGAGCAGAAAGCTGATTTAAGAGACGACACGGTAGCTCTCTTCAAACACCTGAAAGGGCTGTTGGAGAGACGGAGAACATTTGTTTGCTGTTATCGACACCGTGGGGAAAAGCACAAAGCTCCCTCCGATATCGGGGACCCGACGCTAATTTCTGTTCTGCAATTTAAGCGTAGTTGTCCTAGCATTGGGGCAGGGAGAGCTAAGAAGCCATCGGTGAAATGGAGGGGGGGGGTGTTTCCCCCTCTGACTCACCCACGGCCCGGCGCAAGAAGTGCGGCCTCTTCTGCTCAGGCACCCTCACCACCAGGTAGTAGACGGGCAGTCCAGAAGCTGCTATGGCAATGCCAATGGCGGAGTTTATGGGGTCGCTGTAGAGGGGGACGGCTACCAGGAAGACAGTGCAGAGGCAGAAGATGATGGGGAAGACGATGCTGAGCTGGTGGGGAAAGAAAAGGGGGTGTCAAGCAGGCACTTGGCATCTCAAACTACCTCCCAGCCTTCACCTCAGGCTCTCCTCCGAAGAACTGAAGGGGAACAAGCTCAGTTCAACGGGTACAGGAGTCTCTTTCCAATAAGCAGCCAACTGGGTGAGATCATAAGGAAGGCATGAAGGGGGCAGCCATGAACTTTCTTCGCCTCCAGCCGAATTGTCCTCGGGGGTATACTGCACCTGAACATGGAAGCTCGGCTTCGCTACCAGCACAGCAACCATGCTGGGAATGCAACAATCCCCTTTCTGAAGCCATCTCAAGCTAATGGTCATTGCCACGCATGCTTTCAGAGTGGCTGGGGCAATCCAGTCAGATGGGCAGGGTACAAATAATAAAATTATTACTACTATTATTATACAGAGAGAGATGACTTTTCATCAACTTTTCTCAGGCTTACACTACTACCCTTTTTCCTGGAGTCTGGAGCCATTGATTTCCAGCACGGAGCTCACTGCTCTGTCTATTAAAGCCATTCTGGCCGAGCTCAGGCCCATTCCCTCCTGGTAGGAGTTTCGGCCATGGTGACTACCTGGCCCACAGCCATAACGCATTGCAAAGGATGTTGGGGCATGGGCAGAATGCATATGCTCTGCGAGAGAGGCAGCTCAGTTTTAGGAAGGCAGCCCAAAGAACCGCTGGCTGATTTCTTGTCGACCGCTTCCTGCTGGCTGGGACCGTTGCAAAGGAGAATTATTATTATTATTATTATTATTATTATTATTATTATTATTATTATTATTATTATTATTATTATTATTATTATTTCATTTTTACCCTGCCCTCCCCAGCCAAGACTGGGCTCAGGGCGGCTAACACCAGTTATAAAAATTGATTAAAATACAACTTAAAAACAAGATTAAAATACAACATTAAAATGCAGCCTCGTTTCAGTAGAAAATCAAAACTGGGGAAGAAAACGTCAAATCTTCATACCGGACGAGGTGGACTTTGGTCTATTGCAGCAAAAAGCTTTGTACCATTCACAAGAAAGGGTGTGTGATCAGCACTGCAGAATGCCTAAATGAGCATTCGAGGAACAGCACGCATCGTGCCTTGTGAATTTAAGCACAAAACAGCAGGCCGCGGGATCCTTTTTTTATTTTCAAAGACAAGTTTTGAGGGTTTCCCCTGCCCTACCTTGAGGGGACGTTCCCTTGATGGCTCCTTCCAGCGTAGGTACAGCTGCCCCGCGATCGACAGGCCCACAAAGAACCAGTAGCTAAAACTGTAGTAATTGATGAGCTTGAAGATGTCCTCTACGCAGAGGTAGACCAGGGCCATGGCTCCCTGTGGTGATTAGGGGGTAGGGGGGGGAAATAGATGGTAAGTGGGATAAGCTATGCTAGGAAGTCGGTGTGTGGTGTCCAAACTTTTTTCAAAGAGGGCCAGATTTGATGAAGTGAAGGGCTGTGGGGGCCAACCAAAGGGCCAACCAAAATTATTGACCTTTTTTTAGGATTGAAGTTGTTGAGCTTTTTTATGATTTTACCCCAGGAAATAAACTGCCACAGGGGCCGGATTAAACCGACCGGCAGGCCAGATATTGGCCCCTGGAACAGACTTTGGACGTGGCTTGTTAGAGCATCAGACCAGGACCTGGGAGATCAGGCTTCAAATCCTCACTCGGCCATGAAGCTCCTTGGGTGACCTTGGGCTGGTCACTGCCTCTCTCAGCCTAGCCTACCTCTCAGGGTTGTTTTGGGGTTTAAACGAAGAGGGGAAGAACCACGTTGAGCTCCTTGGAGGAAAGGGTGGGGCATAGAAATGCAAGGAATAACACAGCGTCCACCGTCTAACCAAACACATAGACACATCTCTCCCTGAAGACCGTGACTCCGCGAACTCAGCCCTTCCGAAAAGGGCCACCCACATTCTCCCCACAAGATGTCCCAGGAGCGCAGGTTTGTGCTATTCTGGGTGCTGACTCATGGCGCTTGATTCCCCCGTCTTCCTTCCTGGAGCTGAGGGCAGCTGTCTTGGTGGTTTCTATGACAGCCTCGCATCCAAGACCCAGCCCTGTTCGCCTCACAGATGGAGCGATATCTAGACTGCTGTGGTCTGCGGAGAAAGGCCGCTCCGCAGGAACTCAGGGCAGGGCTTTGGTGCAGCTGCCCCTATTCCGTGGAAGAGCATTCCTGTCGAGATAAAGACGGGTGCCCACAGCCTGCAGTTTCGGGAAATTTCTTCACTTAAGCTTTCCCAGCTGGAAGAATAGATCACTGCCATGGGATGTCTGGTTTTTTTGTTTTGCATTTGCCTGGTGTTCCTTTTGGTTGTTTTAACTGTTTTTATTATATCTCGCACATCGCCTTGGAAGAGAGTTATTACAGTGGAACCTCGGTTTTTGAACGTAATCCATTCCGGATGTCCGTCCGACTTCCAAAACGTTCGAAAACCAAGGATCAAAGGGCTGACTGCAAAGTCAATAGAAAAAAATGAAAAACGCGCCTTGGAAGCCTTTTGACTTCCGAGGCACGTTCGAAAACAGAAGCATTCACTTCCGGGTTTTCGGTGTTCGGCCCTCAAAAGGTTGCCCAGAAGGCAATGAGGCCCTCGGGATCAAAAAGGTTCCTTCCCTACCCCTGCTGCAGATACTGTGGGATGGGATTATGAATATAGGCATACGGTTCCTCTCTGTCTCTCTATGTGTTCATTCACAGGGGGGTTTTAATTGAAATGCAGCAGTCCAATAAATGAGCTTGCATTCCAAAATATTTGATCAGTAACAAATTCAGTTTTCCCCCATCCCGTCTAAGCCGATTAAGAGATCAGGGCAGCAGTCTTTAGCCAGTGAACCTGGGGAGGTCTGTCGTCTCCCCCTGCAGAAGGCTGCCAGGAGCTACAAAGAGTCCTTTTTCGCTTTCGCTTTATTTATTTTTTATTATTTTTATTTTTAAGACTCGCTTCCCTTCCTCCCCTGCCATGCAGCCTAGGGTGTTCTCCCCGGCTACCCAGGACTTACGTTAAAAAGCAGCGCTGGCACAGGCGTGAACCGCTCGACGTGGATCATGCAGATGGCATCAGGTAAGTGCCCCTCACGGGAACCAACGAAAAACAACCTGGCAAGAGCAAGGGAGGGTAAGGAAGCTGCTGGCTGAGGCAGAGGGGAATTGCCCCAGCTGGTGACCAAGACCAACAGAGGGGCAGGGCAAGGGGTCAGGCTGTGTCCCCGTCCCCCCATCCCCCCCGGGGACTGGCACAGTTCCCAGAATCCACTGTGCCAATTCAAAAGAACAAGAGAACGGACACTCCATTCAGACAAGGGAACCAGCCATTCCCAAAGCACTTCCACAACCCAGACTCCTGAAATCCCTCTTCCTCTGCTTAACTTTGCTGGTGAGAAACAGATATATATTTGGCGCTCAGAGAGGTTTGCCATACCCGCAGGGTGGCACAATGCCTCCTCCAGTGAAGTAAAATTAGGGCAGATTCAGATCCATTTTGCCACCAACAGTGGACGGAGAACACAGCCGTCATATGGCTAGTATCCACACTGACAGCCTTACCCCTAGTTTCCTGGGACCCCAGGTGAGTTTCTGAGGGTCAATCCAGGCAATTATTTTTTCTTACATGTAAGAAGCTTTACCACATAGGGAAAGACTTCTGTGCAAAACAGAATCTTTGCACAAAAGTGGAAAGTTACCTAGTTTCTGGCATGCTGACATTTCCCCCCTCCCAAATGTGGTTCATGGTTCCTCGGGTGAAAATGAGTGGAGGTAAATCCATTCGTGGAAGAGCTCCAAAATTACATTTTGAATGACTCCCGGGGCTGGGAGTGTAATGGTGTGGGCCAATCTGAACGTTTTCCATGGTTTATTTCTGAAGATCATGGGCACGAGTAAAAGTTGCCATAATTTTATCTCCGTTAAGAACTTTCTTGACCCTGGTACAACTCCTTATCGTGAACATGTCATGTAAGGCTTCCTGACCTTCTTAATACTTTAGGTAAAGACTAGTACAGTAATCTGGTGTTACCAGCAAAATTTAATTTACACCTCCTGTAAAAAGAATGGGGTCCACATAGACAATAGTAAGATAAGCTTGGAACTCAGGAAACAAACAAGATAACCAGTTTTGTAATTTCTAACTAGGATTATGTTCTTTCAAGTCCCAATTATGCAGAGTAAACAAAATAAGGAAATAGGCAGGAAACTGTAGGAAGAGACTACAGAATAGGAATGTAGGTGATCTAACAAATCACTCGTCCCAAAGACCCTGTCCCCTCAATGTTGAGAATGCATTGGCTCAAAACAGCACTTACAGCCTAAGATTTTCAATGGTTGGTGAGATGTCAAAAGCACCAAAATCGGACCCTTTTGACTCTATGCAGTCAAGGACCAGCCTGACACTAGGAGTCACGATAGGACATTTCCCCTCACCTTTCTTGTTTTGTTTTTTATTGTAAGTTCTGTGGCAAAATAATCACACTCACTTTCTTTAGGCTTTGGGGAATAGTTAAAGGTAAAGAGACCCATGACCATTAGGTCCAGTCACGGATGACTCTGGGCTTGCGGCGCTCATCTCACGTTACTGGCCGAGGGAGCCGGCATACAGCTTCCGGGTCATGTGGCCAGCATGATTAATCAGCTTCTGGTGAACCAGAGCAGTGCACAGAAACGCCGTTCACCTTCCCCCCCGGAGCGGTACCTATTTATCTACTTGCACTTTGACGTGCTTTCGAACTGCTAGGTGGGCAGGAGCTGGGACCCAGCAACGGGAGCTCACCCCGTCGCGGGGATTCGAACCGCCGTACCTCTAGATGCAAACGGGATCCGTTCCAGAGCCCTGTTCGCATCTGGAGCAGTCCGCAACCCGCAGTGCCGCTTCTGCGCATGCGTGGGTCTCAATTTGGCCCATCTGCGCATGATGTCATTTGACTCGTCTGCGCATGCGCGACCCACCAAACCCGGAAGTAATCCGTTCCGTTACTTCCAGGTTTGGCACGTTCGTAACCCGTGCCGTTCGCAACCCACAGCGAACGCAACACGAGGTACGACTGTACTCTACAAGTTGCTCCCCACTTATATTGTAACTCTGCTGCCTGAAGCAACATTTATATGCTCTGTCTCTCATTTCATGTAATGAACCATGGGTAGGCAAACTAAGGCCCGGGGGCCGGATCCAGCCCAATCACCTTCTAAATCCGGCTCGCGGACGGTCCAGGAATCAGTACGAGTAGAATGTGTCCTTTTATTTAAAATGCATCTCTGGGTTATTTGTGGGGCATAGGAATTCGTTCATTTTTTTCCCTTCAAAATATAGTCTGGCCGCCCACAAGGTCTGAGGGACAGTGGACCGGCCCCCTTGCTGAAAAACTTTGCTGACCCCTAAACCAACCTTTCTTTACTGTTCTTTCACAAGAACTTCTCGTGGGCAAACACATATTTGTAGCAAACGCAGAAGGCCCGAAACCTCTCGGGAGGGTGTGTAGGAATGCACACGAGTGCCGGGCAGGCATGTGGGTTCAGAGACACATCTTTATAACAGGAGATGCATTGCAGGTTACCTGGAAGCGGCTAAAATGGAAGCGTTCAGCCCCCCAAAGCAGGACAGGGCGACAGCAAGTGGGATCGTCCAGTTCATAACTCCAAAAACTTGATCGGCAAAGGTCTGGAAGGAAGAGAACATGAGAAGAAAATGAGCTGGTGAATGCTTTGCAGGGGGGTTTCTAGTATTAACTTCATTCCCAAATAATAAATTATTATTATTACTATAACTCAACAAGAGACTACTTGCGGCTGTACTCCAGGAGGCCAAGGTGGGAGGAATGCACCTCATTGCAAATCATTGCAACAAAATTGTTCATAAATTGCCACTCCGTTACCTCACATTGTACACTCTCCCTTTGAAGTTGTTCTTTTCAGTAAATGATCAACGCTAATGGCCCTCCGTGGACCAGCCCACTGGATTCCAAAGTGACCTGTCATTCCGGGGCAGGAGGAAGAGGGAACGGGATCTACTCACCACGGCCACAGCGTCGCTTGTTAATATCTCTGTCTTGCTCAGCACTGTGTAATACGCCACGTTGGTCATGATGTAGATCACTGTGACGATGGGCATCGAGATGCCTATGGAGAGGGGAAGGTTCCTGAGGAATGGCAGTGAGGAAAAACAAATGTTAACTCCCTTCCATCACCCACTTTGTACTTCCCTTGGCACTACTCATGCCCAGGGCTAGCAGAATACACTGAAGCCCACATTACCACCCAGAGGTCCTAGAAAGCTGCTTTGCAAAACCCAGGTACCCAGAATCCCCTGCTCCCCAAGACCCAGTTCCCAGAATCCCCTGCTCCACAAGACCCAGTTCCCAGAATCCCCTGCTCCCCAAGACCCAGCTCCCAGAATCCCCTGCTCCCCAAGGCTCAGCTCCCAGAATCCCCTGCTCCCCAAGACCCAGTTCCCAGAATCCCCTGCTCCCCAAGACCCAGTTCCCAGAATCCCCTGCTCCCCAAGACCCAGTTCCCAGAATCCCCTGCTCCCCAAGGCTCAGCTCCCAGAATCCCCTGCTCCCTAAGTAGCCTAAGAAACTCTGTGTCACCCTTGGCTTCCTTTATTTTCATTTGCCTGCTGTACTAAAGAACATGGAGAAAATTATTACCAGGCGGCGGAGCAGGGTGTTAAATGAAAAAATGCTCCAGCTAAGCAGAAAATATAGTGCTTGACTCTGCAGACTCGCTTTGCTGTGATGAAAATTGCAAGACTGGCACCTCCTCCCTCTTAAGCCAAGCTATTATTTGATTCAATCAAATCAACATTTCTGCCGAGATCCCTTTAAACAATTCTTTAGCCGAAAGTGGATCTTTAGATTACAGCTTGCTCTGCAAAACCCAATACATTTTATGCTAGGCTTCACACAGTGTTCCCCTTCACTGCCAAGCCCAGGAAGCAAGCTGAGCCTCTCTCAGCCGTCCCCGGACTGTGATGTAATGCCCAGCTGTGGCTGCTAGATGGCAGAACTCCTCCACAAGAGCCCATCCCGAACAAAACCCGTTAAAAGGAGGAAAGGAAATTCGGCTACTTATAGAATGGAAGAGATCACCGGGGTTCTGCCACCACAGCTCCATCACACACACCCATATTTTCTTTTCTCATTTTTTGAGACTGTATGATGTGCTTTCAAGTACGCAAGAGGGAGAGCACTCACTCAGCTGTTTTAAAAACAGCTCTCCAGGCAAAGTATGGAGAAGCCTCTTATCCATTTCTCTGCATCAGAAAGCCCAACTAAAGACCAGAGACAAAGACTGAAGATGCAGGGAGGGAGGGAAGTACTTAAGGCTAGTCAGTGGCGGAGTAAGGCTCCGCGGTACCCGGGGCGGCAAAGGAAACGCCCCGGGGGCGGGGCGTCGTGACATCACATTGTGACGTCATGACGCTCCGCCCCCAGGGCGTTTCCGGGGGTGCGGCTCAAAAGGAGGCTGTGGAAGCGGCGATCCGATGACAGAGTGCGCCTGCGCGCGCAGGCGCACTCCGTCGTCGGGCCGTGCGCTGCCGCTCCCAGGGTGACGGAGGGAGCGGCAGCGCATGGGAATGGTGGGAGGGGCTGCCTCTTGTCACCCCCACGTGCCGCCGTTCGCTCCGTTGCCCCAGGAGCAGCAGCACCGCACACACCGTGCGCTGCTGCTCCCGGGGGGGACGGAGCCAGCGGCAGCGCGTGGGGCTGACAAGCGCCGGCCCCTCCTGCCACTCCCCACGCTGCCGGTCACCCCGGGAGCAGCAGCGCTGCACGGACGGGGTGCTCCCTCGGCCGTGCGCTGTTGCTCCTGGGGTGACGGAGGGAGCGGCAGCGCTTGGGAATGGCGGGAGGGGCTGCCGCTTGTCACCCCCATGCGCCGCCGCTCGCTCCGGTCGCCCCAGGAGCAACAGCGCACGGCCGAGGGAGCACCCCATCCGTGCAGCGCTGCTGCTCCCGGGGTGACCGGCGTTGCCTGGGGAGTGGCGGGAGGGGCGCCGCTTGTCGCCCCCACCCGCCGCTTGTCGCCCCCACCCGCCGCTTGTGGCCCCTGTCGCCCGGGGGCGTACCGCCCCCAGCGCCCCCCCCTAGCGACGCCCCTGAGGCTAGTCAGTTTCAATTCCTTTGGAAGCAGAGCACAGATTTTAAGGAGGGAACAATGTCGCTTGTCCCTAAGGATGTCACAGGCGCTGTCCAATAGGTCCATGCAGCCTCATTCCACACAAAATGCCAAAACACCGGTCTCACTAGCTGAGGACAGCCACGTTTTTCTCTGCAAATGCTGACCTTTCAGGGTTCTTGATTTCCTCGGTGACAAAATTGAGGGTGTCCCATCCCGAGTAGGAGAAGAGGGCGGAGTACAGGGCAAGTGCAATGTCCCCCGTGTGCCAGGAGGATCCTTCGAAAGGGTCGGCAAAGTTCTGCGAATGTCCTATAAGCAAAGATAACCACGTCCAGGTCAATCGGTCAACTTCTAGTTGCATTGAAAAAACATCCTGCCTGAGGAAAATTGGAAGAGATGCAAAAGTCCCATCTGTGGTGCTAACACACTGTTTCCTCGCACAAGCCATCGCTAGACGCTCACAGCTGGCAAGTGAAAATTGTCCAGGTGCAAACAGAAGCCCACAAAGCCACAAGATGTGGGAAAGTGGGCTGTGAGTCTGTCTGGCTTTGGGCTTTGGGTTCAAGTCTCGCCTCAGACGTGGGTTCAGTGAGTTGCCTGGGGTGGACCACTAACTCTCAACTTTCCCACTGCAGAATGGGCACAGGGGCCTACACCGAAAGGCTCTGAGGTCGAAACACAGTAAAGGTCAAGAAGGCTCCAATGTTTCTATGCCTATGTGCATCCAAAGTGCCACGTCCGTCCGTTCTAAACCTTAATGTGGAGGGAGGGCAAGAGGGGGGAGACCAGGGCTAGAGAGGGGAGTACCTTGCCCAATGCGGACCACGCCGGCGATGATCACAGCAATGAGAGCCAGCACCTTGGCGTAGGTGGACAGATCCTGCACCCGCGTGCCCCATTTCACATAGGCGCAGTTGACAAAAGTGAGGAGGCCTGGAAGAGAAAACAAGCCAGAAGTCATCCTATGGCAAGGGGCCCTTGGACTACACCGGCCCCATCCACCCTAGACCATCCACATACACGGCAAAGTCCCACTGAATCCTTCCCTTCTCCAATTTCAAATGTATATTCAATACAGAAATATAAATGCATGCCTAAGCGGCTGATTCCTAAAAGAGAAAAAGAGAAAGAGAGAGAGAAGAAGGAGAGGGAGAAATTGACGCAGCTGTCCAGTAATTTTTCTGCTGGACTCCATTTTATTTTCTTGGTGCAGAGGTGGGAAACATTTTTTTTTTTGGCAGCCCAAGGGCCACATTTCCCTGTAGAGAACCTCCTGGGGGCCACCTCCCAGTCGTGGGTGGAGCCAGTGGCAAAAGTGGGTGGAGCAACAGATGCACAACTCTTCTAAAGTATGAATCAGAGTTTTTTACACACACCTCTCTCTCTACCCAGGCAAACATGAGACAACATCGCAGATCAAGGCCAAGAAGCCAGGCAAAAGCCCTCAAGGATAGGAGAGAGCAGGGCTGCTGAGGGATGCGGTTTGGGGAGAGTTCTGTGAACTGGACAGAGAGGCCTGGGGGGTCACATTTCGCCTGGAGGTACTGAGGTCCTCGGTTGCTCCAAATGAGGAGCAAATAAAACAAAAGGTACAAAAGTCTAGTGCCGTTGGGCCAATCCTTCCAAGGCGTCCTCAGGCAAATGGGGTGGCTGCACCCCTGGAGTGACCTGGTGAAGGAGGGGACTCCCTGCCCCCTTAACTGCCCCACTTTTTGTGGGTCTCTTGGGCGTGAGTTGTTAGGAACGGAAGCCTCTCTGCATGGCTGTGTGTTGTCTGTCTTGTGATGCACAAGTGGGTGGCTGGTATGTGTACCCCTGGAGGAATTGCAAGGAGGCAATGCAGCCCCGGGTCCAAAGAAGGTTAGCCATCTCTAGTCTAGGACCAGGCACAAAGGAGAACAGACCCCCCCCCATGCCACTATGACCTCCGACCTCCATTTCCCATTGTCATGGGATTATGCTCTCACATGCACCCATTCTCCTAGATGTGAGAAAGAGTGTGTATTCATGAGATATCCCTGGGGGACAAAATCTGAATCTTGAATCCAGAAGAGGGCAACCAAAATCTTGAATCCAGAAGAAGGCAACCAAAATGGTCAAAGGCCTGGAAACAATGCCTTATGAGGAACGGCTTAGGGAGCTGGGTATGTTTAGCCTGGAGAAGAGAAGGTAAAGGGGGGATATGATAGCCATGTTCAAATATATAAAAGGATGTCATATAGAGGAGGGTGAAAGTTGTTTTCTGCTGCTCCAGAGAAGCGGACACGGAGCAATGGATTCAAACTACAAGAAAGAAGATTCCACCTATACATTAGGAAGAACTTCCTGACAGTGAGAATTTGTTAGGCAGTGGAATTTGCTACCAAGGAGTGTGGTGGAGTCTCCTTCTTTGGAGGTCTTTAAGCGGAGGCTTGACAGCCATCTGTCAGGAATGCTTTGATGGCGTTTCCTGCTTGGCAGGGGGTTGCACTGGATGGCCCTTGTGGTCTCTTCCAACTCTATGATTCTATGAATCTTTGCGATTTTAAAGGGTGGGGAGGTGTTTCCCTGGACCCCACTACTTGCTTGGCTTCTGTTTATTCCCATGGAAAATTAATGCGGCTACTGAGCTGAGTCCAATCCTCATAGCCCTGTCCTGCCAGTCCTACTTCCTTCCTGGGTTGTGACGCAAGACCGAGTGACAAAGAGAGCGAAAGTAAGCGTTGGGAAATGGCTTGTCAGCAAACGAGTCTAGGAAGGATGGATGGGGGACCTACAGACAGGACAGCCTTGGCCCAAAAGGAACGCTTTGCCCCAGCTAAAAGGTGACCTTCATTCCCCTGCATTTGTGAGATCTGATAGATACCGGTACATGGCACCCAAGAGCTGGAGCAAAGATGGAAACTGGGGGTGGGGGTGGAACACAGGGCACAGAGTCTATCACCTATTCCTAGTCCTGAGAAGGAGTAGGGTCTAGCTGTTTGGTGCACCAGCTCTGCCTAGGTCCCAGGTTCCATCCCTGATGGCATTTCCAGGCAGAACTGAGAGAATGCGCCCTTGCCCGAAACCTTGCAAAGTCACTGGCAGTCAGTGTTCGCAATGAGCCAGGCAGATCCCAACAGCCTGATTTGGTATAATGAAGCTCCCCTCCTCTCAAGAGCACTTATGAATAAAATAGAGACGATACAGAATCTCCCAAAGCAAGGCGGTTGCCCTTTATTTTATTACTGCTGCAGCAGGGTGTTTGCAAGCAAAGACCACGAACAAAGGTACGCAAGCTCCTATATAGACTTTTTGAAATTCCCCCCCTCCAGCTCAAGACCACCCCTCCATACATTAGAATTACATCACAAATTGGGAGGGTCTGGTGTTATTTTCAAGATGTTATTTTGAAACCCCTGCCTGAGCAGAAAAGACAGAGACCAGACCAGAGTTCTAAAGAAAATCAAACCAGCTAGTAAGCCTGATCTTTATTATTTGTTTTGGTACATTAATAACAATTATTATATATAAATAAATTACCTTAAAAATCTTACAACAGTGTCAGGGGACCTTTTCCACCTTCCCTTCTGGGCTAGCTTCTAGACACAGCCATGCGCTCACCATGGATCCTCGAGGAGGATGCAAAGCAGGGCTGGTGGTTCTGCAGGCTGAGAAGCTTGGGGGAAACTCATCAGCATCCTAGCCCCTCATTTAAAAAGGTAACATTAACAAAACCAAACAACTTGGGCAAACATAACAAGGATCGTGGCTAACGCACAAACGGTCATCCAGAGTCCGAATTAAGAGGGAGGGAGATGGGACTTCCTCGAGAGGAAGTGGAGAAGTTGTTTATCCCTTTCCAGCTCCTGAGGCTCTGATCTTCTCCCCTGCTCACCTTTATCTTTATTCCAGGAACAAGTTGTTGTGACTCAAGGGGCTGTGCAATACTCAGCTTTCTACCAGACGCCCAAACCTGGCAGGAGGATGATGCTAGACACGGGGCGGGGGGGGGGGGCTCAGAGAAGGCCCCCGTCCCAGCTTCGTACCTTTCCCCCTCAGCTCCAGGGTGCGGATGGAGCTTTCCTATTGGCAGGAGCAGGGGGGAACTGGGGACACCTTGCAAACAACGGCCCTGCTTCTTTATAAACAAGGCCATAAATTCCTCTCTCTTATCAGGCGGGTGAGATGCTCTGAACAGAGAAAACCACACATACCGTGAGCTGCACTCGCTTGCACATGGCTCCAGCAATTCCCCACGCATGAGGCAACCCAGTTTCCTCAGTTCGGGTGCGGGGGGACCAAGTCCACCTCAAATCTTGCCCTACAAGAGGTTTTGGGGGGGATCCCAAATTTAGGGGTTTGTGGTTAATGAATCTTTCAGCTTCTACGTCTGTAAAATGGGAATAACTACAATGGCCTAACTTACAGACCTGTTGCTACTGCGTTAGCATTTGTGAAGCACTGAGCACCTGGGTAGCAGCGGGGGGGGGGGGCATAATCCTCTGCTCCAACCTTCCCCCGGCACCCTTTGCCTGAAGACACACTGGGCTTGTGGGGTGCTCTCAGCTAGCCTCCCATCACCTCCGGCATTCATGCCTGACCTCGTGCCTCCCTCAGCCGTCACATTCCTGTGTGTTGCAACGGGAGCGGTTTCGGGGAGCCTGACATTGCGTTTCTCGCCAGCTGGATCTGGACAACAGCTGCCGACTCAGCACGCTGCCGGTCTCCCAGCTGAAGTCACTCATTTCCTGAGAGAGACCCAGAATTACCCACAGGGTTAGGAGGAGCACAGAGCCGAGAGGCCCCAGAGGATAGGCTCGTGCCAGGTTTAGAACACCACTCACTGGTGGATCAACAGACCATGAGTCAGAAAAGGCTTGATATGAAAGCGGTGTCACTCTTGAGCATGTGCAGAGTGTCTGTCCCTCCCCACTGATCAACTACACCCATCTTGCTCAGTCCAAGGCAACAGGTGGTGAAACCCAGTCCCAAACAGCCTCAAGCAGGCACGGACTTGCCCAGATGCAAACAGTTTAGCTTTTAACCAACTCATCTTCCACAGGAGAGGGAAGCAGAGACTCAGGACCCCCTTCGTTCTCCCTGGAGACCACCCTAGAGCTCCAGCGGGGGAGAACGAGGCTGGGTGGGCTTCAGGGTCCCTTCCAACTCTACACTTCTGTGATTCTAGTATCTCTCCAGCTTGGAGCTGCAAGATTAACATCTAACAAACAGGCAGCTGATAAAGGCTGTGGAGCCATTATACTTTTCTCTTTTATGTCTAACTAGAGGAGTGAGATGTATTGTGGGCAAAGGGAGCTAGAAGCCGGGCCTTATCTGAGATAACAGCCATATCTATTGGTTATACCCAGTAACCCCTCACCCCCCCCCCAAATTCTGCTCTCCTGCCCTGCCCTCCTTCCAGGGGAGTGGTACTCCCATAACTAAAGGCATGTTGTGGGTGTCAGAATTCCTGGGTCCATCCCACACCCAGTTCCAGAAGCTCAAGGTGGAGCTTTGGCGAAGCACAAAGTCTGAAGCTTCCCTTACGCCGGAGATTCAAAACCATTGCCAAGGAAGGAAAGAGTTTCCCAGAACTGGGAAGGAAAGGTCGGCAGCAGAGAAAGATAAAGGAACAATGGGAGATTAGATAAGGGGAGGAGGGCTGCCTTTCAGCCCACCTGAGGCTGAATCAGCTCAGGCACTGCCAGGGCTTTTTTTTTACTTTTCTTTTCAAACAGCAACTAATGCCCCCCCCCTCCCAAGAAACTTCACACAGCCCCGCTGGGTCCCCCCAAATCCTCCTCAACCTCTCCCCACAGTGCCCGCTGGCAGTCTCACTCACAGATGCAGACGGCAGCCAAGAGTCGGCCTGCCAGGTAAGGCGCCTCGCAGGACGGGAACACGGGTTGCACCAGGTAGTTGGCGAATGTGATGGCAATGACAGCCTGGCTGGTGGGCTCAATGATGAGGAGAGAGGTCCACAGGCGGATGAAGGCCGGCAGCTGCCCAAAGGCTTCCAAGATGTAGGCGTAGCTGGCCCCCGATTTTTTGATGGTGGTGCCCAGTTCTGCGTAGCACAGGGCCCCAAAGACAGAGAACAGCCCCCCAATGGCCCAGACCACAAGGGAGAGGCCGTACGAGTCACTGTACATCAGCACACCCTTGGGAGAAACGAAGATGCCCGAGCCGATCATGTTGCCCACGATCAAGCAGACCCCGTTGATCAGGGAGATTTCCTTCTTCAGCTTCATGGAGTCGTCGGGAGACTTGCCGGAGGAGTCCTCGGGGGGCTGGCGGGAGGAGGAATTTGAGGTCCCGTTGGGTACTGAGGTGGCCGGCAGCTCATCCTGAGGAGTCGCCTCGTAGCGGGTGGTCTTGGCCATAGCTTGGCAAGAAAAGGAACAGTTCTTTTATTATTATTATTATTATTATTATTATTATTATTATTATTATTATTATTCATTACCTGCCCTGCAACCATAAGGTCTCCCAGAGCAGGTTGCATCATTGAAACGTAACATTAAAAACCATTTGAGACAATTTACAATCATACAGATAAAAATATACGCCTCAAGGAGGGGTGTCTTCAGCCTTCAGCATCCTCCAGAAGCTGTATAATGAAGGTCCCAGAGGAAGGCACATCCACGTCTTAGGGGTTCACCAGAGATCATTTCCTCTCCTGACCTGCCACTCCACCCACACCCCAGCCTCAGAGGGGGGAGGAATTGCCAAGAGGACCCCTTCTGCCAATCTTAGCATCTAAGAGGCTCTGTCGGGATGTAGGCAATCTTTCAGGGTGTTTTGGGACCTGAGGCGTTTGAGCTCTAGTGCATCTTGTACCCGTGCACCTGGCACATTTCAAAACCAAGAAGATGGGTTTTTGTCTCTTGCACTTTAAAAGGCAGCGGCTCCCAAACTCCTTAACAACTTGAAGAACCCTCTCCCGTTTCTGCTTGGCGCATTTTGCTAACATAAAGCAGTAGCTCTAGGAGGTACAACACCCAAAAGGATGGCGTACTCTTCCAGGAGGCGCAAGCTGCGACAGGGCATTGGGAGAAAAGAGGTTGGGGGTGTAAGCTGGCGTGCACAGGCAGGAAGGAAACGGGACATGAGTGCCTCTACTTTCCGGGGGGGGGGGGAGAGCATGCTATCCCAGGAGACAAACAAGTGCTAGAAGCGGGCAGATGTCCCTCTGCCTCCCAAATACTGGGGCCCAGGGCGTGGTTCTTACCTCTTATTTGCCTGAAGAGCTGCAAAGGATGAGCACTAGAACCTTGATCCTCATTTCTGGAAGGCGAGTCCAGCAAGCAAGTTTGGGGCACTGAGGTTACCTAGACACTATCTCTTAAATCTGAACAGCCCAAACAGGTAATGGTTGGGTAATCTTAAAGAGGTTGGGAGCTAGGCACTGTAGGTTTCCTTTTCTGCCCAGGGAGAGGGTGTCTGGGTGTGTGTGTGGAGAATGCAGGGGGCTGGGAACCAGGAAAAGAGAGGTTTCAGCTTTGAGAGCGCAGTTCTGGGGCTGGATTCCCACCCACCATCCCACACAATATTATTAGGGGACAGAAAGGGGTATATAGATGGGGATGATGGGAAAGAGAAACTGACAGATACTCACAGTCCACAGCGCAGTTCCTCCTCCTGCTCTGTCGTCTTATCCCCACGCCAGTTTAAGAATAAAGAGACAGAAGCTGCCAGAACAGCACTTTTAACATGAGGAACTAACCAGGGTTGCCGGAGGCGGGGTGAGGGGGGGGTAAAGGAGGGTGAGCCATTGACCGAGTCCAAGGTCCGTCTGGTGCCAGGTGGGGGCAGGGGGAGTGCTATGGGAGATAAGAGGACTGGCAGTGCCTCTGGGGCACCCCATGGCTGAGCGGTCCAAGAATTGGCTTCCTGCAGGAACGTCTCACGCGTGTGCACCCTCACAAACGGCACTATCAGTTTCCCACAGCAGCCCCCTTATGCATCCTGTGAGACGTCAAGCCTCCCAAGTCACACAGAGCGTCTCTGCAGAGACAAAGAGACCTGTGGGAATCGGCAGCTTGCTAGACCTAGCGGGGCAAATGTTTCAAAATTAAAAGGTTATCAGCCCCGAAAGCAACCAAGCCTGTCAGATTGGTTCAAGAGGAAAATCTCGCCACCATTCTTGCATTGCAGGGGGTTGGACTAGATGACCCTCAGGGGTCCCTTCCAACTATACAGTTCTATGATCCACGAACTTAACCTTCGCTTCTGACATTGGTAGTTGGGAGTTGGAGCAGGGGAGTTGTTGTTTTCACAATTTGGCAAATGAATGGCAAGTGGGAATCCAAAACTTCAAATGTTATCTTTTCCCAGACTGTATAAATCACACACGATGGCAACTTTCCAAGCCACACCAAACTCTTCTTCAGACAGAAAAAGTCCTGTGCGGCTCTTGACAATTGCTACACAACACACACCCTGCATCCTGGCTATTTGGAATTCGTTTTCTGGAGAAAATGAGCCACACATTTGAATCAGGTTGCAACCCTATGCACACCTACCTGGGAATAAGCCTAATTGAATTCAATGGGACACGAGCAGGATTACACTGCAAGAGCACAATCGTTTTGTACACTTCCCTGGGAGCAAGCCCCGTTCAATAAAGAGTGTGGGACTGAGGACTTGGCAAGTATGCACAGCATCACGCTGTAAGAGAATTGGGACAAGAGCAGCAGGGGAGGGGTTCACCCTGTTAAATTAACACTCCAACCCCACCCCCATGGCTAAATTTAGGGCTGCCACCTTTTTCACTGGCTGTGCTCCTGCGCCTTTTATTTCAGTTATATCACAGGCAGAAACACGCATTGATTTGGCTTCACTGAAATGCAAGCAGGTTTGGGCTCCAGTTATCATGCATGAGAAGGAGTCCACTTGCATGAACCATACATGCATGCCTGTTCAATATATATCAGATCACAATTTATAAATGTGTGCTTTATAAATCTATGTTATACACGTGCTTAAAGAGCAAGTTTCTTCAAAGGGGGGGGGGGGCGACAACTTGATCCACCCAACCTCCAGGAACCCAGGAGTCCGAGGTTGCCAGCAAAGCAACTCCTCTTCCTGTTTATGCCGTTTCCAAGGGCGACGGCTTCCTTAGCAACCGAAGGCCAAGGTGGCGACGGCAAAGCCTTGCCCATTTCAAAGATGGCCAAAGAGCCCCTTTCCGCCCTTAAGAAAAATGGCAGTTAGAAATAAATAAACAAACAAACAAGCACGCCACCTTTCCTGAGGCTATGAGTGAAAGGGAAATGCATCTTTCAGGTGAAAAGGCGACGCAGAGCGTGTTCCCTAACCCAATACGGTGAGTGGGGATATAGCTTCCGGTTTAAATCACAAAATGGCGCCGTGCTTCGTTTGCCGGTACTCACATCCGGGTCCCCGTACCAAAATGGCTGCTCTCACTATTGAAAATATCTCCCTTAGGCAACTAGGAACATTGATTAGCTCACGTTCCCAAGGCCCTTCAGCGGGGCCTGTGGGAATGCGCAGCTATATCCGACTGGGTTTACGGAGACTTCGGGCGTTTTCTCCTCTTTCCTACGTTTTTTTCTTAGAACTCTGAAACGATCCGTACAAGATGGCGCCCTCCTGGCATTTTTTTACGTCTCGCAAGGCTTCCGGATGAGGCGACCTTTCCGGCCGCAAGTGGCTGGTTTCCGCTGACGAATTATCCCAAAATGGCGGCGCTCATTTAAAAATGGCGACTCCCAGTGGAGGTGTGTGTGTGTGTGTTTTTCCCGTACAACCTCTGCGAACGGAAGCGCGTGGTCCATTTCTCCGATGTTTAGTGTCAAAATGGCAGCTTGCGTGGCTCGGAGGCTGGGTACGGAAATCTTGCCGGTGGGAGAGCTAGGGAAGGGAGAGGGGCTACGGATTTTGCATGTTTGTTCAGAAGCAGGATGCTCTTTTCTGGGAGTCAGTCCCACCAAAGCCGATGGGGAATCCCTCCTGAGTGGGAGGATTGCGGGGTAAAAGAGAGGAGTTGTCCCCCAAGTGCCCTTCTTTTCTTACTATCATCGCAGGTTGCTGTTCCAGAATTATACCCATGTCAAATTCGGGAAAGTGAAACGTGCACAGTTGCCTCTCTAGCAATTTTTAAAAGGGGGGGGGGCGGCGACTTTTATGGCTTTTAAATGGTATATACGTATATGATTTCTAAATGGCATTTGCTTAGTTTCTTTTAGCTTGTGTGTTGCGATGAAAATATAATATGATTTTCGACGTTTTAAGCACGACCCGTTGCCAGAGCCCATAATGGTTATAACTGATTTATGCACCGGCTTTCGCTATAGCATTATGCTATTGTACTGTTGTGGCTATGAAATACTAGTTGCTAGAACTTGCAAGTGGGGAGATGGCTCGAATCCTGCTTGCAGATTTCCCAAAGGCATCTAGTTAGCCACTGTGAGAACAGGATGCTGGGCTAGATGGCCCGTTGGCCTGATCCTGCAGCCTTCTCTTATGTTCCTGTAAAGTAAGGAGAGGGAGAGGCGATTTGACCCTCCAGGTGTAGGACTTCCAACTACCATCAACCCCCGGCAAGCACAGCCTGATGGGAAATGTAGTCCAAAACTGCTGGAGGTCACAGGTTTGGTGAATGCTGGACTACAGGTTCCCCCCACTCCTGCCATAATGGGGGGAGGAGCACTAATCCAGATTAGTACCTGCTTTCCTCTACCACACAGCACATCATCCTTGCAAAGTTCTCGGGTCAGTTTTTGCCTCTGCCCATGAACTTGGTGGTAGCCTTGGGGCAGTGGAGCATTTGCAATAATAGTATAGACCGGCCTAACGAGGTGGTTGTAGAAGAAGAAGAAGAAGAAGAGTTTGGATTTGATATCCCGCTTTTCACTACCCAAAGGAGTCTCAAAGCGGCTAACATTCTCCTTTCCCTTCCTCCCCCACAACAAACACTCTGTGAGGTGAGTGGGGCTGAGAGACTTCAAAGAAGCGTGACTAGCCCAAGGTCACCCAGCAGCTGCATGTGGAGGAGCGGAGACGCGAACCCGGTTCCCCAGATAACGAGTCTACCGCTCTTAACCACTACACCACACTGGCTCTTGTACTGGTTGTAACAGTTACCAAAAAAAAAAAGAATGCTTAGAAAGCTTTGGGTCCCCTAAAGTATATTTATCTATATGCAGTGGTTTCAAGAGTACAAGGCACCGTGATTCTGACTGAATCCTGAATTTCTCTTTCTACTTCCAACCCTGCAGGACCTCGGCTGGCAAAAATTGCTTCGGTGTCTCGGACCTTCCACTGCAGTACTGTGGATCAGTCTGGTGGGGCCTGGAGAGTGAAGTGAGTGCCAGAGATAGAGGGTGACATCTTCCAAGCTAGAGAGGGATCCTTCATCTTACTTACTCCATTATTATTATTATTATTATTATTATTATTATTATTTTTCTGGCAGCACTGCAAATGACTTTGCCCTCTGTATACTTCCTTCCAGGCACGGTTTCCCTATAAACCCTTCACATTACGGACCCTTAACAGACCTTCCCGACTGGTCGTTTGCTGGTAAGAAAATGGGTGTTTATATTATTTGTTTTGCTGTATTTAGGCTGCAGACTTGCAAAATAAAAATAATGTTGCCTTTGCATGATATCGGACCATTGATCCAACTAGGTCAGTATTTATAATCTCCTCTTCCACCCCAACTCACAGCTCGGTTAATCTGGAAGAGAACCAGTGTACTTTGCTAAGTGCTAACTTAGTGTTAAAATTTGGCCCATAATCACCATTCCTCCCTCCACTTCTTTCCCCCTTTTCTTCCTAATGCAACACTAATGTAACGCAGCTTGAAAAAAGAGACATGGCACATACTTTTGTAAACTAAGAAATCTTTAATAAAAAATTAAAAAAAAAAATTGGCCCATAAAACTTGTTACTATCTGTCATGATCTGAGGGTGCAGAAAAGGGGTGTGACTGTAGCATCCTTTGCCAAGCAGGCACCTTCCAGGGGTTGTTGGACTACAACTCCTATCAGTCCCTTGGTGGGAGTGATGGGATTTGTAGTCCAACCTCTGGAGGGCGCCAGCTTGGGAAGGCTGGAAGAGCGCATGCATCCGTGTTGAAATAACCTTAACAACCTGGCATGAGGTGCTATTGAGATTACTTTCTTGTACTTTTGAGCATACAGGGAAGGAGCAAGTATCTGTATCCTTTTTTTGGTTTTTTTCTCTACCCCAGATGGGCGGCCAGCCCCACCGATGAAAAATCATCTCCGTCGGAAGGAAAAGAACGAAAACTTGGCTGTAAGTGGGAGCCAGAGCACCTAAGAGTATTAGGAGTCCTGGTTTGGGGGGAATTTTGGAATTCCGTTAAGGAAGAGTGTGAGGCTTCCTGGATTCGCAGAATGCTGGAAAACCTAACAGGTGTAATAACAGATGGAAATGAGCCAATCTGGAGTTATTACTATGCTGTTGCCCTATAGGAAAAGGATCCAGTGGGTTCTGAGGCAGGGAGTTTTCTCTCTAGAGGTCTGGTTTGTTTGTTTTTTAATGGCAGGCTCAGTCCTGGATCCTATGAATTAAGTCTGCATATGCTCAGAGGCAGGTTGCCTATGAGCAGGGGTCAGCAAACTTTTTCAGCAGGGGTCCGTTCCACTGTCCGTCAGACCTTGTGGGGGGACCGGACTATATTTTGAAAAAATAATAATGAATGAATTCTTATGCCCCACAAATAACCTAGAGATGCATTTTAAATAAAAGGACACATTCTACTCATGTAAAAACACGCTGATTCCCGGACTGTCCGCAGGCTGGATTTAGAAGGCGATTGGGCCGCATCCGGCCCCCGGGCCTTAGATTGGGGACCCCTGCCTATGAGCATATGCAGAGTGCCCACTGCTGAGCACCTTCAGCCAGCTCTTTTACCTCTTGAAACTGGGATAAGGATGGGAGGGAAGCATGAGCATTGGTGAGTTTACATTACAGCTATGAACGTAAACCGGTTTGAATCCCATCGCTCCCCACGAACGTTTGGAATTTTAGCTTTGTGCCTTCCGGAATACGGCTGAACAGTTCTCAAGATTTCTTGAGAAAGGACAGTGCAGTTTGAAACCCGTTTTAAAATTCGTGGCGTAACGTAATGTAACCTCAGCAACGGATTATGTACTTATTTTATTTATTTATTTGATCCAGCGTATGAATCGCTTCCCCCAAAACACCTTGGAAGTGATTTCGCAGTTTAAAAAAAAGCATCAGAGCTAAATGCAATTCCATATGTGAAAGCGATTTTTTAAGATTCCACGTGTTAAAAAGTGTTTCCGTGTATACAAACAAAACAACGCCGTTTAAAAGCAATTTCATGCGTAGAAACCGTTCCATATCCAATATGAATATAGACTGCGATAAAGAGAATCGCTTTAAACGCTTGTTGAAAAAGGCCCCATCTGCACCCAAGCAGAACTACAGTTTCCAGAATGGCTTACCAGTCTGTCTTTTTTCCTCACAGGGAATTCTGGGAATGATAGTTCTCTGAGGGAAATAGTGGTTTCCTAACAACACTCAGAACCCTTGTTTTTATTTATTTTTTATTTCCTAAAATTTATATACTGTGTGTGTGTGTGTGTGTGTGTTTTATATTTTAAAAAAACTGGTTCCCAGGAATGAGGCAGAAGCTGTGACAGTTTAAAGTGGTTTGAACGTCTAATGCAGATGGGGCCAATAGAGACGGCGCCTGTCCAATGGCCGCTGAGGATTTCCTCAGGCTCTGAGCTCACTTCGCTCTTCACTTTGCCTCCTCAGCGTCGGATAGCCATGATCTCCGCAGAAATGGATCAGGGGGTGGAGAAGTGGAAAGCTAAGCAGAATGAACGAGAGCAACAGGCAGAGGAAAAGCGACGCAACAGACTTCAACCTAAAGGAAACTCCCAAAAGCAAGACCCCAAATAAACACGTTCCCTCCCCCACATACACATCCCTCCAATTTGGGGCTTGATTTGTTGTTGTTTTTTTAAAAATGTTCTCTTTTTTTAATAACAAGGAAGAAGGAATAACAGATTCCCAACGTGGTTCTAGTTCAAGAACTGCCCTAGAGCCTTCGCTTGGGGCCAACTGCCTCGGCAGCCATTTTGTGTGCCGTATCTTAAGGAGAAGAGGCAGCGGGCAAAGGAGAAGCAGACCTTGGCTGGCTTAAGCTTTGGCAAGGTTGCCCCGTCCTTCCATCTCCATGCTGTGGTCTCTCTCCCGTGGTGCCCACCTGATGTTTGCAATTGGGAAATAACCGGATTGTTCCATAGAACGTTCCTGTCCAAAGAAAATGGAACCTGTAGCTCCTGTTTGTTTGGGTTAGGGGAGAAGCGGCACAAAATGGTGGTCCTTTTGCACAGTAGCTTGGAGGAGGATCAATTTTAATGCAGCTTTATAGGGTGTGGGTTAGGCTTTTAAAAAAACGGTTTGGGCAGAAGCTGGGACATTGCAACAAGCTCATCTCAGGGTCACGCACGTTAGAGTCACCTCCACACCATACATGTTAAAAGACTGTTGTATCACTCTTAACAGCCATGGGTAATTTTGGGGACCGTGTTTGCTTATTTTAAACTGCACATCCCCTCTTTTCATCTAGGTTCTCAAACGTGGCTTACAGCAATAACACATTGCCGCAAACAATCAGAAACCTAGATTAGACCCCTGACATTTTAAACTTTGAGAATCTAAAATCTGCAAAAGGGAGGGGGGGGGAGAGAAATTCAAATATATGGGAAAGTAGGGTGCAAAGGCCTACCCAAATAATCTGAAGCTGTTAAAGGAGCCCTGGAACCTTGTGAAGAGGACTAAAAAATTCTGGGCTGCATCAATAGGAGTATAGCATCTAGATCAGGGAAGTAATAATACCACTGTATTCCGCTCTGGTCAGACTTCACTTGGAATACTGTGTCCAGTTCTGGGCACCACAGTTCCAGAAGGATACTGACAAGCTGGAACGTGTCCAGAGGAGGGCAACCAAAATGGTCAAAGGCCTGGAAACGATGCCTTATGAGGAACGGCTGAGGGAGCTGGGTATGTTTAGCCTGGAGAAGAGAAGGTGAAGGGGTGATATGATAGCCATGTTCAAACATATCAAAGGATGTCATATAGAGGAGGGTGAGGTTGTTTTCTGCTGCTCCAGAGAAGCGGACACGGGGCAATGGATTCAAACTACAAGAAAGAAGATTCCACCTAAACATTAGGAAGAACTTCCTGACAGTAAGAGCTGTTCGGCAGTGGAATTTGCTACCAAGGAGTGTGGTGGAGTCTCCTTCTTTGGAGGTCTTTAAGCGGAGGCTTGACAGCCATCTGTCAGGAATGCTTTGATGGTGTTTCCTGCTTGGCAGGGGGTTGGACTGGATGGCCCTTGTGGTCTCTTCCAACTCTATGATTCTAGGACCCCAAAGCATGTGCAAAGTTGCTTTACCTTGGTCTGCTGTCCTAGCAGTTCGGAGTCTCATCGCTCCAGGGAGGTTTTCCAAGAGAAGCTTAAAAAAATAAATTTAAACTACTGCTACCTCTCCCCAAACCGTACGGCCTAGGGGTTAGAGGAGGTACAAGGGTTGGAGAGAGTCAGCAGCATTACACACTTAATATTTTTCTGCCTTTGTCAGCTGGCCTGAGGAACTGTGTGTGTGTTTAGGTTGGAGGAGATCTCAGCCTGGCTGCAGACCTCCTGGTGGCCATAAGCCAGGCTGGAAGGAATCTTGGCCCTCTCCTCTGGAAAAGGGAGCGCTCCTTTTCCCCTCCTGCCATGTAGATTCCCTCTTGAGATGGCTCTCTGCTTCTTCATATTTTGTTTTTTTCACCTTCCCTCTCTTGGCCCCGTGGGAACCACTGCCTGCTGGAGGTGAAGTCACAGCACTGCAGGAAGGAAGAAGGATAAAGGGCTGAGAATGAGGGACTTGAAAGGCAGAGGTGTGCACACACAAACACAAAAATATTACTTCCTTCCCAATGGAAAAGAGGTTCCCACACATTCACCGCTACCGCAATGATCTATTCTGGTGGTTTTCTACCCCTCCTAAATTGCCTTTTTCCCCCTAATAGGGTGGAATGTTTCCTGTCGCACCCAGTAGCCATTTTTGCAGCAAGCATCACAGTATTGTGACACCTTAACAAAGTAGTTACGCTTGTAATTTTTGGTGCCATCATAATAATAACAATTTAAAAATGTTAAAAGTCTTTGGCCCTTTTGCTGCTTTTCCCTGGAGGCTTTTCCCCTCCGGGGATTTGTGCAAACGGCCTCTGAAATTTATCGGAGGCAGGATGCCAGTATCTGAGAAATCCTAAGCAGGGAGAGTACCGACACACTGCTCACGATCCGCTTTCAGATTTCTGGGACAGCTCAGTTGGCAGAGCACGGCAATCTTAAATCTCAGGGTGGTGGGTTCGAGTCCCACCTTGGGCAAAAGATTCCTGCACTGCAGGGGGGTTGGACTAGATGGCTCTCGTGGTCCCTTCCAACTCTACAATTCTATCATTCCTGTTGGGGGCAGGTTTGGGACAAGCCTTCTGATCATGTAGGGTTGGCCTGTGTTGCCTGTGATCTTGGGAGGACGTGGTTTTGTGAAACTCTTCTGATGCAAAATTTCCATTGTCTCCAGTGCGGCCTGCCTGCTTCTCCCCTGGATTTTTTCTCTGTTTAAGCTTTCTAATACAGGAACTTGGATGCCAAAATTTGGGTCAGTGGCTCAGCCAGGGGCGGGAACAGAGTAGGGATTTCCCCCCCCCCTTCCCTCCTTCCCAAAAAAATCCTCTTTCCATCCCGTGATCCTAGCTGTGACTGACAACACAAAGCCCAACCCCAAAGATTCGGGATTTTGAGGCCCTGTGTGTGTGTGTGTTTAGTTTCTCCCCCATTCCTCCCCCCAACCCTGCCAGCTCTGCCTTGCTGATCCCAGCTGTGTTTTGAACACATCTCTCACCCCCCCCCATTCCCTCCCACCCCATATTGGTAATTGCTTCCAGATGCCAGAAGCCACGAAAGCATGGATGAGATCAGCGCCTGGGGCCTCTGCCAAGCGCACGAGACCCACGGGGACATCCAAGGGGCTGGAGAGACAGCAGTGCAGAGGGTTGCCGTTTGCTGCAGCGCCCCCCACCCCACCCCATTGAGCCTCGGCAACCCACCCTCCCAGCCCCACTTCCTCAGGGCTCCCCCCTACTTCAGGGTCACCCATCCACACACACACACCTTCGAGCATGAAGCCAATGGGGCGGCCAAAACATTTGAGCTGTAGCCTCGCTGCAGCCCTTGTCAGTATCTATTGAATTATTCCTGACTCAGTTGAACGTGTGGGGGGGGGGCAGGGAGGACACGCGGTTATACCAACGTCAAAATGGTCCAGAGATAGGATACAGGGGCTGTGCGTCATGCGTACATCTCTGGTGATTGGACTTTTATATGGTCATTTTTGATGAGGGGGTTGCTAATGCGTTCATTCTAGCCCTGCGAATGGCTCATGTGGTCTAGCACCCTTTTTTATAGAATCGTACGAATTGGAAGGGACCCCCGAGGGTCATCTAGTCCAACCCCCCCTGCAGCGCAGGAATTTGTGGCTCTCAGCAACGGGCATTTGCAGGTAAACTTCTGTCTGACAGTGGAGGGACGGCAACAGCCACCATGGCTATGAGAGCGTGCTTAGGATAGTTTTCTCTCTCTCTCTCACACACACACACACGTGTGGTTCTTAAAAACAACCCCTTCCTCTAATTGGCTATAGCTCGCTAGGCTGCGGGCTGCCAGTATGGCACCCATGGGTGCACATTCACCCACAGGGGGCTTCCTTGGTGCCCACAGGGTTCCCTCCACCCCTGTCCCTGTGGAAACCAGGCTTGAGAGAAGCATTCTCTTGCAGCCCTGAGAACAGGTTGGTGCATGGCTAGGTTGGCTATGGTATGTTAAACAAAGTGCACAGCACTGCCATCGAGGTAGTCCCCAAGATGGCCAAAAGTTGCCTTAAGACATACAAACACCCCACTTATCCCAGTCAAGGAATACTTGCTAACACTTCAGCCAGTTTCCAAAACATTGTTCCAGAGGCTGTCCAGGGTTCACTTTGAACCAAAGTCTGATCGGCAGGATTTCAGCCGCACAACTGTGAAGTCTACAGCTCAGCTCTGGAACACACACGGAAGATGGAGCACAGCGCTCCTGACCACGTGCAGAGTACATTTCCCTAATCACCGTGCCAACTCAGCTGACTCCCCCAGCAACAAACAAACAACTTGCCCCTGAATTTCCCAGAATTATGGCGATGACGTGCAAAGCAAAATACAGTACTCGGAAACTAGATTTCAAAACAAACATTGCACAATGAGATGCACTTTTCCAAATGCGGTATCATCATAAAATTTCCCAAACGTGTAGCTTCAATTCTGAAAAGATCAGGGGGACAGGAAGTGTGTTTCTGCAATTCATCTTCTCCCTGTGACTTTCATCACAGCCAAAGTCTCGCTCTGGTGTTTGACTCCACGAAGTAACCCAGGATGATTTCGAGCAGCTAATTTTGGCAGGGAAGCGTTTCCGTGGCCATCCATTCAGGGCCATTCCGCACTATAAATTTAAAGCAGTATCATAGCACTTTCAACATTCACAGCAGCTTCCCCTAAAGCAGGCACCCCCAACCTTCGGCCCTCCAGGTGTTTTGGACTACAATTCCCATCATTCCTGACCACTGGTCCTGTTAGCTAGAGATCATGGGAGTTGTAGGCCAAAAGATCTGGAGGGCCGCAGGTTGGGGATGCCTGCCCTAAAGCATCCAGGGAAGTGTAGTTTGTTAAGGGTGTTGAAAGTTGTTAAGAGGAGAGCCCTATATCCCTCACAGAGCTACAGTTTTCAAGAGTTCCCTGGGAAAAGGGATTGATTGTTAAAACACTCTTGAGAAGCGTAGCTCTGTGATTATTCTTAGATTTGAACTTGGCTCTTAGCCCTTAATGGGCCAAACACATTGTGGATTTCTATATTAGCATTTCTTTGGGTCAATGAAAAGGAACAGCAAGCAAACTTTCCAGGAATGTGCAGAAATATCTCGGGAGTATTTAGATATTAATTCCCAAAAAAAGAAATATAAATCACACTTTAATACAACATACTACTAAAAAGGAGGGGAAATTCCAGCATTTATTTTTTTCCAAAAAAAAAAAAACTTCTCTGGCGATTATTTTTAATAACAAAATAGTCATGAACAAATTGTGTGGGGACAAAAATAAAATAAAATAAATGTTTGAAAACTCCCAGCATTTTGAGTCCATTTCCACCCAGAAATGGGGGTTTTTATTGCTAAACGTTAAAAGGAATAACAGATTTAAAACAGCCTACAGGCCCCAGCGATGTATGTTATATTCCCCTCCCAAAGAATGGGTGTTTATTAATAATAGCAAAATAATAATAACAATAAAGTGAAACAATAAACAATATTAAAACCCGCCCACAAACCCAAATGTATCGTTAAACACAGTTTAATTCCGTTTGGAGACCATTTGAAAACACAAGACCCAGAATCCAGACACACCCTCCCCGCACCCCCAATGGAAAATGGTCTGAATAGGAGAGAGTTTAGATACCTCGTTCCCGGCCCGCAGGATCTGGGGGTTCAATCTCCCACCCCTATTCTGATTTCCCCACCCTGTTAATGCACTATTTTAAACTTTCTTTTTTCAAAAAAGGCATTTCTATAGAATAATTAAAAAAATTACATATTCAACAAACAAACAAAATTAAACATTTTCCCTAAGAAAGGAGGATAAGGCAGTTTGAGGCAGTTCTCTGGTGCAATAGGAATTTTTTCTTCCACTTTTTCTTTTTCTTTTCGTTTTTGGAAATTGCTACTTTGCTTTGTTTGGTTTTTTTTTTAAGAATCCAGAATGGATTGGAAGTTGACAACTGTAAACTTCATGCAGTTATAATCAGACATTGGAGTAAACATTTATGCAGAATCATTTGAACCGTGCTGACCAACTCCATCCCATTCTACACCTCCTCCTCCACCTCCAGACCGACGGCCACAACCACCCTTCCCTTTCCTCCTGCTCCCAAACTTGCCCCGCTCTCTGTTGCATTCTGGGTACCAATGGCTGACTCCATCTCTGCTGTGTGGGAGACCTCCACTTTCCCAAGGTTTGGCCCTCTTAAGATGCTTCCCCACCTCCAAAAGGTATAAGCTGTCATGCCACGCCCCACATTTTAGACCCCGCCCCTTGTCTTCCACCAAGGGCCCTCCCTGCCACTCCCAGTTGGGTAATCTACATAAGCGCCTCTATTGGTCAGCCATGGCTCCTCCCTCCTCTTCAAGCCACGCCCAATGGAATGATAAAAGAGTTCCCTTTTTGGAATGCCGCGATTTCCTCCCAGCTACGTTGCCCCGCCCCAAAACCCTGCAGCTTCCCTATTTCGTCTGCATAGCTCCGCCCACCACGAGGCCGAAAACCTGCAACTCCCCTCCCATCACTCCTAATCAACAATACCCATCCTTCTGCCCATCCTTCATTCCCATGTGACCCTGGAAGAAGGTTGCGGGGTGGGCGGCAGGAACAACAGCGGATACTTGGGAGGGTCGCCGTGATCATTTAACCTCGATCCCACCCATGGGAGAGCGCGGGGGGAACCTTGGTGGGCGTTCACAGTGTGCCGTCTTATCCCCCTGCCTTGCAGGTTGGCAGGTCAAAGCGAAGTCTCCTTTTCCCGAGCGGAGGTCAAGGGGTGCACTGCGACGGGGGTCGGGCAGAGACCGAAACCAGCATGGGGGAAGAAGGTCCTCTTTTGCCTCCTCAAGTTACACTCGTGGTGAGCATGCTCAGCACACCCGCTTGCATGGAAACAGGGGGGAGTGGAGGGGATGTGGAGAGACCGAGAAGGAGGAGAGGTGGGGAGGGGAGGGGAGGAAGGAGGGAGAACAGGACCAGGGGAAAGGATGCAGTAGGAGAAAACGGAAGTGGAGAAGAGGAGATCAGGACATGGCTTAAGGAAGCAGCACTCAAGGAGCAGTGGCAGAAGGAAGGCAAGAAGAGGAATGCAGGGAGGATGAAATGGCAGCAGGGAAGCACCGGGGAAAGGCAGAGAAGGAAGAGTGTGGCGACTAGGGCAAAAGGGTTCACAAAAGAAGCACCGGAGGAGAGATGGTGGCCAAGGCGGGGGAGACAGGAGTGCCCTTGTGCTCCCGGCCCAGCGAGGGAGCCCGCCTGGTCACACCTTGTCCAGCAGAGAGCGCTGGCAATACAGCAACCGTTTGGGCGTGCCGTAGCGCTTGAAGATGAACAGGGCGATCCCCAGAGCAAAGATGGTGAGCAGCAGCAGAATGGGCAGCACCACGGCGGCTGCGTTCACCTCCCCTGCTTCCGCATTGTCCACCTCGATGATGATGACCTCCTCGCCGTCTTCCTGGCGGTCGCCACCCGAGCTGCATCCCATCCAGTCCCGGAGCACAGACTTGGGGTACCCTGGCTCCACCTTCAGCTTCTCGTTGTTGAACTTCCAGTAACGGTCTCCCTTGTAAAAGTAGGTGAAAACTGTAAGCGGGGCGGGGGGGGAGGAATAGGGGGTGGTCAAGAAACAGGAGAGATAAGGAAGAAAATGTGAGTCAATGAACAGCAAAGGAAAAAATTATCCGAGAGCAACAATGGGATCGTTTCCGATAAAATTCGAGATTTTTTTGGGTGAAATTCTGAATCCCACTTTTAAATTGTGAACCCATCTGAGGCAGGAATGTAGGATCTGTCTGGTGGCTACTTCAAAGTTAATTTACAGTTTCAAGTTGAGGACCTTGCAAAGCACGTTTTATTTCGTGTGCATATTTGGAATTCAAGTGATATCTGCCTGTGTTTTGCGGATTAAGCTTTGGAAACCGAATTTCATTTTCTGCCCCCCCCCCCCATTTTGAGTACATATGGAGAATTTGTGGCCCAAATGTTCATTTCAGACCTTCCCTTTGGATTTTGACACCAATGTGTCAATTATAAAGGCATGTGTAAATTATAAAGGCAATATTTTATTTCATCCGAGACTTTTTTGTGAGAAAAACGGTATTTCACACTGAGTAGTGTCATTATTCTGAAAGCAAAATGTTTTCTATCTGAATCGTCACTTTCATTTCATGTTAGAAATTCATAAAAATAACCTTTGGTTCCAGATCAACAAGTTTTTACGGCTGGATTCCAATTCAAGCTATAATCACTTTTTTAAGGCATTTTACATTTCACTGTAGCAAAACGGTTGGGAAGGGTAAAGCTTCCTTTTTTAAAAAATTCACATAATGAAAAATTCATGTTTCCATAAACGATTACCAGCTGCCACCCGCTGAATCATTTTGGGAACACAACATTATCTTCGCAATGGCGGTCAACGGTATCGCATCAGCCATCTTTCATAAAGGCTCAAATGATTATTAGTCATTAAAACGGGATGCCTTTTGAATGGCTGAGTGTGGAGGGGGTTGATTTTCACACAAGAAGCACCTGGGAGGCATTCTTGGCATAATCTGTGCACCTAGGTGCATTGCATTTCTTCAGGAGATTCCTGTGGCTGAGGCCAAGCTACCCTCTTTGTCAACAATCAGGGGACGGGGCAGGCATTGCCTTCACTGCAACGGTGAGGAGAGACAATATTGGACGGGGGCTGGGCCTACTCCCGCTGAAATCCCTCTCTCAGCCATGATCCTGACTGGGTGACCCTTAGGCCAGCCCATGTCTCTCAGCCTAATCTGCCTCACAAGTGGAAGAGAACTAGGCACTTCATAACAAACCAATGAATGCATAACAATGTCCCAGAGTGCAGCAATTCAACTTTTTTCTGGACAGCTGCAATATGGTGGCTGCTGATTAAGCTCCCAGCTACAATGACTACAACTATTAGGTATCAAATCCTGACCCTATCGGCACACCACCATCCAATTTTATTCGTTTACTCTTTCTTGGTCACAGAATGTTGGCAGCTGCTTCTTACATAAGTCAATATCAGGTGGGTTGCATCCTTCCTAGCTTTGCGTCAGAAAGTGGGGCCTTTCCATAACCCCCTTTTCCTCCCACCCCATAGCCCCGCCTCCCCTCCCCTTTTCTCACCCTCATCGCTGCCCATAAAAGCCCCCCGGAGTGACTCAGGGATCCCTTCCCAGACAGAAATGTGCTTGGGGTAGCCGGGCTCAACCGTTCGGCTCTCTTCGTTGAAGCGGTAATATCTGAAGAATGAAAAAAGAACGCCGTGTTAAAAAAAAAAGACCGCAGAGCAGAAAGAGAAAAGTAATTGCTTCCCTTTTTGCAGCAAAACCCCCTGATGGGATGAGCAAGGAAACTGCACCAGTGGTGATCAAACCTCCCTCTGGTGGCCAGACAATGCCTTAAATTGGAATTCAATATTGCATGATGTTGGCGCCGACCTACCAGCTAAGAGGGCCTTTAGAAAGGGTTAGTCCAAGGGTGGAAAACTCCCACCAGCCCTTTCAGCAAGCATGGCCAGTGCTCAGAAAGTTACAGTCTAAGAACATCTGGAATATCTCATGCCTGCAGTTGTTGGATCTTTGGCCTCATTGAGCAACACAGCTCTTGAGGATCTGCAGGTAAAATGTCTGCAGTGTGCAGACCAATCTAAATTTACTCAGAACATCCCACTACCTTGACTTGGGGACTTTTTTGCCCTGGGCAGTATTCTGAGGTCTGCAGGGGTACTAACTTGCACACAGCAAACTGGCAACCATAGCTGAAAGAGAGCCAAACCTTTAGGTTTAACAAGGAACCAGAAACACTTCTTGGTTGACCTATCTCTCAATGTGATCACTGAGCAAAGCAGAGATTCTGAGAGCAGGTGCAGCGTTCAGCATCCTGACAATCTCAGTTGCCGTTCTTTTGAAATAAAAAGCCAAGCTCTTCGCCCTCAAGGATGTGAAGACAGGCTTGGAAATGTGCAGGTGTTGACTGGGGAAATTACGGAACCCAGAAGGGAAGGATGGGGAAGATTCCTAGTTAGCTGGTGGAGCAGAACTTGCTTCCGTGCCCTGATCTTCAGCTCTTTGCCTCCCCCCCCCCCCCGCAACTCACAGTAGCATATTGTTTGGAAGGGCTATAGCTTGGTGGTACAGCATCTGACTTGCATACAGAAGGGGTTCAGTCTCTGGCAACTCCAAGCAGGGCTGCCTGAAACCTTTCGAGAGCCGCTGTCAGTCAGTGAAGACAGTACTGAGCAAGATGGGGCCCCAATGGCCTAACTCGGTACTGTGTCAACCTCCTATCCTCCTGTGTCCATTTGCTTACAACAAACAGCCTGTTCTAGGGCTCGGGGTACGTTGCAAAAAAGCTTCCCAAAAATTATGCACGGAAAACAAAAAGGACTGCGCCACCTGCCAACTCACAAAAAAGGGTCTCACAATTACCACTCGCTCCCCACAGAGACTTGGCTGGCATCCTGCTTCGCCCCAAGGACCCTGCAGCAATTCCCCTACACTCTGCCCAGGGAAGCTGCCATTGCATGGCAACCCTCTCTGCACATGGCCTCCTGGGCACAGCAATGAGATTCAGACACCCGTGCACAGAATGCTTCTAAAAGACCGTGATGGATAGGGGTGGGACCGCTGAGCAAAGGGGCTGGGCTATGAGACCTCCAACCTCTTCCAACTCTGTTTCGGTCCCAAGGAGCCAGAGCAGATGTACGCAGGCAGAGTTTTGAGCCCAGGCTCCACACAGGTGTCCTGCGGCACAGTGGAGGGCCGGTGGAAGCTGACTGAAGTGGGACCCCAAGGCTGCCGCCAGCCTGCTGAGCAGGGAGGTAGAGCCTGAGTGCGGGTCCAGGGACATGGGAGGTGGTGAACTGTGCCCAGGCAGGGCAAAGCCACAGAGAATTATGCTAGAGGTCTACAGCAGTCCTGACGTGCAAATTACCCTTCTGACCTGGGTGCAGGGGCAAAGGACTCATTGAACCACCCAGTGGTTTCTTCCTTCAAAACAGCCGGCACTCGTTACCCAAATCCTCCCGCATTTTCATCTGGCAAAGCAAATGACTAGAAGTCTTGAAGCTGAAACAATTTCAACCATTCGCTGGGTAATGAGTCTGGTTCCCTGGGTGCGGAATGTGAGCCACCTTAGTGGGCCACAACAGCTTATCGGATTCCCTGGTCATGAATGGGATAGCTGTGCCCCTGAAGGACCAGGTGTGCAGCCTGGGAGTCATTTTGGACTCACAGCTGTCCATGGAGGCGCAGGTTAATTCTGTGTCCAGGGCAGCTGTCTACCAGCTCCATCTGGTACGCAGGATGAGACCCTACCTGCCTGCGGACTGTCTTGCCAGAGTGGTGCGTGCTCTGGTTATCTCCCGCTTGGACTACTGCAATGCGCTCTATGTGGAGCTACCTTTGATGGTGACCCGGAAACTGCAATTAATCCAGAATGCGGCAGCTAGACTGGTGACTGGGAGTGGCTGCCGGGACCACATAACACTGGTCCTGAGAGATCTACATTGGCTCCCAGTATGTTTCCGAGCACAATTCAAAGTGTCGGTGCTGACCTTTAAAGCCCTAAACGGCCTTGGTCCTGTATACCTGAAGGAGCGTCTCCACCCCCATAATTCAGCCCGGACACTGAGATCCAGCGCCGAGGGCCTTCTGTCGGTTCCCTCACTGCGAGAAGCAAAGCTACAGGGAACCAGGCAGAGGGCCTTCTCAGTAGTGGCACCCGCCCTGTGGAACGCCCTCCCATCACAGGTCAAGGAGATAAACAACTACCTGACATTCAGAAAATACCTGAAGGCAGCCCTTTTCAGGGAAGTTTTTAATGTGTGATATTTTTGTATCTGATTTCTGTTGGAAGCCGCCCAGAGTGGCTGGGGAAATCCAGCCAGATGGGCAGGGTACAAATAATAAATATTATTATTATTATTATTATTATTATTATTATTATTATTATTATCTCACTTGTCTCCCCGGAAGAAATAGGTCTTCCCACTCGGCATCCAGAAAAGAGCAGCATCGATCCGGTCTGTGGGAAGCCCTCTGCCCAGCTCCTTGATGTGCTTCGGGTAGCCGGGTTCCAAGGTGGCTTCGTTGAAGACCCAATGCTTGTCCCCTGAAAGAAGGAAGGCCACCTGGTTTCCCAAGATGCACCAGCAGCCTTAACCATGTCTACCATTCCCTAGTCAGAGGACCAAACTTCCACCCCCCATCAAACACCACAAAGAATCATGGGGTGGGGCTCTGACCTGCAGGTCAAATTTGGCCCAGCACAGGTCCCAATTTGGCCTGCAAGGCTGTTTTCCCACGCAAGGGACTTTGGCAGGACAGCGGAACAGCCCACCTCAGCAATTAAAAGGTATATAAATCACAGTAATCAGAAAAGAGTATTTGGGAAAGGGGGAATAATATATTTAGTTATATAATATATTGGCATTCCACACCAAGGAAGACCTTGCTGCCTTCAGAAACTGAAGTGTTCGTAACAGTCCACCAACCTTTAAAGAACACGAATTTGCCGTCTTTCCTCTCATAGGCTGTGTTGATTGTCGAGGGGAGACCAACCCAGAACTGGCCGATAGGGAGAGGGTGCCCGTCCATCACGCGGTTGTTCCGGACTCGCCAAAACCATTTGTCCTGGAAAGCAGCGAGTTTCCAAACGTGTCAAATGATGTAAAACATCGTTTGCCTTGCGTACGTAGATCGGTGGGTCCATGCATGATGATACTAATGCTAACGGGTGTTGCAATAATAGCTGGCACTTGCACACTTTTGCAATTCCACAGCCAGGCTGGGTTTGGGCTGACGTTGGTTACTAATGAAAGTTGATGTTGGGTACTGATTTCTACATTCTGACTATTATTTTTTTTAAATCAGCCCTTAAGGTTAAACAGACAAGCTTGAAAATACATAGCAAATAATATTCCACTTAGAATTTCAGTAGCTACCAAGGGAATGGGCACTAAAGGCCTACATACACCTTAGTCTGCAACCATGACTAATAGAGGCTTAATAAATTATGCAAAATAAGCAGATTTGCTAAATCTCCGTATTTCATATACAGGTTGCAGAGTTCAGGGTTCCCCCCCCAAAAAAAAATCTTGTTGCCGAATGATGAATCTATCTCTTTTATGTAGCAAACATAAACCCAGATAATAGCATTTTCAGAGATGGCTCCAAACCAGGGCTATCGCCCTTCCTACAAACTCATAATCACCTCCCCTCTCTGCTTTGCCCTCCCCACAGCCTAAAGCTCTGGTTACGCTCCCTGCACTGGGCTAACCTTGAAGACAAACATCTCGCCCCTTAGCACAGCGATGGTGTCAAATCTCCCGTCACAGATGTTGGGGCCGTACGTTGGGTTCTTGGGCGGCCGGTCTGGGACTCGGGGCTTCATAGTGGTTCGAGGGATAGGCGGAGGTTTACTGGGGTGGCCGATTTCGGTTCCTGGAGACAAGGATAGAAAGGGTTAATCTCAAACCTTTGTGGGCAGGGTTAAGCTCAGCTTTGTGCGCAAATAAAACATGCAATGAAAGTTCTAAGAAGTCAGGGTTACAGCAAAGAACTGGGGTGATTTTAGTTTGGCCTGCGATTTCCCTTTGGGGAGGGGGAATTATTAGCCACAACAACTTAAAATCGAACCTCCATGTTCAAGGGCACTATTCTGCCAATTACAAAATGGCAGGGGGCAAACAACAGAGATGAATGACTCTGTCGTGCTCCATAACTGTGAACCCTCCCTGCTGTTCCCCACTGTTATATACATAGCTGTCAACCCTCCCTGCTGTTTCCCAATGCTATAATAAGGGAATTTCCCGCAAAAAAAGGGAAAGGTTGACAGCTATGTCGTGCTCTGGAGCATATCCCTATTCCAAAGGAGGCAGCTAGTTGTCAGTGTAAAGTCGGAAAATCAGCTCTGAGTAGAACTGGAAGCAGAAAGCCTCAAAGTAGGCCGGGTAAACATGGCCGACATTCCCTTGAGGCACTCTCTTAATCGGCCATGCTAAGGGAACAATTGACAGTGGGTTTTGTAGCTACCAGCCACACAGCCCAGCTCTCCTCAGAGATGCGAGAGTGATATAAGAGTAGAAATGGAATCAGGCCAAGGGGTCAGAAGTCACAACGGAAGTTAAGAGGGGTCATACCATACAATTGCTGTATGCCACGCCGGTCATCTTCCGGCAGCTCAAAGTTATCCGTTTCCATCCATTGGTAGAAGGGGGCCATGATGGCGGACGGGTCGTTCGAGTGCTCCAAACCCAGTGCATGGCCCAGTTCGTGCACCGCAACCAGGAAAATGTCATTTCCTACGAGGAGGGAAGCAATGATTTAACAGCGTCCTTTGAAAATGGTTTGCCAGAGTCAACAAATCCCCTCAAGATGAAGGACACTGGATGGTTCAAGGAGTGCAAAAATCTTGGCCAACGGGACACTTGACCTCATGGCGAATCCAACACAACTTGGGTCAAGGATAGCCATTCCTTCACAGGTATCGGTTCTGATTGAACGAAGGCTTATTTTCAGGAGAAAATAAGGAATTGGATACAGGGGATTTCCTTCCTAAGAAGTCCTTCTGCTTTTGTCTAGAACTCAATTCATTATGAGATTTGGGGAACTAGAAAAAGGAAGTGATGTTCTGGCTGGTCTCGAGCCGATGAGGAGAGAGGGGTTCCTTTTCCCCGCAGGTTGTTACTCATAGTGACTCATTCCCACGCAAGGGTTCGTCAGCCACGTCTGCCACCCTTTTACGCTTCTTCCTCCTGACACTTTATCTCCCCAACCCCACCCCAAGGTCGTTCCAGCACCTTAAACTTCCACTCACCGCTAAGGTCATCGCTGCGGGACGTCCAGGGCTCCGCAGCGTCGAAGTGAGTGTCGCCACCGATGTGGGGCCCAGGGAAGTAGGCGTGGGCCAAGAAGCCTCCCTCGCCATCGAAGGGGGTGCTGTCGCCATGGAAGCCTTCGGCGAAGAAGATCATGATGTCGGCCTGCGGCTGGCGGCCCTCACGCACATCCGAGTAGGAAACCTCACGGAAGCGCAGTGGCGTTACAGACTGCCACACGCTGAAGGCGCGTCGGATTGCGGTGAAGGTGGCGTGCTCTCCCACCTTGGGTGTGTAGTTCTGGATGCTGGAACGGAAGCAGAAGTTGAAATCCCAAGGGTTTTGGAAAGTCCCGTCCGGATACCTCAACCATCTCAGGCATGTAGGCCTCTGAAACCTGCGTTGCTTCCACAAAGGGATCACTTAAGACACCTCTTTCAGGATGATTGAATCCTAATCAATCATCCCTTTCCAACCAGCTTCAGATTTCCTTTTGTCCGGCTAAAATTACCTTCCAAGCCCTCTCTCAGTCATGCACCCCATTTATCTGCTTCCCCCTCTTAAGATGGCTCTTTATGAAGGACAATGGTGCCAAAAGCTTGTTATGACTTCTGCCCTTCCTCCGACAGCCACTTTGCAAAACTTTCAGGGAAAGCACTGAAAAAAATAGGGCGGAAGAAATCTGCTCCGTTGCCTGGAAACCTGAGAATCTGGATTTGTAGCGCAAAACGTGTTGGCTTATTCGGACCGTCAGATTTCTTCCTATCTGAAGTGTTTAGTTTGTGCAAATGGTGTTTGCTAGGATACGTGTCGGGCACTCAAAAATGAAGCTGGAGAGCAAAAAATTGAGAGCGGGGCTTGAGGAGTCAGACTTTGCCTTCCATGTAGGCCTTCCCAGGTCTTTCTCAAGAGGCCACTACGCTGCCTTTTTACTCATGCTTTTTGCCTCATTGTCTCATCTCCTAAAAGTTTCCCCCTTTGAAGTCCCACATTGATTTCAACATCAGGACGACACAAAATGTGTATAAAAATAACCCCTTATTTGCATTTTCCTCTGGTAACAGGTCAGAATTCTGCCCCCAGGAATTCATGCTTTTCTGTATCGCCTGCCTTTCTTCCAACAGATCCATCCCCACAGCTAACTCTCCCTTATCCCTCCTTTCCCGCAGATCAGCCCTTCGACTCCCTGCCCCACACCCCGTTTCCTCTGCCAACCTCACCAAAAAGTAAGATCGTAGTGCGACCACTTCAGCCCTTGGATGGCGTAGCGCCTGCGCCGGACGTTGGCCTTGATCTCCGCCCCAAATTTATCCGGGACGCCGCAGCGGGGCCTCTTCATAGCCCTGGAAGAAGGAAGACGCATTTAAGGTTCCAGCTGCCCTCGAGAAACGCATTTCTATCTCACCAAAGTCTATGTAGGTCGACCTCCCCATGTTAGCCATGTGGACAACCTGCCCGGGCTCAGCGACTGTCATGAGGTCCGTCTCTCTTCATGCGCCGCCTCTGAGAGAGGGGGACAATGTGAGAAAAGCTTTCTCGGTGATCACTCCCCGATTGTGGAGTGCTCTGCCCAGCCTGGCACCACCACACTGCCAGCTTTCATTTGCCAGGCTAAGTCATTCCTGTTTACCCTTGGTTCCTTCTTGGAATCATACCACAGTATGATTTTCGGCCTGTCTGTGGTGTTAATCATTTAGTAGGCTGGGGTAGCATGTGTCCTTCTTATAGGGTTGAGTATTGTTTCAGCAAAATAATAATAATAATAATAATTGTAGTTTATTGACGCGTTTGCTTTTAAAAGTTCGAATTGTTTGCATATTTTATGGACTGCTTTGAGATTTGCTTTTTAGAAAGCATGAGATAAACAGTGGTGTTGGCGGTGACGATGCCTTGACATCTGGCCAGCATTTACCGCTGCTTCTGTCGGAATAGTTATTTACATTCTTGCCGTCTATCGGTAGACAGGTAGAACGGAAGACATGGAGACGCAACAGCAGGTCCAAGTCAGAGCCAATGGCAGGCAGAACCAGCTCGTTCTAGTTCTGTCTGCCATCTTTCTCCCTGCCGGGTCCTAAAACGGCAACGCTGAGACTAAGGAGGAGGAAGCAAACAGGGTACTTCCACCCTTGGGCGGACTGTACACAGGGAAGCAGGCAGCTGCAGACCGAGGTTGGTGCGGCAGTCAGGTATTCACCCTAATAAGCCAGCCTCTGCCGCTCAAAACAACAGATGGAGAATGATTTCAGGATGCTCTGATCATATATGGTGCCCACTGCTATGAAGACCAAAAGAGAAGACTCCTGAGAGGAGGGAAAGCTCTGTCTCTACTCTCTGATTGCACATATTTTGTTTGTTTGTTTGTTTGTTTGTTTGTTGTTAATAATTTTATTTCTTCCCAGCCACTCTTGGTGGCTTCTAGCACATAAAAAGGAAATTTGTATAACGCCCCTTCAACCGTAGATCTAAGGGCAGTTCACAACATAGAAACACAAGAGGTGGTGTCGTAGACTGAGGAAGCTAAGTTCATAACTCGAGACAGCCAATTCTGGGTCTCCATTAGTCAGAAGATTGTGCGAGGTTAACTTCTTGGTGGATCGGGCCCCTATGGATTCATGCGGAGGGGTATCGCTCCGGGCTTCTGCTTCAGGAGCCATAGTGTTGTGGGAGAGTAGCACCAAGTGTTGCATGCGGGAGTAGGACCTGGGAGACCAGGTTTCGAACCGTCACTCGGCTGCCTGGGTGGACCTGAGGCCGATCGCAGTCTCTCATGTAACCTGCTTCACAGGGTTGTTGTGAGGAGGGCCTGCTGCCTGAAACACTTGTTTCTCCACACAGTTCCCTCTCCCTTCCTCCACACCCACAATTCTGACTTCCTCTGCCTAGCGTAAGAAGCCTTTCTGGGATGCTTTTGGCACAGGGATAAGGAAACCAGTAGCCCCACCCCACCAAAGTTGTTGAACTCCAAGCCCCATCATCTCCGATCAACCTTCTCGCCCAGCCCTTCCCCTTATCATCACTAAGCCAGAAAAGACAAGCAAATAACATGTTTTAAAGGGTTTCTCTTGCCCCACTCTTCCTCCAAAATGCTTTTTGCAAAGGATCTCCAAACCAGCTTTCCCCAGCTCTCTGGATGTCTTGGACTACAAATCCCATCATCCGGCGTGTGCACGGAGTTCTTACACTGGTTTATCAGCTTTATACAGGCCAAGGGGTGCCAGTTTTCTGCCGGTCACCTAGCTCTATATGCCCAACGTAGTGGAGATGTGTGACACTTTTTCCCTTTCCCAATCTTTGCTGACCAAGAAGGCAGAGAAGACCCCAGGCCTGCCACCCTCAGCTTGGCCACAGCTTCCTGGGTTGGCAGTGGCAAGCCTGTCAAAAGCTTGTAGGCAGGAGACATCCATGCCAGCACTCAAGATGGGGGCTAGCTGGGGCTTTGCAGGGGAGGAGGGCAGAGGGCAGTCCTGGCACACCTCACCGGCCGTGGCAAATAAAACTGCTCTTTCGGCTGGAGTGTGCAATTACACGACAGGCAAGTGCTGGCCCTAGACTAAACTGGGTTGGGGGGAGCTTAGAAAGAGGGAGCAGAGAGGGGATGGAGAGGGGAAAGGTAAACACTCAATGGACCGAGATTTCTAGTTTAAAAAAAAAATGTTAATTAAATCTTTTGCTAGCTTATAGTTTAGGAACCACTTAACGTGCTTTAAAGGACGATGTTGCACGTTGCAGTTGGCAACTACGCGCTGCCACCGCGAAAGATGAGCCCCCACCCCACAGAGAGAGAGAGTTCACAATCAAAGGGGGGGAGCAGTGCATTCGTTTGCCCCCCGCTGCAAAATTTGTAGATCCGGCACTAGAAGACCCACCGTTTCCCACCCGGAAGATGCTTCTGAGTCCTGTTTAAAATTCCCCCACCTCCTCCTCCTCCTCTGTTCTTTGTACCCTCGCCAAGCTCTTGTGGTGTGGAGTTCCACTGGTCAGCCCTAACTCCACCAGACACTGCTTGCTCTGTAGGCAATACGAGGGCCACCCCTGGGACAGGATGCCGCTCAGCCATTCTGCCTGCTTGCCAGCGCTGGGAACTGGAAGCCAGCCACCCAGCCACAACCACAGTCCCAGCCTTTCTCTCGGTTACATCATGGGCCTTTTAGGTGGTTTCATAATATCGTGTTCTCACCACCAGCTTTTTGAGAAAAGGCCGTGCGGCATTTTGGAAAAACTGCCCGTTGGCCTTCAAATCTGGATAGGAGAAGTTTTCTGAATGCAGGAAGCACCTCACAAGGGACAAATCTCAGCTCCTGGACTGGTGGTCTTGCCTGTCCCGAGTTCGAGATTTATCATCTATGAGGTGCTCCTTGAATTCAGAAAAAGTTCTATCCAGTAGAGCTTTATCAAGGTTAGGTCTCGCCAACCGTGTACCCCGAATGAGGAAGGCCCTCACAGTTGTCCTCTCCCTCAATTCTCCTCTTTACCCAACTTAGGCCGGCAGGCAACCAAGGGACACAGTTGCCGACCACACACTCATTTCAAAATGGCTGAAGCACAGTCACTAAAGACCGCCATGATACGACCTGTGAGAAATATATCCCATTTGCTTGATTGATGCTTGGTTTCAGTACTTAGGGAGACAATTCCCCTCTGATACCGTTTCCCAGTAAAGCAAAACAGTTTTGTTTGTTTTTTTACACCCACCCCATGACTAAAAGACCCCACGTACCAAAAACACTGCGGTTGCCACAGCACCTCAGTGAACCACGTAGATACAATCCGGTTTTTTGGACATGGTTTGCAATAAATCACTGTTGTTGTTGTTGTTGTTGTTGTTGTTACTATTTACTGCTACACCTTAAAACTGGGGTCCCAAATGATTTTGGGCCTGGGGCACATTTAGAACCCCCAAAAACTGTTGTAGGGGAGCCTCAAAAGCACGCATTTCACATAAGAAAAGCTGCCAATGCTCAGAAACCCCTCAAGAAAGAAGGCAAAACAGCTACAAACACCCCAAAATGAATGAAAACGCAGACCAAAAAAAGCAGGCAAAGCAGCCTTCTCTAGAAACATGCAACTCTCCCAGCCAAACAAACCCCCACACCACCACAAAAAAATTAAAAAATTAAATTATTGGGAGGGAGAAGGGCGTTATTGGCTTCAAAAGGGTATGGGTCTGAAAGAGATTTTAAAAGGGGGTCTTCCCTTGTGGGTAGGGGTGAAGCGACGTTCCCAAGGCTTTCATCGGTGAAAACAGAGAGTTGCCACGGGATTTTGAAAGGAAGCATTTGTCACACCAAGGGCCATGGTGGCAGGGCCTGAGCACTGCAACGCAGGCGTCCGAGAGGCCCCCTGCCTGACATCCTGGAGAGCTGCTGCCAGTCAGTGTAGGCAATGCTGAACTGGATGGACCCAGGAAGGAAGTGAGCAGTGGCAGCAGGAGGAGGGAACTCACTTCATGGTCTCGGAGTCTGCTGTGCCCGTCACCTGAAGGCCGTAGAACCGCTGCATGGCCGAAATGGCAGCCGTGAGCGACTGTGGGGAGCGCTGAGTGTGCGTCCGAAGGTCTCCGGGGGGCAGGTAGCCATACTGCTGCAGCCAGGCCTGGGGGGAGAAGGAGAAGGGTGTGAGAAGCACAGACGGCAGGAAGGACAGCCGTCCTCACAAGCAGCGTTCAAAATTCCCCAGGCACGTTTTGGTTATTTAAATCCCAACTTTTTCTCCAAGGAGTACATGGTTGACCCCCCCCCCTCAGTTAATCCCGACAACAACCCTGTGAGGTAGGTTAAGGGGCTGTGACTGGTCCAGTGACCTTCATGGCCGAGTGGGGATTTGAACCCAGATCTCCCAGGTCCTAGTCTGGCACTCTTAACGGATCCAGCCCACTGGCTTCCTGGAGCACTTCTGCAATGGGGCAGCTCTATAAATTAAGTAGGTAAATAAAATATGGGGGGAAAGCCAAATGTCACTTAGAAAAGGATCTGAAATATTTTCTTTGAAGCTTGAACCTGTTTTATTCTGGGGGGTTTTATTCGACGTTTCAGTGAGTTGTAAACCACTTTTTGAGATTGTTTCTTTAAAATATAAAGCAGTATAGAAATGAAATGAATAATAATCGTAACGAAAATTCTACCGCAAAAAGGTGCTTAGACATTGCATTGCAGTGACCAGGTTTAAGATGCCATTTGGCAATTAGCTTATATAGTTTGGTCACAAGCGCACTTGTGAAGCCAGAATCACGGCGAAGGGTACACAACCCAAAAAAATGCAGAATGGAAGACTGAGCCACGGCAAATGGTTTCAGGATTTTTTTTCTTTCCTCCGTCCATTTCTACCTATAGGCTTCATTCTCACTAAGATGGTCAAACCTGTGTCTGGGCTGTGCCACCTCAATCTGCCGCAGGGGCTCACCCGACTTAAAACAAAATCCCTTCAGGCAGAAGATGAGCACGGCAAAGAATATTAAGCAGCCGCCTCTCTGATGTGCTTGATATTTTATGCAGAGGGGTTGTTTTCATATGGACAGGCGCTTGGGCCTACGCGCCCAGCCCTTCGACCATCTGAAGTGGTACAGCCCAGTCTTGGCTCACCGCTTTGGTGAGAGCTAGGCCACAGAATCATAGGGTTCGAAGGAACCAGACACAGATAGAGGCCAACCCCTGGCCTCAGAACAAGGTTCCCCACAAATCCCAGCCCTTCTCCTTGCTAGATCCACTCGCCGCATGCAGGCACGCTCTGGATAGCTCAAGAAAAACGAAATAGCTGGCTTCCAGGAGTGGCAGTGGATCAAACAAACTGGGCTGGGGAGCCTGTGGCCTTCAAGACTTTTGCAGGACTACATCTCCCATAATCCTTAGCCACTGGCCACATTGGATGGGGTTGATGGGAGTTGGAGTCCAGAAGGCCAAAGCCTTGACATAAGTTCAGGAACCTCTAGATTACGAATCCATTTACAAAGGACTTGGAGAATGGTGCACGGGGCTCCCCACTATCGGTATTCTGTGCTTCTTCTATCCCAGTGGTAGGGAAGATTTGGCCTCTTCAGATGTTGCCGGACTACAACTCCCATCACCCTTGCCCACTGGTCATGCTCATTGGGGATGATGGGAATTGTAGTCTATCAACGCCCATAGGGCCACATGTCCCCCGCCCCTGTCAGCTCAGCCATTCTATCCTTGGCAAAGACCCACTGCCCAATAATTGCTGGTATCAATCCCACTCAGTGCCTCCATCTTTCAGTATATCTGTCCTTCCCACACTCCTCCCTACATATCAATCCATTTGTGTGTTCTCCGTTGCCTGCTTTGAGGTAGGGCATCCTTTATAAAGGGCACCCCTCAACTATCAACCTTCCCCTCCACATACATCTATCTTTGCGGTTTCGTTTTTACAGTCCAGCGGTATATCAAATTTATGAACTAAACAAATAAAGCTCACAGTGCAATCCTTCTGTTTCCATGTGGTCTGAGGACCTGTTTAGTCCTTTGGATGCCGCCGGACTCCAACTCCCATCAGCATGGTCAATAGCCAGGGATGATGGGAGCTGTAGTCCAACAACACCTGACTGGCCCCAGCATCCTCAGTCCTGATCTATTGACTCCATCGTTCTTTCCTTTCTCTGTCCATCCACTTTTCCTCCCCAATCGCTGCCCATCCACCAACTCATTCCCATACGTTGAACTCATCTTTCTGTCCATCTGCCGATCCGTTAAAAGTATGCTGTGAGCCCAAAGCATCTACCCATTCAGGAGCTGACACGTTGTGCCTCTGCGTGATCGCCTTGCCCTCCTTCCCATCATTCTCCTCTGGATGAAGGGCAATAGCAATGAACAGGGCATGATAAATTCATTCCATCGCTCCCAATACAAAGAGGTGCCAAAGAACCACCTGATCTCAAGAGGAGTCATACCTAGAACAGTGACTCATACAGAAGCACAACAGGGGAGGAATATTAAATATATTTTCAAAATTAAAGGACTACACTTTGGGGAGCTGTGTAAGAGGGTTGGAATTTTGGGAAACCCTGAAATACTCCAAAATAATACCTTCTCCTTATTCTGCCTATCCGTTGCACCAGCTTTCCCCTTCAGCTCAGTCAGTACAGCAGGAGACTCTTAATCTCAGGGTCGTGAGTTTGAGCCCCACGCTGTTCAAAAGATTCCTGCATTGCAGTGGGTTGGACTAGAAGACCCTTGGGGTCCCTTCCAACTCTACAATTATGTGATGATTGTGGCTGCTGCTAAGGGTAACTTATCCCCCACCCTGCCCCCTACCCAGTTCAGTCAGGGGAACATCAAATGCAACCTTGTAAGTTCCACTAATTTCAGTGGGATTTATTAAGTGCTTCCTTCATTTATCAGTTGCTTTGTGTGTCAGCTCCTGCCAGGCACACAGGCCTTGTGGCTGTCTCAGTTCCTCCCCCCCTCACCGCCCCACTGCTACCCTTCCATTGATCTTTACAGTGAATCACTCTGTCTGCAGCCATTTCCAGGCATGGTGACCCCTGGTAAAGCAGGCTGGGCAAGGCTCTCCTCAGATCTAAGACGCCTGGGATCAGATCTTCAGATGCTGGTCTCTACAATGCTTTGGGGTAAGGGGAGCTGCTCTTGTGGCGAGACTGGAATTGAGCAGCATGAAAAAGAGAAGAGCAGGAAGAAGAAGGGGAAGGGGGGGTCCGTCTCTACAAGGAACTGTGGTTCAGGATTGACACTCATTATAGATCATCTCCTTGCGTAACACCAGGTGATTCAAAGGGGATGTTGCTCAGAGGGAGAAACCCAGGAAACAAGCAGCAAATGAATTATTGTGGGGAAGAGAGAGAGAAGAGATGGGAAAGGAGAAGTGTTAACCCTTTGTGATGCGAAGAGGTTTTGCAATGGCGATTCTCCCACCTCCTCAAGATGCAACCGCATGGCCGGATAATTTAACAGGGCCTCCTAGCCTGTCAATCCATTTCCAGACAGCATAAGTATGGCAGGTCTTTCCTGATGTCTAGCCCCGGTGCCTGCTCTTTACTCGGAGGTAAACTGCCCTCTGCACAAGGGAGGTGTCATTTAGCTACAGAGAGAAATGTTTCTCCCTCTCTCGGAAGACTAGAACTCAGGGGCACCCCGTGAAAAATCGGCTGAGATGGCAGACAGTGCAACTTGCAAATTTTTAAGCAGCGAGGTATGGCAATGGCCAGCTTGGCTTGGAGGACATCAGAGGGGCAATCATCCACATTCCCAGAGGGAAAGAGAAGCCTGTCTGTGATTATTGGCCACGACAAATGAAATACTGTAGAACCTCCAGGCTTAGGAGCAGTGTACCTCTCTCAATGCCAGCTGCTGGAAGGGCACAAATGCAGGAGAGGGCTATTCTTGCTTACACGCTCTGCTCGCGAGTTTCCTGGCCACCCCTAGAAAGAGGATGCTGGATGAAATTGGCCTGATCCAGCAGCGCTCTTCTTCTATTCTGGTGTTCTTATCATGGCTGGTAGCCATTGGCAGCCCTGTCCTTGGAACACCCAAATTTTGGCTTTGATACAGTGAGTGATACAACACAGCTGCTGCTCCTCTTTCTGCAAGTTTTATTTTTAATAGCTGTCAAACAATCCAACAGTTTTTTTTAAAGAAAAACACGCTGATTAATCACCTACCTTTTAACCAATTCATCAGCTGATTAAAGCCCACTAGGGAGGGTTATTGTTTTTATTTTGATTATATATTTTGTGGTTTTATATTTGGATTTTGTTCTGTGTATAAGGAGGTATATAAATTCAATAAATAATAATAACAACACACTGACCCGGCTTAGCCATGGTTTATTGTGCGAATGCACAAACATGCAGGTTTCCTGGATAGCAGATTGTGACCACTTCTCCCCCTGCACTGCTGTTTGCTAAGCCATGGTTTGGCTTACCATAATGTCTGAACATGGCCTTTTGAGTTGCAACCAAGGTTTGTTCTATGGTTTTACCGTTCATGGTTTGTCCGGAGTATGATAAACCACAAGTCTGGGATCAGACATAATAACACTATGCCAAACCATAGCTTCACTCACAGCAGCAGCAGCAGCAGCAGCAACAGCAGCAGGGCCAGAAAAGGAACAAAACAGCCACAACCTAGGAATCTGTTTGCTCTTTCCCACTTAAACCATGGTTTGCGGCTTAGCGCTTTGGGTACACTGAGCCAGTGAGATGTACTTTGAAGTAAACACACACATGACTGCACTGTTAAGTTTTAAGAAACTTAGCAATTTAGGATGGTTTGACCGCTGTGGCCTTTCTTGAACAGCAGTAGACTGGCCACCCTGATCTCTAGCACCCTCCAGCTTGGACTACTATAATGTGCTATGCATGGGGCTGCCCTTGAATACAGTTCAGAACCTTTATCTAATACAGAATTCACCTGCTAGCAATCTACATGGTTTATCTAGAGACATATGACATCAACTCTGAAGGAACTACGCTGGCTCCCTATTCACCAGATATGATAAGCCAAGGGCTGTCACTTGGGAGGCTGGAGCGAGCTTGTTTTCTCCTGCTCTGGAGGGTAGGACTCGAACCAATGACTTGAAATTACAAGAAAGGAGATTCCGACTCAACATCAGGAAGAACTTTCTGACCGTAAGAGCTGTTTGGCAATGGACCGGTCTCCCTCGGAAGCTTGTGGACTCTCCTTCCTTGGAGGTTTTCAAGCAGAGGTGGGATGGCCATCTGTCATGGATGCTTTAGATGAGATTCCTGCATTGCAGGGGGTTGGACTGGATGACCCTCGGGGTCCCTTCCAACTCTACAATTCTATGATTCTATCACAGAGACCAGTTAAGGCAATGCTGCCCTAAATCAACCTTCACCAACCTGGTGCCTGCCAGATGTTCTGCACTCTCCATCACCCTTTAGCCCCAGCCAGCATGACGATGGAAATTGTACTCCAAAACACTTGGGAGGACACAAAGTTAGCAGCATCTGCTGTATAAGAACCTGGGGTTCAAATATCTGCAGCAGTGCCTCCTCTTGTGCCAAGCTGCTTGAGCTCTTAACTTCACCAGAAGAGATCATTTTCCACGCTCCACTAAAGGAGAAGAATACTATGCATGCACAATCTTATATGTGCTTACTCAGAAGTAAGGTGGTGTAGTGGTTAGAGCGTTGGACTAAGGCCTGGGAGACCAGGGTTCAAATCCCCTCTGTCTTTGAGCTCGTTGGGTGACCTTGGGCCAGTCACTGTCTCTTAGCCTAAACTACCTCCCAGGATAAGATGAGGAAGGGGGGAAACCATGCTACCTTGAGGAAAGGTGTGATATAAATCAAAGCAAGTATTTGATGGGCCTCACTCCCTAGTAAGTGTGCTTAGACTTGCAGCCTAAACCTTCTTCCTGGTATCTTTGGCCTTACTTATGAGAGTTAAAGTCAAGCAAGTGGGCGCAGGGAAATGGGGACTTTAGGGTCAAAGTGAGCAGGAATGTATACATTTCTATACATAAAGGCCTTGTGTGCGTGTTTTTTTCCAGAAACACACCCCCTTAAGGCAAAGATTTTAAAAAAGAACTTGGAGCAGGCCCAGGTGATGATGTCAAGGAGCCTGACAAATTTCGACACCCTCGGGCGTTGCCAATTATTTTCTTGCTTTCCTATCCGTCCATGACGCGGCCCCCCCCCCAAATTTCCCTTGCTCTACTCGCCAACGTTGGGTATAAAAAAAGACCCCGTGCCCCCGCTTTTTTCCGCTTGCTCTCCCTTCGCACTCCCTTCCCTCGCTTCGGGATGGAGCGGTCCCGGTCCCTAAAAAAAAGTCAGCGTGTCTCATCCCTGAAGTCTCAAAAATATCCACTGGAAGAGAAAGAGACACAAACAACCCATCGCCCACGCAGCCTTTGGGTACAGTAACCGTCCTGCCCTCCTCCTTCGTTTCATCCTAGGCCGGAGCCTTCCTTAGAGTGAATTCCCCAGCAGTCCCCGGGCCTTCGCTCTTGTCCGAGCAAACTTGCAAACTTCCTCGAGGGTTCAGACAAGGCCCTCTTTTGTCTCGTCCCTCCCCACATCCTCATTCCTGGCATTCGGACCGAGTGGCTTAAGGTCACAGCCGCCAGCCCCCTTTCAGAGCTGGTACCGCCACTTCCCTGAACTGTTCTTTCCTCTGCCTTCCTATGCTGGGTCCATTTCCTTTTCTTCTTCTTATTTTTTTTTCCCAATTGTAAAATTGGCTGACAACACCCACATGAAAAGCTGCCCTTTTCCTGCCTGGGTTCCTTTCCCATATTCCTCTCTCTCTCAATCTCTCTCTCTCTGCATTCATTTTTTCTTCCAAACTTATCACAACAATTACGTTACAAGGTAAAAGACATCCTTCCAGTTGCATCTTCTGCCGGCCACCATCATTCTAGCCCTCATTGATCCCTAAGTACTGTACTTCACAGCTCTTTCTTCCAAACCAGCCACCAACAGCCAGACTTCTTTGTTCCTCTGAGGACATTTCAGGACTTGATTCGGGTTCTTCACCCTTAACATAAAATATTCCCAGCTACCACAAAAAGTGTGTGTGCGTGTGTGCGTGTGTTTCATCAGCAAAAGTTGCTTGGATCGGCAAGAAAACCCAAGGAACAAAAAGAAAAAAACAGAGAAAGAAAGGAACTGTAACAATAACAGACAACCCGTCAAAAGCCAAGGAAAAGTTGGAAGGAGACCAAGGTGGTTTGTTTGGGGTTGTGTTGTTTTTTCCCCCCTTCAAGGATTGCGTAACTGAGAGCAGTGTGATCAAGAAAGAGGGAAGGAAGATGGAAGAATGATGGATGGGGAGCCTGAGATATGTATGGCTAAATGGAGAAATATGGATGAGAGAGGTTCAATGGGTGTCAGAGAGATGGCAGACTAAGAAGTAGATAAGGTTAGATGATTGATGGGCAGGTGGAAACTTTTTTTTAAAGGGAGCTGAAAGTGGTTTGAGACAGACTTCACTCTCTCCGGTGTACAGTATACACATAATTCTTTTGTCTGGCTGAGTGAGGCAAAAAAAAGGGGGGGTGGATGATGAGTGTGACCACCACAAGTAGCAATCCCTCTTTCAAGCTCCCTTCAAAACAGTGGATGTAGAGAGAGATATAATCGGACAAGCAGACAGATAGATATGGGAATACAGGGAGGGAGTTTGAGAACAAAGTGGGCAAAGGAAATGGGTCACAATGAAAGAGGGAATTATCTGCTTTTTGCGAATGGCGAAGGCTCAGAAGCAAGGAATGAATTGTGATTTAGCATTACTTGATTTATAAAAGGAGCAGGGAGCCAGATCAAATAACAGAAAGGAAGGAAGAGATTGCATGACAATCTGACGGACTGTTGCAAGCTGCCTGGAGAGTGCGTGAACCCAAGTACATAAATGCAAATAAATAAAACTTTAAAAGTACATAAACAAAGGGGTAGGGAAAGGAACAGGCAGGCTGGATTTCCATCCACTTTAGTGGAGTTTAAGCTGCAATATTTCTCCAACAGGGAAGAGAAAAGGTTGTGAAAGAGAATAAAGGCCTTAAAACTTAAGTGATTTTGGTAGACATTAATAATGGGGGGGGGGGGCAAGAAGGCATGAAAGTATTTAAGCTGATGGTCAAAATCAAGGAAGAAAGGGAACTTGCATCAAAGGGACAGCCATCCAAAACTGGAACACGAAAGCGCAGGGAAGTGAGGGAATGGGGAAGGTTGGCAAAAGAACGAATGGAACAGAAAATGCCTTGGCATAGAAAACACCACCTCTCCGTCCAGCTGCAGAACACATCCAAGAAAAGAGGGGAGGGGGTGAACACAAAGGATGGTAAAAGAAAAAAGCAAGGGAGGAGTAGATGGAAAGAACAGCTGGAGAAGGAATGTGAATAAAAGAATAGGAGCAAAGGTGATGGGAAGTTTGGCAGAAGGGAGATACAGGAAGGAAAATTCAGAACGTGCAAGGGGCGTCTCAAGAAGAAAAAGGAAAGGGGGGAAATCAGGAGTGGTTGAAAAAGGCCATATTGACCACCAGGGAAGGGTGGGTGTCAGCAGCTTCCTAAAAGGAGGAGTGCTGTGGAAGGCAGAACACATACAAAGGAATTTGCAAAAAGGAAGGCAGAAATATTGAACTGCAAACAGCAATCAAGCAAAGGAGGGGAAATCAATATATAAGCCCAGTCAACGGGAAGAGGTGAAGGCTCTGTCATTGGAGAGATGGAAGAATCCTGTTTAGGTGGAGGGGAGCCACTTGGTTGACAAATAAGTGGAGAATAACGTGTGCCAAGCTTAAAGCGAATGAGTGTGGCAGAGGCCAAGGGAGAGAGAGAGCAAAGGAGAGGTGGGGGATGGAGCCATCTCTGCAGCGGACAAGTGGAGACAAGAACATCTAAGAATGGAGCATTTAAGAGAACTTAGCAGGAGGGAAAGGCACGGAAGGGCACAGAAGGAAGGAATGAGAAACCTGGGCTGGCAGAGGAGTGCAGAATGCAAGAGGGACAGAGAGAGAGAGACAGAGAGAGAGCGAGAGAGAGAGAGAGAGAGAGAGAGAGAGAGGGGGGTGAGAGAAGAGTGAAACAAGGGGGAAGTCTACTGCGGGCGCAAGAGAATGAGAGAGCGAGGCAGAGGGCAGGAAGAAGGGAGTGGGAAAGCCAGCAAGTGAAGGGGTGGAAATAAGGGGGGGGATCTTCTCCAATGGGTCTCATTCATAGCAAAAATAATAATAATAAAGGTTTCCCGGAACAAAAGCGCACCAAGAGGGAACGCGGAGGAATGAACTGTCCGGTAAGGAAAAGAAAAGGAGGAAAAAAACGTAGAGGAGGAGGAAAGCAGAGAGCAAAGGAGCGGGGAAGGCAGGCGGGTGGAGGGATGCAAGGGAAGGAACGGAGAAGCAGGTCGGGCAGAGGAAAGCCTGGGAAATTGAGAGAGAGAAAGAGGAGGGAGGCACGGAGGAAAGCTGGCCAGGAGGAGCTGGCATTACCTCTCTTCCCCCCCCTTCCCTCGATTTTGCAGGACACTCACCTCGGGGCTGAAGCGGGAGGTGGAGGATCCGCGGGGCAGGAGGGCGCTCAAGGCCACGGCGAGGGGCAGCAGCCGGAGGAGGGCGAGCCACGGACACATGTTGCTTCTCCCCCCGAGTGTGGCGCTCTGTGGCGATCGCACTCACTCGAAAGCCTTTTTTTTCTCTTCCCCCTCTCCCTTCTCCCGTTGTGCAAAAAAAAAAAAGTTGCTGGTGTCGAGTTTCTCTGCCCCTCCCTCCTTCCCTCCGTCTCTCCTCTCCTCTCCCCTCCTCGCGCTGCTTTTCCCTCGCTCGCTCCCTCCTTCCGCCCCGTCTCTCCCCCTTGCCCAAAGTGGAGACGTGGTCAGGCGCGGGGTCTGGCTCCAATTAGAGGGTTGCGAGGAGGATGGAGAGAGAAAGAGAGAAAGAGAGAAGATGATGGGAGGAGGGAGGGAGGGAGGAAGGAAGGAAGGAGGAAAAGAAAGGAAAGGAAGAAAGCCAGAGAGCCTCCAATCCTGCATGCGCCTGCGAGGCAGCAAAGCCTATTGAACTCAACTTCTGAGTAGAGGAGGATCGCTGCACATTGCGACCGAAATGCATGCATGCATGCTCTTTCCCGCTTCCACCACCTCTCTTTTCCCATCCCCTGGTTCTTCCCTCTGCGCTGAACTTTTAACACCTTTAAGCCCCCCTCTTCCGGGCAGGAACTTACCTTCGCCTTAATGTTACTACATCGACTTCTGTTGCATGCACACGCCGCCTTTCTTACCGAGGAGCTCAAGGCGGCATGCATACATGGTTCTCTCCCGCTGTCACCGTCGCCTGCTCACAACAATCCTTAAAAGTTAGGTTAGGCAGTGAAAGAGCGAGATTGAACCAAAGTCACCTCCTGAGGCTCATGGCTGAGTGGGGATTGAACCCCAGTCCAGTGCCGGATTTATGTATAAGCTAAACAAGCTATAGCTTAGGGCCTCACTCTCTTGGGGGCCCCCAAAAAAATTAAAGGAAAAAAACCCTTGATGTACATTTCCAAAATATAAGATAAAAAACAAATAAAGTAAAACCTACATACAGCAACAGTGTTTTGTGTTGTGTAGTAGGCTCCTATTTTGTTGTGTGCAAATGGCTTTAGATACCTATAAATGACCATATAGCATATATTCAACACAAAAAAAACAGCGAGAATTTGTTGTTGACAAAGGACAGTTGGATATATAAAGGGCCCCATTACCTTCAGTAGCTTAGGGCCTCATCAAACCTAAATCTGGCCCTGCCCTGGTCTCCCAGGTCCTAGTCCTACACTCTAACCACTACCCCACATTGCCTTTCTGGTCTTTCTCTATCATGCTACTGCTCTTCGTGGTGGTGGTGGTGGTGTTATGCCATCACTGTGCCTGGCAAAATTATTATTATTATTATTATTATTATTATTATTATTATTAATTTATTATTTAATAATTATTTCATTTAATTATTATTTCATTTAATTATTATTTCATTTATTCCCAGCCACTCTGGGTGGCTTCCAGCACATAAAAATTGTAAAGCATTAGACATTAATGTAAAACATTATTATTGTTATTATTATTATTATTTACACAGCTTGGGTATTCTCTGAATGTAGAGCAATGTGTAAATCCTGAAATTAATTAGGTAATCAAATAATAGAATCATAGAGCTGGAAGGGACCCCGAGGGTCATCTAGCCCAACCCCCCTGCAAGGCAGAAATATTTTGCCCAACATGGGGCTCGAACCCACGACCCTGAGATTAAGAGTCTCATGCTCTACCTACTTGAGAGGGAGGAAGAAATTCAGATCTAGAAAGGAGACTGGAATTCCCCTCTGAGGAAAGGTTGCAGTATGTGGGGCTTTTCAACTTAAAGAAAAGGCAAGTAGAGACAACAAGACGACAGTTTATGTAAAATTATGCAAGTCATGGAGAAAAGTGGTTAGAGGGTATTTTCCCCCCACCCCCTCATAATGCTAGAACTTGCAGACACCCAAAGAACATGGGATGCGGGTGGCGCTGTGAGTTAAACCACAGAACCTAGGGCTTGCCGATCAGAAGGTCGGCGGTTCGAATCGAGCTCCCATTGCTCAGTCCCTGCTCCTGCCAACCTAGCAGTTCAAAAGCATGCAGTGCAAGTAGATAAATAGGTACCGCTCTGGTGGGAAGGTAAATGGCGTTTCAGTGCGCTGCTCTGGTTCGCCAGAAGCGGCTTAGTCATGCTGGCCACGTGACCCGGAAGCTGTCTGCGGACAAACACCGGCTCCCTCGGCCAGTAAAGCGAGATGAGCGCCGCAACCCCAGAGTCGTCCACGACTGGACCTAATGGTCACGGGTCCCTTTACCTTTAAAGAACCTGAAGGTTGAAGAATTTGGGTTGGAGCAGGGTAGGTTAACAGGGGGTGACAGCGGCCACTCCCCGGGAAACAGCTTCAACTGGCCGGAGGCGAGGGTAACCGATGGGTCTCTCAAACCCTCAGTGAGTTAGGGATTTCCTCTGTAGGTGCAAACAGGCTCTGGCAGATGGAGAGGACAAGACCGAGAGGGGGTCCAATGGTCAAGAAAGCGGTTTCTGCATGTCTTGTAGAGGGAAATGAAGGGCAGGTGGGGCTCGCCCACCTGGGAACGTAGCCCATCTAGGAGAAGGAAAACTCTGGTCCTAAACCTCCGCTATCTTGTGGGATATCTTCAGATGAAAGGGCTAAGGAGTAAACCCTACTCAGATCTGGAGTGGAGTCCCTCAGGGGGTTGGATGGCATCTTATATGCCTCCTTCCAGCAACTCCTGCAGCCAAGCTGGTGCCAATTGTCTTGTTCTGCTTTCCTTTGGACCACAAAAGTGAGACCGGGTCAAGGGGGGGTGTACCTTGTTGTCTGGCCAGTCCAGGACCTCCATACACACTGCCCAGGCTTGCACCCCAGACAGGTCGCTTGAGTGCTGCTAAAACAGCAAAAACAACATGGGAGGCAGCCGTTATGAGTTGCCGGTCTCTGCAGCCACAGCAGGTGCTGTGATCCTCCAGAGGTTTGACTTCGCCCCTGGAGGCACGGTCCATTGTCTCTCAAGAGACAGACATATGCCAGCACCCACCCAACATTTCTATAGCATGAGGCGTAAGAGGAGAAATGTTCAAAGCAGGACCGGGCAGCTGGGATGCTGCTTTCTTTTCCAGTGAACAAAAAAAAAATGCTATGGCCTGGGATTCTGCGTCTACCTCTGGGAGCAATGCGCTTCAAGCCAGAGCTCACCCCACACCCAGATTTCAGACCAGGGAGGAGGGCTGGGCTGAGCGAACCGGTGGTCTTGGCTTCCAGAGAAAGTGAGGAAATGGTTGGAGCCAAAGGACCTTCCTGGGGTTCTGTTCCGCCGAGCTGTTAAGACAAACATGCTACAATGCGAGGGTTGCTTGGCGAGGTCCTGCTCCAGCTGCTCTGCCACGGAGGTTCGCCTGAGCATCGTCTATTTCAGAAGTTGCACGGCAGCCTTTCTTAGCAGGGCAGACAGGTGGCCGTCTACGAGAGCCGGTGACTCAGACGCACGAATGGCCTGCGCAAACCCAGATATCCCTAATATCCGCTTTGCGGGAGGATGCGAAACGTGAAGTCATTTGGGGGCTTCCTTCCTGATGAGGGTGGATTGTTCAGCAGCGCTGGGTGACTGGCAGAAGCCAGCCAGCACTGGCCGATTGCCAAATCCTGGGCAAGGGAATTCTCCCTGTGCCACACCTGAGGGTTATGGGATGGCCGCTCCCATTTGAGGCAGCCCACATTGCACCGTCCCTCACCACTCTGCCTCTTTTAAGAGGGTCTCTCTTTCCACAGAGGGAAAACAAACTCTGCCCTGATTTCTAGGGCAAAGCCAACTCTGTTCTGGAAGGGTAATTCCAGGTATGCGTGCTGTGGACTTTGGCATCGCTTTATCACCCCACACGTGAAACACACACACACACACACACACACACACACACCCCTACCTTTGAGCTGAAACTTTGGTTCCAAGAACTAAGGGCCCTCAGAAGTTCAGGGTTGGGGGGGGGGAGAGAGCAGCAGCCCAGGAAGAGGGCATTGTCTGTGGCAGCCTCTTAAGTAGGCTATTTCCTCCTCAAAGAGTTGTATCCTGGCACTTTCATTATGCACTTTCCGTTGAATGCTGAAGGTGCAGGTCTTTGCTCTTCCTGGCCTTGGAAACTATATAGAAATAGGTACAGGGATATAGATGGCCCCCCTATTACCTTACCTGCAACTTGCTTTTAACTGACATTAATATTACATTTATACACCCCTGTAATCTACCCTGAGGCTCTATGGTGAAGGGGAGGGAAGAAGTCACCATCATAACCCAATTACCAAATACAGTCAGTTCTGCAGTGCTACAAGTATTGTTTAGAAATGTGACGCGAATCCAGTTTTTCTCCCTCTCTCCTAATGCTAGGGCTGCGGACAAGAGCTGGCGTCCGTCTGTCTCGGGAGACCGTGGTAAAGTGCGCCTTTGGGGATGAAGTCAAACCATTGGAGAGTCACGGCGCCTGTTGTGGCTGTAGGGACCAATACGGGAGAGACATGTTTATTGCAGCCAGGGCAGATCAAGACATCCGGTTTCGCTGTTGCAGGTGCAGCAGGGAATCTCTTTTCTCTGCGCTCCTCCCCGCAGCCATTCCTCCTCTGGTCACTGCTGTGGATGCACGACCTGTCTGTCTGTCTGTCTGTCTGTCTCCTGGTTCTGTGGTCGTCTGCAAGGAATTCCCACATGGCTGGGGGTTGATGTTGCCAGCCCTCATGTCGTGTTTGCAGACATCTTTGTAACGCAGAATTGGTCTGCCGACAGGCCTGGTACCTGAAGCCAGCTCCCCGTAGAGCACGTCCTTGGGGGATCCTGCCCTCTTCAATTCTGTGTACATGACCAAGCCAGTGTAGACGGCCCTGAGACAGGAGTGTGAACACGCCTAAAGCACATTCAAAGCACTTTCTCCCACCTTCCAGAAGCTCCACTCAGGGGCGTAGCGAGGGGGGCAGGCCGCCCCGGGTTCCATAATGGAGGGGGTGACAAATTAGCAAGGAATTGGTTTTTTTTGGGGGGGAAATGAAAAAAAATATAGCTATATATGAAATTATATAGCTATATATGACATTTCATGCATATCGGTTAATATCTTGACCCTCCTCCACCAAAATAGCTGTTCACTTGGCTGTTTTCCTAGGTCATGAAGGCTGAAATTTCAGTTCAGAGAACACTTACTGTTCCCAACCCTAACCCTGTGGAAAGCCATCTAATTAGACTTTGAGAGGTTTTTAGGAGGTAATTTAATTATTGTTTGATTTTATACCAATGTTATGTATCTGGTGTTAGCCACCCTGAGCCTGACTTTGGCCGGAGAGGGTGGGATATAAATAAAAGGGTTTTTTTATTATTACTTGTTATTATTCCTTTGTAAGAAAATATGAAATAACGTAAAACCATTTTTGCGGGGGGGGGGTGTCAATGGGGGGGTTGACAAGAAATTTTCTGCACCGGGTACCACCTGACCTGCCCATGTCTTGGGGGGGGAGTGACAAAATTTTTTTTGCCCCCGGGTACCAATTTACCTACTAGCTACGCCCCTGGCTCCACTTGTTAATTGCAAATATGTGTGCAGAGGCTGAGAGGACAGCACTCTGTGCGTTCTCAGAGGCCGCCTTTACTTCCACATATCCAACCGCTTCCCGCAGAAAGGGTGTGGCCAAAGCTTGAGATGCAGGGCTAAGTGGGTGTGGTCAAAGGAGGAAGCGGTGGAGTTAGCGGGCCAAGAGGTGTCCAAAGCTGGCATCACTGCCTTACTGCCTCTGGTGGGTTTCAAGACATCCAACCATCACTGCTGCCATTTTATTGGAAAAGGAGGAGGAGTTAATTTAAAAACCAAAGGACAAAAATATTGCCCAAACTTCTGCAAGCACAATTCTCGATGTTAGTGAATCAAGAGATTGAACAGAAAATTAAACTAATGAAACAGGATTTTTTTTTTTTTTTTGCCAATAAACCAGGTAAATGGTTAGCACGGGCAGCTTAAAAGAGAACCTGCGGCCTTTCAACAGGACTAATAGGAAGGAAATCGAAAGGGTGTGTCGGGGAAGCAAGTCAAGTCAGTGGAGGATGTTGATTTTGCAAATGATGTGGGCTTCCCCTCTCAGCAAAAAATTATTCCCCCCTCCTTCTCCCCCCATCCTGCATGTCTCCCTCTGATCCTCGTCTGCTCCCCTGCTGGGTGGGGACACTGGCTCCTGCAGTTGACTCAGCAAACACTGATTTTTGCTGAGTTGGAAGAAGAGAGCCTCCTCTTGGCCATTTCAGCCAAAGTGGGGGAAGTGGTGAGAGGACCTGGGGGCATCTCTCTCTCTCTCTCTCTCTCTCTCTCTCTCTCAGCTCTGCCTTCTCTAGCCCGCAAGATCCCTCCCGGATCAAGGGATGGAATTCAAGAGTCCTGCATCCTGTGTTTCTCTCTCCCACTGGGGAGCTTAGCTATAACTTGGTAACCACCAAAACAAAACCCATTAGTCCTGGTGGCCCCTAGCTCCCTTCCTCTCCCCTCCCCCCCCCGCCACTGCACCCCCCTCCATTTCACCCCCAGGCCGGTAGCTGGGACTGAGGAATCCTGCTTCTCTGCCTACCCCGCCCCCCAACCCATCAAATGACCTCCTTTTGCAATCTCATTACACCCACCACAAATATCTACATCCTTCCTCCCAGGTATGGTGGGTGGTGGGTGGGTGGGGGCTCAGATTTAATCTGTGTGATCACTGGAGCGTGCTCCCCCTTCCTAGAGAACCCCAGGAGTCCTGGGACCCAGCCAGCACAAGAAAAGAAGAGAAAATGCATAGGGCAAAGGAGAAAGAGGAAGTGGGAAACCTTAAAAAAAATTTAAAATCTGGGATCAGCAAAATGTAAACGCCAGGAACCACGTCTGGAGACCGACAGCGAGAGATCCAAGTTCCATGGAATGGAGGGGGGGGGATGAGAGAGAGAGAGAGCGGTGTGTGTGTGTGTGTGTGTGTGTGTGTGTGTGTGTGTGTTGCTCTTCATGCAGAAGATACTTTCGGGAAAAGGCCATAGCTCTCTGTTAGCATTAGGGTTAGGATTCCATAGACATGCACTTAAAAGAGAAGGCAATACCTAGCAGCTTTCGTAAGAACAGAAGAGTCTCATGGATCATGCCAATCGTGGCCCTTCTAGTCTAGCATCGTGTACTCACAGTGGCCAAGCCTGTGGGAAACCTGCAAGCAGGATTTGAGAACAAGAGCCCTCTCCGCTCCTGAGGTTTCCAGCAACTGGTATTCAGAAGCATTGATGCTAGCTAGCCCTCTCCTCCATGAATTGGCCCAGTCCTCTTTTAAAAGAGTATAGCGTCTAGATCAAGGGAAGTAATAGTACCACTATATTCTGCTCTGGTCAGACCTCACCTGGAATACTGTGTCCAGTTCTGGGCACCACAGTTCAAGAAGGATACTGACAAGCTGGAACGTGTCCAGAAGAGGGCAACCAAAATGGTCAAAGGCCTGGAAACAATGCCTTATGAGGAACGGCTTAGGGAGCTGGGTATGTTTAGCCTGGAGAAGAGAAGGTTAAGGGGTGACATGATAGCCATGTTCAAATATATAAAAGGGTGTCATATAGAGGAGGGTGAAAGGTTGTTTTCTGCTGCTCCAGAGAAGTGGACACGGGGCAATGGATTCAAACTACAAGAAAGAAGATTCCACCTAAACATTAGGAAGAACTTCCTGACAGTAAGAGCTGTTCGGCAGTGGAATTTGCTACCAAGGAGTGTGGTGGAGTCTCCTTCTTTGGAGGTCTTTAAGCGGAGGCCTGACAGCCATCTGTCAGGAATGCTTTGATGGTGTTTCCAGCTTGGCAGGGGGTTGGACTGGATGGCCCTTGTGGTCTCTTCCAACTCTATGATTCTATGATTCTATGAAAACGATCTAGGTTGGTGGCCATTACTGCCTCCAGTGGGAGGGAGTTCCATAGTTTAACTATGCTCTGCATGAAGGACTTTCATCTATCCTGAATCTTCCAACATCCAGCGTCACTGAATGTCCATAGTTTCTAGTGCAATGAAACGCAGGGGGGCAACTATTCCCTATCCACTTTCTCTATCTCCGGAAAAACAACCTATCAAAGAACGTGTTGAGGGCATTTTACCACTGTACGGTAGAAAGTGTACTAACCTATGGTCTGTGTGTGTGGTTTGGGAGTGTGGTTTGGGGGAAAGAACAGCACTGTCCAGGGTTGTAAAGACAGCGGAGAGGATAACCAGGTGCGCTCTTCCCACTTTGGACGAAATTTATCCCTCCATGTGCTATAAGAAAGCAACAGACATTGTGCAGGATAGTGTGCACACCGGAAATGATCTTTTTCAGCTTCTGCCTTCTGGAAGGAGGTATAGGGTCATAAAGACCAGGACCAGCCGCCTGAGAAATAGCTTCTACCCAAGAGCGATTTTTGTTCTGAATGCAACAAAAGGCAGTCTGTGAGGGCCCAGTCTGTACTCAGATGTGGGGTATCAGAGTTTTAGGGGTAAATTAGGGGAGGTATCAGAGTTTTTAGGGGGTTATTATGCAGAGGTGGGATGGGTGGGGATAGCAGGTTGATAGTTGTAAGTTTGATGTAGATGTTCAATTTCATTGTTCCGCATTGGACAACGACAATAAAGATTATCCTATCCTATCCATAATTTTAGAAAATTTTATCATGCCACCTTTTACTGGCCTTTTCTCTAAAAAGTCCCAAATGCTCCAAAAAATACTTCGAGAGTGCAGCTTGCCTGTTTGGAAATAGTGCACAAGGAAGGGGGGGATCGCTGTTCCGAATTCATTTGAAAGGACTCCCCTCTAACTCGGTGGGAATGGCCTAGGTTTAGGTTGGTGTGTGATGTGAGTGGAAGTGCACTCTGCACATGGTCAAAGATTGTCTTGCCTTTATAATGGCTTGCATGTTCCAGCTCCAAAGTGCTGGGGCTCATATCTTATTATTTGACTGTTATGTTATATTTATTATAAATTCATATCACCCTTATTCAAAGGAGCTACAGTTCCTTCTTCTCCTCCCCTCCCCCCATTTTACTCTCACCACAAACCTGTCAGGTAGGTTCTGCTGAGCAATACTGACTCATTCAAGGTGACATTAAACCCTGTGCCACAGAATGTTTGTCCCGTAGTAGTTAATCCTGGCTCCATTACTGCATTCCGATCCTTTTGCAGAAGAAGTTGTGTGAAAAATCCCAGCTACTTGGTAGCTAACCTTGAAATGTATCTACAAGCCCCCACCCTCTTTGAGCCCCTAGGAAGTCCCTGCTAAATGGCAATTGCCCAGTCAGTCTATAAAATAAGTGAAAATTAGCACCGATGCATAAACAATCCCTTACCAAGTGCATTCATGAGCCCTGGTTAGGGGAGAAATCCTGCGCACTGTAAACTAGATCCTAGACTCTGAGGTATCATGGCAAGCTAGTATAGATAATAGTGGAATATTTATCTATTGGTTTCGGTGAGGGCCTGATTTAGTTTTGCACATGCCACTGTGGCAAGTTAGTACCACTGGGGTTTCATTGCTGCTGCTGTTTTGGTCATCAAACTGCCTAGGTGTGCCAGAGTGGAGCGGCAAGTGCTAGAAGCTAGTTGGGACATAAATGCGCTCCCTGCTTCTGATGTTAGCAGGAATGGGTTAGCACACTCCGTTGCCTGCTTGCATTCAGTAAAAGTATATATTAATCATCCAGATTATTCTGGGGCAAGCAGAAGAAGAAAGAAAAAAGAAGGGCGAAACAGCTGGGGAGAGACAATGATGGATGAGATGCAAGGGTTAAAGCTGGCAATAGGAAACGGGGGCGATGGGGGGAGGAATGCAAGCAGCAGAAGCAGCGGCCTGAGCAAGCAAATTTGAAACCTGCAATTTGAGGCCTGGGGTGGCGCTTGGCTCGCTTCTTGTCCCGGCTTGCAGAATCGCGCCGAAGCCGCTAGATGGCGCCAAACGCTGGCCAACGGCGGAGTCCGGGAAGGGGAGGAGGTTGGGATTAGGAGCGCCCACTCTTAAAAGGACAGACCCACATAACCTCGGACAATTGGGTGGGTTTGGGAGGTGAAATGGTATTTATTCCCCCCCAGGGCAAGCAGGATCACAAAAAGGGGTGCTTACTCTTCCGCTCGATCCTTTTCGATGGGAAGGATTCAGAAGGAGGGGGGGGGAGGAATTGTTTGAAAGATCAGGTTTTCATGTAAACACCGGTGTCACTCCGGTTTAATGCCCCCTATTGCCTTTTGTGGGTCCTGCTTCGTTTTCGGGTCGGGAGACTCTCTCCCTCTCTCTCTTTTTTCCTTTTCTGAGTATATTTCCCCACCGGGGTTGGGGTGTGTGTAAATGAAATGCAAAAAATTGCTGGCAGTGCCACGAAGTAGTTAAAAAGAGGAGGAGGAGGACGGGTGTGCGTGTGAAAACAGGAATGAGGAAAGGGGAGGGTCAGGAAGGAAGGGGTCACGTGGCTGGCCCCTCCACCTCCCCCACCCCGCGCTCCTCCCCGCCACGGGCTGAGAAAGTTGCAAAGGCAGGAAGTGGGAAGGAGGAAACAAAAGTTTGCAAACATTCGGGGCGGAGAGGACGCGTCCTCTGCAGCGCCAGCACCAGGGGGGGGGGTGAAAAAACACCCCGGAAAAACAAGAAACCCCGGCGAGGAGTCGTCGGAACGGGGCGCCACGAGGCCCGAGGCCGCGGCGATGGGCCACAAGCAGCCCTGACTCGGCAAAGGGGCCGGGGATGGAGGCGTAGAGGTCAAAGCGGGGGAGGGAGGGAGGCGCGAGAAAGTGAAAGCGGCCGGCTTCCATCGCAGATTCGGGGGGGGGGAGTCTTTTCTTTTTAGGAGGGGGGGGGAGAAAGGATTATCTCCTCTCCCACCATCCCCAAGGAAGGATCCACCGACCAGCCTTGAGATCTGGCTTCCTCCTCCGGGGCCACGACGCGAGGGGAACCCCAACAGGCGCCGGAGAGGACGGAGAATCGGGCGGAGGGGGCGATGGGGCCCCCCAAGATGCCGACGCCTTCGGGGCTCGCCCGGGGCTTCCTCCTGGCGCTCCTCCTGGGTAAGAGAGAGGGACGAGTTGGGCGCGGGGTCGGCTTGCCTTTTGGGGGGCACAAGCGCCCCTTTTAATATGGTCCCCAGTTGCTGAAATGATGGCGATGGTGGGGGGAGGGCTCAATCTGTGCCCCCCCCACCCAATATATATGCCGGGGCTCCGGTTCCCATCAGCCCGGACCAGCATGTCCAGTGGTCAGAGATGATGGCAGTTGTGGTCCAGCAGTGCCTGGGGGGTCAAAGGTCGTCCTGCTCAGAGCCCTTTGCAGCACCCCACATTTCTGGTGGTTAGGAGTGGGTCAGAGACCTGCCCGTTCGAAGGAACACCTGTAAAATTTGGTCTCTAAACCTCAGCTAAGTGTGGTGATGGCCAATCCACTGGTGTCAACATTAACCTCAGATCTATTAAAAAATAATAATAATAATGGGGTCAGCGCAGTACTTTTTGCCACTATGGGTCTAAGACTGTGAAGTTCGGCCCTCCTGCCCGTCTTCCCCAACCTGGTGCCTCTAGTTGTTTTGAACTTAAGTCTGAGACATATGGGGAGCAGAATCGGCTCTTGAGTCATGCACCAGGTCAAACCTGCTCTGAATCTCCTCTATTTCCTGCAGGCAACCTGTCAAAAGGCCTGTACTCATGCCTTGTTTTCCTCTCTGGTAATCTGAATTCCTCTTCATATTCTATGTTAGCAATAGAGATAGCATTATCACCTGCTGACGGGTATTGGGAAAGGGTCGCTGTGTTCCTGTATTTAGCAGGCTAGTCACCTTTCTGTTTATAAGGTGCTTTGTGTATTTAGTTCATAGAATTTATACACTGCTTTATATAGCGACAACAATAAACCAGCCTCAAAGAAGTTATCAGTTTTTTTAAAAAAAAAGATAAAAAAAACAAGTATTGCATAGAATTTCATAAGAGTTGGAAGGGACCCCCAAGGGTCATCTAATCCAATCCCCCGCAATGCAGGAATCTCAAGTAAAACATTCAGAGAGAATTAAAATCAGTGAACCACACTAAAACACCTGTCATTGTTCTTCCTGTCGGGATGGGCTTGCCTAAACAAAATTGTTTTAGCAGGCACCAAAAAGTGTTCCTGTCTGGTATCAATGGGCAGGGAGTTGTTATTATTATTATTATTATTATTAATTATTGAATTCATATACTGCCTTATGCTCGGGGATCTCAGAGCAGTTCACAGAATAAAATCAAGATATAAAACCACAAAATGCTAATAAAAATTAAAATAGCCCCTCCCCCCACAGACAGGGAGCCACTGCAGAGAAGGCCCCATGTTGCCACCCTCCAGACCTCTCGAGGAGGAGACACACGAAGGAGGGCCTCAGAAGATGATCTCAGGGTCCAGGCAGGTTCATATGGAAAGAGGCGGTCCTTGAGGTATTGCGGCCCTGACCCGTTCCAAAAAACTGATTTCTTACCAATGTGGAACAGACAATATGTGGCACCTGTAACAGTTCCCCAGATTGAAGTAGCCAAGTGGGCATATAAAGAAATAAAACCCCTTGTAAACATATTGCAGGTACCAGTATGTTATTCCCAAGCTACTGAGGGCTTTATATACGAGGAGTAGCCCCCATGGCGGTTGCAAAGGTGTTCTGTGCTGGCAAAGTATTGTTTGTTGTCGTTGCCATGCATGAGTATTTATCTACCAGCTGAACTCTGTCAAAGTGCATTCCAGCCTAACTGAGGCTTAGGCCACAATGAATGTGCTCCTTCAACATAGCAGGAAGTCCTTCTTTTGTGTGTTTTCCCCGATAAGCAGACTTAACACAGGCAGCCTGTCTGGAATGTGACTTTCTCTTTCCTTTTTATTCCCTAGGTGGGATTCGGACCACTGAGAGCAACTCCTCACACATGGGTGAGTTGGGGGATAGAGGTGGGGGGCTCAAGGCATGGGGCAGAGAGGGAAGGTGGGTGCGGAGGAGGGGGGTATTGTTTATATTTGGAGGTCCAGAAAAGGGTAACAAAAATTGTCAAGGGGGTGGAGCGATCCCTATGAGGAAAGGCTGTAGCATTTGAGACTTAGTGAGTTGGGGGGGGGGGTGACATGATAGAAAATTTATTAAATTATGCATGTCCTAGAGAAAAGGAGATGGAGAAAAGTTTTTTATTCTCTCTCATAACTTTTCATTTTCATTTCATTTTTAATTTGTAGACCACTTTTCTATATCATGGTACCCAAGGCGGATCACAGTAGCAAAATATGCAACAAACAGCACACATCTTACAATAATCTGATCCGAAGTTGTAATAAAACGTAACTTTCAGATAAAGCCATGTTCAATCAACAGTTAGTCGTAGTACACAATAAAATTAACTCTCAAAACACCAGCAGATAATTATTAAACAAGGGATTCGCCCTTAACAGTTGGAATTAATAACTGCTAAACTACAACCGATAAAAATGAACTGCAAGTCACAATGCCTAAAAGACCACAATGCGTACAAAACCATGTAAAAGGGTCAAATCGGGAAACAGGCACATGAGTTTTAAAACTATTTTCCGCCTTGCTCCCACAGGAGGCAGTGATGACCGTCTTGTGTGGCTTTAAAAAGGGATTAGGCACGTAGCTGCTAGCCGTAATGGCTGTGGTTTATAGGCAGTAATCCTTCTGAACGCCAGTGGCTAGAAACCTCAGGAAATGCTCTTGTGTTTGAATCCTGCTTGTGGGTTTCCCACAAGCAACTGCGAGATCAGGGTGCTGGACCAGATGGGCCGTTGTCCTGATCCACCAGGCTCGTATTGTGGCCTAGTTTTATTTTTAGGCAGTTGCCTAAATAGTGTAGTTTGCTTAAAAAAAAAAAAAAGATTCCTGTGGCCCTTCAGACTTTGAGGGGACTCCAGCTCCCCTCAGGCCGCAGCCAGCATGGCTCCTGATCAGGGATGAGGAGAATTACAGTTCATAGATATTTGGGGTGTCACACATTCACCACCCCTGAGGGAAAGGCAAGGGTAGCCAACGTGGAGCTCCAGCCAATACAGCCCTTGTAAGGGGTGATGCGAGTTGCTGCCCCAAAATATCTGGAGATCACCTCGTTGGCTATCTCCGTATTGGGTTTGGAGAACCAGGTGCCGTGACAAAGGCTCAGAAGGAGCAAGTAAGGACTGAGGAGGGCACTGAGCAGAGTGGGGGGTGGTGGTGGTAGCCATTTCAGGGATAAGTGACAGCAAGGGAGAGAAGCCCGAAATCACCATGGAGACTACGGTGCCTAGAAAGATCTCGATACCTCGGTTTTCGAACGTAATCCGCTCCAGAAGACCATTGGACTTCCGAAACGTTCGAAAACCGAAGCGTGCCATTTTCCAGGAGCGTTTACTTCTGGGAAGCTCAATACAGAAGCCGCGTGGCACGTTCGGCTTCCGAAAAGCGCTCGGAAACCGAAGCGGTTACTTCCGGGTTTCCGGCGTGCGAAAGCCGAAACGCTCCGACTTCCAAGACGTTCAAAAACCGAGCCGCCACTGTATTACGAAGGGGAACTATAAAAGAAAGTCAGGGGGAAGTATGGGGAAGGGGCTCAACGTTGCTTCACTGACCTCCTCCCCCCCCCCACAGCTGTCTGTCAAGGCTACCCTGACGTCCGGAGAGAGCCGCAAGGCCAGATCCGTAGCCCTTCTTCCCAAGGGACGACATACAGCAGTTGTAGCTGGGTCATTCTGGCCGACCCTGAGGAGATCATCAGTATCAGGTGAGAAGGAAACATTTTTAGTTGGGCCCGAAAACCAACCTCACATGAGCGCATCCTTCAAATTTCCTGGGAAGCGCCACATAGAAGCAGATGTTGGCATGCATACATGATCTCTTTCTTTCTTTCTTTCTTTCTTTCTTTCTTTCTTTCTTTCTTTCTCTTTTCCTTCCACAGGTTCCAGCACTTCCATCTCTCCTGTACCTCGGAGATGCTGATCATCCAGTCAGCTTCGCTCCCTTCATCTCCTTGGAAAATCTGTGGCTACCACACTCCTGAGCCCCTCCGGATAAAGGGAGGCAATGTGACCCTGAGTTACAACTGGAAGTTCATGACAGGAGATGGCTTTCAGCTGAAATATGAGAGAGGTACGGAGGAGTCCGCAGCTCTGGTGCATTATGGGAAGAAAAGGGAAGCTTCTCTCCCAATCAATTTCCCTCCCTGATTATTGTTTCCAATTATCCATCTCCTTTTACACACAGGCATGTACACATGGACCTCCTTTCTCTCCGTTTCGTGGGTGGGGTACTATTTTTCATCTAAAGTGTGGCTCTTCCTTCTTTCTTATTTAAAAAACAACCACCACAAATTGATTTGGAAATGAGGAATGAAAACCACAAGGCTGAAAAAATCAGAAAGTGAGAGAAACCAGAACTGAAGGTGTCCCCCATCCCTACCGTTTCCAAGCACAATTCAACTGTTGGTGCTGACCTTGAAAGCCCTAAACGGCCTCAAAGGCCCAGTATACCTGAAGGAGCATCTCCACCCCCATCGTTCAGCCCAGACACTGATTTCCAGCTCCGAGGGCCTTCTGGTGGTTCCCTCCCTGCGAGAAGTGAGGTTACAGGGAACCAGGCAGAGGGCCTTCTCAGTGGTGGTGCCCGCCCTGTGAAATGCCCAGATTTGAAGGAAATAAGCAGCTGTCTGACTTTTAGAAGACATGTGAAGGCAGCCCTGTATAGGGAAGTTTTTAATGGTTGATTCTTTATTGTGTTTTTGATATTCTGTTGGGAGCCGCCCAGAGTGGCTGGAGAAACCCAGCCAGGTGGGTGGGGTATACCGTATTTTCTGGCGTATAAGACGACTGGGCGTATAAGACGACCCCCAACTTTTCCAGTTAAAATATAGAGTTTGAGATATACTCAACCGCAGATTCTCCACCCGGCGTATAAGACGACCCCCGACTTTTGAGAAGATTTTCCTGCATAAAAAGTAGTCTTATACACCAGAATATACAGTAAATATGTTGTTGTTGTTGTTACCACCAACCCACATCTCCAAAGCTGATGGAATACAAATCTGTATATTATTAGCTGTGCCCATTCCATGCCTCTTTTGGGTTCCTGTCCGTCCCTCTGACACCTTCATCCTGTGTTTTCCACACCCCTTTCCTCACTCTCTTTCTCTGCTCCAGAAGCCATCAGGCCACCCGTCTTCCCTTGCAACCTCACCCTGGACAACTTCTACGGCATCTTTTTCTCACCCGGCTTCGCCTCCGACTCCTACCTGGGCGCTGCGCATTGCCAGTGGGCCATCGACGCCCACGACAGCCGCCCTCTCAGCATCCGCTTCACCGCCCTCAGCCTGGGCGTCGGGGACTCCCTGAGGGTGTACGAGGGGGCTCCCGGATCCGCGCCGCGCCCCCGCTTGCTGCGCAACCTCGACTACACCAGCAACAAGAAAGTGGTCTCCGTGGACTCGCCTTCCAGCCGCGCGTGGGTGTCCTACCAGGCGGCGCCGGGAACTTCAGGCCGGGGCTTCAACGCCACCTACCACGTGCGGGGCTTCTGCGTGCCGTGGGATTTCCCCTGCGGCGGAGGCGACGGCGAGGGGGCCACTTGCTACAGCGCCGCCGAGCGCTGCGACGGGTTCTGGGACTGCGCCAGCGGCGCCGACGAGGACGGGTGCAAAGGGTGCCCGGTGGGGCAGTACCCCTGCGGGGGGCGCGGGATCGGCGGGGCCGGCTGCTACGGGCCGGCCGACCGCTGCAATTACCAGACTTTCTGCGCCGACGCCGCGGACGAGCGCCATTGCTACACGTGCCAGCCGGGGAACTTCCGGTGCCGGGACGGGCGCTGCATCTACGAGAGCTGGGTGTGCGACGGGCAGGCGGACTGCATCGACGCCTCCGACGAGGCCGACTGCTCCTACGTCCTCCCGCGGAAGGTGGTGACGGCGGCCGTCATTGGCAGCCTGGTGTGCGGCCTTCTCTTGGTGATCGCGCTGGGCTGCACCTGCCGGCTCTACGCCCTCCGCAGCCACGAGTTCGGGTGAGGGGAGCAGCCGGGCAGCGAGGGGCAAGGTTGGGGCTTAGGGAATGTGCACACGAGGTATCAAAAATGGGGGGAGCAATGGAAACTGTGTGGGCAGGACTGGGAAGGTGGGTGGGAAGTACAGGAACGGAGCCATACAAAGAAGGAAGACGGATGTGTGCAGTGATCATCATTTGGTCTCTCATTTTCCATCCATTTTTAAAAAGAGCTTTAAGAACACATGCAGACCCTGCGCCATGAGTCGCTTCTATAGCAACAATCAGTGTTTTTTTTAAATAGTTTAATGACATGGAAAGTTAGGAGCATTCAAATATTGGCGGACAAATACTGTGCAAGATGAAGCTCCTCCCTTTCAAGTTACACAGTCTGCCTCAGGTGCTTTATTCTTCCCCCCTTCCACCTCCCTTCCTGCTTGTTACGGTGGGTTGCTTTTTGCCACAGGACAGCCCACATTTCAAATGCCTGGGGCCCTTCAACGGATTTTTTTTTAAAAAAGGGAGCCAGTGTGGTGTAGTGGTTAAGAGTGGTAGACTCGTAATCCGGTGAACTGGGTTCGCTTCCCCGCTCCTCCACATGCAGCTGCTGGGTGACCTTGGGCTAGTCACACTTCTCTGAAGTCTCTCAGCCCCACTCACCTCACAGAGTGTTTGTTGTGGGGGAGGAAGGGAAAGGAGAATGTTAGCCGCTTTGAGACTCCTTCGGGTAGTGAAAAGCGGGATATCAAATCCAAACTCTTCTACCCTGGTGTATGGAAATCGACTTTATTTGCTTAAATACCCTCCTCTTCTGTCCAGGGTAGATTTGATTTAAATCACTAGTCAGTAAGACTTGATTTAAATCATATATATTTTTTACAGAAAGACTCATTCTTGCTGGCATAATCTTAATATTTACAAGCAGATGTAAATATTATTCATTTTTGGAATAATAAATTTTCAGAGTAGTTTTTACAGTTATATCAAAAATTACAGATTTGGTTATACTATTAGAAATATACATAGACAGATAATTATGAAATTATTGTGAGGTTTAATAAGTTAACTGTTTATATTGGGACAACTTTTCTGCTGTACTTTATTGGAAGGAGAAAAATAATAATTTCCTTAGTAACAATTTAAACAATTTATTTTACCAAAACAGTAACATTATAGCATATGTACCCATATTTAACTGATGTGGTTAAACAATTAAAAAACAACAACAGACAGAGATTTAGCAGACATGAAAAAACCTTAAAACAAATCCTTATTTCCTGATGAATAGCCTTTGGACTATAGTGTAACTTAAATAGAAAACTATCTCTAGAAAGATTTTTCCTCCGAAAGCATTTTATTTTAAAAATCTGATTTATTTTTTTAAAATCCTTGATTTTTGTCCACCCTGCTTCAGCCAGAAGTAGGTTCCTAGAGCAGCTTACAAACGTCCGTGATAAGACAGTCGCTGCCCTCAGGCTTACAGCCCTAAAGGTATAACACGAAAGGAAGAAAGGATCCGGAGGGAAAAAGAAAAAAGCAAACTCAGGCACGCTCTTTCTTAGATGACAGAGCTTTTGTAACAGCCTGCTGGACTGTTCAAGGAAAGCTGCTGGCCTTTCTCAGCAGAGGTGACAGCAAGATCCTGCCACCTTACCCCTCTGTTCCTGTAGCCTGATGGGATGGCTGCTGTGGGCGGCAGCGGAGAGCGGAGCCCGAGGGACATGGTAAACCAGTGGCCTAGCCGCTGCGGGTGCAGCTATTGCCGCCTAATAAAGAATGTTGCCGTTTTAACAGGAGAGATTGTAGAGCTGGAAAATGTGGGCAATGAAAATTAACTCGGGGGGGCATCCAACGAACCTGGACGTTGGAAGATTCGGGACAGACAAAATACAATCGCTTCTTCTCACCGTGCATATTTAAAACTGTGGAATCGGTTCCCATGAGAAGCAGTGAGGACCCCCAACTAGGACAGCTTGGATCAGACGAATTTGTGGCAGATAACGCTATCAATGGCTGATAGCCACAGGGGCTATTCTCCAGCCGCATGGCTGCAGGCAATGGGATTTGGAAGTTGGGGAGAGTGCCGTTGCACCCTGTTCCTTTTTGTGGACATTGGGTTGGCCACTTGGAGGAACAGGGTGTTGGGCTGGACATGCCCCCAGCCAGATCCAGCAGGGCACATCGCCTGTTCCTATGAACTGAAAGGAAGTTGGAAACTTCCACTCAGACAGAGATAGGGAGAGATGAGGAGGGATAAGAAAAGAATGTTATGGAGGGACGGAGAGGGGTGACGCCTGCAGCTCTCACACTTTGTGTGTGTGTGTTTGTGTCTTTCTCCCCACAGTATCTTATCCCCCTTGTCGCGGATGGAGGCCCGGCTGGTGCAACGGCAGGCGCCGCCTTCCTACGGGCAACTCATTGCCCGCGGCGCCATCCCCCCGGTCGAAGGCTTCCCCACGGAGCACCCTCATCAGGTCAGCAAATTTCTAGCATTTGTAGAACCTGAGGTATGAGGCAAAATGTACAGGCCCCACTCTCTTCATTTTGTGTGTGTGTGTGTGTGTGTGAGAGAGAAATTTGCCTGCTCCCCAAAGCGTTTCGTTTGTCCACCCTACCAGGAAGATCCCTACAGGTGCCCCATGTCTTGACTCCCCACGTCTCCCCACATAGCTGGGCAAGGTTCCCTTCCTGAAATTGAGGTCTAAGATGTTACATTATTCTGGCTACTTGGCTGCCACAGGGATTCCAAACTGCACAGATGCCTCTCTGTAAGCTCCATTGCTCGTACGATGGGCTGCCCATATGGTATGGGCCAATTATAACCACAGCTGGGAAATGGCCCTCATATTAAGATGCAATTCTTTCTTAGAAAGCCGTGTCTTCGAGGCAGCAGTCTGGGGACTCGATGAGTCAGGCGTTTTGAGCAGCAATAGGCAACAAGAGCACTTGGGCGAGGCTTCACTGTATGGATATGTGTCAACTAGCTCTCGCCATATTGAGGGCCTGCAATGAATGTCAGTATTGCAGCCTCCCCTATAACCCAGTTCTGAAGAGGACTCTGAAAACTCTGGAACCATCGCATGCGAAGACGCAAAGACCTGAATTAAAGATGCGCCCAGCAAAGGAACTGTAGGGCATGCATCTGTAGAAGGAGAGCAAAAATACCTTAATGGAGTCTTCCCAACATATCGACCATCTCAGGCCCTGTGATTGGCAGGGGAGGCCTGTTACCACCTCTGGCTGCTGCCTGGATGGCGTTGACCCATGACAGGGACTTTTGGGTGGTGGCTCTGCATTTGTGTGATGCACTCAATGATGAGGTGCACCTGTCTCCCTCATTATTGGCTTTCTGGATAATTTTTTTTTATGACATCCCTATTTACCCAGGCATTTGACTGGGACCCTCGTACCTGGGACCCTTAGGACCCTCGTACCTAAGGGACCGCCTCTCCTGTTATGTCCCAGGTAGGACCTTAAGGTCCTCAAATAATAACTTTTTGGAGGTCCCGAGTCACAAGTATGCTAGGTTGGCTTCAACTAGGGCCAGGGCCTTCTCAGTACTGGCCCCGACTTGGTGGAACGGTCTGTCACAAGAGACCAGGGCCCTGTGGGATTTGGCATCTTTCCGCAGGACCTGCAAGACAGAGCTGTTCCACCTAGCCTTTGGGTTGGTTTCAGTTTAACCCTGATGTTTCATTCTTTTGGTGTAATTGGCGGGCTACTTAAAAATGAGGCTGCAGTCTAAATTAAATTTTAAATTGTATTTTAATCTGTATTTTAATGAATTGTTTTATGTTTCTGTTGTGATTTTATTGGTGTTAGCCGCCCTGAGCCCGGTTTGACGGGGAAGGGTTTGGTATACATAAAATTTTATTATTGTTATTATTATTATTATTCTTAGACTGATGACGGCTATTGAAAATGTTGAAATTAGTAACTATGAGGGAATGCAGTTTTTTTTTTAGTGTTTTCCAGATTTGCGTTTTTGATGTTTCGAATATCTTTCCTAGTTTAAACAAAATAGAAAATTCTTTCCAGTAGCACCTTAGAGACCAACTGAGTTTGTTCTTGGTATGAGCTTTCGTGTGCATGCACACTTCTTCAGGTGCTGCTGGAAAGAATTTTCTATTTTGTTTCGACTATGGCAGACCAGCATGGTTTCCTAGTTTAGATTGTACTGTTTGGACTTGTTTGCCACACTGGGCTGCTTTGGGGAGTGGGAGGGGCAGGTTGCAAATGTAAAAAAAACTAATGAATGAATAAATATGCCCTCCCGGGATTTCTTGAGGGACTCTCCCTTGCCAGGTAAACACACTTGTGTTTGGTTTTCGGTCTGTCCTAATTCCTCAACCCCCCCTCCCTCTGCTCTTTCATTTCAGAATTCAGTGCTGGGGAACTTGAGATCTCTGCTGCATTTGTTCCGCCACGACACAGCCGCCGCCACTGCCGCTGGTGGGAACCGCCGTCCGCATCGCGGCCGCTTCCTGCGCCGCTTGGCGAGGCGCATGCGGCGGTTGGGGCTGCTGCCTCGGCCTGCTCCAACCACCTCCACTTCTGCTGCTGCCGCCGCCGCCACAACCGCCACCACAACCACCTCTTCGTCACACTCCACTCCGGATACCTTGCCTGAGCCACTACCTGGAGAGGAAAACACAACTTCCGGCCAGCTGGAAGAGCAAGCCCCGCCTCTTCCCCAGAAGGCCCCGCCCCCGCCTGCTGAGCCTGTGCCAGAGCCCCAGGCCCCGCCCCCTCCCACCCCGCGGTTCTCGGGGATGATGCGGTCTCTCCGCGTACGGCTGTTCTCCCCTGTGCTGCCGTGCTCTGTGGAAGCAGGCAATCCCCTCAGTGCCCCTCCGTCCCCCGAAGACGAGGACGACGTCCTTCTGGTGTCCCTCACCGTACCCGACTCCGAGAGCGGAAGTGCGTCTGCCGACTGGGCTGCGGATGACGAGCCCCTTCTGACCTGAGCGGCCTTCTGCAGCAGCATCCGGGCCATCGGGGACTTTCTTACCCAAACACTGGACGTTGCCTTTTAAGAACTGCACACAGGGTTACTTATGCACAACAACAGAAGCATAATTTTTTCCAGCTCTCTCCCACTTACCGTCTCTCCCTCTCCCCCCCAACCCAACCCACCAGCGATCCCTTCCCCTCCCGCTTCCCTAAAGGTATATTTTGTGGTGTATGGGAAAGGATGGCAGTGTATGGCAGTTTAAAAAAAAAAAAAAGTTCTTAAAGGTTATTTTCCATGCTTGGCGTTTGAGCAAGAGAATATGCTCATAGGGGCCACGGTGACACCTCTCTTTCCTCAGCACACTTTGAGGATTCAGATACCAGCTCAGCGGAACAGGGGAGCGATATTTGCGTGCCACGTAAATCGTGGTTCTTCAAAGGGGAGAGATTCTGATCTGGTATACCGTCGCTGTTTCTAGTTCTGCGCAACGAGACGTGAGGGGAAAAATCCCTAGGGGGCCACCCAGTTATCTTGACACCTCCATCTTCTGAGAGCTGCCTGCTGCAGGTTTTGTTTCAGTCGGTGCTGAAATCGCGGCTTGTGTGGAAGAAGTGATAGGAGTACGTGCACTTGACATTTGAAGAAACGTTCTTGGAAAGTGAGGAGGAGGAGGAGGAGGAAGGGACGGAAATGAAATATGCTTCTGCTGGGAGAAGCTCAGATATATCTGCCTGAAGGAAGGAGAGTTATGTAGTTGTCAGAAGTAACCCTTACAGGCACTGTAACCCTTAAAAGCAATGACTAAATTGGCAGGGCCCCAATCCTTATTTTGCAAAGCCACAACACAGAGAGAGAAATCACATGATTCGAGTGGACTAGAAATTTATTATTGTGGAGTTGTGGAAAGATTAAAAGGAGGAGGAAAGTTAAAACAATGTTTTAACCGTGCACTCCCCGTGTATGTTTACTCAGGAGTAAATCCCGAATTTGTTCAAATGGACTTACTCCCCGGTATAGAGATAGAATTGCAGCCTTAGGCAAGGAAAAGGATGGACAATGTTTTGTTCCTTTTATTGATTAAATGTTTTGTAAGGAAGCTATTTTTTGAAGAACACAGAAAATGAAAGAAGTTAAATTTTGCACATGGAATATCCGAACAGCTTTAAATAAGGAAAATGTATATGAAGGATTTATTTTTTTAAAAGAAAACACTCCTCAAGAGCAATGATCTGTTAAGATTTTTAGTCGTGATCATTGCAGATTATTTCTTTGGCAGTGACCAAAAGCACAGAAAACGATGGATGGATCCAAAGGCCCAATAAATTATCATAACTTGGTGTAAATGAATAAATGGTGATAAAAATAGATTTTAAAAGGTAAAGGTTATCTCTGGCTATTTAATATAAAGAATACTATTTTTTAAAGATGAAGCTAAGGCTTCATTCAAGCCAGTCAGAGAATGAAGAGATGTTTTTTCTAAACATGACATTAGAACAGTTAACTCTTAATTCTACCTGATTTTTTAAAAAAGGCAGTGCCTCGTTTTTAAGCATCTTTCTTAGACAGGTGTTTAAAAAGAAGCATAAAAGGGTAATATCTGCATTGATCCTTTGCCCAAATTTTTGTATGTCTATTTTTAAAAACAACAATTTAACTGACAATATTTCGAAAAACAATTTCAAAAGGACGTCGTGGGTGACTTCCAATGTTACCTGCCCATTTGTGCAACAGAGATCAGATTTGCACAAGGAGGTTTCTGGTTTCCCCTCTGCTTCCTCCAGATCTTCTTCAGAGAGTCCCCTTGCCTTCTGGAGCATAATTTGAGGGTTTTAAGAAGGGCTGAAGGGGCAAGAGAGGAAGGAGAGCTCACATCTCAGAAGTGGAATTTCTCTCACACCTCTGTTGCCTCTTGCCCATTAGGTGTGAATTGGAGCTGGGGAACCTCTGGGCCTCCAAATATTGTTTTCTTCTTCTTCTTCTTCTTCTTCTTCTTCTTCATTGATCCAGCTGTTGATATGCGGATTAGAAAGCCTGCAGAACATTCCGAATCAAAACGATACGCTGCAATCCTGTCAGGTAAAGAAACCTCCTAACAGGATTTAGCTAAACCGGTGCCTTCTTAATCGCACAATCTATGGGCTCTCCATGTGACTCCGACGAAGAAAACCAGGGCAGAGGTGTGGGGGGGGGCCTCTGCAGTTGGCAGCTATTACTGTACCTCTCCTGGCCCACCTGGGCCTTGAACTCCTTCCCCGGCAAGGATGGGAAGTGGGGCTGCGGCTCCCATCACCCCTAAGCCAGCACAGTCGGTAAACGGGGATTATGGGAGATGCTGTCCAGCAACATCTGGAAGGACACAAATTCCCTGTCTCTCCCCTTTTTTAAAAAAAGTTACCAGTAGGTGAGATGTTCAAGCCCAATTCAAAATGGACCCACGGTGCATTGGGTCCCCTGGCTTTGTTTGCTGCTGGCACAAGTATGTATGCGTGTGAGATATATAGATATATATACATATATAAATTATATATAATTTATTCTTATTTGCTGACAAGAGGTCCTTCTCGAAGAAATTGGTGGCGACATTTAATGGAAGCCAGGAGTTCATGTTTTCCTGCTGTCTTGTTCTGTTCTCTCTCCCTTCCCCCCCCCCCCCCGGGTAGGTGTGTGTGGATAACTGACAACGTCGAGTTGTAGATGAGCAAATATTTGCACTGTGTATTTTAGTCCGTTGAGCTGTGACCACTAACTGGGGCCGTGCTGTTTTGTTATTTCACCTTCTGTTGCCTTTTCGAATTTGTTTTTTGCTAAGAATTAAAAAGAGAGATTTTTGAACTGTAAGGTGGATTCCCACACCAGTCTTTCTGTTTCTGAGCCAACTAATTAACCGGCTGCCAAAACAGGCTTGTAGGTTTCGTTCAGGGATGTGATGAGGGAGAGACCCATTTGCCTAGAGCTGTTTGCACGGTCAGTTGTAGCAATTCCTTCAACTCTGGTCCGCCTCTGATGTGCTTATGAGGGTGAGTCCCAAATTGGAGAGTCTACCCAAGGTTGCGCCTCTTTCATCCCAGGGTTAGCAGATTGTGTAAACCAGCCTTTCCCAAGCTGGTGCCCTCGAGATGTAACAATTCCCAAGAGTCCCTGTCCAGCCTGGTTCCTCCCCCCCCCCCAACGTAGTGCAGAATTGAAAGAATAAATGTGGGGAGCCACAGAGAGAAAGAATGGCTTGACTGTTATCCCAGGATACTTGGCAAAGACGTATGTGGGTGAAAATAATCGGGACCCTTTGTTCTTACAGATTGCTACATCAGTCTGTAAGAACAGCAGCCCCAAAGCCTTCGCTATGGAAACAAGGCATGGGTGGCTCGGAGTCGTCCTCGCTCAGAGTCTCAGTTTCCTGTATGTGAGACAGAACCGACAAAAACAGTGCCTTTGTTGAGCTGCTGTGAAGATAACTCAGCCGGTGGACCCACGCAGTTCTAAAAGTGGGAAGAGGGAGATGTGTTGCCTGCTGCAGGTACATCAAGAAAGTTTCTGTGGTAGTGCCCTCTGCTTGTCGCAGTTAGCACGGGTCAAGCTGTGGAGGCTCCGAAGAAGCTGGCGATTGAAGCCTGTGGCAGCTAGACTGGTGACTGGGAATAGCCGCCGAGACCATATAAATAACACTGGTCCTGAAAGACCTACACTGGCTCCCAGTACGTTTCCGAGCACAATTCAAAGTGTTGGTGCTGACCTTTAAAGCCCTAAACAGCCTCGGCCCAGTAAAGTGGTACCCCTGGTTAAGTAAATAATTCGTTCTGGAGGTCCGTTCTTAACCTGAAACTGTTCTTAACCTGAAGCACCACTTTAGCTAATGGGGCCTCCCGCTGCCGCTGCGCCGCCAGAGCACAATTTCTGTTCTTATCCTGAAGCAAAGTTCTTAACCTGAAGCGTTAGTTCGTAACCTGAAGCATATGTAACCCGAGGTACCACTGTATACCTGAAGGAGCGTCTCCACCCCCATCGTTCAGCCCGGACACTGAGGTCCATCACCAAGGGCCTGCTGGCAGTTCCCTCCCTGTGAGAAATGAGGTTACAGGGAACCAGGCAGAGGGCCTTCTCGGTGGTGGCGCCCGCCCTGTGGAACGCCCTCCCTTCAGATGTCAAGTAAATAAACAGCTATGAATTTTAGAAGACATGTGAAGGCAGCCCTGTTTAGGGAAGTTTATAATGTTTAATGTTTTATCATGTTTTTAATATCCTATTGGGAACCACCCAGAGTGGCTGTGGAAACCCAGTCAGATGGGATAGGTAATAATAATAATAATAATAATAATAATAATAATAATAATAATATATTGTTATTATTTATGCCTTTGCAAGGGGGGTTCAGACTGAATGGCCTCTTGGTGTTCCTTCCCAGTTCTTCTAACAAACATATCTACACACACTTCAGATCAATTTAACTAAGCAGCGTGCAGCAAATTCAGTACTACAAACAAAAGGTTGGCATACAGACCACAAACTTCTGTTACCTCTTTGCTAAGTGCCCAGATAGGGAAAGATTGGGATGGGAAGGTTTGCTAAGAAAACAGCACGAGGGGAAGTAATCGGCTACCACCACCCAACAGCATGGGCTATTTTATTTGCAAATAATCCTTTACCAAGATTAGCCCTTAATACCTTCCCCTCCCCAGCCTAAAAGTTCTTGTGGGTGAGGGGGCTTGTAGCCCCTTCAGCGACTGCCTAGGCCTGTTGGGACATATTTGCAGTTGGCATAGCTGCTAGGCAGCAATAAACGGGGAAATCCCAGCAACTGTGTTTAAAAAAAAAAAAAGTATTGATTTTCAATCATAAGGTTGAGGGGTAGCTTCGCTCTGCGTGGCTAATATCATCCAGGCTGCATGGCCTTGTTCACACAGGAAGCTTTCCACATAACGCACTGCTGTGCCAAGCGGGTGGTCATTTTGGATTCATTAACCCCATGGGTAGGAAAACTAAGGCCCCAGGGCCGGATGCGGCCCAATCGCCTTCTAAATCCGGCCCGCAGACAGTTCGTGAATCGGCGTATTTTTACATGAGTAGAATGTGTCCTTTTATTTAAAATGCATCTCTGGGTTATTTGTGGGGTCTGTGTGCTGTTTTTACATGAGTAGAATGTGTGCTTTTATTTAAAATATATCTCAGGGTTATTTGTGGGGCATAGGAATTCGTTCATTTTTTTAAAAAAAAATTCAAAATATAGTCAAGCCCCCCACAAGGTCTGAGGGACAGTGGACCGGCCCCCTGATGAAAAAGTTTGCTGACCCCTGATTAACGCAGATGGAAAGTAGAGGCCCAGAGTTTGTCCCTTTCTCTACCGCCATCCTCACCTCGAACGGCTCCAGTCTGTTGCCCTGCCAACAGCATGGAAAATGTCTCCCAAGGATCAGAAAGGCCATGAGTTCAAATCCTCCCCGGCTGCAATTAGCGCAAGGAGGATGCCTCGCTGATTGCAGCTGAGGCTGAATGTGTGTGTGTGTGTGTGAGAGAGAGAGAGAGAGGCCAAAAGCGCAAGGATGCCGAACCAGGGCTTGCAGAGCAGCCAGGTGTGCTGTCATTTGGATGCTTTAACCTCTAAACACAAACAGCAGAATCAGCATGCAGGAGGGGGCGCTTGCCTGCAGAGGGTCCCCACGGGCCCAGTCAGCCTCAGCCTTGTTTCCTGTGTCTCCCAGGGGGGCTCCCTTCTCTCACCCTATGGCAGGCATTAATTATGCCTAATTAGCATCCTCCCACCCGTGACTAACTGTATAATTCCCTCCCCCCTGCCTAATTAGGCTGAGCAGCTAATTCAGCATCATTAAAGAGGGAGAGAGTCTCTCCTGTGCGCACTCTCTCATCTTTGCCCATCCCCTTCCTATACGAAAACCATTCACCAATGCATGCTCCCCAGCCCCAACCCCCCCCCCACACACCTCACGCTCTTGGTTTCATTCTCCATCCAATTACTTTGTTTACTCTTTCTTTCTCCCGGGACTTTTTTGAATATTCATTTATCCACCTAACATTCACCCTCTTTCCACATCATCTGTTGCCTAGATGGCTGCATCCGTGCTTTGGATATATTTTTAAAGCTGTTTAAAATAGAGGGGCAGGTTTTTTTTAATAATAATAATAATAATAATAATAATGCATTGTTTTGATTTTGTGTGCACCCATCGTTTGCCACCCTGGTTTCCTTTGGGATGAAGGCAGGGATACAAATTTAACGAACCAATAAACATACACTACCTGCCGAAGTTCTAATTAGAGTAGACCCACTGAAATCAACGAAGCTAATTTAGCCATGTTAATTAACTTCAGTGGGTCTGCTCTGCTGCAGGACTAGCATTGGCTACAGCAGAGTGGATTTTGCAAATGTGCTTTCGCAATCACACAAATTGCCCTTATCAGTCTTTCCCCTTAATCCACCCATCCATCTGTTTCCTTTGTTTATCCCTCCACGCTCACTTTCTCATTATCTTATATGCCCCCACGCTCTCTCTCTCTTTGCGTTAGGCTCTCACTCTCTACTCTTTCCAACAAATAACCCCCCACAGACACACACAAACAAATATACACACACCATATTTCTTTCTTTGGCCCCATTTGTGCTATACTGTACATTTAAAGCAGTATCATGCCCCTTTTAAATAGTCAATGCTTCTCCCAAATAATCCCGGGAAGCAGGGTTCCCCAAACTTGGATCGCCAGCTGTCTTGGACTACAACTCCCATCATCCCTAGCTAACAGGAGCAGTGGTCAAGGATGATGGGGATTGTAGTCCAAAAACCCTGCTGGGAAGTGTTGTTTGTTGAGGATGCTGACCCCTGCTAGGAGACACCTGTACAGTATTCCCTTCAGGGAGCTACAATTCACAGAGATCCCTGAGAAGATGGACTGACTGTTAAACCACTCTGGGAACTGTAGCACTGCAGGAGGGGGGATCTTCTAAAATCTTTCCAAACTGCAGCTCCCAGTAATCTTGGGGGGGGGGGAGCCATGACCCTATAAAATTGTATGACACTATTTTAAATGCCTAGAACAGATGGGGTGTCACCGTTCCAAACCCTCAGTGTCTCTCATGCACAGATATACCTCTATTGTTAATTCTACATTCTGCAGTTTTAATTTTGAATTTTTAAATTTGTATTTTAATCTGTATTTTAAATTGATTGTTTTTATGTTTGGCTGTGATTTTAATTAGTGTTAGCCGCCCTGAGCCCGGTTTTTGGCTGGGAAGGATGGGGTATAAATTATTATTATTATTATTATTATTATTATTATTATTATTATTATTATTATTACATTGCTCTACCTCAGGCTTCCTCAACCTCGGCCCTCCAGATGTTTTTGGCCTACAACTCCCATGATCCCTAGCTAGCAGGACCAGTGTACAGGGATGGTGGGAACTGTAGTCTCAAAACATCTGGAGGGCCGAGGTTGAGGATTCCTGCTCTACCTACAGTGTGCAGCATGGCTCACTTCCCTGAGTCGCCTGCAGGCAGTTTCGCCGCAAGGCACCTTACCTTCGCTTTTGGCACCCTGTTTGTGGACACTGGTCAGGGGGAAGGGGCCGGTGGGTGCGTAACCCTGTCCTGCAGCGGAGGGAATGGACCACAGCAACTCCAAGCCCAATTCCGAAAGGTGTTAAGGGCCGAGGGAGACCCATGATGGATCCTGCCAATGGCCCACCTAGCCCAGCATCCTGTTCTCACACAGTGGCCAAGCAGAGGCCTCTAGGAAGCCACACAATCCAGACCTGGATGCCACAGCCCTCTCCCCAGCTGTGATTCCCCCGGCAACTGGCATTCAGAGACACACTGCCTCCAACAGTGGAGGGAAAACAAAGCTCATGTATGCTTTTTACACCCTTTTATCATGTTGGGTTTTTAAAGCTGAGTTTATTAGCTGAAAGCAGAATAGGTGTGTGTCTGTGTGTGTGTGTGTGTGTGTGTGTGTGTGTGTGTGTGTGTACATATTCTCCTCCTTTGCCTGTCTCTCTTATCCCTCCATCCACCAGCACCCTCTTCCCCCTAAGATTAATCAGCCTATTGATTCGTTCCCAGTGCCAATGTTCCTGCCTAGTAATTTGCCAACCCATGCACAGATACATAGGCTTTCTGTCTTTCTTAATCCCCCCATATACATGCCCTAATCTTGCTTCCCATCTGGCTGTGCCTCCCTCCGTGCACCTCTCTCCCCTTCCTTCCTTTCCTTCCCTCCCTCTCCATCCATCCTCCAATCATTTACAGCCTCTCTCACTCTCCCTCTTTCTCCCCCCCCATGCTCTCCCCTCTCCATAAACACACCCCCTTCGCCTAGGTCCACCTGTCTATCATCCAGACACATCCCTCCTGCTAATTCTCCCCCTCCCTTCCTTCCTCCCTTCCTCCACATTTGGGCTGTAAGGAGCCGTGGCCATAACCTGGGATCCCCTCCAAAATTAGCATCCTCGCCTCTCTGGGTCTTGGCGTTTCGCGAACAGGTGGGTTTGAGGACACGGACCGGCCTCGCAGTTTCCAAACATGTGCGACTCCCCTCCAGGGCGGGGCATCCCCAGGTTTGTTTGGATTATTTTTTCCTGCTTTTTTTGTTTTTAATAAGGGAGGGGAAGGGGGTTTAAAAGGGGGGGGGGCTTGGCTGACAGCTCTGGAGGCAAAGAGAGGGAGCAAGAGAAGGAAGGGGTGAAGGGGCCCCCACCATTCAAAGCAGGCAGTGAGCTGGGCATTGGGGGGTGGGGGGGGTCTGTAGGTGGGGGAAGGCGATGTGGGAGCCAGGGGTTTGTCCCCTCGGCAGGGTATTGTGCCTTTGTCGCCGTGTGTCTCCAACTGATACCTGTGAGAGACAGCGTGTGCCAAGACCGGCATTGTTGCACAGATGAGTGTGCCAGCCGGCGTGGGTATGAGCGGAGAACATGGCAGAGCATGAGTGCCTCTGCCGGAGACATGAGATCAGAGTTGTCGGTGCCTCTGCTAGAGAGCCCTGACAGACAGTCAAAAGCCCCCATCTTCAACTCGGGCATCCGACAAAGTAGGCTGTTGCCTGACTGCAAACGCTCCTGCCACAATCTAAGTGGTTATTAAACTGACGTGCCAGCCAGCCAGCGCGCTTTTCTGACTTGGGAATTTTTTCACGAAACAATTGCGGATATCCGAACTCTATTCCACCTTGTTCCCATAATACCAGATTTGGTGGGGAAAGGCACCCAGAGGAAACTAATTGCCTAAAGGATTCCAACAGGCACAACACTTCCAGCAAGGTAGATTTTGGCAAGCTGGGGGGGAGGGGTGGGTAAATGGAGGTGATCAAACCCACCACATGGTGGGCTCCTTCAGACACTGAAAATACAATTCAGACAGTCCATCTTGGCTCAGCTGAATTTGCCTTTATGGAACGTGGTGGATTTTGCCTCCAAGTAAGAATCTAGTCAAATCAGATGGTTCTGATGTGCGGTGCTTGCCAGTGTTGTCACAACGTTCACGAGTTTGTCGTAAGTTGTCTATAATGTGGTAGCCGCACTGGAGGACCCCTTTAGGCAACCGTTTTCCTCCCACCACTCAGAGCTGCAGTAGTCACAACTGGGGGAAATGTGCTGACATGTGCTTTGGTGTGCAAGTGACACGTGCTTTGGGGTGCAACAGCCAAAAGTACAGTTTAATGTTCGTGTTCCTGATTTTATGGTGGTGGTTTGAGGACCCGCACATTGCCTGCACTGGGTGTGGGTGCATATAACCCCCCCTTGCAAGCAGCGTTCATAAGGAATGAGAGAGCTTGTGTGGATAAAAGAGTGTGTCAGTGAGATTGGTGCTTCCACAGCAAGTGTGCCGTGAGTACTCCCCATGCAGAAGTTGCTGCAGTACACAACACTGTTATGACAAAGGTGTCTGGAAACCAAGCCTTATGAAGAATGGTTGAGGGAGTTGCATGTGCTTAGCTTGGAGAAGAGAAGACTGAGAGGTGATAAGATGTTGTTGTTGTTCAGTCGTTCAGTCGTGTCCAACTCTTCGTGACCCCATGGACCAGAGCACGCCAGGCACGCCTATCCTTCACTGCCTCCCATAGTTTGGCCAAACTCATGTTAGTAGCTTCGAGAACACTGTCCAACCATCTCATCCTCTGTCGTCCCCTTCTCCTTGTGCCCTCCATCTTTCCCAACATCAGGGTCTTTTCTAGGTAATCTTCTCTTCTCATGAGGTGGCCAAAGTACTGGAGCCTCAACTTCAGGATCTGTTCTTCTAGTGAGCACTCAGGGCCGATTTCCTTGAGAATGGGTAGGTTTGATCTTCTTGCAGTCCATGGGACTCTCAAGAGTCTCCTCCAGCACCATAGTTCAAAAGCATCAATTCTTTGGTGATCAGCCTTCTTGATGGTCCAGCTCTCAAGCCTAATAGCCATCTTCAAATATCTAAAGGGCTGTCATATTGGAAGACAGAGCAAACTGGCTTCCTGCTGCTCCACAGGGTAGGACCTGAACCAATGGATACAAATTGCAATGAAGGAGCTTCCAGCTAAATATTAGGAAGAACTTTCCAACGGTAAGAAGCGTTTGACAGTGGAATGGACTCCCTCAGAAGGTGGTGGACTCTCCTTCCTTCGAGGTTTTTAAGCAGAGATCGGATGGCAGAGATCTGTGATGGATTCTTTACCATTGGATCCCTGCATTGCAGGGGGTTGGGCTAGATGACTCCTGGGGTCCCTCCCAACCCTACAGTTCTGTGATTCTAACCCATGCTCCGATGGTGCAGCTATATTTGGGTTGGCTCTTTGTTCTTGCGGCTCACGGGGTCGTGAGTGACTGTGCAGTGGTATGCCATAGACGTCTCCTGTCATTCCAGTAGTCAATGAAATGGAGGATAATTAGGCTTGTGTATTGATGCTTGGAATGGTATTATCTCTGCTTTTTGGCTCACAAAGTGAGGAATGTCAATGTGTCTGTGTGGCGTTACTGTGCGTGCCTCCATATTCCTCCAGGGTTCAGTTTGACAACCTATGCATCAAATTCTTGGGTGCCTGAAAGATGCATTGTGATGCCTGCTTAAACCCTAGCTATGTTTTGAGTCTGAAGCTGTGTTCGCACGGTGCGTATGGCCTCTCCCATAGAATCCTGGGAACTGTAGTTTGCCAAGTGGAATTGCAGCTCTGTTAGGGGTAAACTACAGTTCCCAGTATTCTTTAGGGGTGGCACAATTAGCTACCGGGCTAAGTTCAAGATGCTAGTTTGGTCTATACACAGTGTGGGACCAGGACACATGAAATATTGTCTCACCCGCTAGATCTACAGCTGAGGGCTTCCTGCAGGCACCACCTTATCAGGAGGTCCGTTCCGCACAATGAAGAAATCAGACTTTTAGTGTTGTTCCACCTGGCCTTTGGAATGTCTTCCCCTTGACCATCAGATGTGCGCCATCTCTGTTGTCTTCTCGGTGATTGCTGAGCCCGAACATCTTCAGCAAGCCTTTGAATCTGAAGTCTTTCCCAGTTTGCATCTGTGCCTGAATCGTTTTTCAAGATATGCTTATTGTTTAACTCCTTGTTTGCTACCCTCGGCTCCTTTGGGAAGAAGGTGGGCTGGGCTATAAATACAGTCAATACACACGGTGTGTGTATACAGCCACAGTGTGCAGATGTGCGTGTGCACATGACCTCTGTCGATGTGCGTACACAGCGAACCTGTTAGTTTTGGGGGCCTCTGTGTTTTGGTGTCTACTGAACCCATCAGGTGGATTGAATGAGGATATAGTTTCAACCCAAACATGCATGGCGTTTGCGTGCCGTTGTGTGCGCGCCTGCATTGTGACACTGCCACATGTATTGGTGTGTTTCCCCAGGGACCACATGCACATGAGATGCAGTCCTTTTTCGTATTGGTGTCAAACTAACGCCGTCTCCTTGGTCTGAGTATATTGGCTGGGCTGGTGTCTTTTTCTGTGGGTGTGTCTGTCCTCCTATGTGAGCGGAAGGCGTATGTGTTTGCTCGTTCTCTCGTTCTATTTGTGCATGCTTCTAAGCAGGGGACCGCTTGTGGCGTTTATTGGCAGGCCCTGGCTGTTCCCGAAGGTGTGTTTATTGCTGTGCTGTGTAGAATTAGAAAGCTGTAAAAGCAGTCCACCTTTCTGCTCAAAGACAGGATGCTGTTCCCACCTGTCCTTTTAAGATGGCCACCCCACCCCACCCCCAGCAAATCTCCTCCTCTGCCATGTACAAACTGCACGCCAGGCAAAATGTTTTCCGTTATTGCATCTCCTACCTAGAGAAAGCTCTGCCGGTTGAATTTCTGTCTGTATTGCAGAATAGGAGATCTGCAAGGGGGAAAGAAAGAAAAAAGCAGCGGGGTGGGGGAGCAGCTTCATTTACTCATACTCCCCTGACTTAGAAAGAGAGAGGCCCATATGCAACCCACAACTGTAGAACAGAAATGGACCCCCCAGCAGTGCCTGGTAACTCGAGAAAGCGAGCCAAGCTGCGAGGGATGCCAAGACCTCCCCCCTGCCCACACACATCAAACTACGCAAGGGTCAACCCTGGTGAAAATTCTATGTGCCAATTCAGACAATGAAGCCTCAACATCGGGTGTCTCTGAAAAACCATTTATTTCCCGGGGAGCAGAGAAAGAGACTCGACCCACCTTTTCCTATGGGAACCTGCTTTCCTATCAAGATCGTCATAATCAAAGATCCTCCTGTGTGTGCAGTATCGCCCAGAAATATTCCTGATTTGGAAAAGGGAAAGGGCCTTTTCATTGGCTCCCTCCAAAGGGAGCCCCGCCTCGTAGCTTCTCAAATGGCCTTACTTATGACACTCCAAAATCTTATCTCTTTTGAGGGAGGACAGATATAAATCGTTGCTCCGTTTTTGGAAGTGACAAGTTGTATCAGGGCTAGGTTAGACCCAAGTCATGTCCATTCACTTCAATGACCCAGCAGGACTAGCACTGGATAAAAGCCGTAGCAATTGCTATGGTTTAATTACGCTTAATTAATTTAATGACTGCTGTACTGTTTCTCTTCTTAGTGTTTTATGGCTGCGATTAAGTTGTTTATTAAAATTGCAAACCAAGCCTGCTGCCCCGTGCTCACTTGTTTAGTAGAAGTATTATTACGTTTTTAAATTTTCATTTGACACTTACAAAGTACCCACAATTTTTAAAAGCACTGTACGTGTATTAAAAAGTACACCAGCCCCTGTCTGCAGGTTCACAATCTTGAGTCGTGATCCAAAAGGAATAACGAATGGGGAGGGAGGAGGAAAGCAAGCATTTGAGCAGCTGAACCTTCACTGGCCAGTGGATGGGGCCAAGCTGGTCTGTTTTGTGCCCTGGTGTAATTTCTGGGAGAAAGGTGGGTGCATCCTCCCAGGGACCCCAGGTCTCTTTCAGCTCAGAAGTCCCTGGTAACTAGCAGTCTTCTTCTATACAGGTAAAGGTAAAGGCACTGGCATAGGAAGGGCGGGGTGTAGGGGGCGGGGCACCCCGGGCAGCGCGATCCTGGTAGGGTTGCATCTTGGCTGCCCCCCCACCTGTGCTGCGTGCCACACCCCCAGAACATGCACCACGCCCCTGCGGGTGGCGCGCCATGCCCCCAGAACGTGCGCCACACCCCCAGAATGCGCACCAGCCCTGCCCCCGCCTGCTTCCCTCCCCCAGTGCCAGAGCATGAAGCTCTGCCACTGGGTAAAGGTAAAGGGACCCCCGACCGTTAGGTCCAGTCCCGGACGACTCTGGGGTTACGGCGCTCATCTTGCTTTACTGGCCAAGGGAGCCGGCGTACAGCTTCCGGGTCATGTGGCCAGCATGACTAAGCCGCTTCTGGCGAACCAGAGCAGCGCATGGAAACGCCGTTTACCTTCCCGCCAGAGCAGTACCTATTTATCTACTTGCACTTTGACGTGCTTTCGAACTGCTAGGTTGGCAGGAGCAGGGACTGAGCAACGGGAGCTCACCCTGTCGCGGGGATTCGAACCGCCGACCTTCTGATCGGCAAGCCCTAGGCTCTGTGGTTTAGACATGTATCAAATTCCACCATTATTTTCACTTGCATCATTAACTCCCTTGAGCTCATGGAGAAAAGGCAGGGTGCAAATGTTTTGAATAAACAAAGAGACCATCGAATATTGTGTCTGCCTGCCTGTCTTTATACTCTGCAATATGGGTAGTTTTAATGTGTTTGTGAAGTAGTGTGTGTGCAAGGGGAGGAGGTAGAGAAAATGTGCTTGTTTGTGTGAGAGAGATGTGTATTGTTTATGTGCTTTACTGTGTCTCTAGCTCTACGATGTGTGTGAAAGAGAAGGGGAGTTTGGTGCTTCTAACCAAAGTGTGATTGTGTGTTGTGTCATGTTGAAAACCTGCAGAACAGATACACGGTATTGCACATGCGTTGGCTACATACACAACATAGATTTCAAGCACACACACACACAGAGAGAGAGAGAGAGAGAGAGAGAGAGAGAGAGAGAGAGAGAGAGAGAGAGAGCGAGCAAGAGAGAACACAGGGACAGTCCCGGATTCAGAGAAGCCGACAGTTTCTGAATTGATTGTGGAAGCTCCCACTTTTCCTTAGGATGTCCATGTTTTCTTTGGAGAAATGTTGGAGGGTAAGGAGTTATCTGACCCCTGAACCTGAGTGGCTTCAGCGACCTGAATTACACCTGAAAATGTTATGTGTGCATGATGTGCCCTGGTGCTGAAATGCTCTGACCTCTTGCGCATCTCGCCCGTTCCTGCAGCTTGCCTTCCACCATGACGTTGCCCTCGGCGCCGGCGGGTGCCGGACCACGGCGTGGGAGCATGCCTTTGCCCATCAAGCACCAGCTGGTGAGGGCGTCGGCGGTGGATGAACTGGACTCTCCCCCCAGCTCCCCCGAAGTGGGAAGCACTGGGGGGGCCAGCCCCGCAGGAGGACGCGGACCCTACAAAGTCATGTTGCTTGGCGAGAGCGGGGTGGGGAAGACCACCTTGGCGGCCATCTTCGGAGGCCTTAGAGGGGGCGCCCACCACGAGGAAGAGCACACAGGTGAGCCCAGAGAGAAGATGCCAGGGGATGGCGTTGCAATATTTCACTCTGCAAAAACAGCAGAAGTTCAGTAGGCCCTGCTTTTCCTGCCATACATGCAGCAGGAGCGGAACAGGAAAGAACGGCGTGCTCCATCCGAGGACATTTTATTTTTATTGATTTATATAAGACAGCAGAAGAGCCATATTGGATCAGACCAAAGGCCCATCAAGTCCAGCATCCTGCTCTCCATTCACCTGTTGAATTTCTGCCTGCCATCGCATTGCTGTTGGGGAAGGGGAAGGTAGAAACTCTCCAGATAAATGGAGGTTTTGTGTTGAATTTAAGCTGTTAGGCCAGAATTTCAAAGTGGCGGCTGTTGGGAATTGACTTTGCGCCGGTGATTTTCTTAAAATCCTGAGTTAGGAAAGTATGGGAAGCTGGGATAGATCTTCTGAAAAATTTCAAATCGCTGCTATCTTAAAAACCTGACATCATATAATATACATAGTGTGTGTGTTTGAGTCTAAGGCTGTGTACACACTAAGCCTTCAAAGCACACATGCAAATAAAAAATGGGCAGGATAGTATGCTAAAGGTTGCTGGGAATTGTGACTTGTTGAGGGGTAAACTACACTGCCTTGAGATGCTTCTCAAAAAATAATTTTGTTCCTACCCCACATTTATACCCAGAAGGCTCTCCTAGGCTCCCCTTAACTTATCCAACTATTAAATGCAGCTAAAACAAAACAAAACAAAATTCCTTCTAGTAGCACCTTAGAGTCCAACTAAGTTTGTTATTGGTATGAGCTTTCGTGTGCATGCACACTTCTTCAGATACCTTCAGGGTTGCAGCTGGTCCTACTCAGAGTAGACCTACCGGTACTGAAATTAATGGACATGGCTAATTTAGTCCCATTAATGGTCTCCTTTGAATAGAAGATGGTCAAATTCTACCCATATAACTTGACAAATCAGCTACAAAGTGGATATTTGATGGTACAGACATATCTGGCAATAGTTTGTAAAGTGGTATTCAAGCTATACTCAACTTCCTTTTCCCTTTCTTTCTTTCTTCCCCCCTCCACATTTCTTTTATTCCCTCAGAGGATTCCTACGAAAGAAATTTCTACGTAGATGATGAAGAGGTCACTCTAATATTGTACGACATCTGGGACCAGGTAGGTGCATTTCTGTCACCTTCCTACCCATTGTGGTGTAGTGGTTAAGAGCGGTAGACTCGTAATCTGGTGAACTGGGTTCGCTTCCCCGCTCCTCCACATGCAGCTGCTGGGTGACCTTGGGCTAGTTACGCTTCTTTGAAGTCTCTCAGCCCCACTCACCTCACAGTGTTTGTTGTGGGGGAGGAAGGGAAAGGAGAATGTTAGCCGCTTTGAGACTCCTTCTGGTAGTGATAAAGCGGGATATCAAATCCAAACTCCTCCTCCATTGAGATGGGATGTACCTAGGGCGTCATCCCCAGGAAAGGGGAAAAATATTACAGCAAGAAGTTGTCTATCCCATCTAACGGCTACAATGTTTAGTCATTAACCGATTTGAAAGCTTTTGACCAACTTAAAAGCGGATAAATCTGTCAACGCACCGGAAACATTTTAAAATTTATTATTAATGCAAGTAGTTGCGTCAACCATATGATGGAAGGCATGACCATATAGAGTTATCTTTTACACACAAACGAAGGAACGCCTTTGATTCTAAAAATAAGCATCTGCTTGTAATCCGAAACAAAAAAAGGTGACAGTCGATGAAGTTTTACTCAGTGCAGACCCACCGAAATTAACGGGCCTAACATCTTCATGTTCATTCCTTTCAAGTGGGTTTACTATGGGTGTGACTTATCTGAATACCACCCACAGAAAATGTGCTCTGGTCTTCAAAGTTGTTGGCTTATTCATAAGCAAAGGCATGATGACTGAATCAAAACTCGTAACCGGACCATACAATGGAGACTTGTGATTTGATCTCTCATTCCTTTTAGTTTTAACATACAGCTGTCATCAGGAGCAGAAGGGGAATTTACTTTTCCTCCCCAAACAGCATTTTGTAAGTCAACCATCTACCAACGTGGATTCATTGCCCCACAAATGGTAATATATATCTTTAAATGGGTGACAGCCCCAATCTAACCAGTCTAGCACAGAACATAGCAGGCTTCATCCTGAAGAGATTGAGAGTATTTACACCGGTGGCTCCAGCATTTGCCCTGGTTTTCCGTTTTCAAAATTGGGGTATTCCACAATTTTTGAGATGTACAGAAATTATCAGTCAGTTACAAATCCAGCATTCTGAGAATCTCTATTGTTATTGTTTATTTGAACCAGTTTTCTAGATCTTAAGGCTTACAGAATTTTGTGGGCAATGCCAGGCAATATCAGAATGTTTTAGAGATTGTTGAGTGGGATTTCCGGTTGGCAAGGGCATAGTTTTCTTTGCAGCTCTTGGTTACTGCAAGGGGCAAACGGAAACAAGGCAAAATTATGCAAAAAATCATGGCATGGTTATTACATTCAATTACATCCAAGATTTACGCAAAGCTAGACAACCGGATGGAATTGCCTTGTTTTATTATTGTTTTGTTTTAGCATCTCGTTCCAAAATTGCACAGCATCCCTGAATTGAGGGAGTGTGGTATGCAAATTTATGCAAAGCCATATTAAATTAACACAGCCGTTTGGGAATCAGGCGGGGGTGTATACCACTGACATGCACGAATATGCAAATTGTTCTGGAAACTGGCAGCATTCTTGGGTGGCTTGATTGCAGCATACAGTGCTATTATGCAAATATATGGAGAGCATATTCAACTGCTAAGGAGAGTAAGCAATAGAACCCCCATTATCTGCACGGCAATTATCCAAATTCCTCGATTATCAAAAGCTGCCGTTTTCAAATACCTGCATGTCTTCTCTCCTCCCGTGGCTACCAATTCGAAAATGCCCAGGGAAGGATCCTGATGAGCTGCTATATGTTTCAAATTTATCTTAATTGCCATTTTGATTGTTGTGTTTTGACTTTACTGTAGATGTAAGTCACCTTGGAACGATTCGTATCCTTAAAGGTGAGATGCGAATCATTATAATAAAAAAAATGTGTAAAACACACTCCTGTTTATCTGAACTTTTCAGTATCCAAACACACCAATCGGAAACATTCAACAGCCACCCCGCTTAATATCGCTGTCACATTCACTCTGGTAACATGCTGGATTGATCCATTACACTTTCCAATATATTTAAAAGCTGCAGCTTTGGTTAATGTAATTCTTTTTAATATCACCCACATATACAAAAAAATGTAGGTAGCTCTTGGAGAGAGGGGGGGGGGAGAGAGGTTGCCTCTTTTAATATGTTGCTGATTACGACTTCCAAACTGTTTTTTTTTCTTCAGAACAATTTCTGTGTGTGTCTGTTTTTTTAAAAATCACATACAGATATAGAAAAATTAAACTTGCATGATTTACCAGCTAAAATTTAACAGTGGAAATGTCCATAGCAATAGATTCTATATGTAGCCATGAACTATAACAATCACCAAATAATCCACACCAGGGTGGCTCTCGTGAAAGGTCTCAGTAAATTTTCCCTCCAACCCCCCCCCCCCAATATATGACAGACACTGTTTGGGAGACAGGTGTGGGCTTCCGCCCACCATTTTGTGGTCCTGTCTCTTGTTCAGGTGGGGAAGCCATTTTGTCTTATTATGCCACAACCCCAATGGCGGCCATTTTGTGACTGGCACCCACGGCGCTTCCCCCAAAATGCTCGCTGTCAAACGAAGGTTGGCAGCCCCTGATCTGGACAGGCACATGCCCTCACTTCGCCTGACTTTGACCTCTTCCCTCCCCGCAAACTTTTTTCCGCAGGGAGATCCCGGAGGCTGGATGCAGGAATCCTGCCTGCAGACGGGAGACGCCTTCCTGTTGGTTTTCTCGGTGACCGATCGCCGCAGCTTCACACGGGTCCCCCCCACCCTGCTGAGCCTACGGGCAGGGTGCCCTCGAACGGACCCCCCTATTATCCTGGTGGGGAACAAGAGCGACTTGGCGCGATCCCGGGAGGTCTCACGCGAAGGTGAGTTGCCAGAGGTGCCGCTCCCTAAACGCCGGGGAGATCACCTGCACACCGTCCAGGTGGCTTCCGGTCTACCATTTTGGAACAATTCGTTCCTTCTGAAGGGCCGAGGCAGGAGAAGGAACTCAGGAGAATTGTTTGCTTGTTTATTTTCTCATGTTTCTTGCCTCCATATCCAGAGGGCCGCAGCCTAGCTGTCATGATGAACTGCAAGCACATCGAGACGTCTGCGGCGCTGCATCACAACACGGAGGAGCTCTTCGAAGGCGTCGTGCGGCAGATACGGCTGCGCCGCCGTCGGCGCGAGGGCGATGGCTTCAACAGGGAAGGGGCCGGGGGCCGGCGCGAGAGCATCACCAAGAAAGCCAAACGCTTCCTCTCTAGCCTCGTGCCGAGGAATGGACGCTTCTTCAAGCAAAGGTCAAAATCCTGCAACGACCTGTCAGTGCTATGAGCCCCATCGCCAGCATGCTAGAAATCTCTGCGACAAAAGGAAACACGTAAGACTCCCTTTACCCACAGCTGCATCGAGCTCAGGACAGCAGCTCCGTCGACCCAGGGGCAGTTCCCAAACATAGCAAGGCTCCCAAAACCCTCCTTGGCTCAGCTCTCCTCCCATCATCTTCAACGCATAACTCAAACAAACTATTTGCTTCTGTCCTTGGCTCCTTGAGAGGGCTTCTCAAATGAACGAGTTTTACAAAAAAAAACACATTTAATATACAGTATGCTTTACAGGACCTGGAGACACCTACTGGTCTCCAAACTCACGTGCCTCTCACCTTTTCAAATATTGCTCATGGCACTCTTGTGAGATTTTTGTCTGCCTTTAAGGGTGTCTGTCTTGAAGGTGCCCAACTGGTACAAAATGCTTCAGCCAAGAGACTCAGGACTTCTGTTCAGGATTTCTGTTCCTTTCTCGTCCGTGACGCTCAGGTGCCCATAACCTCTCATGGGACAAGGTTTTTGTTCAAGGCACTAACTCTGGAGCGAAACGTTACGTCTACTGTATATGTAAACAAATGGCCCCTAGACTCCTTGTGCAAAGCCTTATCCGTTGTGCTACTTTGCTGTTATCTTAGGAGGTATTTTTAGAGGTGCTGTTTTTTTGCTGCCCTCTGCGTCCATACATATACCGAAGAGGATATAAAATGCTAGAGGTTTATAGTCGTGCAGCGCAGCACGCTTTTAAGAGGTTAAAGGCACCGACTTTAGAATGTCCCTTCCTGTATGGTCTAGCAAACAGGAATGCTTTGTGTTTGCTTAAATGTTCATCTTTGAAAATGCAGTTAAAGGCACCAGCTTTTTTTGGGGGGGGGTATTTCAATCTCATTGCATCGACACAGTGGAGGAATAGCATCTCTAAAGCTCTGTGTACCTCACTTTTAAAGAGCACGTAAGGGCGTACCCCAACTCCTGTGCTTATTTCAACCAGCTAACTGCAGCTTTGGAAAGCTTAATTTGTTTGCTTAATGATGCTTCCTATTCCATTGCTCACCTTTTAAACAATTGTTCTGTTTATTATTATTATTAAGGAATTCATCAAAGGAATTGCTGTTTTAAATACCAAACACATATGCTTCTCTTTTAATATCACCACCCACCTGAAGGGAACGCTCTCCTTAAGGAGAGTCGTTGTGGAAGATGGATGATCAGTTAACTGCCATATCTAGCACATCGTTTTAAAGAAGCCATCGCAACAAGCAGCCTTTTCAATTCAGCTACAGATGGAGAATTCTCCACATGCCGTAGTTTATAACCTCCCTTTTAAGAGGCAGACTAAAGGCACAAACCTTGGAAGAATTTGTGATTGTGGGGCAGGTGTGTGTGTGTGTGTCTTTTGACTGACTTGCTGGACCTTCTGTTTCAACATGGAACATTTAATGATTAACCAGCTTGGAGCCTGGTTCTTTTAAGGTCTTAAAGGGACAGGAATTTTATTCCTGGAAGGCTGCTTTTAGATTCAAAAATGACAGGATCGAAGGACGTAGCCTTATTATATGTACACCACGCACCTGCCAGAAACAACAACAAAACACCTTGAGGAAGAGTGCCTGACAAATGCTGTGTGCTTGTTTTCCAATTAAAGCCATTTTCTATTATAGTACCTTCATTTATCTAACCTGTAGCGTCTGGGCCAGGGGTTGCTCGGAAACATTAGAAAGTGGTGTGGGATGTGGGGAGCAACAAAGGATGGACTGGCAGGGGAACAGCAGGGAGGGCAGGAAGAACGCAGGAGGCAAGGCAGTGAGATTACTTGCGGAAAGGCCATGAAAATTATGTGATCCTGGAAGTGCACAGCTCCTACTCAAGAAATGGACATTAGGATGATTTGACAGCAGGGTGGGGCGTAGGATGAGAAGCTCAAACACACCGGACATCCATTGTGTTCACGACTGGATCAGGGCAGTTATACTGGACCCCGTTTTCCATGTTTGTGCCTGCAGGAGTTTTGAGGGAGACCAGCTGATCCACACCTTTGCTCGGCCCGATTCCCCTGGGTCAGAGAGCTTTCCTTGTCATTCTGTGGCTGTGCCTTGCAAAATAAAAAAATAAAATAAATCCAACCTTGCCCACTGAATTGGATCTTATCGGATGCACCGAAAAATCAGAAGGAAGGTTTTGCTGAACCGAACTTCAGCTCAGCAGGCAAGACCACACTTTTGCAAGGCAGAAGAGTGAGAAAAGCTCTCAAACCCAGAGGAATTAATCAGGATGCAACACAATTGAAATAACGGAACTCGCCTCCAGAGGAGGCAGCAGCAATGATCAACAACCAAGGTGCCTTATAAAAGAGGACTGAACAAATGAGTGGAAGACGAGGCTATAAACAGCTACTAGGGACAATGGCTAATGCTACCTTCGCTGAGGCAGTCATGCCTTTTGAATACCACTTGCTGGGAACCACAGGGAGGATGCTGTTGTGCCGAAATCCTGCTTGCGGGTTTCTCACAGGCATTTGGTTGGCTGACAGGACGAGATGGGCCATTGGCCTGATCCAGAAGGCTCTTCTTTGTGTTCTTAAAACTGAAGGGTGCATCCACAAAAACAAGCAAAACAGAAAACCCACCAGTATGGAGGGCCCCTCCAAAATGCGATTTCCGCTTAGCTTTGCAGGGACTTGGCTGTGACAAGAAAGGCCTTCTGTACATGCTCTGTTACCGGTCCATTCCTTCATCTTTTCCCTGGGCTTTAACACACTGAGAGCAGGTTTCAAGGGGCTGCACTTTGCCTCTATAGGCCGGGGTTGGGGTTGGGGTTGGGGAAAGGAAAAATCAGGAGCAGGAGAGGGAGGAAAAGGAGGGGGTTTGCCTACAGAAGCCGAGGCCCGATGAGCAATGAGAGCGGCACAGCAGAGGAAGGAGTCAGCGGGCCTCGAAGCGAAAGGCAGCGCAAGGAGCCTGCTTAAGATGCAAGCCATGTGCCTCCCCTCATCAGCAGAGGAGACAGGCTGACGGTTCAAGCTGTCAGCGCTTTCCAGGGGCCCTCCTACGCCTGCCTTGAAAGAGAAGCACCTGCAACGAAGATTTCTATTCCTTCCCCCCCAACGCTCCACTTTCTGCCAAGCTTACCTTTGCACACATCCTGAGCATCCGCTGCCCCCCTTCAAAACCTCCACCCTGTGCCATGATAGGCACCCTTGGGGTGTCACCGCCTCTGCCCCTGTGTCCTTACCACTGCTAAGGAGTGGGTGGAGAGAGAGAAAGAAAGAAAGGGGCTTATCAAAAACTTCAGATGCGCTTGCATTTTCTGAAGGGACCAGCTGGTCACACCTCGCAGCCACAAGGTGGGCGGAGGGTGTCTTGAGTCAGCAGGTTCTGCATAAAAAAACGGGACCTTAACACCTGGATGTTTTATGTATCATGCAATCCCTTTGCCCATTACAAGTTCTTAAACTTGGGAGTGCTTTAAAAGAGAGCCTGGCCAATTGAGGAAGCAGAAGGCTATTGAAGGTATAAACGGGTATATATTCCAGCGGTGGCCACTGTGAGAACAGGATTCCTGACTAGATGGACTGCTGGCCTGATCCAGCAGGCTCTTATGTTTAGCTATAGATGCATACACACACACACACACACACACACACACACACCTACCTCTATGTATATTAGAAATCCTTACATTACACATTCTATGAGTATAATGCTATAGTGTTAGTGTACACTGGTTGTGTACTTGCTGAATGTAATGTGTGAACACCCTTTGCAGTTAGCTACATAGCCAAGTGGGGGTTTGAACATCTCCCAGCTCCTAAACCAACCCTCTGAGCATGCTGGTCCTCGAAGTGAATCTGCGCCCCATACCAGAATAGAACCCACAAGAGAACCAACAGAATGCATCCCCGAATTGAATTTACTTTCAACCAACGATGAAAAATGCCTCAATAATGTAACCTTTCCCCTTCACACACGTCTCCAAAACCAGGTAACTGGTTCGAAGCAGACCATCTCATTTTCATACACAGGAGCACGTAACAGAGATTGCTCATCAACTATACACAATTAGAAAGCAAACCAAGAACTCAGGCCAACAATCACCATTCAATAATGAGAATAATCCCAACAAAACTTATTTATCCACCCTTATCCTTTTTATAATCCTAGGTTTGGGACTTCCTCACGTCCTCTCTTCTGCGTTCATTTCTAATCTTCTTTAGTAACTTTGTAACCTTGTAAAATCTTCTTTCTTACACCTAATCTTAATTTGTTGGTGTGTATTTTGTTTTGTATTTTTGTAGTGTTTGTATTTGTATTTTGTGTATGCTTATTATTACTAAAATCCAATAAACTCTTATTTTAAAAAAGAGAGAATAATCCCTATTCACAACTCAACAGTAAACATAAAAAATGAGAAACATACAACCATGCAATTTATATAACGATGCGATTTTCAAGTCTATGTCCTCCTAACCTTAAAGAGAACTCTTATAAAAAAAGACGTACACATACACTTCCAATTTCAAAGGCTCACAGAGAATAATTGGATACACGTTGACCTTTTCAAACTTGGGTGAGAAACTATGTTATTTTGCTATTTGATATTCGTGTATCTAGTGTCTGTATGTTTTTTTCAAGTTATTATATGTTTACTGTTGAGTTGTGAATAGGGATTATTCTCATTATTGAATGGTAATTGTTGGCTTGAGTTCTTGGTTTGCTTTCTAATTATATGTATACTAACAAGTGCTCATCAACTATAGCACAGGTGTGTTCACCATGAAGATGGCTCTTTTAAAAGAAAAAAGGGTAAAAATAGACAACATTTGTTCAGTAAACACCTAAAGGCAATTTCAGGTCACCAAGGAAGCTGGTTGCCGCCATACAAATATTGCAGGAAGAGGGTGCGATCTTTCTGCACAAGGAGGAGCAAGGAATGCTTTCGATTCCACTGCTTCCTAGCTTAGCAAAACCAAACCCACATTGCAGCCCCCTTTCTTTCTTTCTCCCCTCCCCAATCCCTTCCTTTGCCAGCGAAAGCTATCAAAGATATCACACTTGAGAAAACAATGAGGAACAAAATGTCTTCCCCTTCCCCTTCCCTCCCTTTTCCATGGCTCAAGTGTTCAGAAATTGGATGAGCAAGGAAAAGGGGGGATGGGAAGGAGATGTGCATCTCCTCACCATGGAAACACCCTTGTGGGTCCACAGCTGGGTGGTTGCCATGGAGACAAAATGTTTCCCATTGCCATAGCGATGATCATCGATTGAGCAAGCTGGCAACCAGACTGCCACCCTAGTCTTCTGCAACCGAAATCAAGGACAAGGGGCTTGGGGGGGGGCGTGCGGTGGAAGATAACGGGGTCCCCACAGATGAACCCAGGCTTGTAATTAGGGGAAAGGGACGCCATTTGGGAAACGGGAGAAAGAGGTTAAAGTTATTTATGGATCATCACTCTCCCGTGTCCCTAGGGGAGGCCATGCAGGTGCGTAGCTAGAGGTTGCGGGAGGCTTGGATGCTGAATTTGCCGACAGATTTCACAGGCCTACATTCGGAGCCATCTGCAGCTCAGAGCCAAGCCGCACCTGGGAGCCAGGAGCAGGCAACCCGAGAAGCCCCGTCTTGCACAAAGAGCAGGAGGCAGCAGAAGAGTGGGTCACATGATTTACTCCTGGGGTGTGTGCCCACCCTCCATCTCCAAAGGAAGAAGAAAAATATCTGCCAAGATATCCATGAGCAAAACCAGCATGGGGAAAAATAATAATAATCATCTCACACCCCTACAAGTCACGCATTCTGTCACAAGGATGGCAGGAGGGAGCTGGAGGGTTGCCCCTCTGCTCCCACACCAGATGGATCCTGTGGATTTCAAGCGACAAACAACAGCCGCAGCTGAGCAACTTAATGTGGCGAAGTGAACAGGCTCTGGCCATCTTCCTTGCAAGACCAGGAGCAAAAAACTCCCCGAAGCGCATCGATGCATGTACATCTGCACTCACCCAAGCAGTCAACGTTTGACCCAATTACCAACATATGCCTTGTATTTCACAACTCTCTAAACACGGCGAAGAGAACAAGAGGAGAGAATCGGAAAATAAGACAAGGTGGAAGCTCAGGGCAACGTGTGCTGTGAACAGCCATTTTCTCTACGCTAACCACTCTCTCTGCCGGGCAAGAGGATCACGCACACTCGAGAAACCCCCTGGGAATAAAAGCTGCAGGAAATCCTGCGGGGTGGGATAGCCCATGACTCTTAGCCGTTTCCCACCGGGAGGCAAGCTTAGGTGGGCCAACCAGGATCAAAAGACCCCTTTGAGCCGCAAGGAGGGTGTGTAGGGATGAGTGATGGCGAGTGGGCTGAATTTGGCCCAGGGACACCCAGGCAGCCTAACCACGGATGTTGACTTGCACCGTTCAAGCAAGGCATCCTGTCCAGAGCCTCGGTGGAAAACAGTCTCTTTCTCAAATTGGTCATTCCTGAACAGGGAGCCATGGGAAGACTGGTGATGTGCCATAAACAAGTTAAAAACCAAAGGCTGCTGGCAAGTCGACAGCAGGGGAAAGCAGATCAAGATCTAATGGTAGATCTCAAGATCAGCTGTCGGGACCAACAAAGTTTCAGACTCCCAGTTATTTGACAGTAAAAACAAAAAATGTACCGGTAACTTCTTCTGCCTAAATCAGGCTGCCGAAACAAGCTGACAAACCGTGGACTTTTTGTGTGTGCAAATTCTGGCGCGGAAAACGAATTTCAAGGCTGTTGAGGCACCTTCTTACCCTTTCATTCAAATTGTATAGCTTTTGGACCTGGCTCTCATTTTGAGGAAACAGAAGTTATTCCAGCAAGTCTGCCCACCCCTAGTCCAGGGCTGCCCTGGACTTCCTCCTTTGGCCTTGGGGCCTTCCACTCATCGACTCTGCATGTCTGGCATGAGGTGTGAGCAGACCCATCAATCACTCCTGATGGAGAAATGCTTGAGTAGCTCTGAGGATGTTTCAGTTCTGACTTAATTTGGTGTACATGACTGAAGTGTGCATCTGCCCCCAGACGGTTTGGAAATATTTATCTAGAGGACTAAGAACCACAACATCCTCCCTGTCTCTCCAAACGATAGTCTTAACCTGACAGAACCTCCCAATAACACTTTCAGCCCCATATTTCAGCCTCAACCTGCAGATGTGCATCACCTCTGCCCCTCAATTCCAGGAGAAGCAACCTCACCTCTTGCTGCCCTTTCACTGCCGCAAAATGAAAAACACACCTAGCTACATTTGGTGACTTTTTATTATTCATTTATAAGCAAAAAAGAGAAAAAAAGAGAGAGAAAAAAATTAAAGAGACAGATAAAAAGAAAACCGAAATACACCTTCAAATTTGGGGATGGAGGGGGAATGGGAAAGATGTGATCCAAGGGACTCGTTTGAGGGAAGGTGCAGCAGAAAATGGGAACATCAAGAATAGGATACAGACCCAAGAAAAAGGAGGGGCGAGGGAAAGGAAAGGGAGGAACGGGACGACATCCCCACACTATAGGCAACCTCAAGAGAGATTGAGAGGGGATTACAAAACACTGCTTGGGAAGGAGGGGGGGATATCCCCTCAGGGCCAGGCCTCCCACCCAAATGCTGGTTCTCGACTCTCCCCATTTCCTCCCTCTCTGCTATGTACAAGACACACGCGCACACCCATCTGCAATGAGCTCAATTCATGAAGCCGTCCAGCAAATACCCACGCCACGCCACTGGAGAGAGAGCAGAGGGTGGGAAAGAGGAATGGCAAATGTACACCCTGGCGCTGCAAGCCCTGCAGGGCCTCTGCCAGGAGGCGGCAAAAAAACAAGAAGAGATGCTGAGAGCCCACGTCTGTGGGGGAAACGGGTCCCTGGTCCTCCTGAGGGTCCCATGCAGGGGATTTAATGCAACCCCCCCCCATTTGATTATGATTCCAGAATCAAGGGAGAAAACACCAACCCCCTCCCACCCCCAGGCTCCTGGTGGGAAGGGAATCGGAGTAAAATCAGTTCGCATTGAGAAGGGGCCCCGAGGAGGAGGGGGTGTTCCTTCAGAGTCCATCCCGCTCTGCCTTGCATTCATTGAGGGCGGTGATGTGGTGGTGATGTGGAGATGATCATTCCCCTCCTGGCTCCGTGGGAGAGGGAGGGCAGGGGGGGAACCGGGCTGAGTTACCTGGGGAGAGAGAAAGAGAGATAAAGAGAATTAGGAAGGTACAGTATACTCCCTCTCTGTCCAGCATCCAGTTGCACAGACTGTAACCAACATAAAATACTGAGGGCAGATTAGGCCTTTGTGTGTCGATTTCTAAAAGTAAGAGTTCTGAGCCACAAGGTTGCAGACAAAAAAAAAAAAAGGTTGGAAAACCATTTCTGGCAAACCACCTCTCTCTTTCCACCGCACTTCGCCACACAGGTTTCATGCCAAAATATTGCAGCTCTGAAAAATCACACAGAAGTTGTTTGATGTGAAAACTGAGTATATCCTGAGGAGTACTGTCAGAACACTAATGCACATCCTGCATCTGTGAGTAGCAAGTTTAGAAGTGAGGGGGACTGAGGGATAAGGCAGGAAGGAAGCAGCCTGGCAGTGCATTTTGGGAATGCGGGAGAACACTAGGCCAGAAGGCCTCCATTTCCACACACCAATTTAAGAGAGTATCAGCCCAATTTGGTTGAGGGAAATTAAACAGGCACCATTGGATTTTCTGGCACATAGACCACGACCCTTGCCCACCACCCCACCCCAGTCTCTGTGATTCAGCCACTCACATTGTCTGGGGAGTGAAGAGGCCCGAAAGCTGGAAGCACTGGGAAGCCAACGTCTGTGAAGCCAGGTTCAGTGCTGGGCTGAGAGCTAGAAGTGGAGAAGGAAAGAGGAAAACATTAAGAGATTATTATTTTTTTTAATAGGAAGCAATTCCCAAACAAGACAGTGGTAAAACGGGTTCATGCCCTAGGGTGCTACACAAGCTTCTTAGCAGAGACCTCTGTAAGCAGACTGGGCAAATGTCTGGTTGGATTATGGCCAGGGTAGCCTTCCCCTACCGGGTGCCCTGAAGAGGTTGGGCTACAAATTCCCATCAGCCCCAGACAGCATCGTCAATATTAAGTGGTGATGGGAGCTTATGGTTCAACAATATCTGAAGAGCACCAGGTTTGGAAAGCTTCACCCACTGGAGAATAGCAGAATGCATGCCTTGAACTCAGAGTGACCCACCTTTCCGTAATCTGCAGCATCTCTGGTTTAGAGAAGCTCATGCAGCAGAGGTAGAAAGGACCTATCCCCAAGACCGTGGAGAACTGCTGCCAGTCAGAGCAGACAAATGGGGCCGATGACTGGCTCAGTATAAAGAGGTATCTCCAGACACAATTCCCAGGAGTGTCCAACAATGGTCAGGGATCTGTCTCCCTGCTAAAGATGCCTTATTAAAGATTGTAATACGACTCGTATTATATTTTAACAACATTTATCAATTTTGTAAACAAGAGACAATTAGTAGCAAGATGCCACAAAAACTTGCCAACTACCCAAACTGAGATAAACTTGAGATGATAGATTAAGCTCAGTTCTTACAGATGCTTGGCTCAGTTTTCTGTTTTCTTTATTTTTTAGGTAAGTTCATAAGGATTCCAGAATTAGGTAAGTTCGATGTTGTTCACAGTAGCCATGGGGTGCTGTTGAAGATGTACAGAAGACAGGGTGCTGGCGTTCCACCCCTGTTTCGCCCTAGCAGTCCAAGTAATTAAGAGGCTGCTGTTTCGCCCCAGATAGGGCCAGCTTGCTGGGGATGGCAAATAGTGCACTCCCTAGGTGGTTTTCTGAGCTTCTTCAGTGGTCTAGTCTCAAATCATTAATGCATGTACTGATATTAAATATCATTGAAGATACAAATTCTTGGCTTAAGAGGCTGGATTGCTTATACTTTTCGCCAACTCCCGTGCTCCACAAGTCGTATTACTTCTACTAACAGCACAGGTTGTATTTTTCTATTATTAAAGATTGTGGCTGGACCTCATGTCTCTCAAGGTTCTCATCAGGGTCACCCCCCCCACCCCCAAACAAGCCCATCCAATGGATCGCACGCATTTCCCACCTTACCTGTCAGGGCAGCTGGGTTCAGTGCTCCCAGGGGTATCGCTCCATTGAGCTGCAGGGCCGCCTGAGCCGCGGCTGTAGTTGACAATGGGATCCCGGAACCTGCTGAGGGGAGAAGCCCCAAAGGAGACGCTCAGCCACAGACACATTTTCATTCAACAAGCATTTCCTTAGCAGAAGGCGTTAAGTGATTTAACAATTCTTTGCACTAGGCTGCTGCCCAAGCCACAAGTATATTGGGACGTGAATGAGGACCCTTTCAAAAGTTTCCCCTGCACTCCCCCCAAAACCCAGTCTGAGGTTAGTGACGCGCACTTTTCGGTGCTCCACGCCTCAACTGCAGGTGGCCACACAAACTCTCCGAAGCAACTGAAGAATCCAAGGGGATCTTTCTTTCAGTATGACTAAGTGCTCAAAAATAGTAAAAGCTGCTATGTGGATAACGCTACGATGAGCCCAATGAACTTTTTTTTGCTCTCCTTCCCACAAAACGGGGAACTATAATCTTTTCGGACAATTCTGCAGGAACCGCAACTGTCCTCTTAGTGTCTCCTCTCCCCGTCATATTATTCTGATTTCCTTCCCAGCATATCACGAAGGCCCAGAGAGGACGGCGCCCTCTAATAATTTATCCTCACAAGTTTATTAGGCAGGCTGCCCGGAGATCATAGCAGAGAGCATCGACCTCTGTAAGAAGCAGGACTCCTGTCATGTTGAACAGAGGGGCCTGGGGAAGAAGCGAAGCAGACCAAAGTGACTCTGCAGCCAAAAGGAGGCTCAGTGTTCCTGCTTCTGCCACACTAACTCTTTTCTCCATGAGAACAGAAGATGAAGTACATCAAAGGGTTCTAATTTAGAAGGAGCTGTTATGTGCTGACACAGACAGAGGAAGAGATATTCCATCCCCTCGAATAGAACCAATGCAAGAAAAGGTGTAATTAGCCTTCAGGTGTGGGTGGGGCTGAAGTTCTCTATACCTGAACCAGGGGGCAACCTACTTCTTCTTCTCCTTGCCCACTACCATAACTGTTAATAATGAAAGTATAGAAGAGAGGCTGGAGTGTTGTGATTTCCTCATCCCTCACCCACCCCTGGGTTTGCGTAACTTCCAGCTTCATTAAGAGTTCTGGAGAACTTGGAAGGTTGCTCAATGTTCTGTGACATTTCAGTTGTTCATAATACTAGTATTATTAATTATTATTATTAAGTTTTCTATACCACCCTTCATCTGAAGACCAGAGGGCACTTCACAGTATAAAAACACAAAAATATATAACATAACACCAAACAAAAACAACACCCCCCCCCCGGCCTGCACAATTAAATTCGCCAAAGGCCAACAGAAGAGGAACGTTTTCATCTGGCACCTAGAGATATGCAATGAAGCTGCCAGGTGAGCCTCCCTGGGGAGAGCATTCCATAAGTGTGGAGCCACTGCAGAAAAGGCCTATTCGTGTGTTGCCACCCTCTGGACCTCTTGTGGAAGAGGCACACAAAGGGCCTCAGATGGTGATCGCAGGGTCCGGGTTGGTTCATATGTGGAGAGGCAGTCCTTGAGGCATTGCCCGACTACTTGATTTTGGTGTGTTCCCAGTTAAAGAGAGTTCAAAGGTTTTAAGACCAAAATGGCCTGGGAAATGGATCTCTGAAGGACCGTCTTCTACTGTATAAACCAAAATAAAATAAAAAAATTCCTTCCAGTAGCACCTTAGAGAACAACTAAGTTTGTTCTACTGGAAGGAATTTTTTATTTTATTTTGTTTTGACTATGGCAGACCAACACGGCTACCTACCTGTAACTTCTACTGTACAATCCCTTGAAAACAGAGATCTGGATATGAGGTCCTATTTGCAAGGTCCTATTTGCCCTAGAGGCAAGCTAGGCAAACGTCTACTAGAAGCAGGTGTCTTCCTGGTGGTACCCTTTCCCCTCCGTAAAATTTACTTCCTATCAGATCAACACCCTCAATTGTAGTGCCAAGCATTTAAAGACTGCTGCTCTCAAGATATCTGTCTCCAGCCTGTTTTAATATTGCTTTTATTGCTCCCTGCATGGCATATCACTTCTCAATAAACAAATCAGTTTGTTTCCATGATTCATGTGAAGAAATCACTCCCAGTTTCCTCGTTGCTCAATTCCTACCAGGAAACTCACCTTCTGCCAGTTTGGCCATGAGCTGGAGCTGGGAGCCAGTGGTGCTGAGATTAAGGGCCGACCGCTCGGGCTCATCACCATCTGGGAAGGTGATGTCGGTGGTGCCGTCCAGCCGCTCAGTGACCTGCCCCACCCGCATGGGTCGGCCGGCGAGCTCGAAACCATTTAGCTGCTCCAGGGCACGGCGGGCACACTCAGCCTCTGCAAACTGACAGGGAAAGAAAGTGCTTTAAAAGGGAAGTATCTGAGGCTCCCCACCCACCTTCAAAACAAGGGGAGAGGAGATACATACCGTGATGAAGCCATAGCCCTTGGACTGCCCGGTATCCTGGTCACGCATCAGCACAATGCTGTCAATCTGCATGCAGGACGAAAAAGCCACAAATCAGAACTCCGTGAGCCCCCACCACGCTCTGCCCACTTGCTCCTCCAACCCTCCCTCCCGCCTCACCCCAGTTATGGCCTCCTACCTTGCCAAAGGGCTCAAAGATCCCACGCAGCATCTCTTTGGTGATGTTGCAGTGAAGGGAGCCAACGTAGAGCCGCATGGGCCCCCCACTGCCTTTCTGAAGGTTGTTAGCCATGGCTGCCAGCCGGTTCTTCTCTGCCTAAGGCCAGGGAAAACCGGGCAGGATTAGAAACAGCCGAAAGCAATAGGCATTATTATTTTTAAAAAATCAAATGTTTTTTCCAAACATTTGTTCCCACAAGATGGCTCGCAATATTAAAAACAGTAACAGTGTTAAAAAGTCAAGAGCCGGATACGAGTCTTACGCAAGTGTAAGCAGCTCCTCATCCCCTGGCCTTTGGGTGGGAGAAGAGGGCTGCACAAACATGCCCAAAGGAATATCTTACTAACTCTGGTCTTGGGCTTTAAGAACTTCCAGCCTTTTCCTTAAAACCCCAGCCCAGCCAGTTCCTTCCAACACTCCTTTGCTCCACCTCTCTGCATCATCTCTAGCTCCATTTCCTGTCGTTAACAACTACCCCATGCATACAAAGTTTCTGTACCCGCCCCCCTCCCACCTCAAATGTCAGCTAGTTCCCACCGCATCTCGCACCTGGGAGGCCTGGACAATGATGGGCACCCCGAGGAGGCGCTGGCCTGTCAGCCCAATGGCCAACGGTACCGACTGGATCTCACAGAACTCCACGTAGGCGATGCCCTTGGAGCGGCGGGAGTTTCGGTCGGAGATGATCCGCACATCGCGCACCTGCTCGGAGGTACAAGGGGAGGCAAGTGAGAGGCTGAACAGCTGCAGGAACCCCATAGAAGTGCAGCTGAGGACGACTAAAAAGGCGTTTCTGGTTGAGATCACTGGGTACCATACAGAACACAGAGGGAACTGTGGGTTTCAAGTCTGCACTTGAAAGCGGGGGGAGAAATAAACAGAAGTCAAAGCCCAATGGAGGGAGGGGAGACGGCCAACCTTGCCGACAGCGGAGAAAAAGTCCTCAAGGTCACGTGGGCGAATGCGGGCAGCCAGCTGCATGCAGAAGACAGTGCGGGCATCACGCTCCTCTGGGCTCAAACTGCCCAAGGGCTCCCTGTGGGAGAAAAGAAGAAGTTGCTAAGGGGCAGAGAAAGGAAGGTTCAAACCTGGGAGGAGGAACTCAACAAGCCTTCTTGGTTCTAGGGGTGGGGGACCCCCTGGTCCTGAATGGAGTAGACCAGGTGCACAGCCTGGGGGTCATTTTGGACTCACAGTTGTCCACGGAGGTGCAGGTTAATTCTGCATGCAAGGCAACTGTCTACCAGCTCCATCTGGTATGCTGGCTGAGACCCTAACTGCCTGTGCCCTGTTTTGCCAGAGTGGTGCATGCTCTGGTTATCTCCCACTTTGACTACTGCAATGCGCTCTACATGGGGCTACCTTCAAAGGTGACTCGGAAACTAGAACTAATCCAGAATGTGGCAGCTAGACTGGTCACTGCGAGTGGCCGCCGGGACCACATAACACCGGCCCTAAAGGATCTACAGTGGTGCCCCGCTAGACGAAAATAATTCGTCCCGCGAAAATTTTCGTCTAGCGGGGTTTTCGTCTTGCGGAGCGGCAATGGGAGCCGCGCTCCGCAAAACGAAAAAAAAAAAAAGACGAAATTTTTTCGTCTTGCGAGGCAGCCCCATAGACTTTTTCGTCTAGCGGGGCAGCCTCCCGCTAGACGAATGCTTTCGTCTAGCGAGTTTTTCGTCTAGCGAAGCATTCGTCTAGCGGGGTACCACTGTACATTGGCTCCCAGTACATTTCCGAGCCAAATGCAAAGTGTTGGTGCTGACCTTCAAAGCCTTAAATGGCCTCAGCCCTTTATACCTAAAGGAACATCTGCATCCCACTGTTCAGACTGAACACTGAGATCCAGCACTGAGAGCCTTCTGGCGGAAGTGAAGTTACAGGGAACCAGGCAGACAGCCCTCTCGGTAGTGGCGCCCACCCTGTGGAACACCCTCCCATCAGACGTCAAACACATAAACAACTTTGTTACTTTTAGAAGACATCTGTATAGGGATGTTTTTAACATTTGATGTTTTGGTGTGTTTTTATATTTTGCTGTAAGGGGCCCAGAGTGGCTGGGGCAACCCAGTAAGATTGGTGGCATATAAAAAAATAAAATTATTGTCATTATTATTATTCTGGCCCAAGAACCACCACCCAGCCGTCCCCCGTCGCAAACACTCACCGGAGGGGGCTTTTCTCTCTGTACAAGGGACTCTTGCTGTGCCCAAACCGACGCCTGCAAGGAAAGGGAACGGGACACAATGCAAAATGGCCTAGTTCAACCGTGAGAGCATAAACAGAGCAAGCACTGTCAAAATACACAAACTACCAAGTCCTTTCTCATTTGCTTGAGATCAAAGCCAAGAGAAAACATCCCAATGCAAGTGACAGCCTGGCTATCAAGGGAGATGCTCAGTACCACTGCTACTATCTGAAGAAGAAGAAGAAGAAGAGTTTGGATTTGATATCCCGCTTTATCACTACCCGAAGGAGTCTCAAAGCGGCTAACATTCTCCTTTCCCTTCCTCCCCCACAAAAAACACTCTGTGAGGTGAGTGGGGCTGAGAGACTTCAGAGAAGTGTGACTAGCCCAAGGTCACCCAGCAGCTGCATGTGGAGGAGTGGAGACACGAACACGGTTCCCCAGATTACGAGACTACTGCTCTTAACCACTACACCACACTGGCTGCCATATATTACCCACTCCCCAATACTGTTGCTTCTTTCTTAGCTCTTTCACCTGAAACACCTTCCAGGGCAGGGTTCAGATAGGAAGCAGCAATCCTATACTGTTTATATGTAGATTGTCTAGCCAGTGTGGGGAACCTTTGGCCGTCCGGATGCTGCTGAACTACAACCCTCCTCGGCCCCAGCAATAACGACAAAGGGTCAAGGATCATCCGGGTTGTTGTGGTTAAGCAAACATCTGGAAGGCCAAAGGTTCCCCACACTTGATATGTACATTGATTATTGTACATCATTTGTAGTATACAATAAATTTGCATTGTTTGCGTATCGTCAGCCACGTTGGGCTTCGAGTCTGAAATTCGTTTTTTTAAAAGAGACTTGTGCATTAAATGAAATGGGGGGGAATTGTTTCTGGGATATGCAATGGATGGAGAAAGCTTTAAGCCATGTCATGGAGATGCTGCTGTGGCAGAGCAGGCCAAGGATTTGGGAGACATGGATAGGAGATGGAGGGAGAAGCTCAGAGGGACATGGTCCCTCTGAGCTTCTCCCTCCATCTGCTATCCGTGTCTCCCAAATCCTTGGCCTGACTCAGCCTCTTTCGCCATCGCTGTTGCTAACACAGCTGAGACGAATTATTTCCTCTCTTTGCATTAAACAGTTGATCACCCGGGGCTTTTGTGACAGGACTGTGGCAGTGTCCCTTACCCAGGGGGTGGGGGGCTCCGGTAGCGCACTCTCTCGTCCCGCCGGCGCTCTCTGCTGCGAGACCGGCTGCCCCGCCTGCGGTCCCGGCTGCGGCTCCGGTGGCGGCTTCTGCTCCGGTGGCGGCTACGGCGATCTCTGCTGCGGCTGCGCCTGCGGTGGCGGTCTCGGTCCCGACTGCGGCTAGAAGAGGTTTGAAGAACGAGAAAGGATTATGAAACACGGCGGCCTCCCGCAAACTGCCGTCGTTGCGACTCCTAACGCAGGACCATGGGAAAGGGAACTAAGCGTGCTGGGTGATACCAGGCCCTCCTTTCACCCCACGGTGCACGACACATTTAAAGTACATTCAGAATCCTGCCAGGACCCTTCCCCTGGGATGTCTGCAGGGGAAGTTTGCGGAATGCACTTTAAATGTATGGTGTAGATCTGCCCAAAGATACTGGCTGAAATGCATGCATGCAGCTAAAATCCAACTATCCTGGCCAAAATCCTCCAATTTCTCTGGAGCATGCAAGGGGAAGTGCTCCCCCTCTTGCATTCCCTGGAAAAGGAAGGACGGAAGGCAATAAACTCCTGACATCTACGTTTGCCAACCATGGCAAGTGGGGTTCCTAGGCTAGCAACCCACACAGCTCCTTACTCACTGCTGAATCCTCTCTCTGTGCTCACTGGAGCCCATCCCTACCTACCTATGTCTGTGGTCACGGCTCCTGCTACGACTCTTGCTCCTCTTCTTTTTGCTGCAATCGGGAAGGAAGGAGGTGAGATGCGCAGGAAAGAGGGAGGGGAGAAGGAAACGCCAGAAGAAGCAGACCAACTCACCTGCTGCTTTCCCCGCTGCTGCTGGGGGCACTTTCTTTCTTTGCGTCCTTTGCTTGCTCCTCCTGAGGTGGCTGGAAAAAGGGTCGGAAGACAGAAGAGAGGGGGGTAATATGCAGCCCCTGCTCCTCCCTCAGATGCCTTGAAGCCCAGCCCCACTCTGCCCACCCCCCAGCTGCTCCCGACCGCTTTCATACATTACCTGTGCTGTGGGGGGATCAGCTGGTGACTTTGAGGGTCCTGGCTGGGCCTGGAGCAAACACAGGAGGGATGGGCCCAGCAGGGAAGGGTCACTGAGACACACAGGGAGAGGGGGGCATACATACACACACTCCACCATTCCTCACCCCACTCAAACCAAGAAAACAACAACCACCCAAAACATGTTTCTTTCCATGTCTAGCACAGAGCGGCACATCTGAGGGACCTGCGAGAATCACTGGCAGTACGTCTCAGCTCATTAATTATACGACGCATGGGAGGGAGGACCTGGAACCCCAACACTTAGAATTAAAGCAGCTGTACACCCCCATTCCTTGGAGGGTGCAGCTGCTTTAAGATACTATGCTTTTAACGTTTTGCCTTTCATAAAAATTGGGAGCACAGCTGCAAGAACAACTGAGTACTTAAGCTGCCTCAGCCGAGTGGGATATGAGAGCAAAACACACACATGCACCCCAATATAGGCCTGTCCCCCACCAAATGCTGGGAGGAGGACCTCCAGGGCTCTTTGGCAGGGAGATAAGCCACTTTTGAAGTTTGGAAACCAAAGAGTTTTTATTAGGAAAGTAAGAATTATTAGCTTTTCATATCTGGCATGTACCAAAACTCCCCCTGCCCATCATTCTACTACCAGGAATTGTTTCCTTAAAAAAAAAAACGCAATATACTGCTCAACGCAGAATTGTCGCAAGCAGTTGATATTCAGCAACTCAACTTTCAAGGGGGTTTCCATCTACTTATAGAAGGGTCAAATCTGCTTGCCTTACACCCACTTTGAAACTGGTGCAGGATTTGCTTCCCTGAGAACCCCAACTTCTACTGTAAAGAAAAAACAACTTTTCACCCACTGTTTGGCCTACCCAAAATACCAGTGACACTTAACTGAGCTCTCTCCTATTGCCAAAAACCACTCTAGGAACATTTACCTGGCAAGTATTCAGTTTCCGGGGGGGGGGGGGGAGGAGGACCTGCAGCCGGAATCAACAGCAACAAAATTCTTTGATTTAATTAATACAGAATTTGTTGTTTTTGAGCTCATAATTGCATGAGCCAAGGCTCTGCAAGGGATGCTGTTGTTTTGGTCACAACAGCAGGTGGGGCGAAGTGCCGCATGCAACCAATGCTTAGGAAGAGATAAATGTCACCACGGCCAAAATAGTGGCCAGATTCATGCCCAATGATTTCTAATGGGAGCTGCTTCTAAATTAAGTGCATTTCAGAACTACCTTAAACAAATAAAGGCCAGGGGAAAAACAGCATGTCACACAAATGCACGTGGCTTTCTTTGGAATGGGTTATTCTGCTGCAAAGTTTGGGTGCTCTTTGGCAGGGATGGAGAGGAAAAGTGGTCTAAGGTTTATGAAAGAGAAGGAACATTTTTATTTTATTTTCTAGACTCTAGGCAGCATGGTGACCAAATTGTGGCAAGCAATTGGCAACTCCTGATCCAAGAAGCTTGTTTCTGAATTATCATGATTTCACATCTTTAGTGGAAGCTGCCCCTGCATCTATATGCAGGCCAATAGCCAATTTATTTGGTGGCCTTACAGTAACAATGGAAACAATAAAATGCAGCTACGGAGATTAGAAACGACGCTTAAAAACAAACAAACAAAGTTGAGGCCTTCAGAGAAGGGAGCTACACAAGGAACTACATTAGGCACCACACTGCAATCTTGGTAGCATGGCTAAGAACCCCTTTTTTTTCACAGGCTGGGCATGCTGCTGCTGCTTTCAAGAACTCACTTCCTTACCTCCTCTTTCTTGTACGGGGCCTCCAACATGGCCTCTATCACGATATCAAAGTCATCCGAGGCCATGCCGTCCTCTTGGCTCTGCAAGTAAGAAGAAAGAGGGGAAGGGTTAAACACAGAGTTGCCTGCAATGAAACCCCACAACACTACCTTCCCGAAGAACAAGAGAAGGGGGTGAGGGTGGGTACTCACTGGGTCCTGGGATGGATTGGGGAACGCCGGATCCATGGCTGGCCCAAACGGGTGGGCTCCCCACCACCCCGAGACACAGGAGCTGCTAGTGGAGAAGGGCTTCTAGCAGGCAGAGAATTCGATCACAGCCTGGAGAAGATGGAGGCATGGGTGAAATTGAGAAGTGGGCTACGCAGGGGTGGGCAGGGGAGACCGTGCATGTTGCTTGGATACGCTAGAGTTCTAGAATCTACGGATCTGTAAAACCAACTGGAGCCCACCATGTGACCTCTGGGATTCTGGAATGCCAAGACAAACATGAAAGAGCATCTCAAGTTGCCTGCCCACCTCCCGTGCAAACGATACCTCTCCTCTAGCAACCTGCCCCTGCCTCTTTTTCTAATCTAGAATGATCTCAATCCATCCAGTAAACTCCTTCACTTGGGAACGTGCACTCCACACTCCTTCCACAGACCTCACAATGAAAAACATCCCCCAGGAGAGTAAAAAATGAAAACACCCCACTTCTCCGTCTGGGTAAAGGGGTGCCTGTCAGGTGCACCTGCAAAATAGTGGTTGCAATATTTTTGCTTTAGAATGATGTGGGCAGGAGTGGATGCAGGGAAATAATTATTATGTGATGTGTTTTAATAAAATCAAGGTTTGGGCACAGAAACCGAACTTTTTTAGAGGGGGAGCAGAGACAGGACATAGAGGGACTGTGTATTGGCAACCTTTGTAAATGAAGACCTGTATTTTTACTCTAGAAAACCAGAGATCTGTACTAACACCTCATAATCCCAAATATCTCCACTCTGAACTGCCTTGCACTTATTTCTACGGGACTTTGCATAGGACGGAGCAGTTAAGTCTTTAGCAAACAGGAGAGCTGTTGTTTTCTCTATGGCCATGAAGTCTTCACTGCCAATAGCAAATTTTACATGAAAATGCTGAGATTCTTGTCATACCACTGTAGTACTGAATTTTAGGCACACACCTCACTGCCAGAACACATTGTTCTTCAAACCTTTTTAAACTCATATTCTTCTATGTTTATTCTAGTTACCTGAGCTAGGAAGTTACTATGCAGAAACCTTGCACACTTTTGTACGTATACTGTGAGTGTAAGGATCTGAGCACTGGGGCACTAACCCAACACTGGCAGTAGAAGAACCAGAAGTGGGCATCCCTGATCCCCTCCTACAGCCAGACAGTCATTCATTCAGAGAAGAAGGAAGAGCTGCTTGATCAGAAACTCTAGTCCGTTCCCTTCCTCTTTGCCGCTTTCACTGTTAGCAAAGTAGATTGGGTGGTTGCAAACTTCTGTTGCCAGGAGGAAAGCATATCTGGCTCTGTCTGCTGCAGGATCCACTGCCCTAAGAGTACCCCACAGTAGATTCACACAACCAACAGTAACCCTAAGGCTAAGAAAAACCTGCAACTTTTGGATGCATGGAGTTCATGTAGTTTGTGTATTGTCAAAGACCTGATGAACAGTGAGTCATAGTCTGTAAACATGCAGGAGTTTATGAGAGGCTTCCTCTGAAATTCCAAAGTATACATGTAGGAAGGAACCTTCATGTAGCTTTCCAACATTAAAAGACTATCACATCATTGTTTTAAATTTTAAGTTGATTCAAAGTTTCTAGTCCTTGTTGTTTCGTTCAAACAATTAGTTTTGTCACTGCTATGGAATTCTCCCCATCTTTGCCCTGGAGTTCTTTGGGCTTTAACTCTTCCATAGAAAAAGAGAACCTTGTTCTAGAATAGTAGCTGATCATTTACTGGGATACAGAAGCAACAATTTCCCACCTTCCAGTGATTTACTCAAGCAGAAAGATCAAGTGACAGTATCCGCTAGATAATACAGTACAATTAATTTCTTCATTTCTCTCGATAAATGCCTAAGCTTTATTACAACAGTGACAGCTTTTAAAGGACACACGGTCTACTGAAGACTCAGAAGCTAAAAATGGACTTCAGAAGTATTCCCAATGGCCATGCATGGCCTAGAAAACTCTCCATAACTCCTACAGGCTACCAAACACAGCCTAGATTCTGGGTTGGGTGGTGGTGGTCTTTCTTGGGATTTTTTAGCTTAAATATTCTGGTGAAGCCTAAAAAGTGCCAACAGACCATGCATATTGCACACATGCAGATATTTGCCTAAGCTTGGGGTTTCCTTGGAATCTGGAATGTGTCCAACCTTAGTTAAGATCTCTCGTGGTGTATAGCTGCATTCAGTTGTGACAACATGCATGGGCTTCTTATGTTAACAGACAAAAGATGCAGAGGAGCTGCTCTTCCAGTCACTTGCAGATGTTTTCTGGAGTGTCCAGAGTTGCCCAGTTCTAGTCTTCATGGTACAGTAGAAGCTATTATGTTTCCATCATGAGGAATTTAACCACACCAAAGAAAGCTAGCAGAGACGAGGCTAGAACACAGGATCTATACCACCCTGATAAAGAACTCACTTGGATCTCAGGCTTTTCAAATCCTTGTACTGTATCCTCTAAAACAGAAGCAGCCAACGTGGTGCCCTCCAGAAGCTGTTAGCCTGCAACTCCCACCACCCCACACCCCTAATGTGAGCTGGCAGTCCAACATCCGATTGGAGGCGCCAATAATGACTACCCCTGCCCTACAGCATCAAAATGATAAAGCATCTATGAAGATTGTCAAGCCTCAAATTTAAGGATTCACTATGCAGAACCTGCTTGCTCCCTACTCTCCCCAATTCCAGCCTTTAATTACTGCTCAGGTTTTATTACACTGTGCAACTCTTCCATCATGAAATCTATGACTAGCTTGATATACATGCCTGTAGCTCCAGACACCCACTAGTCTAAGGCAGTTGTGGGGAGCCTTTGGGCCTCGAGAGCTGGTTGGAATCCAACTCCCATCAACCGTGATGTGAGTTGTAGTCCAGCAATATCTGGAAGGCCACAATCTCCACCCCTGTTCTATTCCGTTCATGTCAGATATAAGTGAGGTGCCCTATGGCCACAAGACAAGTCCTCTTTAATACCAAAACAAACAAAACATGCAACTCCAACTCCGTCATTTGTTTACTAGACTTTAGTCAAGGAGCTCACACATGTATTCCATAAGACCGACTCACAGCCTGCTCCAGCTGAACTATTCCCTCTCCACCACAGGGCTACCTACCACCAACTGCTCTGTGGGAAGGATTCTCAGCAGGCAAACCCCACCCCAGAGTCTACTCTGGCTACACTTCCTTCACTCTCCCATAGGGCAATGCTACCAATAATGGTTGGATGGGAAGAATTGTGAGGGCTTTTCATACACTGATGTTGATCATCATCATCATATGAGGTTGAATGTTTCTTGCAAGTTGCCTTTGAAGAATCGTTATCCTGAAAGGAGGATTTAAGGAAATGAAATGAGCAGAAGCCACCATATTCTCAGGGGTAGTCTCCAAATGTTCTCCTTATACTGCAATTCCCATCTCCCCGACTATTGGGCGTGTTGTATTCCAACAACATGAGGAAAGCACCACATTGCCTACCCCTAGCGTTAAATAAACCCTTAGTTTGACTTTTCCTAATATAACTCAGTAGCTTTCCAGACTTCAATCTAGTGGAATCTAGACAGACAAGAATGGTTCACACCATTTCAAAGCTTTCCCCTAAATAATATCACTAGAGAATGCCACTCCAGTACCTGCTGGCTCTTCTTCAACTCCCTGCCTACCCCAAATAATCTACTGAATTTTGAAATATTATATTCCCACAGATCACTTAATACCTGTTCTGCCTTCAACTCGACTGTCAAAGTTACCAATACTTCAGTTGATGAGGTTGGCAACGAGGGGACTGCAAACCACAAAAAGAAAAACAGCATTTCTTGGGCTTCAGGGACTGCAATACCATGCATGCTAACCTGAACACAACAGCGCTTACTTTTTAGGAAAGATACACAGGTCTATATTAGACCTGCAGTCTAACAGGGAACCCAATAGGCTGCAATCATGTACAGTACTTGCAACATCCGTATCTATGTACAGCATCCGTATCTATGTACAGTATATGCACAACCCACTTTTCCACCCAAGTCTTCAAAGGGCCTCTTCACGTTCACCAAAGTACAATGGATACACCACAACAGACACCTCCCCCACTCCAAAGTGTGGCCTTAAAGCTTTTTTATCCCGAGGTGGTTTGGCCCTCCTCGAGTCCTAACTCCCTTTAAAAATGGAAACAAAATAAAAAATTCCTTCCAGTAGCACCTTAGAGACCAACTAAGTTTGTTCTTGGTATGAGCTTTAAAAATGGAGTAAGCTATACCACCACTCCAAACACCGCCTGCAAGTAGGAAATGAGCCACATACATCTTGAACATTTATGTTGCAAACCGCCCTGCTATTCTTGGATGAAAGGCGGTATATAAATTTAATAAGGATGATCATACATACATATATAAAACACAATACCGCCATGTTTAGTACCCCTCCCCCCGCTCTCTTTTAGGCTCAGAGGCACCATCTTGTTACCTGCCTGGAAACCCCCTCCCCTCCCCCATCGGAATGAGACCCTGCACCGCCTACCTGGCCTTTCATCCACCACCTGCCCCCGCCCGCAATGCGGGAGGCGGGTGGGAAGGAAAGCGGGAGGGCAACCAAAGGCCAGGCCCCGCCCCCTCCTCCCAAAGCCCCGCCCTTTGCCTCTCGCGGCGTCTGCGGCCCTTCGCCCCGCGCTCCCGTCTCTTTTTCAGAACGGCGGGGAGCCCTAGAAACCCCTCCCGCTGACGTCAGCACCGCGGCCGTGACGTCACCGCCGCCACTTCTGCCCGTTCGGCGCCTCCGGGCTCTTCCCCCCTCCCTCCCCTCAGGCCTTTCTCGAAGTCACTCACCCACCTCCCCCTCCCCTTTGGCCGTTAGACCCCAGAGGTCTCTTTCCGGCCCGGGTCAGCTCCAAAGTCTTTCGCTCTCTCCTCAGACGCGGCCGCAACAAGCAGCAGCGGCGATGTTAAGATGGCGGCGAACACTTCTCCCTCCAGAAGCTTCCCCCTCCCTTCTCCTTTGCCTCGCGGAGGCCCCAAAGCGCATGCGCGTGGACTCTATCGCCGTTGATTGGCTAAGAGCGGAGGAGGAGGAGGAAAAAGAGCAAGAAGGGTCGGGGGAATGGGAGGGGGAGTTCCATTACAATCAAGACGGCGATTGGTCGGGCTACGGCACGAAGGCGGGCTTTCAAGCCGTGATTTCGATGCTCACTCGATAATGGCTCAGGGACGTTTGAGGTAAGGTTTTCCTTTTGCCCCCGCCCCCGAGCGGAACCAATAGTTGCGAGGCGGAGGTGGGCCGAAGGCGGGATATACTTAAAGACGATTGGCCAAAACGACGGAGGAACTGTGAGGACGAAGTCTGATTGGGTAAAAGTGCGGGGGGTGGGGAAATAAAGTGTATTGTTCGCCATAACAATCAGTACTGGCTGTCATTCCTCGAAGGAGAGGGGGCTCCTCTAGCTATCATTTAATTATATGAAAAGCTTAGGAAACGGCACCCAATCGCTTGAACTGATTGGACGGAGGCCTTCATGGTGGAAGCGAATTCCTGATTGGCCGCTTCGCGGCGGAGGCAAGGCCTCTTTCCTGGTAGAGGCCAAAAGCCGCTGAGCTCCTGTAAAAAAAAAATGGAACGGAAGGGGGGCTGTGCCGCGCAGTTGCCATGGCAACAGGACGACAGGCCTGCTACGACTCCCGCGGTCCTACGGGCTGCGGTGGAAGCCAATTATCGCTCAGCCCGATCCAAGATGGCTTCCCTCCCCTGGGGCACCTCTCCCTCCACCTTTAAACCCTATAGTGGGGGGAATATGGAACACCCAAGAGCCGTATTTTGCCACCCCCTTGTCTTCCCAGTGAACCCTGCATCAAGCACAAAAGAGCCATTTCCTTTTAAATACTGTACCTTTGGGGGCAAAGGTAAAGGGACCCCTGACCATTAGGTCCAGTCGCGGACTCCTCTGGGATTGCGGTGCCCATCTTGCGTTACAACCCTGTTCAGCAAGGAAGAGCTGAAGCGTTTTTGAATGAGAAACCTACGCGGGTGCCTTGCCCTACATACAGGGCTTACTCAACCTGTTTGGGCACTTTGGAACTCCCTGCCTCTTGACATCAAGCAGGTGCCTCCGCTGTACTTGGCGCCTGCTGATGCTTAGGAAGTTGAAGGAATTTTATCCCGTTTTAGTATTTTAACTTTTGTACGTTTTAAAGTAGGGTTGTGATTTCCCCCCTCAATTCGTCTTATTCTTTTGTAAACTGCTTCAAGGTTTTTTCACAACCAAGCAGCGTATATATTTAGGAAATAAAATAAGTCAGAATTGCGTAGAAAATAACAACTGTTGGGTGTTCTGCTTGGGAAGACTGGAGTGGCTCAGGGATGCTTGGGGCCTCCAGCTGACGTGCGTCCTGTTGGCCCTGGTTCCTGATAGACTGCCTCTGAACATGGAAGTTCTACTTAGCAGCGACAGTAAACAGCCATCAGCAGGGCTATCTTCAAATGGTTTTAATTGTTTAAAGCCATCTAAGTTAAGACGTCACGACATAAGATGGCAGCTACTTCTATAACGGTTGTATCACTTTCAAAACCAAATACTGAAAGCGAGTTCCTTGCTTCATCACCGACAGCAGCTCCAAATACACATTTGAATGACTTTATTGAAATTTCACAGACCGGAAGCAACACATGGAACAATGATAGGCGTTAAGAATGGACCTTTTCTGGACCTACACCCGCAGCAAGGTTGGAGCCCCCTGCAGGCCTCTGCACAGTCTCTGATGCTACTCAGAGTGGAAAGAGGATTTCTTGTCGCTCAGGGCTGGCAGGAAGAAGAACTTGGTTAAGGGGAATGGACTTGATTCCTCTCATAGTCCAATGGTGTAGGAACGTCCTGTGGGGTTGTGGATGACGGAGCACATGGGAGAGACTACGGCCCACTCGTACCACACTTTCTTCGAGTTGCTGCAGCGCCAGAAGGCCACGCGAATGCGCTCACCTGCCTGCACGTTCATGGGTTGCTGGGAGGGAGGAGGGAAGAAGAGCATTAATAGCTGAGGGTCCGTTCATGAACCTGGAAAACACCACCCCAACACAGGGTTATATCAGGAACCTTTGTCCACAAATCCTTTTCCCTCAGCGGTCTGCTAAAGACTTTTCTTCCCTTCTCTTGTTTGGTTGTAAGTCACTTTGGGTTGCCTTGGGCAAGATAGAGGTTTAAAGACTCACTTGAGGCAAACCTTTAAAAATGTAGTATAAACACAGACAACTGGGAAACACTGGCCTGCGAGCGCTCCAATTGGAGAACAGCCTTTACCAAAGGCGTCATGGGCTTTGAAGACGCTCAAACTCAGGACGAAAGGGAGAAACGTGCTAAGAGGAAGGCACATTTGGCAAACCCTCACCGTAATCAGTTCCCGCCTAGAAACCTATGTCCCCACTGTGGAAGGACGTGTGTATCCAGAATTGGCCTCCAGTCACTTACAGACTTGCTGTTAAAACCATTTTCATGGAAGACAATCTTACTCGGCTACGAGTGATCGCCAAAGAAGAAGAAAGCAACTAACAATTTGAGAAATAATAATTTCTCTGCTGGAGGCAGTCTACTAGGGCAAACAGGGCACTGCTCCATCAAGCTCAGTCTGTGCTCAGACAGCTCTGACTTGCCTACGTGCTCAAAACACAACCAAGTTGGGAGGTCGGCCCTGGCTGCCAGCTCCCTCAGCGTTGCCTTTGTAGCTCCTCCCTGCCAAGTTAGATTTAGCTGGCTCAGTCTATCCCTGGGCTCTGGCTCTACCTACTATTGCCCACCGGGCCTTCCACCCTTACCAGCACTGCACTGCTTTTCTCCCAGAAAAGACCTTGTTCGTTTATAAGAGTTTTTGCATGCAGAGAAAAAGGACGAGAAAGGGTTCATTTAGGTGTGCTTGCCTACACCTGCAGCTGGCTAGGATGTGAAAACTTGTGAGAGTAAGTCAGAGAGCGACTTGGCACAATCCAAAGTATAAATACCCTTGTGTTTGTAGCAAGTTTGCCTTGGACCCCTGCCCCTTGGCTAGAAACTAACCTGCGCTTTATTATTTTTTGCTGTAAGCTGTCTGTTCGGACAGACCAAGATAACTTTATGCTGCAACTGCATGTATCTGCTAAGATGCGGATCTGCATTACACTTTGGACTTCTGGTCAGTAAAGGAACGGACTTCACCCCAACGTCTGGTGCTTTTTTTTTTACAACCCCATTCCGGGTTTTCCATTTGCACATTAAGCTGGTGTGTTGAATGGGCACTCTGCTCATGCCCTAACAGACCTTTCCACATGGATCCCCCAAAAGTTACACTTTGACATTCCCCCATATTTCCCCCAACCCTTTTAATTTCTGGAAGTGAAAACGACCACATTTTAGAACTGCTTTGTTGTTGCTGTTCTGCTGCACACCTAAACTGAGAAGCGGCAAGCCTTCCTTCCTCATCTACGCTACACGAGAGCCAGAACCTGGTGCCTCTCACCCTACTCTTGACGAAAGCCTCGTGATCTCAGCCCTAATCCTAAAGCATTAGGAATGTGTGAGCTAGCTGGAAGCATCCTGCTTTGTTATTTCCACCCCCAAATAGGTTTTCTTATAGATGTGAAAACCAATTTAAAAAAACCACCTGGTCCTACCACCACCAACAAAAAAAAGAAAAAAGTCAAAAGGAGATCAAAAGCAAAAAAAAAGGTGTGTAAGAGGGCAGAAGAGGAGAGACAGTGGGGTAAGAAGCGGCAAAGACAGAGATGAGACGACAGAAACCGTGTTGCCTTAAATAGCATTTGATTATCCTGGCACACGTTGTTGTGGTTTTCCCCTCGCTGAATGTAAAGCACACAAAACGCCCACACCTCCTACAGCTGTTCTTATCACCTTGGAGGTTCCCTTGGTGCAAAGTCTTACCACCCAGCGGTAACAAGGGATGCCTTCCTCTCCCACAAGGGAGCGTTCAAGGAAGCACTTACCTTGAGAGGGAAGAAGATAGGGAACCACGAAAACATGCCAGGTGAGTGAGTCTCAGGCCGAATACCTAGGCGGAGGAAACGATTGAAAAAGCCACGTTCTGCAACATCAAGGAACATCAAAGCAAGACCGCTCACTCCACACCTTCAACCTCTGAGGGGGGCACACCTGGTGGCTCCCCACCACCTGAGCTTCTGTTGGCGTTTGCTAGGAACCAAACCTTCAGTGCGACAGGTTCCTTACCCCGTGGAACTGCCTGCCATTAGAGGTTCAGCAGGAACCATTCAGCAGGAATGGCTCAGGACTGCAATACCTCAACACCGCCTCTTTCCCTATGAACCTACCCGGACCCTGAGATCATCATCTGAGGCCCTTCTTCGTGTGTCTCCTCCATGGGAAGTCCAAAGGGAGGCAACACGAGAACAAGCCTTTTCTGCACTGGCTTCCTGTTTGTGTGATGCTCTTTCCAATGAAGTTTGGGCTGGCACTTTAATTATAAGCCTTTAAGTGTCGGGCAAAAATGTTCCTTTTCGACCAGGCCTTTGGCTGACCGACATCCAACACCCTTTGAAATGTGTTGTGGAAGGGGGATTGTTGACTTGTTTTTACTCTTTTTTTTATTATGTACAGTGGTACCTCTGGTTACGTACTTAATTCGTTCCAGAGGTCCATTCTTAACCTGAAACTGTTCTTAACCTGAAGCACCACTAATGGGACCTCCCGCTGCTGCTGCGCCGCCCAAACACGATTTCTGTTCTTATCCTGAAGCAAAGTTCCTAACCTGAAGCGTTATTTCTGGGTTAGCGGAGCATGTAACCTGAAGCGTGTGTAACCCGAGGTACCACTGTATTTTGTGTGTTTTTTATATTGCAATTTTATGCCATGAACCGCCCTGAGATCTACAGCTATAGGGCGGTATACAAATTTAATAAATAATGTAATATTTATTATTGCCTTTTCAGAGTCGCTCAAAAAAACAACACCCTGTTATTCGGACAGGCCTTCTACCAGTGACTACTGACATTTTAAATTGCTTTTGTTGCAGTTTTGTATGCTGTACACCGCCCTGTCGTACTTTTCACGGGAATGGGGTTTAAAAGGATTTAAATGAATTAAATAGCCCCACTTATCCCCCCTCAACTTACTGAGAGTGATGTCTCCATACAGAGTGGTCTCAAAGTAGCCCGCGAAACCATGAAGCACTGTGTTTACATCCACGGGGAACTCCAGCGTCTGGTAGCGGTTGTTGTCTTTGACTCTGTCTACAAGAAGGAAGAGGGTGTGGTCAGCCAAGGCCACGCCCCCTCAAAGGACGGCCCACCTTGCTCTCTTAAGGGCACAAGCTGATCACCCACCACTCACCTGGTGTGTGCCAACCCAGGTTCTGTGCCAGTTTGGTTTTTAAAGGTGTGAGCAACAGTTCCGGCCACATCACGTGGCTAGTCCAAGCCCCACCCTCCTCAGCAGGGAACGTGTGGTTAGCTCCTCTGCAGCCCTCCTCCTACCTGGGTTAGGGTGCTTGAAGGAGAAGCATGCCTGTGGGGGTGCCAACTGGTGGAAGTTGTGAAGCCGGACAACGTAAGGCATTTCAAACTGAGCCTGGGGACATTAAAAACAGGAACAGAACAAAACACTGTTAGGACACCGCTCTAAAATTCACCTTGCATACATAGGCACCGACTGCTTGTCGTACTTGAGAGAGCCATGTTAAAGGTTTGCAATTGTTTCCTCCTATTATTTGGGAGGGTGGGGAGTGAGACAGTTGTATAAAAACTGTGTTGGGCCTTCTTCAAAAGAATACCGTCTTCGTCTGCTGGGTTTGTGGAATTCGAACTGACAAGTTCAAAACAGCTCAGTTCATGTCACTAATCTCTCCTGTCCCTACAGACCATTTACAGGTGGGTAGCCGTGCTGGTCTGCCATAGTCGAAACAAAATAGAAAATTCTTTCCAGTAGCACCTTAGAGACCAACCGAGTTTGTTCTTGGTATGAGCTTTCGTGTGCATGCACAATTCTACAGACCATGTCATTCCCCGTGCTCTTAACACTGATTCTTTTACAAATGCATTAACAAGTGTCTAGTCCTCAATGTAACAAGCTCTTCACCTCTGATTACATTTAGGCTGGAAGCCAAGCCTTATGAGGAACGGTTGAAGGAGTTGGGCACGTTTAGCCTGCGAAAGAACAGGCTGAGAGAAGATATGAGAGCCATCTTGTAGCAACTGGAAAACTAGCACATTTATTATGCCCTAAAAGCTGTCAGTAACAAACACTGTGCCATCCACATGTTGCTGAACGACAAGTCCCATCATCCCTGGTTATTGGCTCTGCAAGTTTTGGCTGATGAGAGCTGGGAGTTCAAAACTGACATAATGGATATGAGTCCATTCCATGAAGGCACGTAACACGTTCCCATCTTCCAGGTGCTACAAGACTCTGTTGTCTTAGCTGAATTTAGCTGTCTGGTCTCATATCCTTCCAAATGCATTTGTGTGTGTGTGGTTTGGAACAATAAAGGGGTATTTCTTTTTAACCTTGACCCAATGTTTTCATGCATTACTGGCGGTTAGGAAAAGCACAATTTTTTCTGCCTGTGTTATTCAGAGAGATTGCAGGATCCTGCTTTTTCTCCATACAACAGTTTTTATTTATTTTATGCATGCAGCAGCTGCAGAACTGCAGATCGCAGGGCACGGGGTACGGAGGAAGTCCCACCTCGGGGTCACGGTCTTTCTCACGACAGACGCGCACTTCGTTGTAGAGCTTCGAGGATGAGATTGGGCCCAGGAAGGAGGTGTAGTCGCCTGGGATGCTCACCCCTCCCTCTGCGTAGGGGAAGAAGGGAAAAGGCCTCAGGTGCTTGGAATTGGCTGGTAGCCCCAACCCACTTAGCACCTAGATGCTCAAAGCAGTGCCTCCCTCCCCACTCAAAAGGACCCCCCAAATTATACTCTCCCAGTCCGTGGGCTGCCCTCCACTGTACCCCACTCACCTTTCAGGCAGTGCTCTGCCCCATCCAGGCACTCTGGAGACAGCTCGTTGTCAGCAAAGGAGCCCAGCAACTCTGACACCATGAGGTCAGCCTTCTCGGGGGCTTCCCACTCACGCATGTCACAGGAGACCACCGTCACCTGGGAACCCCATTCCTCGTACTGCCAGCTCTCCAGCCTGCAGAAAGGGAAGGCAGAGGTCAAGGGCCCCAAACTGGCGCAGTTTCACCCTCAGCTGCTGTTGCCTTCAGGTAGGTCCGGCTTGTGGGCTCCCCAGAAGAGGCATCTGGTTGGCTACTGTGAGAACAGGATGCTGGACTAGATGGGCCTGATTCAGCTGGGCTCTTCTTATGAGGCTCCTTAAAGGTAAAGGTACCCCTGACCGTTAGGTCCAGTCGCGGACGACTCTGGGGTTGCGGCGCTCATCTCGCTCTATAGGCCAAGGGAGCCCGCGTTTGTCTGCAGACAGCTTCCGGGTCATGTGGCCAGCATGACAAAGCCGCTTCTGGCGAACCAGAGCAGCGCACGGAAACGCCGTTTTATCTTCCCACCGGAGCAGTACCTATTTATCTACTTGCACCTGACATGCTTTTGAACTGCTAGGTGGGCAGGAGCTGGGACCAAACAATGGGAAGTCACCCCATCGCGGGGATTTGAACTGCCGACCTTCTTATTGGCAAGCCCTAGGCTCTGTGGTTTAGGGAGGCTGGAATGAGTAACTGTTCCCAGCCTTTTCTTTCCCTGGCTCTTTGTTCTGGCAACACCACAACTCCACCACCTTCCCCCTTATCACCACAAAACAAAGCGAGGGGTTTTATAGCATAAGAACACAGGGGAAGCCCTGCTGGATTGAGTTGCAGGCCCATCTGGTCCAGTATTATCCTCTCTCAGTGGCCAACAAGACACCTAGGAGAAGCCTGCAAACTGGAGCACAACAGCACTGCAGTTTCATTCGTGTGTGTGTGTGTGTGTGTGTGTGTGTGTACTGTTTAACAATTGAGAATATACATTTAAACAACCTTAAGATATCAATGACTTCCCTTCTCCTCTTTCCATGCATATTTTCTATAAACTAAACCATTCAGTATTCCATTATTACAGCCATCAAAACTTATTTACGCTGCTGAATTTATCTTAGTGCAGCCAACCTTTTCAAGTGTACACTATTTCCCCCCAATATATTCAAGAAACATTTTCCAATCATTAAGAAGAAAGGAATGTCCTTCTTGTTCTCTTATTCTGTAAGTTAGATCCACAAGCTGCGCATATTCCATCAGTTTTAAGTCGCCATTCTTCTTGGGTTGGGACATCGCTCGCTTTCCATTTTTGGGCTAAGAGAACACGGGCCATCGTAGTGGCCTACATAAATAACCTTTTTCGATACCTGGGAATTTCCATCTGAATTATCCCCAACAAAAAGGACTCTGGTTTTTTTTTGGAAAAGTGCTTTAAAACATTTTTTTCAATTCATTATAAATTATTTCCCAATACTCTTTTACCCTTTTACAGGCCCACCACATATGAAATAACGTATCCTCGGCCTCATTGCAATGAGCAATGCAGTTTCTAGTAACTGATAATCCCAGCAGCGGAAGGAGAGCCTAGCTGTAAGGGTTAGCAGCCATCAATAGCCGAATCCTCTGTGAATTTCTCTAATCCTCTTTGAAACCCATTCAAGTTAACCACCACGTCTGCACAATGCTGAGAATGATAGTTACAGGAAAAGCAAATTTTCGCTGCTTCCCAGCAACACATCTCTAAATTAGTTCGGACTACGTGTGGGGGAGCCTTTGCTGTTGCTGAACTACAACTGCGATCGGGCATACACACTAGGGCTCATGGGAGTTGTAGTCCAGCAATAGCCAGAGGACCTCAGGTTCCCCAAACCTGGATGGGACAATGCCATTTCCCCCGGGGGGGGGGCACTGTGAACTGAACTCCACACTTGACTCACAGTACGAAGCCTCCTCACTATTTAGGGAAAAATGAAATTGTCATCAGGTCTCCCACCTGCAGTTTATATGGGAATTATGACAGGGTTGGGTGAGGCCTCTAAGAAGGAACAAAGCCTTTTCCAACCTCATGTTGCAAAGAGGTAATAGTATTATTGCTGTTGTATTTAGTAACGAGAAGTGCAAATGTGCCTGTCGTTATATTTTCGCAGCCTGCTAAAATCTCTTTATTTATTAGGAACCTGCCCAAAGAATACAAACCAATGTACAAGGTATCTGCCTAGAAGCTTCCATTTTAAACTAACGTGTAATACAAAGGGAAGGGGTACGGAGAGGAAACCCAAGCCCTCCGTAGTTCAGAAGGCATTTTCTCTCCCCCAGTTAAGAAACAACAACAAAGAAGGGGGGCGCCAGAGAGCAAAAAGTGCACATTAAAACTATCTGTTAATCTGCAGACAGCAAAACATTCTAGATTGCGGTTTCCTGCGTTATCTCCCATCTAGGTTCCTGTTTTGGAGCATTTGCCTGAGGCAGTAAGATGCAATGACCTGCAGGGAACTTACTGCTGCAATCTTATACCTTCAGGTTATCCGCTGGTAACTGCAGTTACCGCCCAACTATTGTAAAAATAAATAAATTATCTTTCGATTTGTTAGTTTGTGCAGGATGAAGAGCAGAGCCCCGGTCCGTAAACCTTTCCAAATCCTGCAGTTTTCTGGTTTCCTTTTCCTCGCAGCCAGTACGGGGGCCTGTGTGGGTTTCGCCTGCTCTCCTCTCAGAAGAGTGAGCACAAAACATTTCTTTTCCATTTCCACCCGGGGGTGGGGGGCTAAAGTACTTACGTCACCACAGCATTGGGGTTTTTCTCCACGGCGTAAATCTTGATGTGCCTGTCGGCCTGTCGCGCAGCGCGGAGGGAGGCATTCACGAGGGGCCCCCGCCCTGCCCCCAGCACCATCACCACCCTGAGCGGTTGGAGAAGGAGAGAAGGGAGAAAGGAGGAAGACACTGAGGGGGGTGCTAAAATAACAGGCAACTGAGCAGCTTATTCTCCAGATGGGGGCAGCTGGGGGCAAGATGGCTGAACAGCTGGAAAGAGCCGCTGACGCAGACCCCGAAAGCACAATGAACTCAAGGCCCACCGACGTCTTGTGAGGGAAGGCCACTATCCGTGCTCCATTTCTGAAGTACGCCAATTCCCGCTAGGCCACGTTCAAACACAAGTTGGGCTACTTCATTTTGACCAACATGCCCAGTTGGATTTTGGACCTTTTCTCCTCAGGAGCGGTCCTGCAGGGTTCAGTGGTGTTCGCTCCCAATTTAAGTGTGCGCAGGAAACAGGCCTAGCGCTCCCGAACACAGTCTTCTCAGCGAGAGAAGAGTTAAAAGTGAAGGAGTGCCGATTTCTCTTAAAAACGAGAAACCCTACTTCCAAACTGTTCATTCCTCTTTATTTATTTTTAATGCGCTACAAGAAACTGCTGGAGCCTGTGCTCAGGGCAAGACAGACAAAAAAAAAAGGAGAAAGCTTCATCAAACGGTGTGTTTCTCTGGGTGCACCCTGTGGTAGTTTTGATGCCAAGCTTTTCTTGGAAGAGCTGGCAGTAAATTTGTTGCTCCTGCGGCTGGGGGGGCGGCGGCTTGAAAGACGCTGTGCAGATTAGAGGATCTGGGAGTTCAGGCCGAGTAAGAAGAAACAGGGAGAGGGCCCTTTTCAACTTATAATCCACTTATATGAAAGGAAAATGGGGCAGGTGGTGCCGAACAAGAGTTTCATCCCCACTAAGGTGGCACCACAAGCTGAACAGAACTGAAATGGTACTGTATTTTTCGCTCCATAAGACACACTTTTTTCCTCCTAAAAAGTAAGGGGAAATGTCTGTGCATCTTACGGAGCGAATGCATGGTCCCTGGAGCTGAATTGTCTAGGGGCCAAAAGCAGATCCTGCTCTTTTCTTTAACAAAGAGAGAAGGGGGTGTTGAAAGGAAGCTGTTCAGCAAGTGATCTGGAGAGAGAGATAAGGCTCCCTTTCCAGCCCCGCCCGCTTGCCCAGGCCTCCATTGTTGAATGCAGAGGGAGGCTGTTTGTTTCCCCAGAAACATGTGACTGGCTGATTAGATTATCTGTCTGGAAACTGTAGAAATGGCTGTAGGACTAGAAGCTGCAGAACTGTGAGTTGGATCCCATAAAAAGGGGGCTTTTCCTCTTTGCAAAAAAAGCTGCACCACTTTCAGCTCATCCTCAAAAAAGCAGGGCTTTCCCCCTTTCCTCCTCTAAAAACTAGGGGCATCTTATGTTCAGGTGCGTCTTATGGAGCAAAAAATACAATATATTACCAAAGCTTCCCTGCCTGCTCATCTACTACTGAGCCTGCTGAAAACTTTTCTATTCCACCAGGCAATTGGGAATACGTCCTTCCACGCCCTCCCATTCCTAGCATCCTCCGCAAAGGCGGACAAATAAGGCCAACCCGGTTCATCATTGGGATTCTTACTCACTGAACGTTAGTTTCTTTCTCCTCCTCAGGCACACGGTCTAGCAGGCACTTGTATATCGCCTGACAGGAAGGAGAATAATGGGTTGGAGTGTGTCTGTAAAAGTTCCTCTCCCTGCCATTGAGAACTAGCCGATAATGTTCCCACTTCAATCTCCTCTTCACAAAACACTTTTCTTATAAGGCCTTTACTCTCTAGCCCAAATGTGGTGTCCTCCAGGTACTGCTAGACTACAACTCCCATCACCCCTGACTATTTGCCATCAGCTGGGGCTGATGGGAGTTGGAGTCCAACAACACCAGGAAGGCCAATTAGCCACCCTTCCCTCTAGTCTCTCCTCCTTCCCACAACATGTTGGCCCTGCAGTGCTCCAACCGGCTTCCGTGTTCCACCCAAGCACAAATATTTGGCCTATGCTCCTCCCCACATACCCCTCTCCTGCGCCAACCCCCCCTCTCTTTCCCTCCCCACTTCTTGCCCCTCTCTCATAGCTCCAACCTCCCTCTCAGCAAGCATCACACCTTTTCTCCACCACACACCAACCTGTTGGTACTGGGAGTACTTGATAGGGTCCTTCTCAAACACCTCATAGGTCTGGGATTCCAGGTTGTCCATCAGGGGCTGCGCGGGGGAAAAAGCACCACAAGGGGAAAGGATTCGCACCCAGTGTGGGCAACACAGACAACAAAAGGGGCCGGGTGTTTGTTAAGGAGCAGGACTTCCAGCATTGTGGGTTAAGGAGATGGGCGGATGGAAAAGACACACCAAAGGAACACACTACAGAGGTCAAATGGGAAGATCACAGAATCATGCAGCTGGAAGGGACCCCGAGGGAATTCTAGTCCAACCCCTGCAATGCAGGAATCTTAACTAAAGCATCACCATCATAATTTATTAGCATCCTAAAGCACCCAGAGATAGATCAGACTATTTTAGTCCAACAACAATCTGATCGTTGTTGGGCTAAATCCTGGCTGCGGTGGAAGTCAGATAAGGAAGAGGAGGTGAGTGCGAAAGGCGGTGCTCGCAGGGGGAAGCCTGACAGGGAGGGCCCCTCTGCTCCTTCGCCTCTACAGCCTGGGGAAGGGGAGGCAGTTTCACCTGCTCCCTGTCATGCCCCCACCGCCAGAGCGATTTGGCAAGGGCGCCGACCAGCCAGGAGAGGAGGCGCTCGGCAAACCGTAGCCAAGCACCCGTTACGCCAAAGCAGAATATGTGCAGGCTTCCTCAGTGTGGGTTTCGCACCAGGATGGTGGAATTCAGCCAAAACACACGGCAGTCCTCTTTGCAACATCTTTGATCTGATGCTTATCGCACATCCAAGGTGGTCAGATTTCAGAGGTGGGGAACGAAGGCTGAGAGGGAGCAACTCGCGTAATCAGATTGAGGTTGAATCCTGACAAGACAATAGTACTGTTTTGGGGGGACAGGGGGCGGGCAGGTGTGGGCGTCTCCACCCCCATCGTTCAGCCGGACACTGTGCCCCTGAAGGACCAGGTGCGCAACCTGGGAGTCATTTTGGACTCACAGCTGTCCATGGAGGCGCAGGTTAATTCTGTGTCCAGGGCGGCTGTCTACCAGCTCCATCTGGTACGCAGGCTGAGACCCTACCTGCCCGCAGACTGTCTCGCCAGAGTGGTGCTTGCTCTGGTTATCTCCCGCTTGGACTACTGCAATGCGCTCTACATGGGGCTACCTTTGAAGGTGACCCGGAAACTGCAATTAATCCAGAATGCGGTAGCTAGACTGGTGACTGGGAGAGGCCGCCGGGGCCACATAACACCGGTCCTGAGAGATCTACATTGGCTCCTAGTACGTTTCCAAGCACAATTCAAAGTGTTGGTGCTGACCTTTAAAGCCCTAAACGGCCTCGGTCCTGTATACCTGAAGGAGCGTCTCCACCCCCATCGTTCAGCCCGGACACTGAGATCCAGCGCCGAGGGCCTTCTGTCGGTTCCCTCACTGCAAGAAGCAAAGCTTCAGGTAACCAGGCAGAGGGCCTTCTCGGTAGTGGCGCCCGCCCTGTGGAACGCCCTCCCATCAGATGTCAAAGAGATTAGCAACTACTTGACATTCAGAAAATACCTAAAGGCAGCCCTGTTTAGGGAAGTTTTTAATCTGTGATATTTTAATGTATTTTCATATTTGTTAGAAGCCACCCAGAGTGGCTGGGGAGACCCAGCCAGATGGGCGGGGTACAAATAAGCATTATTATTATTATTATTATTATCATCATCACCATCATCATCAGAGCTGGAGAGGACCTTGAACCCAGGAGACTCACCTGCAGCGGGGACTGGAGGTAGTCTTCATAGCCCTTTGCAAAGAGCTCGTAGGCAGAAGGCGGAGGGCGGTTCTGGCTCAGGTACTCCAGGTACTGCAGGTAGGAGCAGAACTCCTTTTCTGGATGGTGGTGGGAACCTGTGATGATGAACTGCACCTCAAGCTGGGGGAAGGGAGTGGAAGGGCCAAGTTTATTTCTTTTATTACATTTACATCCAGCCTTTCCCCGAGGAGCTCAAAGTGGCGTAAAGGGTTCTCTGCCTCCCTCCTTTATCCTCACAACAACCCTGCGAAGTAGGCTGACAGACTGCGACAGACCCAAGGTCAACCACCAAGCTTCATGGCCGAGTGGGGATTTGAACCCCGGTCTCCCGCATCTTAGTCCAACAGTGTAACCCCTACACCATCCCAGCTCACGGCACACGCTAAAATATCCGCTCACCCACCCTAGTGACCCATCGCTCTGCAAATTATTGTTAGCGTTAATTGTGAACATGACGCTGCGGGGAACCTTCCTGGCCTGGCGGGCCAGTTCCTCATCTCCCCTTTGCAAAGCCTGCCTATCAATCATTTGATAGGTGACTGACACCTGTCAAAGTCCTGTGCGCAGCACTTCCCAAATGCCTGGCAATCATTGGGCTCTTGGGAAGTGCCATACAATAGGCTTTGCAGGCTCTGCAAATCAGTCAAGCTCAGCTTTTAGCAGCCCCGCACCTGACATTACATCTAACGTGGAGCAGGGACTAGGCCCACATGCACCCCAGATCTAAAAACAGACCCAGAGAAACAGGGGAAGGAGAGGGATGGAGACGGGAACAAGCAGGCAAATAATGTAAGATTATTTCAATTGCAGCTTATTTTGGCTTAGCTAGATCTCTCAGATGGCTGCTTCAGCCTCACAGACTGCAAGTCCCTCAGGAGTTACCTGCCAGGCACCTGTTCTAGTCATACATCTTTTCACACGTAGAGCTAACGTTTTCTCCTCAGGAGGATTTAATTTAGCAAAATCACACGGCTCAAAATTCTCTACTGCTAATCCTCCCTCCCCCCTTCATTCCTTGCGTGCCCTCGCAAAAAGCAAGGCTCTCTCCCAAAATGGCTTTGTGGCAGAAAATGGCGCCCTAGAGAAGACGGCGTTGTGCTCTTTCCAATGGCCGGATTTGTTTTGGGAAAGGCGGAGAAGAATTTAGACAGGGAACCCTTCACTCAGGGTTCCAGTGGTGGAAGGAAGCAGGCAAGAACATGAGAAGAGGCTGCAGTATCAGGCCAATGGCCCATCCAGCCCAGCAACCTGTTCTCAAGGTGGCCACCCAGATGCCTGTGGGAAACCTGTAAGCAGGATTCGAACACAAGAGCACCCACCCCTCCTGTGGCTTCCAGCAACAGGAATTTGGTAACATGGTCACCTCCAACCGTGGAATGAGCCAAACCGGAGGTGGAAAAGAGGGAAGCTGACCTTCAGCAGGCGGAAGACCAGGCGCTGATGCATCTTGGAGAGGACAGGGAAGCCTTTCTTATTGGTCAGGAAGATGCTGGTGGGCAGTATGGCCGCTTTGATTGGCTCCCCCAGCCAGCGGTCAATGACGTGATTGGACGGCAGGTCGGGGCCCACCTCCAGCGCTGAGGAGAAGGCACAAAAAGGCGTCAAAGGAAGAGAAGAGGCGCCAGTCTCTGCACCTCGAGGGGTGCAAGCCTCCCTCCCCCACCCTCTGGGGGTGCCCCCCGCCTCGGCCCAGCAGCACTCACCCACGGCAACACGCTTGTTGTAGTCACACAGCGTCCGGAAATTGTGCCACCTGGAGAAATAAGAAACTCATGTGTCCCTATGGGAAGGCTGGCATCTCCTGTCACTTCCTCTGACCTGCATTGTCCTCTTCCAATCCCTTCCTTCCTTCCTTCCTTCCTCTCTTTCTCCCTCAGGACTTGCTTACGCAACTAGCGAAGCTACTGATGTGTTCAGGAGGTGAGTCAGAAGACTCAGGTGTTGAGTTTCGGGAGAGGGGAGCCAAAAGGGCAGCCCCACTTTGCCACACGAATTGAAATAGCCAGTATTGAAGGGTCGAAACGTGTTTTGTTTTGTTTTTTTTAAAAAAGAACACGGCATCTAGTTCTTCAGCGGCATAACAGGAGTTCCAAGAACAAATCTGGATTCCGCCCCTGCTTTTAAAGAGAGACAACGACCTCTAGCAAGGTCAAGACCCCTCGATTCATTTCTTGCCCATTTTGGGATAAATGAATATGGGGTTATGGAAACCATCTTACTCCTGCCTTAAGTACAGGGCTGCATCCAGGTGAAAAGGGACCTCTTTGCAATTGTTTGTATACACGTTTAGTTAGGTATGTGGCTGTCCCAACTATTTTCATATATTTCCAAGTTATTTCAAGAGGTTTCATAGGAAGAGATTAATAGTTTTTAAAAATACGGTAAATAAATTTGTTTCATTTATTAAATTTGTGTACCGCCCTTCATCCGCAGATCTCAGGGCGGTTAAAATGAAAATAAAACAAACAAACAAAACTCAGCTTTAGAAGTGTGACTTGCACTCTGTTCTTATTCAGTAACAAACTGGCTCTACCTTCCCAGCATTTGCCCAGGTTCCTGCTGACAGCCAATTCCTCACTCACCACTGCCAGGTCTTCTCCTCGCCTGCAGACTCATCCTCTATCTCCTGCACTGCCTCGTTCTCGATGACGTCATCCCGCAAGTCCTCAGGGGCCAACAGTGGGACCCGCATCCAGAACTAGATTTGATGGGAAGGGGCGGGGGAAAGAAAGAGGTGGAGAAATGATCACATGCATGAGGCAGGAAGGAAAGGGTTGGTCCGTCTTTGTCTTCAACACTGACCTGAGCATATTGACAGAATCAGGGAATCGTAGGGTTGGAAGGAAACCCCAGGGATCATCTAGTCCAACCCCCCAATGCAGGAATCACACAGAAAGAATCCTTGGCAGATGTCCACCCAACCTCTGCATAAAAACTGATGAAAGATATATTCCGATGAAAGGCTGGCTGGCTTTCAACAGAATATTGAAAACACAATAAAACATCAAAGGGTAAATTAGGGTTTTCATTTTGGAAACTGACTTTTAGAAGGCACCTTTATATAGGAAAGTTTTTAATGTTTGATGTTTTATTGTGTTTTCAATATTCTGTTGGAAGCCAGCCAGAGTGGTTGGGACAACCCAGCCAGGTAGGCAGCATATAATAATAAAATTATTAGTATTAGTATTAGCTTTGTATTGTGTTTCATTGCATTGCTTTGAATGGCATTTATTTTTTCAATTGTTGTACCAACAAACAAGTAGCATGTTAGAGGGATGCAGGTGAGGTTTTTGCAGGTGTACTGTGGATATAATGGCCGGGGGGGGGGGGAGTATTTGATGCACTTACCATGGAAGTGTGATGCCCAGTATTGATGTGGTTACAAAGAACCCGGGCCAAGTTGGGGTTGTCTGCCTGCTTCAGGGGCAGCAGGAACGCTGGGAGTCCCAGGTACGCCCCAAAATTCAGCTCCTGTAACATGGCCTGCGGAGGACAGAGAAAGCATAGAACAGCATGTAAAGTTATTGCCAAAATCAAACTTGAAAGGATATACAGCAAAACTGGAGGAAGGTTTTGAATGGCTGGTGTTTTGTTTTAGAAAGGGCAATGAAATAAAAAAGGAAACCTCATTTCCCCTCCACAAGGACTCCAAGCGATACAAGGAAACGAGCAAACGAGAGGAAGAAATATTGGAAATGGCCAGCAGCTAAGATGGATCCCTCCAGATTTTGTTGGGCTACAACTCCGATCATCTCTGACCTGAGAATCTCTAGCTAAAAGAATATCAGGTAGCAGGTCTGGAAAGAGACCTTGGAGAGTTTCCACCCATCAGAGTGGCCGATGCTGGGCTAGAACGACCAAAGCTCTGTCTCTTTGTGCAATGCACAATTAATTTATGGAATTCAGTGCCACAGATGTCACGACAGCCACTGGCATTATTATTATTAATTCAATTTATATGCCGCCCTTTATCAAACAACGCCAGGGTGGCGTACAATATTATAAACACATTACAGAACATCAATTTCAAAAACATAATAGAAACATAGTAAAAAGCATACCAACGTACAGCCTAATAATAAAATAATCATCATCATAATAACAGTCTTCTCCCCCACAATTTTACAGGCCAGAGATTATTTAATAGCCATAGGACTGGGTAAAGAGGAAAGCTTTTTCCTGGCGCCTAAAGACATGTAACGATGGCACCAGGCGAGCCTCTCTGGAGAGAGCGTTCCATAATTATTATTATTATTATTATTATTATTATTGGGGAACCATCACAGAAAAAGGCCCATTATATAATAATACTAATAATTTATTATTTATACCCTGCCCATCTGGCTGGGTTTCCCCAGCCACTCTGGGCGGCTTCTGACAGAATATTAAAATGCAATAGTCTATTAAACATTAAAGCTTCCCTAAACAGGGCTGCCTTGAGATGTCTTCTAAAAGTCTAGTAATTGTTTTTCTCTTTGACACCTGGTGGGAGGGCGTTCCACAGGGCGGGTGCCACTACCGAGAAGGCCCTCTCCCTGGTTCCCTGTAACTTGGCTTCTTGCAGAGAGGGAACCGCCAGAAGGCCCTCAGCGCTGGACCTCAGTGTCTGGGCAGAACGATGGGGGTGGAGATGATCCTTCAGGTATACTGGACCAAGGCCGTTCTCTTGCTGCCACCCTCTGAAACTCTCTGGAAGGGTGGGGACATAGCGAAGGGCCTCAGATGACAAGTGCAGGGTCGGGTCGTTTTGTATGGGGAGAGGCGATCCTTAAGCTATTGACCAGTTACACGTACCTGGTCAAAAAAAGGAGGCTCATACTAATTTATATTTCAGAGGATATTAGTTAGGTTGGTTAGGACCAGGCGTTCCCATGCAAGATACCTCCAATTTCCATATGCCAGGAACACACAGACCATCATCTCTGTTGAAATGGTTATTCGGCACATCAACAATAAATTGGATTTACACAGATTTTAATAGACAAATTAACACCCACTGCTTATGATCTGGCTGGCCACTTCTGAAACGGTGGCCACGATGGAGTTTTGAGTCTAACAAGTCTTGGTGGACAGTTTCCCCCTCTCCCAAGCACCGCACGCAAACCTTTGCAGACCATCTTAGAAACAGTTTCCAACCCTTCGTTGCCAAGCTCACTCACCGCCTCAGAATTCCTGCGAACCTTTTCCACATTGGAGTCTGCCCGGATCCATGGGGACAGTTTGCCCACGATCAGGGTGTTCCAGTCTGCAAGGAAGCAGGATGTTAAGGAGAATGTGACCATTCATTTGGGGAGGGACAGACAGCTTGTTCAGAGCCAATAGCCGCAATGAGAATGCAGCTTGCTCTTTAAAACCAAATGAAAGCTTGTTTTAATAATAATAATAATAATAAACTTGTACTACTCATGGGTCACACAGTAACAAGTACTCGGTGACCTCCTACTAAGGAATTATCTCCCCTCCCCAATTTTTTGTCCAAATCCAGACCTGAATACCTTCCAGCATTTGTAGTGGAAAACGTTTGTCTGAACTGGCAATCACTGGTTAAGAATAGAGAGGTGGACATACTTCAATTGCTGTTTGTTTTTTACTGCAATTTTGTCCCTTTCTTTTAAACTTTGTTTCCAGTAAACTGCACAGAGGTCATCCATCAAGTAACTGGTGTGTGTGTGTGTGTCTGTGTACCAAAATAAATAAAAAATAAACCGAAGGGCCTTCCCTTGAGAATGTCACTACATTTTGACAAGTAAACAAATCCATTACTTCCCGCCCTGCCTTTTATGGACAGAGAAAGCAATCTGGGTTCCCAAGTTCTCACCTCTCCCCGAGAGCAAGAGGTCAGAGCGTGTCTGGGGTCCCGGTCGGTTTTTAGCTGGCTCCTGGAAAAACTCCCTCTTGTAGCGAGGGTGGAAAATGGGCATGCAAAGGAAATCAAACCTATAGGGTGAGGAGAGAGGATATTGAGAAGTTAAGATCCTGATACCGCGAGTTAAAATGACAACACTGCATCCCACCAGCACCTGAGATGTGTTTGGTTGGGATGCAGAAAAGAACCTTCTCTGTGGATGTGTCTGGAGTTTGACAAGGGAGTCACATCTTAACAAACAGACCCCATATTTTCTATACATTTAAAACGGTATCATACCACAGTTTGCAAAGGGTGCTGAGAATTGTCAGGAGTTTCCTATTCCCCTCAAAGAGCTACAATTCCCTGAGTGCTTTAACAAATCAATCCTTTTTCCCAGGTACCTCTGGAGGAAGCTATGTCTGTTTGAATTGGCATGATATGGCTTTAAAGTATAGTGCAGATTGGGCCATTCGCTCTGTTGGCCTTCGATTGTTGTGCAAGGCCATTTATTTCCCACTTGGCCGCCCAGGCAATTAAATTTAACCTCCCTGATATGTTAGTTCATGTGCTACCTACTGCCTCTTCTCTCTTTTATCGCTGATTATTTCATGGGTTTTTTGTTGTTGTTGTTTTAACCTGCCAATCAGAACGTAAGCACCTTCAGCATCTCTACTAATTGAAAGATGGGATAACAAATGCCTTAAAAAAAAAGATAAGCTGCCTGTAGTTTTTCTAAGTTTATTAATTAATGGATTAAAATGATTAACTAGTGGATTAAAATTTTAATACGGTTGTACAGCTTATACCAACGTCCCTTCCCCGTTTCTTTTCTTTTTGGGGATGATGTTATCTTTATAGTGGCGATAATCAACACTGTCTCCAGTGAATTGGTGTGTTTTTCTACAGAATCCCTTGAGACAGAATTGAAGCCTGAGCAAGAACTGGGGGAAACTCTCACTTGCTGGAAAAGTTAATTTCTTTTCTCCTCCAAGGCCATCAATATGCCACTAACAACCGTCACATTAATAGTCAGGTTTCACCTATAACTCTGCAGGTTTGTGACTACAGGAATTTGACCGAGAAGAAATCTTACAATATACAAAGACTGAATTTAAGTTTTTAGACCTACAAAATATATATGAGGGATGTAACTACAAAGCTAGAACGTAGTGTCTAAACACAGCAACTCACCCAGATGATATCCAAGTTCATGGCTGGCTAGGTGGTTGCAAACTACCGGTACTTTCCAAGGGAGGATGAGGGTGAGGAAACTCACGGTTTAAGTGTTTCCGCAATGAATCATAGAGTTGGAAGGAACCCTAAGGGTTATCTGGTCCAGCCCCCTGCACTGCAGGAATCCTTCCCGCAGCCATTCCTGGATGGGCTCAAACTGCCAGACTGACACATTGTGCCACCTGCTTCACTCATCAGTGAGCTTAATGGCAGAAATCCAACAGCGTCGCCACTACACCCTAGGAGAAGGTTCTTCTACGTCAGAGCTGGGGAGCCGGTGGCCCTCCAGATGCCGTTATAGACTCCAGCTCTGTCAGCTCCAGCCGTGGTGGACAACCCCTTGACTGGGTTACAAAAGTTGTAGGCCAGCAAGATCTGGAATGCCAAAGGTTCCATTGTCCTGATCTATGAAGCAGACGCATTGATCCCCGTCAATCTATCTGTTCAAAAGTGGAACCATCTCCCTCGGGTGGTGGTGGACTTTCCTTCACTGGAGGTTTATAAGCAGAGGCTGGATGGCCATCTGTCATGGATGCTTTAGATGAGATTCATGTGCTGCAGGGGGTTGGACTAGATGGCTCTTGGGGGTCCCTTCCAACTCTACTATTCTGGGATCTTCTATGGTAGGGGAGTCTCTGTCTGCTGGGAAGTTGTTGAAGCCACACAGAGGCAGCACTTTTGCATTCTCTGAGGTCAAGGGTCAGGTGACATGACCTCCGCTGGGGTCAGAGGTCACCCCAGGGATCCTGAGTAAATGGGAAGGCATTGAAAAAAATAAATCAAAGCAAACCCAACCAGCCCTCAGCCTAGGATGGTCCCAGGTGACGCCGCAGGTAGAGGTCAGGGGTCACCATGGCACGCTCAAGGGAGGGGTCGAGGGTCAACAGAGGACCACGTGGCCCCTCTCACCCCTGCCTGGCGACCGCTCCGAGGGTGCCCGCCACTTCCGGGACGCAGCTCAAGTCCCTCCCGCAGGAGACGCGCGCCGCCGCCGCCGCCCCCGGCCCCACCGCTGCCGCCGCCGCCATCGCCGCTGCTGCGTTCGCCGCCATGTCCCGCCACACAAGGAGCCGGGAGCCCGGCAGCCGCGCCCACTTCGTCGCCCTGGCCAATCAGCGGACGCCCTCGGAGGGGGGAAAAATAATAAAAGGTCCAGCCAATCGCAGGAGGCCTTTCCCGGGCAGGAATGAGAGGAGGAGCCAATTACTCCAAGCCGGGGGCGGGGAAATAGCTTTCTAGCTCAATGAGGCGTCGGGGGAAAGGAATCAGTTTCCCATCATGCTCTTGGGTGGAGAGGAGCTTGAGGTCTTTTATGTTCCCCTGCTGTTCTTACTAAAGATCAGCATGCCTTGCTCTCTGCTCGTCTGAGGACTGCAGTTCCCGGCATGCATCACGGCACAGGTTTTAAGTTGTCGTTCTTCGCGCTCGCCCGTCGTAGCGTGCTCTATAGGGAAGGTGCCGTAAAGCTCACAGAACGTCTAAGGGCCAGTGGCGCAATGGATAACGCGTCTGACTACGGATCAGAAGATTCTAGGTTCGACTCCTGGCTGGCTCGGAAAGGGCGTAATTTTTCCTCCACCCCTACACCAGTTTAGAATTAAAATATTATTGCCATTTAGGCATTAGCGTTATTTTACATCTTGTCTCCGCCTCATACTGCAGGGTTAATCCGCATAAAAATAAGCCTGCCCAAACGTGGCAGAAAGCTTTGCACACAAATTATAAATATTTTCATATGAACCCTTTAGATTTGAGCAATATTTAAATACAGCAGAAAAAGTCCTAATTTTTCATATTGGCCTTAAACAATTGAATATTTCCTTCCAACATCATATTTGCATTTTAAATTCCCAAGCAAGGAATATTTGCTTGCAAACCTAATAAACCCTTTAGCTACTACTGGGACCAAGATAGAAGGCTGGTTTTCTTTTATGCAGTTAAATATGGGCTGCTGGCAGAACGCCCTTATTTGTTTTTCCTAAATAATGCAGTAGCTGAGCACATCATTGTTGAAAAGGCATCCCTTCTCGCCTTCAAGGGGTGTTTTTTAATGCATCAAAGTTAGCCTCTTCAATAAGCAATAACGCTTTTAAAAATAATCAAAAACACCAAGCAACAAATAGCAACCATTACAAAGTTAATTAATTGAAGTTGTCTATGATATACTGAAAAATACTGCAGGTGTCTTATTTTTAAATCCCTTTTTACCAACAGCAGTCTATTTTTATTTTCTGCTTGCTAAAAATTTTACAAAAGGCTGTTTAGTAACATAAAATATAGCAGGAAAACTGACTATCCACAGGTCTGGTGGAAGCATATAGATAAATAGATATTCATTTATTGTATTCATAATTCAGTTGAATATTATATTTATATGTGCCTTTGAAGCCAACTGGCTCCCAAAACAGCTGAAAATTACAGTCCAAACAACAGCAGATCAATTTATTTTGGGTACAGTATCTGGAGATGTTTAAGGCTCTCTTTCGGTCTCTGGCAACTAATATCATGTTCCAGGTTCTTTCCCCAGCAGAAGGCGCTGCAAACAGAACTTGGGAGCTGGCTGCTGGTCAAGATGCCAACCCACAAAAGCCATCCTTCCACTTATCTGCACATTTCACCAAGTAAGAAAGCACGGGGACAAACGATTGCAGGGTTTATTTTTTGCTTTTGGATAAAGAGAGCAAGCCAGAAAAAGCCACAGGGGCAACCACAACAACCGCCGGTGCGAACCATTCGCTCTGATTAACAAAAGGTTTGCCGACTTCAACAACACGATACGCAAATCTGGTCCTGGAGGATGTAAGTGTAAGTTTTTCTTCTGGGAAATGCTAATGTTTTAGTGAACTGGAAATGGATACTGTGAGAAATCCAACAGTCTGTTCACAGGGCAGGGGAGAAAAACAGGACTCAGGTGTCTATCCATTAGAGGGAAAGCAACAGAGACATGTGGAGCCAGCCAGCCAGCATTTCCTCCGTAATTTATTGTACAAAACAGTCGTTACACACTAAACGGATCAATATTCAACCAGTCCGTGCCCAAACAGGGCCTCAGTCTTTGCTGAATTCTCTCAGGGCCCAGCGCCTGTTCTCAATGATGGCTTGCAGCCGGGCATATTCCTTCACCAGTTCTTCGAACTCTGGGCCCAGTGTCTCATAGTTGGAGACGATTTTGCGAGAAGTAGCCAGGTCTTGCTCCTCTTGGCTTAGTGCTGTCTGCAGTTTGTCCCTAGGGAAAAAAAACGAGGCATGGAAGACTGGCATGCTGGACAAGCTTCTGCAAAAGCTATGCAGAGACACACTTTTCCAGCCTCGTAGCAGATACCCAAAAACCCAGCTTCTTTCCACAATCCGTTCCTGTCCATCCGGAAAAAAAGTCTGACTAGAGTCGTGTTACTGAGAAGGTACTTCCTTGCCTTTGGCCTATCTCCATAGGTAGCTGAAAGGTGCCTCTTCAGAGTTATCTCCTTGTGACTTCCAAGCCTCAAGAACAAAGATCGTTCCTTATAATTCTGGTATGGCATATTTGTTAGAGCAGGGGTTGCCAACCCAGCGCCCATAGGCACCAGGGTACCCGCAAAGACTACCTTCTCAGCCTAGCCTGCCTCACAGGGTTGCTGTGATGATAAAATGGGGAGGTACACCATCTTAAACTCCTTGGAGGAAAGGAGTGATAGAAACATTATGGTACTCAGGCTGTGAGTAACAATGCTTTTGGCAAAGCCAAAAATGGCACCACACACACACACACACACACAGAGAGAGAGAGAGAGAGAGAAATGGGACATATTGGCAGGCCTGGGGAACCCCAAGGGTATGGAGGAAGAAAGAGAATGAACAGAAAGCTAGCCAGGAGGAAGAATGGAACGGATCAGATGGAAACCTGAACAGCAGCATTTTTGTCACTGGTTCCAGTTCTCCAATTCTCTATGTAAGGCTGGACAGAGACCACAAACAAGCAACTTTCCTGCACTGCCGGGGGTTGGACTAGATGACCCTTGAGGTCCCTTCCGACTCTACAATTCTATGATTCAATAAGGTCTTGGCATTACCCTCTAGTGCAGATGCAAAGTCAGCAAAAGCTCTGCAGCACAACTCGTTGTGACTTAGGGTACCTCAGAGATTTTTTTTTTAAAAAAATAAATAAATAAAAGGGAGCTGCCTGCCAACAAAACACCATTTGCTGGTAATCACCTTCCAGCTGCTATCTGTATTCACACCTGCCACAGCAGTGGGACCCACGGGAGTCTCCGTGTTTAGCTTTACGGCCATAAATAAAGACTGGCCGCTCCAACACACACACACACACACACTTACCTCATCATCCGATGCACATCCACTTTCTCAGGCGTGTAGGTTTCCAAAAGGATGCTCAGCTCCTCGAGCCTGTGGCAGAAAGAATTATTTGGAGGAGCAGGATTGACAGACACTAGAGTCCTCTTCCTGTAACACCTCCCATGTATGGCTTCTACTCTGCCCCTTACTCACAGATAACTGCAACAACTCCTAACCGCTGAGCTGGACCCAACTTCCTACTCGGAAAAGGCCTACTCAAATTAACAAATCTGAGTTAGTCACGTCCCTTTGTTTCAAAGGGTCTGCTGCGAGTACGACCAACGTTATGCGCAAACCAAATTTTCAAAGCATCTCCTGGATTCTAATTCTCTCTTGGAAACTACAGAAAACCTCCCTTTAGACATAATGACTTGCTACCCTATGACAGACACCCCAGGTTGGATACATGGTGGATCACTAAACCATATTCATGAGACAGATCTGATCTGGGTGAGCATAGGAAGTTGCCTTACACCGAGTCGGACCATCGGTCAATCAGGCACTATTGTCTGCACTGACCGGCAGTGGCTTCCCAGGATTTTCAGGCAGGGTTCTCACCCTACCCGGAGATGCCACCAGGGGTTGAAGTCAGCATAGCTCACTTTACCATTTAAAGAGTCTTTAATGATCACAGCAAAAGAACAAAGCCATTCTCGGAATGAAGGTGCTCCCAATTAAGGTTTCCACCCACTTCCCGTCTAGTCACTTCCGTGCCTTGCAACCTGATCTCGCAACTACTGTGTTTTTTGTGTAGCCACCTTAACTGCTCTACGTGACCTTGGACTAATAGGCTGGACACTTTCCAGCGAGAGAGTCTGTTAGCTCAGACCCTCTCTTCCAGTTCTTCTTCACTTTGCTGTTCACCCCCCAGTTTGTCCCAACTTTTGTCTTCAGAACTATGCCCGTCGGAAAACCACTGTTCCAAATCTATACTGCTCCTGGGAAGCTTCAGGATCCAGGTCAGGAGCAGGGGGAGGGGGAGGCTCGCACCATTCTTCATCAGAGCAGTACTCCTCAGCCTGGTCTCTGACACGGGGTGAGGTCTAAGGCTAAGCCATCTTTCGTTTCATCTCCAGCCTTGCAAACAATCTCTGACATGACACGAACAGACACAGGTAAGGCCTCACCGTATCTTGAAGAACATGGCATTGCATTTGGTCTCTAGGTACTGGGTGCTGAAATAGTCGAGTTCAGACTGAGCATTAAGGCGGAACTCGCGTGCCAAGCGTTTCAGTATGGCCAAGCAGCGTAACAAGACCTGTGGAGAGTGAAATTAGTGATTAATCGATTAATCAGTTGCTTGCTACGTTACGACTTTCTCAGTGACTTACAAAGCTTTAAAAACATAGGGCTGTGTTGGACTAAACCCTGATCAGAGCATTGAAATTAATGGACCTAACTTAAGTCATGACGTATACAGGCAGAAGCAAGGTCGGAATGAAAATGTCCAGCTTGTTTTCATCAGACAAAAATGAAGTGCCTCTGTTTGATAGACAGGGTGTAAATATGCCTATTTAGGAAACGATAAAGCACAATTGTGATCTGGCAGAGGCATTGATTCATTTTAAAGATTTGCTGTAGGGCTAGCAACACATTTATTTCCAGGTTATTTAATATTTACCTAGTTACTATTTATGCAAGAGAAACAGGGTATTTTGCACTTAAAAATAATAAATCAAAGCAGTCGGTTGTCTCCAACATTTTTGGAATACTCAGAAAAAATATTGGACTCGTTGAAACATTCTGATTTTTTTTTAACAAGGTGCTCCACTTACACAACAAGACTTTCCTTTCCTCTCCTCTCCCCATGTCCCCCAAAATCTGCCCCAGGGTGTCCCCTGCCCTTCAGGGGCAAATTTTGAGAGAGGGTGAGCACAAGGGAGAGGTAGGAAAACACTGCTTTTAACAATGTTATCAATTTAATTCTCCTCGTTACAAACAAACAAAATGTGTTTTAAACTGTGCAAGCTGAATGATTTCCCCCCCCCCCCTTAATTGCACAATTTTCTTGGCAAAGTGTGCACGGAGACTTCTGGCATGCCCACAGCCCACACTGGCAGACTTCCCTCCCTCCTCCAGCTGTTACCTGGGGATAGGCGGCTTTCTGCTGCTCCAGCAACCCCACCAGTTCCTGGTGCCGAGCCTGGCTTTCTCGCAGACGCTGCTTCTCTGCAGCCAAGCACTCTGCCAAGGTCCCCAGCATTGCTGCCCGTGCAACTTCTCCAGCGCCATCTGAGAAGAAGAGAGGTCAGGTCAACAGGCAGCCCCGACCCACATGGCACCCTTAAATCCCCCAGAATTGTTATGGGCTTCCCCCCACCTGCAGGGGGCTCCCCCCCTACAGTCATACCTCATGTTGCGTTCGCTGCAGGTTGCGAATGGCGCGGGTTACGAATGCGGCAACCCCGGAAGTGTTTACTTCCGTGTTTCACCGCACGTGCAGAAGCGCCATATCGCTGCTCAGGATGTGGATTTTCAGGGTGCAAACAGCACCCCGGAATGGATCATGTCTGCAACCTGAGTTACCACTGTATTTGCATTTCAAGTATTTGCACCCCGCTCTTCAGCCAAAAAGGCTCCCGGAGCAGTTTGCACACAACCCATTAAAACTAAACGGTCCCTGCTGCCCACAGGCCTACAAACTAGAAAACACGACACACTAGGTAGAGGGGACAGGGAGGGAAGAGGGGGAAAGCGAACTCAGGCAATGCTTCTTCCGATAATGACCAGCTGGCGCAGAAACAGCTCAAGGGCAGAAGGCGGCCGCTGGAGCCGGTGTCTCGGCAAAGCTGATGGAACGAGAGACCCTCTCCAGCTGAGGCAGCCTGGGGGGAAGAATGGCATCTCACCACTCTCAGGGAGGTAGTAACCGAGCACGGCAAGGCATTTGGACTTAAGGCGTTTCTCCAATTCCGCGGGGAGGTGTTTTTGCATTTGCTCCAGCTCCTGTGGCAAAGTGCAGAAAAGAGAGGCCGCATCAGTACTATGAATGTGAACAAGCTTAACTGTCGCCGGGGATTTTTTCAGAGTGCTTATCGCGTAGCGTTGGGCACACTGGATCTGTACATCAAACACTCGCAAGCCACGTCGACTGAAGTAACGGGGAGAGAGGAGATAAAAGCCCCTAAAGGAACATCCCCTCCTGCAGTGACCATACTACTACTAATAGTAATAATTTTTTATTTATACCCTGCCTATCTGGCTGGGTTTCCCCAGCCACTCTGGGTGGCTCCCAATAGAATATTAAAAAAGCGACAAAACACCAAACATTATAAACTTCCCTAAACAGGGCTGCCTTCAGATGTCTTCTAAAGGTCAGGTAGTTGTTTATTTCCTTGACATCTGATGAGAGGGCGTTCCACAGGGCAGGCGCCACCACCGAGAAGGCCCTCTGCCTGGTTCCCTGTAACTTCACTTCTTGCAGTGAGGGAACCGCCAGAAGGCCCTTGGAGCTGGACCTCAGTGTCCAGGCTGAACAATGGGGGTGGAGACGCTCCTTCAGGTATACTGGGCCGAGGCCATTTAGAGCTTTAAAGGTCAGCACCAGCACTTTGAATTGTGCTCGGAAACATACTGGGAGTCAATGTAGGTCTTTCATAGTCCCGGCGGCCACTCCCAGTCACCAGTCTAGATGCCGCATTCTGGATTAATTGTAGTTTCCGGGTCACCTTCAAAGGCAGCCCCACGTAGAGCGCATTGCAGTAGTCAGAGTGGGAGATAACTAGAGCATGCTACACTCCAGACTAGTAGGCCTTTCTTTCTTGAAATATAGCTTCGCTCACACCTAGTTTGGTGATAAAAACACAGATTGTGGAGGTGGGAGGGAATACCACTAGGAAGCATTTTTAATTTCACAAAGGCACTAAGGACTCCCTTAGAGAGCTAAGATTCCCAGGGTTCACTGAGAGGACACACCTTTGGGGGGGTTTCACGTTGGCCCTGCCTGTGTCCTGGGGCAGGATCTCTCATATATTAGCCCCTGCCCTACAGATGAATCTTCACCAGGCACCCCCAAACTCGGCCCTCCAGATGTTTTGGGACTACAATTCCCATCATCCTTGAACACTGGTCCTGTTAGCTAGGGATGATGGGAGTCCCAAAACTTCTGGGAGTGCCTGATCTTCACCATGCTCATTAAGCCTATCCTGAACAGGAGGAAAAGGCCAGTTGGGGAATAACGCGCCCTCTTCTTGCAGTAAATTATAAGTTTCGTAACGCGGTCTAAAAAGGAAGGATTGGGCCTCTACGCTTGGGCCTCTCAACAGCTCTGCTTGTGGGGAATTCTTCTACTTATGTCCATCTTACTTGGTTAGGGGGAAGAAGCTCCTGTAGATCAGAGGCCTCCAAACCCAAAAGAGACGGTTGTGTGTCTTGCAGAGAAGGGCCGAGATCAAGCATCCGTTTCAGTTCAGCTACCAAAAGCTGCTGCTCCAGGACCTCAAGGAACTGAGGGACAGGAATGAAAGAGGTTGGAGGGGGGGGGAAGCAAATCTCTCCCACACAAAGCCTCTCATCAGCCTCGCCAGACCTTCCACACACACAAGGCTTTTCTCTGAAACTTGCATAAAACCATCACATTTCACTGTTTCAAGGCTTGATTTTCCCGTTTATCACCCCATGTTTCTTTCCCCGACAAGAAGCAGCCAGGAGTTGACCTGCTCCTCTAAACGGCCAGAATCTACACATTCATCACTTCATTATAAGAAGTGTAGGTTTAAGAATGTGGGCTTGTGCTTGCTAATAAATAATAATAATAAATTTTATTCATTCATTCATTCATTCATTCCCCGCCCATCTGGCTGGGTTTCCCCAGCCACTCTGGGCGGCTTCCAACAGAATATTAAAATACAATAGTCTATTAAACCGTCTTCCCTAAACAGCTTCTCCTTTCCTCTCTCTTCCATCCCATTTTCCTCATGTGTCATGGGTTTCTTAGATAGTAGACAGGCAAGATCATCTTAGTACTCATTTCTGTAAGCTACCAGAGTCTTTCTGGCTAAAGGGCACATTGTAAATGCCTTCAACAAACAAACCGAGATCTCGCTGTCTGTTTCTGAGCCTTGTTAGAGCGCTCCACGAGCCCACTTCAAAAGCCGACTATAAGCACAACACCATTTTTCTTCAGTAATGCTTATTGCCAAATGCTTTAGCCAGCCTCTCTCAAAGCTCTGCCTACTTCCAGATTCCTACCGACAGCCCTCGCTCATCCTCCAATTTCTCCCCCCCCCCCCCGCCACTGTTTCCCTTCAAGCATTACTTTTTGGTCCCGTGGAGACAGGCCAGTTCCCAGTTCCCTTAGCGCCTCCTGCAGAAGCCGATGGACCACTTCCCATTTCAACCAGTTTCCTCGGCACCGCTGCAATTCCTTTCTTGCCTACGAAAGAGGAAATGTGTGGCCATTTGGGGGCGGGGGGGGGGGGGGAGAGAGACAGCAGTGAGGGTACCTCCTTAATAAAAAAATAAACACACTCTTAGAGTCATCCACTGCTGTACAAATCCTGCATTAGGCAACGGCGGAGGGATTGAGGACCAATGCAGCTCAGAGGAAAGCCAAATCACGCAACCTGAATTCTATATAGGGCTGGGCAAACTGGTCATAGAATCCTAGAGTTGGAAGAGACCACAAGGGCCATCCAGTCCAACCCCCTGCCAACCAGGAAACACCATCAAAGCATTCCTGACAGATGGCTGTCAAGCCTCCGCTTAAAGACCTCCAAAGAAGGAGACTCCACCACACTCCTTGGTAGCAAATTCCACTGCTGAACAGCTCTCACTGTCAGGAAGTTCTTCCTAATGTTTAGGTGGAATCTTCTTTCTTGTAGTTTGAATCCATTGCCCCGTGTCCGCTTCTCTGGAGCAGCAGAAAACAACCTTTCTCCCTCCTCTATATGGCATCCTTTTATATATTTGAACATGGCTATCATATCACCCCTTAACCTTCTCTTCTCCAGGCTAAACATACCCAGCTCCCTAAGCCGTTCCTCATAAGGCATCGTTTCCAGGCCTTTGACCATTTCGGTTGCCCTCCTCTGGACACGTTCCAGCTTGTCAGTATCCTTCTTGAACTGTGGTGCCCAGAACTGCACACAGTATTCCAGGTGAGGTCTGACCAGAGCAGAATATAGTGGTACTATTATTTCCCTTGATCTAGACGCTATACTCCTATTGATGCAGCCCAGAATTGCATTGGCTTTTTTAGCTGCTGCATCACACTGTTGACTCATGTCAAGTGTGTGGTCTACCAAGACTCCTAGATCCTTTTCACGTGTACTGCTCTCAAGCCAGGTGTCACCCATCCTGTATTTGTGCCTTTCATATTTTTTTTGCCCAAGTGTAGTACTTTACATTTCTCCTTGTTAAAATTCATCTTGTTTGCTTTGGCCCAGTTGTCTAATCTGTTAAGGTCATTTTGAAGTGTGATCCTGTCCTCTGGGGTATTAGCCACCCCTTCCAATTTGGTGTCATCTGCAAACTTGATCAGGATGCCCTCAAGCCCATCATCCAAGTCATTGATGAAGATGTTGAATAAGACTGGGCCCAAGACAGAACCCTGTGGCCACATGGGGATGGGCCACTGAGCCTTGCCATAATGGCTAGTAACCATCAGTAGCTGTTTCTTCCCTGAATTTGCCTAAACCTTTTTCATAGCCCTCCAAGTTGATAGCCATCATTGCCTCTCCGCAAGAGCGAGTTCCATAGTTTTAACTATTCACTGCATGAAGAAATATTTCTTTATTTATCTGCCCTGAGGCGACCCAAACTGTGCACAGTATTCCAAATGCAGCTGCGCCATAGATTTGTACGAGGGCATTCTTTGCGTAACAGCACAGCTGAGAGTCGGCATGTCAACACCCTGCCACTTTCAGGACTCACGTCTGTCGCCATCAACCCTAGAATCTTACCACGGCAGAGCCAGAAGGGACTCCCTTCCTCCTAAAAATGAGAGGTCGGATTTGCAGTCTGACGGCTTTTATTGTCCAACACCGCAGCGTGGTCATGAAGCACAGACTAGCCTGGATGAGACAACCTGCTCTTACCTCCTCCATTTGTTGTGCCAAGTGTACACTGAGCCCACTGGAGTCCATATGGCTGGTCAGGCCCAAAAGGAGATTAGCCAAGCCAGGGTAGGAAGCCAGATCCTCATCGGTGAGCGAGCAAGGGGGCAGGCAGCTCCCACAACCTGTGGGGAAAGGAAATGTCAAAAGAGAGTAAAGCTCTGTGCCAGGAGCAGATAACTTTTGTCCCTCCAGATGTTGCTGAACTACAACTCCCATCAGTTCCAGCAAGCATAGCCAATGGCCAGGGACAGTAGGTGTTGTAGTTCAGTAGCACCTGGAGGGTCAAAGGTTCCCCACATTTGCTTTATGCCTCACTCTCCCCTCAAATAACCCCAATGAAGTTACCTGGCTGCCGCAGCAACTGAACACCGACGGTCCCTAAGGCAGATGCCATTGGCCTTTTACCAGGGAAAATCAGCTAGAAAAGAAAAAGGTGAGATGAGAGCTGTTAGCAGGCAGAAAGACAGACAGGTCCCTCGGGGAAAATATATACTTGCTGCCATACAGAAACATCCCCTACTGTCTTGTGCAGCAACAAGCAAACCTGGAAGCACAGCTGGTCTCTGGCATATCAGTGCTGGCTGAAGAAGGAATCTATATACCACTGCCAGCCAGATAAGCATATGTAAAAGGTGTCAGCGGAAGGGAAGTTATGAGTTTGTCTCAGGCGAACTTTAGGAGATGCCTGTTGGAAGTGTGCCCCAACATATGTATAGGCACTGCTATGGAGGCATCTACTCAAAGCTTCCCGCACAGGAATACATAAACTCCTCCCCTCCATCACCCCCAATTTCAGGGAAGTCATTCTAATCCCTAAAGGAGATGCACACATATGCCACACTCCAACCTGACACTCTGAGCTAAACTGAGGAATACCTTTTTTGTTCTCTCCTTACGGAATTGGATAATTGTCGAGTTAGATGGGACCTCAAGGCTCATCTAGTCCAACCCCTGCTTAAAAACCTGCAAGGAAGGGGAGTCCATAACCTCCTGAGGGAGACAGTGTCAATGTCAAAACAGCTCTTACTATCAGAAAGTTCTTCCTGATGTCGAGTTGGAATCTTCTTTTTTGTAACTTGAACCAAGTTGGTTTGGGTCCTACCCTCCAGAGCAAGAGAAAACAAGCTCGCTCCAGCCTCCAGGTGTCCCCCATCTTATATTTGTGCAGCTGGTTCTTCCTGCCTAAGTGCAGAACCCGTCATTTGTCCCTACTGAAATTCATTTTATGAGTTTGGGCCCGGCTCTCCAATTTGTTAGGGTCACCTTGAATCCCAATTCTCTCTTCAGCGGCATTGGCTACCCCTCCCAGTTTGGTGTCATCTGAAAATGAGCATACTAGGTCATGCTAACCTATAAGAAGCATCCTTGAATGTCCTCATCACAGAGATTGTGCGATCCTGAGGTAGATCTACTTTAAGGCACTCCGGTTCATTGGTCCTCCTCCTGCCAATCCCACGGTAAGCATGAGGAGGGTGTCCTTTCCATTTGCTCTCCCTCAAGGGGTAGGGCAAGTTGAAGGAGACATCACTATATGCTGCTGCAGCCAATCACACTGACCCAAAACCAGACTCCTCATCCCATTGCCCCAGAATGCAATGGGGCACACCCCAAGCTAAACATCCCATCCTTTGCACAGATCCACCACCGCCATCATATGACACTCCCAGCCCTGTGCTTGAGGCAACTGGTCTTCAACTGGCAGGCCAAGGAGGCCACAACAGCAGCACTGCCACCATACAAAGATATAGCAGAAGAAAGAAATGGGTCCTCCCAATGCGTATAAATAAGTTTTTAGGCGTTTCTTCCCAGGAGGGTCATTGCTTTCTCTGGGAAAAGCTCCACGGCCTTACAAATCTGCAAGGCAGGCAGAAATTCAATTGGTGCAGTTTCCCTTTTAAACGAAGAGGGGAGGCTTTACCGGTTGAATGTCTGCCTGCCTGGTGTAAAACAGTCAAAAAACATGTGCACCTTTCCATATATTTTGTTAGCCTTAATACCAACAAACACCCCGCCTACTCACCCCAAAAGCCCATTTTCTTTGCAAAAAGTAAAAATTAGCATGAGTTAAACATCGAGGCACACCAAGATGCCCCACCCCCAATTCCGCGCGCGTTTCTTTTTTAGGAAAAAAGTGGGGGTTCTGCCAGTGACGTCACGAGAAGCTTTCACCTTTCCCCACCTTTTCTTTCTGACCCGAGGGCTCGATTTGCACGAGGCCAAAATACGGCTTCCAACCGTCTCCCCCGCGCGCCCGGCAAAGCCAAAGTTCCGAGAGGAGGCGGAGCCACCTACTTGGGGCGCGCCTTAGAAACCGGAAGCCAATGAGGAGCGGCGAGAAGAAAAGGAAGGCGGGAGGTTGGTGACAGAAAGGGCGGGACCTCATCCGCTTATTTACATCCCGATTGGTCTGTGTCTGCAAACCGCTTTCGTTGGGCGCTTTTAATATTCATTCAGAATGTTAAGGAGGCCTTCGCCCGCTAGGGCCGATGGGAGTTGTAGTCGTAAACATCTGGAGGGGCTCAGGCTGGCCGTGAGTTTTGTTTTAATCTATTCTGTTGTGGTTTTAACATTCTGTAGATTATGGTTGTAGATTTTTTACTTATAATTTTATCGTTTCATCTTTTTTGTAAACCGCTTTGAGTTCTTTTCTACAATCTAGCAGTGTATAAATTTTATGAAATAAAAAAAAATTCCCAACCGATGCTTTTGTGTTTTGAACAACTCCCAATGTTCTTTCTCTGCGTCCCAAGCATCACAGATGCACCTCAGGACTTATTGGGGAGTGACACACCGACAACAGAAAACAAAGGGCTCCCTCTTTAATAGTTTACTTGCAAGGGGGAATTTTGTCAGGGCATCTGGTCATGTCACAGCACTGCAGAAGTGAAGAAAGCTACACTCAAAAGATTTCTCTCTCCTAGTATTATCATTATTATAAATTTTATTAGTCGTTTTTTAGGTCACACCAACTCAAAGGCACTTACAATATTTTAAGCAAAAACCAAATACCAACCTTTTCTAAATAAATAAACAATATTAAAACATCTGGAGGAGCAGCTGGAGGAGACTCTTGAGAGTCCCATGGACTGCAAGAAGATCAAACCTATCCATTCTCAAGGAAATCGGCCCTGAGTGCTCACTGGAAGGACAGATCCTGAAGTTGAGGCTCCAGTACTTTGGCCACCTCATGAGAAGAGAAGACTCCCTGGAAAAGACCCCGACGTTGGGAAAGATGGAGGGCACAAGGAGAAGGGGACAACAGAGGATGAGGTGGTTGGACAGTGTTCTCGAAGCTACTAACATGAGTTTGGCCAAACTGCGGGAGGCAGTGCCTGGATAGGCGTGCCTGGTGTGCTCTGGTCCATGGCGTCACGAAGAGTCAGACATGACTGAACGACTGAACAACAAATTAAAACATCCCCACTCATGCAAAAAGGCCAGAAAGTTAAAAGTCAAAGGCCTGATTAAAAAGGAATGCTTTTTGCCTAAAGATATGCAACAATGGCACCAGGCCATTGGGGAGAGCATTCCTACAACTATTAAAGGTACAGGAGTCCCATCTGCTCTTTTTGTACCCAGCCATCATGGCAGGATATAGTGTTAGCCTTGAGACCAGATGGCTTAGTTCTTCCTCTGGCACAGACCGATTACCCAGGAGACTTTAGGAGAATCACTAGCTCAGCCTCAGTTTACCCTGTTTGTAAAATAGGTGTATTCTATTAATGTATCACCCAAAAGATTTATAGCAAGCTTTTGTTTATTTTTTCATGGTGGGGGGGTGTCTTATGGGCTCATGTGAACCACTATGAGATTCAGCTTGGTAAGGAATTGGTTGCAAAACTGTACAGCAATGTGTACACTAGAAACTGCTTTTTAAAAGTGTGTATACATGTAGTAGCAGGTAGTGGGAGGAGTCCACTTTCCCCATTACCTTAAATTTGCCTTGTGAAACCAGCCTAAAACTCAGTTGTTCCAGTACAGAATTGTTGCCACCCATACGACTGGTGATGGCCATGCCTAGCACCTGCTATTTGAACTGTCTCTGTGCATGGTAGCTTCTTTTGATTGATAGGTTTTGCAAGACCTCTCTCTATAGATTTCAGTTTGTATTTATCTGTGGAGCCGAGATTCTATCTGTACCATGAAAACATAGCCAGGGGACAGTCGTTAGCCCAGATGAATTAATGAGGAGATTTACAAGTGTGTTAGGTGCCTTATGCATACCTAAGATTTTGAACATAAGAAGTAGCCTATTGGTCCACCTACCCCTTTGCTCTAGGTGGCAGCGTATCTCCATCCCAATGTTCCTGGCAGTGTTATTTCCCATCACTGGAACCTGATCTTTACCAGTGACCTATTGTCCCATTCTTTCAATGCATTCTCTTATGGTCAGAATGGAGTTTCTGATTTTGCTCGTGACTGTAAATAGAGACAGATGGATTGTCATAGAAACCAAGATACAGGGTCATGGGAGCAGAGTGAGCATCGAGGAAAGGAATAGAGGGCTGCAGCAAGAATAATAACACTGACCACTCTTACACTTTGCTTTTTTCTAGATCAAACAAAGACTGATAACAGGTGTCTGCCCAGCCAGAGAGGAAAAGGACCACCCATCCTTTTGTACTATCTAAAAAAGCCACTAGAGGACAGTGATGGCTCAATAAATATCCAGTTTATGCTTTTGATATACTGTAGTAGTAGGCATAAGGATGGTACTGTGTCCCTCTTTTGGGGGGCTGTTCTGTACTCCCAATGTCTCCACGCCTGACTAAGCACCCTCTAAGATATGTTTCTCATAAGTCCATCCATGTACATAAGAACATGAGAAGAGCCTGCTGGATCAGGCCAATGGGCCATTTAGTCCAGCATCCTGTTCTCACAGCAGCTAGCCAGGTGCCCATGAGAAATCCACAAACAGGATCCAAGCAGAAGAGCACTCCTCAGAAGCATTACTGACTCTAGCTGTGGAGGCAGAGCATAGCCATCATGGCTAGTAGAGCCAACAACAGACTCCTCCATGAATTTGTCCAATCCTCTTTATAGCCAATATTAGTTGGTGGCCATCACTGCCTCCAGTGAGAGCGAGTTCCATAGTTTAATGACAGGTCAGTGGTAAGACTGACACATAGGTAATTTGAAACAAATTCTTTTAAAAACTTGAGCCAGGCAAGTCAACACATATTTTTACTTAGTAAGAACGATTAAGAGTCTCATGGCACCTTAACACACTTACGGCAGCATAAACTTTTGTGAACTAGAGTCCACTTTATCAGATGCATGAAGTGTTAATGACTCTTTGCTGTTTTGGCTGCAACATTCTAGCACAGCTAATCCTCTGGAAATTAATTACTGTATATTTATGTGAATTAACGTATGCAAATGTTTTTTTAAAAAAACAAAAAGCCTGGTGTTTTACCGCTGGTAAAAGCCAGAGATATTTTTTCTCTCTCCTGTTGTAGGGGACTTGGAGTTTGACAATAGAGAGCCATTCCTGAAACCTAGCAAAGGGTAAGTTATCACAACAATGAAATAATAAAAACCAGGAGTGTTGTTTCTTAGCTCTTCTTCACGTTCTTACACAAGATTTTTACTCTTCCTGCAAATAAGAGGGAGGAATAGGAACTCTGCAAGGAGGAGGGCGGTTTATGAAGGAATAAAATACACACCTGCCTAATGTTTACACAGATACAGGTGAGAACAGTCAACTTGGTATCACTAAATGTTTCTGATTTAAAAGCAATGCTATCAATGAAAAGTCAACCAAGAGGCACTCTTAAGTGTTCTCTTAACTCTTGTGGTCCCAAAAGCATTTCACTAAGCAATGAGCAATCCCCATAATTTCAGAAAATGTCTCAGACATATATATTTTTTGTGCCACTATTAGTATAACTGAGAGTAGTTTTGCACTGTGAAAGGTTCTCCAAAGTTTCTGATCCACCCAGTCCACAATGTAGTCAGTTTTTACGGAAATTCCTACTTTTGTTTCAAGGTTGCCTTTATTGAAGGCTCAGAAAAGACTTAATTCCCTTTGCAACATTGTACTCTCTTCATGTTCACACCATCAACCTGTTGGGTATAGACCAAACAGCCACATCTTTGTGAAGGGCTCCTTTTCCCAGTGGTGTCCCTCTCTATCCTCCATTTCTTCTCCATCATGACCTAGAAGTAATGGCTCCTTATGGAGCGAAGATGCGTCTCAGCCCACAAACGCAACCTGGCGCATGGCAGACAATTTGCTTCCCTCCTCTTCGGGAAGATACTGAGTTCAGCTGGTGGTGATCCTGTATTCTCTCCTTGTCTTCCTTTTGGCTGCCATATTAAACACGATCAGCATTCTCAGGTCACTCATCCTTTTCCACTTTGATCTCAACGAATGAGCTGAGGTCAGGACAAAAGCCTTTGTGGCTGGGTGGCCTAGGCGGTGTGCCCGCCCTGGCTCCTTCCTCTTGAAAATGGGGGTTGAAGAGGTGCAAGGGCAAAAGCTGAGCTTCAGCGGAGGGCAGGCGGTCAGAGGGCGACCCATAAACCCGGTTAGCTTTGGTGCCATGCTTTGAGTTGGCATCAAGTCGGTAGCAAAGCTGAGTGAGAGGGGTAGCGCGGAATCGTGGGGGGCGTGCCACCCACACACCTGGCTCACTTAGGCTGTCTTCCTCGTCTGACATGAGCTCCTCTGTCACACCTTGCCACAAACGCTGCTCTTCAGGGCCCAGCAGACGCGCCACCCCTGAACGATTTGCAAAAAGCTAATGGTAAGACAAAATGAAGCCTAATTAGTCATTCTAAGAATATCATCTTTGCCTACACCCCTGCAATTACTCACCCCATCTGTCCTCACTGGTCTGTCTTTCCCAAATGTCTCTCCCTGCCCCCAAACTCCTCTATCATACCTTCCCCCCATTTTGTCCCCCCCTAGTGTTGGAGGACTCCAAAACTCGGCTCTACCCGGGCTTGCCATATTGCAGGCCCCCACCACCTTAAGAATTTGCTTGCTTGCTGCCCAGTGTCTTTTTAAAAGTGGAACCCACTCTGTGGCATGTGTCTGAAAATCACAGCTTTCTGCTGCCCAGCATTTGACAAGCTAGCTTGGGAATTGTCTCTGCAGCAGAAATAGAACACATGCTCCAAGGCCTGCAGTTTATAATGCAAACACCTCTTGGCAGCTGTGGGTTGATGGGCTCATTTGCCCCACCACCCGAGTGTCTGCTCCCCTGGGTGAAGGAAAGTCTCTTCTGCTACAGGGAGGTCTCAGAGGAGAGTGAAGCTTTACTCTGAGGCAGGCTTCATTTTTCTTTCATTTTAAAGGAAGACTAGCACTGCTTTGATAAATGAGATTGGAAAACAAGTGGGATGCAGACATAATGATCCAGTTCCCTGGTTTTGTCTTCTTCTTTTTTCTTCTTTTTTGCCTTTTCTGTTTTAGGCTGCTGTTTTAGAAGCACACACTTGCAAATAAGCCATATTGAACTCAATGGGCCTTATGTCTGAGTAAATATGCTTAGGAACGAACTGCTAGGTAGGAAGCTAATTAGAATGAATAGTAGTTTGTTTAACAACTTTGATCAAGTAATTTATTTTTGACTGAGGGAATCCTCTCGCCCCACTAACAGACCAATCCTGTGCGTATTTATTCAGACGTCACACTTTTTTCAATGGGATTACCTTATGTATGTTCATGAGACTGCAGCCTTTAAAAAATGATATTTCAGTTGCAATCCTAACCTATCCAGGATTATGCCCTATTGGAGTCAATAGGACTTCTAAGCACTCCTCATTAAGGATTTTACCAGTTAAATTACTTCCTAGAACTTCCATAACATTTTGTAAACCATCTTGTTACCTTTGGCAACTTTCCATAAAGCATAGGCATACTTAACTCAAATGTAATTCTCACTGCAGTTCATAGGGCTTATTCTCAAGAAGTGTACATAAGATGACAGCCTTAAGGAGTAAGCTCCACTGAACACAGTGCCATTTACTTCTTAGTTAGGATCAGGATCAGGTTATAAAAAGGGGAATGAAATGGTGTTGTCTGAGGAAATGTCGTTATGGCTGGAATCCAAGAACAGTCAGAACTCAAATGTTATGAAAGTCACAGCTGAGGAGTAAACATGCTCTTATTAATTAGGAAATCTGAGTTATTTAACACCCAAACTGTTTGATGAAACTGATGGAATATCTTTGCAGTAGTTTGAACATATATTTACTTCAGGTACTGTAATTTCAACATCACGTAGTTCACTGAAGATATATAGCAGTTCCCACTACATGTAGCCTGTTCTAAGATGCCTTATATAATCAGGGTTAGAAAGGACCCCAAAAATCTATGTAGGGAACCTTTGGCCCTCCAGAGGTTGTTAAACTACAACTTCCACCATCCATGGCCACAGGCCATGCTTGTTGGGGCTGATGGGAAGTTGTTGTTCAACAACATCTGGAGAACAAAGTCGAATCCCCCTGCCAATGCAGTAAATTCTCTGCTATAACATCCCTGATAGCCATCTGCCTTCAGCATAAAAAACAAAGAGTCCAACTTCTGAGGCAGGTCTGTTCCACTGTTAAGCAACCCATCCCATTCAACAACTGGAGTGTGCTGAGCAGAGATGAAATGGGCCAAGAGACCAGCAATGTAATGAAAATTTGGAAGGAGTTGTGGTATGTTTAGCCTGGAGCATAAGAAGGCATCTTTAAATATTTGAAGGTCTGTCACATAGATGACAGAGCAAAATTCCAGGGAATAGGACATGAACCTACAGTTCAAATTACAAGGAAGAGAATTCCAGCTAAACGTTAAGAACTTTCTTAGTGCACCAAACCTATTCCTTCACCTGTCATATACAGTGTTGCTTCTTTATGTTTCGAACCAGAATATAAATGCCATTTCCTACACCACTTCAGTGTGATTTCTGGAATTGATGGAGGAATGCATTTGGGCTTAAATAAAAAGAGGGGCAAAAAACTATTTTTGGTAGATAATGTAGCGTTGAGATAATACGGGAGAAATACTTCCTCGGAATAATGGATTGGTCCCTTACCCGGTAGCGTCTACTTCGTAGTTTCTTCTCCTCCTTCTCCTTGAGTCCTTTGAAGGGATTGAGAGAGTTGCGATACTCACGTCGTTTGGTTAGAAAGTAGGCCACACAAGCACCTAACAGAACAAAAAGTGGGCAGAGCAATTGCAGGCATGAAAAGCAGGAACCGGGGCACACTTGAGTGACCAGAGGATATTTATGTCTGCATGTCTGTGAGTATGAACAGCCAGCATTTCAATGTCACCAGAAGGTAAAGACTTTTCTCTTTACCTGGGATTTTTGGCTCCTAATTTGAAGGGTGGCACTGTGGCCTCTTATAGTGGGGTAGAATTTGCAAATCCTGCCTTTTTTGTGCATAGCTGTGCTTTTACATTGTCAATAGATATTCTGAACTGGTTCCAACACAAGTCACTTTAGTCACTGTCTGAGAAAAGTGACTGACAAATATAACAACAGCAGCAGTAAGTTCCAGAGTGAACACCAAGAGAGATATTTATTTTCAGACCTGGAGTAAAATTTACCAGCAAAGTGTACTGTATAAGGATTACTCAATGGGTAAAAATGTTCTAGGTATGTTCTAACAATAAAATCCAGACAAGTGAAGTGTTTTTATTCACCCTCATCTTACCTTTTAGTTCTTTGTCAGTATAATTGTGGTGATTTGATACCAATTCATGCTTGAGTTTCTCCAGCAAGAATTTCACTACAGAGATATTCCATGAAGATTTAATGCTGGGGTGGGGGGAGAGAGAGAAAGAGAATGGAGAAAACGTAAAGACTAGAACAAATCCATCTTCAGAAACCATATTTTTAGCAATTCCTTCAGCACAACCTCCAAGTCCTCATACCATAATCTAACTAACCCTAAGCACATTTCTCCCATCTTTACCATGACTCTCTCCTTCTTCTCCTTCCTGTTGTCTCCCATGTGTTGCATTCTATATTACAAGCCCTTAAGGCAGAGACCTCTCCTCTTGTAGTTTATAAAGCACGTTGCAAACAGATGGCCCTATTTAAGCATTAATAACCTGAACGTTATTAAGGTGCCTTAATAAGGGATAATAATAATGAAGGCTGACTATTCAGGATGTCGAGATTAATTTCAGTAGGAACATGGGTTGATCAATAAAGGTGTTCTGTGCTTCTATTAGCTATGCAGAAAAGACAAGCTTGATCCATGCAACTTCCTTCTCCCACCACAACGCAGTGAGAAGAGAAGCCACACTTGTTGGTTATCTTTCCTTTGCAGTTACTCTTCCTTATCTTATTTGACAATCCCACCCAGAGCTCACCTCTCAGAGCCATCAAACCTCTTGTCATTGGTGATGTGGTTGTGGACATTATGGACCAGTTTCTGGGAGAGTAAACAGAAAGAGATAAGTGCCCCTCCACAGTAACTCTGCAAACCCCAAGCTATTAAAACAGAGCAGCATGCCCCAGAAAGTTAATTAAAATAAGCTTTGCAGTGTCTAAGCTACTGGGCCCATGCCAAGTTCCTTGTAAGACACAAGCTTCACTATGTGGAAGCTATCTAAGGCAACTAACCGAGAGCACCAAGTCCCTCTTGCGCCTTGCATTCTTCTGTCCCATGCTTCGGTTTCTACAAGGAAGACTTGCAAAGCCCAAAGAGAAACGTGGCTCCCCGCGCATGTTGTCCTCCAAGGTGATGCTGTTGGGGGATACCTCTGGGCAGGAGAGAGAAGGATCATCCAGAGGCTGAGAGGAGGGGGAAGGTGGTGTGGCATAGACCCTTTGAATGGAGACATCTACTGCGGGTGATTCTTCTGCGCCCTGAGAACAAGAAAAAGACTTGTACAACTTAATATGATCTCCTTCATTCCAAACAGCAGCTACCCTTCCTAGCGCAGCTGCTATTCCAATTCTACAGCTCTGGCTCAAATTGTGGGCCTTTAATTTATCTCTGCTCTACTATCCTTTAAAGTTCCTCCAAACCTTCTTTTGTGTGTTTTCACACATGCACACAAAACGCATTGGCCTGCAAACACAAGTGTGTAATGGCCAAAACACATAGCTGAATTTTAAAGCCTCTTTTTATCTTTCACTGACAAAAGTTCACAGTTGGCTCAAGTGGTACGGAAGGCTCAAAGGCACTTCTCATAGCGCCATATATATGAAAACATTCTAACACTAACCCACTAGAACGTCCGCCAATCACAATGTTGCCAATGCCCCTTAATCATCGCAAACAGCTCCAGCCTGACTCCCGTACCAGCTTTGGTATCACATATACAAATACACATACACTTTTAGCTCTTGCCAGTGCCCCCCAACCCCAGGCCACAACAGCAGAGCAGAGCTTGGCATGGCTCCCAGAATGCATCTCTCCTGAGCAGGTCATTGGCAGAGGAGGCGAGAGATGCCATCAAATATTCATGAGCCCATCTGTGTCTGACCGGAGGGACATGGGGACTGTGTGTATTTTGTGGGGTGGGAGGGACAAAGAAGCTCTTAATCTTCAGCCTACATACCCCGCCAAGCCCCCCAGGCCCCAGATGCACAGGCGAGAAACCCAAGTGTCCAGGTGGCCCTGCCGCTGCTCCCAGCTGCCGCAGTTCTTCAATGACCACCTGGACGCCACTTCTGAAGCCTTCAGCCTCTTGTTCCTCCTCATTCTGCTCTTCATTGTCCTCTTGCCGCTCCTCAGGACCACTCAAGGGGCTGGCTTTGAGGACGGGGGCCGTCCTTCGGCGCAGTGTCCCCATTTCCTCCTCCAGCCGCCTCAGGGCTTCATTATTGGCCTTGGCCAGGCTCAGCGCCACCTCAGCAAGGCCCACTGCCTTCTCTACACGTTGATAGATGACATGGAGCAGTTGCTCTGAAGACTGTACTGCTAGCCCAGTGCCTGTAACCGTGATCGGGGTGCTTGATGAAGATGGTGGCGGTGGCGGCGTAGTCGTCTGAGCCCCCGGCTCCTGCTTGCAGGTGCAGCAGCAGCATTTTGCTTCTTTGGTGTTGGGAGGGGAGAACAAAATTGTGGCACTGAATGACATGACGATGCAGGTTTATGAGGGATTCCTGGTGTTCCCCAGCTAGTTCTCTTGGAGGAGGCAAGGCGAGCTTCTGATCTGGCCTTGAATGCTCTGCAGTGGAGGCATGCCCATGGCACTGCTCAGAAGGCTGGGTCTCAGCAAACAAGAGGAAAGATATTAAAGAAATATTTCTAAGAATATGACTGGAGAGAAGACAGCCATGTTGTAGTACATCTGAACCTACCTGATTCTGATAATCTAAATTGCTTAAATTTAGGCTCTAACCTCTGTACACACATCTGCTGTAGCCAAACCCAACAGGGCAGGCCATTTCATATTTGCATTCAATCTGATACTGTATGTCTAAATCTGTGGTTCGGAAACTCCTCCTTCCCTAACCCCTTGATGCAGTTGTAATGCCCTTTGCTAGATGCTGTATTTTTAACTGTATTTTCCTTTGTTCTTTTATTTCTTATATTGTATCAAGCTGAATTACAATTTGGATTCCATAGAATTCAAATTATAATTCAATAAATATGAGAAATAAAAGAAGCAATTAAAATACAATAAAAAAATCATCATATTTAGGCAGACATGCCACAGACCACCTGAATAAACTCAACAGACTATGAATCAGTTTGTGAACCCCAATCTAGATTTATGCTCAGTGTAATTAACATTAGGAGGGATTCAGCACTATCTTCCAGCCACCGAGCTTGTCCATTTGGATCTATATTAACCTACAGCTGACCTCTTGTAAATCTTATTGCTTTTACAGTCTATATCTATTGATTATTTTGGCAGTCAAAGTCCTGCAATGAACTCAAGAGCTGAACTAGCAGTTCAGGTTTTGTCTACCTCTTTTCAATTTCTTTGTAGAAGCACTGAGACCCTGCCAAAAAAAGGGGGAAAGGGGGGGGGACCTCTGCTTTGTTTCAGTAGTTCACACTGTGCAACCTTTGTTTTTCCTCCGCAACAGTACAGTTTGCTTTTAACCACAGCCCTTGAAGAACCAATGTTTTTGAATCTCCGTAACTGGGCTGGGGACGGAGGAGGGGGCCGAGTCTGAGGTGATAATGGAAAGTAAAGCGGAGAGGAGAAACTACCTATCCCCATCCCTAGGAAGCTGTTCCCCTTTTCCAATTTGAAATGCTCAAAAGTGGTTTTTAAAGTTCATGCAAGGCATCTCTTTGCATATTTAAAATTCGCAACCCCCAAGGCGGGAAACATGTCCGGGGCTTCTCCTTGGCAGCCCAACGGTTTAGAATCCTACGCTCCTCAGCATTCCATCCCGCGTGTGCAGCGCCCCCGGGGGGGAGTGGGCAGCAGGAGAAGCAAGAGCGCCGCAGTCGTGTACGAACGGCACAGCCCTCCGTCCGCCCCGCCGCTCTCCGATTGGCTATTGCCGAAGAGCAGGAGGGAGCCGATTGGTTGCAGACGGTGGCGCCTAGGCCCGGGGATAGGAGCGAGGGGCGGGGGAAAGGAACATGGAAAGGGGGGAGAAGGGGGCTCTCTGAGGAGGTCCGCGAGGCTGGGCCCTTTTCAAGGCCGCCTTCCCCACACTGGGCGGCCGAGGGCTTTCCTTTCCGTGGCCCCGCGAAAGGCGGCGGTCGTCGTCTACGGTTTAAAATCCAATATAAGGACATGTCAAATACCCAGTAATTACACACCAACGACAACAGCGTATAAAATAAATGATTTCCAAAAAAAGTTGCCTTGACTGGAGTATCTTCCAAAATGGCTGACCAAGTCCAAGGTCATGTCAAGACTCTCAACACGTCCAGTTGGCACACAGGGGCACCGACCGTGGCCTTGAATCAGAAACCCTCCACATTTAAATCCTCATTTTCTAATAATAATGTTTCTCCCTGCTTTTATTGCTGGGTTATGTTGCCCCCCTGCCCACCCAGTTACTGGGTATCTGATAAATATTTTTTCCATAAGTCCTCCTCCCTCAGCTGGTATCCTTGACTAGCAAAGCTGTCTGTCCCCAATGGGTTTGTGCGTCACTCACAATTTTAAAAATTACGTGGCCAGTCTTTCCCTTCTTAATTTACCCTTGCTTTCAAAGTGAAGGTTAATTTATTACTCGGGGGGGGGGGGGGAGAGAATATCGACAGGTCTCACAGCGCCTGCTTCCCAAGCACCTGACACAACCCTTCCACACAAAATAGTATACAGATCCTCGCAATTTATTAGCTGCCATGTTCCTACTGCTATGTCAGGGCTAGCACACCCCCAGGGTCATAAACACTTAGAATACTCTTTTATTCCAGGGAAGACAGGAGAACTAATGCCAGTGTACTGGAAGAAGCAAAGATCAATAGTGTCAAAGCAATGATTCTTCAACATCAACTTCGTTAGACTGGTCTTGATGTTCAGGTGCCTGATTATCGTCTTCCAAAGCAACTACTCTATTCCGAACTTAAAAATGGAAAGCGTAATGGTGGCAGTCAACAAGAGAGGTTTAAAGACTCTTGAGGCAAATCTTTAAAAATGTAGTATAGACACCGACAATTGGGAAACACTGGCCTGCAAGCGCTCCAATTGCAGAACAGCCTTTACCAAAGGTGTCATGGGCTCTGAAGACACTCGAACTCAGGACAAAAGGGAGAAACGTGCTAAGAGGAAGGCACGTTTGGCAAACCCTCACCGTGATCTACTCCCACCCAGAAACAAACCTATGTCCCCATTGTGGAAGGATGTGTGGACCCAGAATTTGCCTCCACAGTGTTCATGGAAGGCAATCTTAGTTACGAGTGATCGCCAAAGAAGAAGTATAAGAAGACCCTTTTATTCCAGGGTAATTTAAGTCCAAAATGATTCCGCAGCCAGTCACTAATGAAAAATTGGGCCAAAGGAAATTCACCGTTTCACTGCTTTACAGCAATCCTGACAGGGTGAACAAAAGAATTAATAATGCATGTTAGCATATTTGTCACCCCAAATGATATTGAATAAGCCCCCTGTGCCTTTTCTAATCACCCTCTTGTAGAAACAAAAGCACGATTAGATTGAGACGAGAGAAGGTATATTTGATTAAAAAATCCAACGCAGATGCATGCATTATTCCTCAGCAAGCCTGATCATGTAGACACACATCCTGTGTGCCTAATTAGTATACTCACAGCCTCACCTCTCCACTTATTTTCCTATCCACTCTTCTTGAAACACCATTTACCTCTACAGCATCACAGCCAAATCACATTACTTTACATAGCGTTAAATAATCCAGACTAACTGCCTTGTTATTAATGACCACTACTAATTCCCATTAAAATTCTCACATCATCCACAATAAAATGAAGAAAGGTATTCCCCCCCACCCCCATTCTTTAAAGCCCCATAGCAGTTAAAGGGCTTGGAGGGGTAAACTAATTTATGATCTATGATATCTGAGTGTTACACATTTTCCTGTACACTTATCCATTCCTCAGCATTATATAGACCTCTTTCTTCCTCTCTTTGCTATATTCATGTACAAAAACCCACAAAGCTACTCTGTTCCTGCATGTACATATATTTTCTGCCAAGCATATCCCTGCTCTCCTGCTTTCCCCCCTCCCACATTCTGCCACATACAAGCCTCTCTCTCCCTTGGCGTATATTTTCCCTGGCAAGGCCAAACAAGGGATTGGGGTGCCTCCCTTTTCAATCCCTCCCCAGTTCCTTTCCCCCCGCCCCACCCCCCAATTCCATCCCACACGTCCCTGGGAAAAGGATACTGGAAGGTCGTGCAGCTCTTTGTATTCGTGTGTGTGCAAAAGGGGAGGATGTGCACCCTGCTGCCAGCCGCCACACCCCCATGCTCCCCCCTTCTGCCCTGATTGGCCAATCTCCTGTACGCACACAAACACACACCAAAGCTGCACACGCATTCCTGAGCAGGGCCCCAGCAGGGGACACCTAGACTGGCTAGGCACTGCCAATTTCCCCCTCTCCTGGACATGTACAATCAGGCTATTTTTTTATTGCTCCTCCTGCAGCTCCAATTTACACTTCCCTTTGATCCTTGCCACCTTTTACTTCTGCATGCTATTTTGTTTCTCAAAGCCTTCTCATGCTCCTGCTAGTCCCTCATGTTACTCTGTACAGTATTTCACTGTGTTATTGCTCTCCCCTTGGCTCCTGTGTACACACGGCTTTCACTGCATTGCCTTCCTCCTTCTGTTCATCTTTCTTGCCAGCTCTTCCTTCCTCAACCTTTGCAGCTGTACCCCCCCCCTCAATCCAGGAAACCCCTTGGCCCACGCCTCACTCATTTTGTTGTGTACTGTAACCCTTATTTTCTTCCTCTCCACCCACTAAACAAGCATGAGGGTCAGATTTGGAAAAGGAAAGGCCGTTTACCCAGGAAGGTTTCTTTTTTTTTGTTTTCGACTCCCTACAAAACTACGCCTCCATCTTGGCTGCTTTGTTCATTCTATTCCTGCTGCCCTGCAGCTGGCAATAACCTTTTCTGTTCACATTAGGTTCTACGCACTGCACACACATCGCTCGCGTCAATTGGGTGGGAACCAGAGAATGCAACAGTGCATAAAAGTATTTGGGATGGCTATGCTTGGCGAGGGGGCCAGCATGGGTTAATATTGGCATGCACTTCTTAATCTACGACTGTCAACATTCAACAAGCATAGATTTGGGGTGGGTGAGGGGGTGGGATCCCTACGAAAGGCAAGGAACTGGTTTGATCAAACGTGTGTGAAGATGCAAGTGAAGTAACACGGGCTATCATGGGGGAAAGGAGCAATTATTTAACAATCGTTTGACTTCCTCCCTCCCTTGGTATCGGGCAGACACGTATGCTTCTGTGCCTGTGGGAACAGCCGACCTTCTGCTTTCTTGCCTAGGAACAATGAATTTCAAGAGACATTTATCTCCCACCTCCTGTGCCCAATCACTAACGCCCACAGAGGCAGCCAGCATGTTTGCCCCTCCAAGGCATCCCTCCGTTGGCAGGAATCCAAAGCCAACAACACACCTCTGACGGGACTGGAGTAGCCAAGATTTCCCTTGCCCACTCTCGTTTTTCAAGTGAAGACAAAAAGCAGTTTGGACAGCAGAAGTTTAATTCTGAACAAGGAAAAAATAAACCAAATACTACATGAAACATGGGTTACAAGCATGAGACATCTTTCCAGACATCTGTGAGTCCCGCCCTTCCTCCAGCCAACAACCCTTAAGAGACCCCAAATCAGCACCCCAGCTTTCTTCCAAAGTCCATCATCTCAAGCTACTGTTTCTGTGGCTTTATCATTATATAATTCATGCAATTTGAACACGTCATCGCTGGAGACACGGATCCAGCCATCCTGGCGTACGTGGTAGAGGTTGACTGTGCCCCCTGAGTAGGCATCGCGGTATGTAGCCTGGTAGATGGCGCGACGGGCCAGATCGTAGGCTTCTTCGACGGTGAGATCGTTAGAGTAGCCACGGTCCATCACTCCGTAGGCGTAGACAGAACCGGAGCCCACCGAGAAAACTTTGCCCGAGATGCGGTTCCCTTCACTGTCCACGTAATAAAGGCCTGAAAGGCAGGGCGGGGAAGTTTGTTACTGGAGCTATTCACAAAATCATTACAATTATCATATCGGCACCAAAGTTTGCCTTGCACACCCTACTCACCTCTCCCCCACAAAAATGATCTCAATTTCTATACCATGATGTATAGCACCGTGTTTTTAAACAGGTTGATGGAAGGGAGCATACAGTCCTCTGAGTTTCTTCCAGCAACCCTCTCCAAGTTTCAACACCCAAGCGCTACAGTTCCTGATGCTGCTACACGTGTCCCAACATGGGGCTACGCAACACCCAAAGGAAATGTGGCAACTGGAATGCTAGGGGGGGGGCAGTACGTTTATTGGGAGGAGCTATAGCTATGCATTTTGTACCAAGCTCAAGGATAAACTTGGCCACAGCTCCAGGCATCTTCTGCCCTATGTTCCCTGCTCTAATCAGCCTTTCTGGACCGTTGACAAAACCCAAAAGGATTAATCCTTCAAGACAAGTTTCCTAGCCTGACGGAACAAGCTGCACAGATAACTTCACGATGAAAACACTGGGGTTTCCCTTTCTATAAAAAGAGCTGCAACACACAGCTATGTGGTCCTGTATCCTACACCAGAAATAGGGAACCTGTAACCCTCAAAAAGTTGCTGGTCTCCAACTCCCATCAGCTCCAGCCAGCATGGCCTATGGTCAGGGATGGTGGAAGATGCAGTCCAACATCTGGAGGGGAAAGGTGGTCCTGGGGAGAATTTGGTTTTAAGTGCTTAGGTGGGGTACAGAATCCTTTGGGGAATGTCAAATGAAGAGGTATGTTAGGACATCCTGAAATTGTAGGCACTGATTTAGAAAGAAGTGGGCGGGGGGGGTTGCACTGAGAGCACAGCCTTGGTGATGGAAAAGGTAGAATATGGTGTAGAATATGGAACAAGATCCTCATGCCTAAGTCAGAGGAATAAAGGAAAACAGAAAGGTTTATATCCTAGTTCTTTGCATACTTGGATGCAAAGTATCACTGATTTCAGGGGAACCAAGACTGCAGCTTCTCTCAGCCCCAACCATATATAGACATATTGGGTATTCCACATGGAAAGACAGGATGTAACATATGAGAAAGGGATTTATCAAAGGGACTACTAGTCTGTGCAAACATTCAGGAAATTAAAAATGTGCAGAGCCCATGTAAATTCTTTTGATTTTTTCTCAGGAGAGCAGCCAACCTGGCCCAACGGTCTGCTATGCCAATATTAAAAGTAGGCAAAACCATTTTAAATAGGATCACCACATTGTGATTCTACGCTAGTGCAACCAAGTGCTTCCAGAGGAAGACCTTTATGGGCAACAAGTACTGGGCACCAACAATCTATGTGGGGATTGTGGGAATCTTCCTGCTGACAATTAATTGCAAGCCCAGTCAACTTAGTACAGTACATACATCCTTCCCCTGGTATCCTCCATAGATTTTGGACCACTGCTTCCATCAGTCCCAGACAGTACAGCTGTGGACTAAAATATCTGGAGGGAACCAGGTAAAGGAACCAATGTGCATGGCACAGCAATTAGCTGCACCAGAGCAACCATGGTTATACCAATCACACTCTACCTGGAGATACCACCTCCCTAGTTAGCATATTCAACCTGGAGGTACAATCGCCCTTGCTTCTAAACACATTTTTACACAACCAGACACAAGCTTCTAGCAGCAGCTCTGCAGAAGTTAAATAGGTCTGGGTCTGATCAGTACCTGAATGGGAGACCCCTTGTGAGCCCTACATGCATCATCTTAAGTTTTGAGATGGGAGAAAGCAGGATATAAAATATATTTAATTGGTAAACTATAATAACCTCACCACTAGCAAGTTGCGTTGTAAAAGTACAGCAGTGTTGGGGGGAAGCAAGTTGCAGCTACGACTACAAGTGAGACATTGGCCCTAACCGCTTTATATATTTTAAGCAGCATCATACCATTTTAAACAGTCATGGCGTTCCCCAAAGAATCCTGGGAAATGCAGTTTGTTAAGGGTGCTGACTGTTGTTAGGGTGCTCCTATTCCCCTCACAGAGCTACAACTCTCAAGACTTCCCAGAAAAGAGGGATTGACTGTTCTGGGAACTCTGGCGCTGTGAGGGGAATATAAGCCTCATAACTCTCAGCTGTTCCCAGGATTCTTTGGGAGAAGCCATGGCTGTTTAATGAATGAAATACTGCTTTCAATGAATGATGCAAATAGGGCGATTATCAGTCACTTCTCCAGTAATTTATCCAGTTATCTGCCAGATATTTTAATCCAGCTAGCAGGGCAGTTTCTTTCCTATGTTACTGGTTCCACCTCCTTACAGAATTGAACACTTACCTATAAAAGAGTATTAATGTGCTGTAGTTTCCCAAGGAAGTAGAAACAAACAAAAGTGAGCTAGAGAAAGCAGGAGCCAAAGTATCACTTGGGATGCACAGCAGAATTCAGAATCGGTGCATATTCTTTTCCCAGTGTCAAAATGCAATGTCGGAAAACCCAACCCAGCAGCATGTGAGGTGGGGGTACAGCCTTAATTAGTCCTAAACCAATGTAGCTATAAAGGTTGGGGAGTCTCAGAAGGTTGTTTTAAGTGAAAAAAGCAGGAACAGGAAGACACCGGACCCCAGAAAGATAATCTTAACCATCATTAATTTTTTTTATCCTGCCCTTTCTCCCAAAGGAGCCCAGGGTGCCAGATAAAAATATATATGTGCATTCGGGAACATCACACAATGGATTTATCACCACCTGTATAGCACTTCCCACAGCAAATGCCAATGTAAATACAGACAAGGATTGTGGAGTCACCAGAACATAGGGGTGGGTACAGGCATGATCAAGGGAAATAGCGCAAAGGCTAAATCTGGCTAGAATTTACTAAGACAGGGGAGTGGAGAGGACATTTAAATCTCATGAAATCCCCCCCCCCCAAATAAAAATGTGGTGTCCTCACCTGGCCCTCGCTTGTCCCAGCCACAGATCATGGTACCCATAGAGAGCCCCATTCCCTTGTACTGATACACCATGTTGGCCAACAGCTTTGAGGCAGCAGCCACCGATATCTGCTCCTTGTTGCGGAGTTCATAGATACGACACTGCCGTGCCAGCAGCCGCTCCCAGAAGCTGCAATCGGCTGCACCACCAGCCATGGTGCCCAGCAGGTAAGGGTTAATCTCGATGACCTTCTTGACTGTCTGAGAAGCAATGTAGACACCTGCTGTTGCCCGGGAATCCACGGCCACTATCACACCATGCTGAAACTGGAGGATCAAGGAATCAGAGGTCAAGATCATGTTGAACAAACCACAAAGGATACACACAACCTGAATGAATGGCAATCCAAAGTGTGCCCACCCTACTTGAAGGCACCAATGCAAGAAGGTTCCTCACACCCTATTACATGGTCCAGGTGATAAAGAGGCAACATTCATCTGCCAATCCAGTATGGGATTTGCCAAAGCAGCCTACCTCTATCTCAACCTGACTCACCAGTGTTTGTGAGGCCAGTATCCCTCTCCCTCAAAAGTGCCCACAAGACATCAAAAGCCCATTAATTTTATTCCGGAAAACTCAGGTGATAATCTCAAAGTGACTTTTGATCATGTAAGACAATGCCACCCATTGCCCACCTTCTCAGGTCTCCCGTTTCCTGAAGCCTTTCCTTGGACTTCCTTCCAGTGAATCCCTCTCTACAAAGTGCACCCTCCACTTCCCAATTTTCTATGCCCCCAACTGAACCAACCTATTCTCCCAAATTATCCCAATGTGGACTCCAGTATCCCTCGCACATATCTGAACATCCGGTTCAGGCTTCTTATTCGCCACCCCCAACTAACTACAGCCACCACCAGCCAGATATATTTCTTGTCATCCCTACTCCCAGGACAGCTTATATATTTTAAGTCATTAATATTCCGTACCACTTGTTCTGTAAACCACCTTGTGATCCTCAGATGAAGGGCGGTATATCAATTTAATTAAATAAATATCAAAATTATTTATTAAATTTGTATACCACCCTTCATCCACAGATCTCATGGTGACTCACAATCATAAAAACACAGTATCAAAACACAAATAACGTAATAAAAACAGGAACGAAAAAGCCCAGAACCAACTCACAACAAGCACCCACCACCCTGTGAGGCTGACAGATGGTGACTGGCCTAAGGTCACCCAGGGGGGCTTCATGGCTGAGTGGGGATTCGAACCCTGGTCTCCCGGGTCCTAGTCCGACACTGTAAACGCTGCACTTTGCCTTCCACGTGCAAATAATAAAAACAGCGAAGAACAGCTTTGAGCAAACAAACAAACAAACTAGATACAGGTTTCAAACCCATGGTTTGTAATCCAATGCTGGCCGTACTCAAGAGAGGACCAAACTTATTCGTCTCAATGAGTCTTCTCCAAGTAGGGCTAGCTCCCAAAAGCGATGCATCCAACCCCCCCCCCCACCACTCGCACCCAAAGCCCCCAAGAGGGTGTGTCCTCCCACTCCCCGCCGCCCACCTTGAAGGCCAGGGTGGTGGTCCCATGCAGCAGCTCGATCTTGGCATCCCCCGCGGCGGTGCCTTGGTCCAGGCCGGGATAAGGGGCCGCCAGAAGCAGGGGCAGCCCCGAGGCCTGGGCCTCCGCCCCATGGCCGCCTCCACCGCAGGTGCCGAGCGCGGGGAGTCTGAACTCGTTGCCGGCCCCGAAACCGAAGAACCCGGCCCTGTTCACGGGCAGCTGCGGCTCCAGCAGGCTGGCCAGCGCCATCTTGGATAAGGGCTAGTCACCGTGACTCAGGGCCTACAACCTATATAGGCTCCGGGCGCCATGTTTGGTGTGGGCAGAGCTCGCGGGAGCCGCACGCATATAAGCAAGCTGCGGACGCCATCTTGGTGCGGTCTCGTTCTCACTTCACGCCGCGTGCGAGAGGTTGGCTTCGCCATTTTTAGTGAGGGGGCAGCTCCGTTGCCTGAGGCTTGCTGGCACGAATAAAAGGCCGGGCGCCATCTTAGGTGAGGGCAACTAGACCTGAAAAACCGGTTGCCCCGGCGAAAGCGAATAGGCCTCCAGTCCATGGAAAGGAAACGCGTCAGTCACCATCTTCATTTCCTGGGGCGGGTGGGGGGTGAGGGATGTCGTTTGGGGATGGGAAAGGACGAGTGCTTTTATCCCTTTACATTCTGAGTAACCAGCGAAGTTAGGGGTTGGACTAGATGACCCACAGGATCCCTTCCAACTCTACAATTCTAGGATTCTAGGACAAGGATGAAGCAAAGTAAAGGAAACGAGTTTTCCTTGTATGGTGCAAGATGTGCAAAGTGCTAGTTTCTTTTCCTGTGGAACTCGCCGCCACATGTTGGCATGGAGGGCAACAACAAATACTGGGCTAAAACAAGTAAGCAAGATAGCCCCTCATTCGTGATTGGACAGTAGTAGCTGGGGAATCCAGAAGCAGAATTCAAGTACCCTGAAGTGTCTGATCTTTGCAAGTGTGAAAAATAGGGTTTAAAGACTCATGTTCAATTATGCCACTCTTCTTCTGAACTGTTATTATTAAATTTATTTTCAGCTTTTCACCATCTAGGTCCCAAAGCAGCTTATAACAATAAAATGACAAAAACAAACAGAATGTAAAGCATAAATTTAACCTCATAAATTTTAAATAATAAAAACAACCCTAAAGCATCAGAAAATGTAAAACTTCAAAGACGCAGTCATGTTGCAAAGGCCTCCTGAAATAAAACAATTTTAACCAGGCACCTGAAACTCAGCAGGGATGGTGACAAACTAACATCTAGTGTAGGAATAGCCTACGTGGTGCCCTCTGGACTACAACTTCAGTCAACCCCAGCCAGCATGGTCAGTGTGTCTGGAGGTCCTGGGCTGCCCAGTCAACAAGACCCACAAATGCAGTCGGCAAAGTTATTCAGGGCTTTATACACTAATTCAATAACTTTGATAGGAAGCCGGTACAAGTCTTTTAACACTGGTGTCATATGTCGACGATAGGCAGCTCCCATCACCATACAGAGCCACAGTACCCTGCACTGGTGGAAGCTTTGACTGGAGAGGTCAGGGAGCAGCCGGTATCCCCACATCTTTGGTATCAGCCTCTTCACCTTCTCCTTGGCACCATCGGGGTAGGGTGGGGGGGAAAGCCTCCAAGATGGAGCGTGTGCATTTACACACGGGCTTCCTAGAGATGGCACTGCTCTCCAGCGAGCCTGAGCGCCGTGCCATTGCACAGCACTTGAAGGATCCTGATGCATGGAGACAGGAGTCCCTTCTACCATCCATTGTGCCCCAGCAGCAGCTGCCTGACGTTAGCGGGGGCAGCTGGCTAGGCCTTTTTGCTTCAGGTGGTGGAAAGGGAAAACTCCAAGCCTGCATCCGTGGTCCCTGGCAGCTGCCTGTTAAAGCCCAGAGGAATGCAAGAAAAGCCAGCTGAACCGAGCTAAAGGCCCGCCTAGTTCAGTACCCTCTTCTCACAGTGGCCAACCAGATGCCCAAATGGGAAACCCACAAGCGGGGCCTGCGTACAACAGCTCTCTCTGCTCCTGTTGTTTCCAACAGCTGGTATTCAGAAGCATTGCTGCCTCCAGCCGTGAAGGTAGAGCATAGCCATGAGGCCTAGTAGCCATCGATGACCCTTCCCCCCCCCCCAGAATTTGTCTGATCCTCTTTTAAAGCCACGTTGGTGGTCATCATGGATTCCTGTGGCAGCGGGTCCCATAGTTCAACTCTGCATTGCATGGAGAAGTTATTCCTTTTACCTCTCCTGAACCTTCCAACATTCAGCTGTCCATGAGTCCTAGAGTTACGACAGAGGGATAAAAACTGTTCTCTGTCCACATTCTCCATGGCAGACATCATTTTATAAACTTAACTGTGACTTGAAATTACCAGACACACCCACCCACCCCGTGCCAAGTTCGGAATGCATTCACACTTACCTTTTCTGCTGCAGTGTTAAGTTCTCCGGATTGTGCTTCTCTGATAGTTCAAGTGATAAATGCTCTGCTTCCTGTTAATGCAGCGTAAGCCCTAAACATCTTCTGAAAAGGATCTTCTGTTTCCCATTAACATGGGTGTCTCCCACCCTACTCTTTTCTGCTGGAAATGCCTGTTTGCTTTGTACACCTTTAACGGCGCTGAAGCCAACTGTTTTGGTCTCGGAGGACAAAAGCCAAACCGCCTGCACTCCCTCTTTCAGCACCAGTTTCTCTAAGACGTTTTGCATTCAGGGGGTCTCTGGTTCGGTCCCCAATGGCGTCTCCAGTTAGGGCTGCCCAAAATCCTGCCAGTCAGTGCAGGCAATACTGAGTTAGGCAGACCAACTGTCTGAATTAGCATAAGGCAGCATCCTGCAGTTGCTACCCATAGCAGGATCATCCAGAGGTCTTGACTATCACTGAGCTAAGTGTGCCACCACCACCCCAGGAAAGGTGAAGGCACTTCTGGAGAGAAAGCAGAGAGAAGCCATGAGTGCAAGGCCTGGTGACAGAGTGCACAGGATCGCCCCATCACCTTGTAACTGAATCACAACCAGGACTGCCCTTTGAGGGTCTTCTACACACACACACACACACACACAAACACACACACCTCCAATTCCCTCTTGGCTCCCACATTCCCCCACTCACTTCCCCCAGCCCCCCAAGCGCTAGGTAGATGCTGCTGGGGGACTCGGCATCACGTTTCGGTGGAGCATGCGGAAGGACGCATTTGAGGGTGACAGATGCTGACAGGGCAGCGTCTCTTTTAGGTCAGGGCGGGAGGGAAGGGAGAGGTAACCCTCTCGGTGCTGGGGACCAGTTTGGCTCAGGGTCCCACTCTCGCTAGGCCAAGGTGTCTGGGCTGCACAAAGGGCTACCTAATCGAAGCCGAGTTGGTCGGTGCCCGTTTTGCGCTGATGGGCCATCCTTGCCAATAACTGGTGGAGCTGAGAAAACGAAGCAATATTTATTATGAGCTAAATTGCAAGCAGCAAAAGCATATTTGATGTGTCTGGTTGTATAATTCCAGCTGCCAGTTTGCTCTCTCAGAGACTGTCCTAGAGCAGCTTCCCAGGAGCCAAACACAAAAGCAGATTGCGGCCTCTGCCAAGAAAGGACCCCATCGCTTTTGCCTTTGACGTGGCACTGGGGACGCGGCAAGGGTGAAACGTGCTTTATTGGTCTGACTGGGCTTCCACTCCGCCCCCGTCCCAAACGCTCGGGGGAGCAACAATACCTTCACTCGATTGTGATGGCTCTGGGTGTAGTGAGGTTTTGTTGTTGTGGTTGCTTTACAAAAAGAGGAACCTCGATGCCAAAGTAAAGGGGAAGTTCTCCTTGTGAAGAAAGGAGACAGTCCCAGTTTGAAGTCCCCACATCTCCAGGTAGGCCTGGGAGAGACTCCATGCCTGAAACCCAGTGTGTGATGGATTAGTGTGTCAGACTAGGCGCTGGGAGACCAGAACCCAACGCCCTGCTTGACCATGAAGCTCACTGGGTTACCTTGGGCCAGCCACTGCCTCATTGCCTAACTACCTCCCAAGGCTGGCTCAATAAATGTTGCCGCTTGAGGCAGAACAGAAAACGGCACACACCAACACACCACCTGAAGCAACTGGACATGGCCTGGGGAAGCTCTGGTATGCTGAGGGGGGTGGGAGAGAAGGGAGGCTAGAGAGGAGCAGGTGGTGGCCCTGCTCTTTGCAGGAGGCGGAGAACAGCACACTCCTTGGGGGCCTGGATCTGCCACCCCTCTCAGCATACATGTCGTTGCAGGGATTGAATGTGGAGGGGGGGGCAACCATGCACACCACCTCAAGCTCCTTGGAGAAGATGGGTTGTCAGTGCAAGAAATAAGAGTAAATAAAATACACCCAACCAGCGTAGGCTTATCCTGGGCTAGATGGCCAAATAGTCTGACTCATGTCTCGGGCAGCTTCTTCGGTCTCTCTGGGGGCCCAAGAGACGGGAGATGGAACAACCCTGGGACAGAAGGGGTCACTCACTAACTTGTTATCTATGCTCTAGCAACCTCTAGGTTAGATCGCTGCAATGCATGACACATAGGGCTGCCTCTGAAGAAGGTTCAGAAACTTCAGCTGGTGCAAAATTCAGCGGCTAGGATGCTCACCAGAGCAAGATGGTTTGAGCGTACAATGCCAATCCTGGCCCAACAGCACTGGCTGCTAAATGCCAATTAGTTTCTAGGCCCAATACAAAGTGTTGGTTTTGACCGATAAAATATTAAATGGCTCAGGACCTCAAGGACCGCAATATCTCAAGGACCAGCTCTCTCCATATGAACCTACCCGGGATCTGAGATCACCAAGGCACTTCACCATGTGCATTCTCCACGAGAGGTCCAGAGGGTGACAACACACGAACGGGCCTTTTCTGTGTTGGCTCCCCATTTATGGTATGCTCTCCCCAAGGAAGCTTACCTAGCACCTTCATTATACACCTTTAGCTGGCAGGCGAAAATGTTCCTCTTCATCCAGGCCTTGGGCTGATTAACATTGTAAGTCCTTATAAATGTCTTTGTGGGGTTATGGGTTTGTTCTTGCTCTTGTTACATATATTTGTGTTTTCATTTTGTACGTTTATGTTGTGAACTGCCCCAAGATCTTCGGAGGAAGAGCAGTATACAAATTTAACAAATACAGTAAATGAAGAAGGCGCACCACGGGGGTGTGAATGAGACCCAGCTTTTCTTGCTGTATCATTCACCGCTCGCCGTTTCAACCCCATTATGAAGTACTCGCACATCGGTTTCTCAGGCTGCAGTCCTAGACACAGGCTTGGGAGTGTGCCAAACTGAATACAATAGAATCCACTGCTCATAAAGGATGCTTCTCCCACCTGCCTTGAGACTAAAATAAAAAAGGAAATTAATGTAAAAAAACAGGCCAGGACCTGTCACCTAGCAGAAGCTTCCTGAAGCTTTTCGTCACCCTCCTTTCCCCCCACCGTTAAACATGCAACTTTACCTGACCCATCTCACCTTGTCTCCAGCCCCGCCTCAATCCTTTATCTGATCCTTCCCGGAATCTAGGCCCCCTCCCTCCTTTTATAAGCTCTCTTCTCCCAGTGTTTCCAGAACCCTTCCCAAATGGCTCTCCAGAACGTCCTGGGCATGGACCTTCCGCCGAAGGCCCCCAGCTGGCCTCTGCCACCCCCAAGCGGGAGTGTGGCGCCCCTGCCGTTTCCGCTGTCCCACGGCACCACCACGCTGGCCTTCCGCTGCAGCCACGGGGTGGTGGTGGCAGCGGACACCCGCGCTTCGAGCGGGAGCCTCGTGTCTGACCCGTCCGCCCGCAAGGTCATGACCCTCCACCGCCACCTCCTGGCGACCACGTCCGGGACATCGGCCGACTGCGCCTCCTGGTTGCGCCTGCTGCGGTGCTCTCTGCGCCTGAGGCAGCTCCACGGCGGGCGCCAGGTCAGCGTGGCAGGGGCCGCCAAGCTGCTGGCTTTCCTCTTGCGGGGCTGCCGCCACAAGGACTTGTGCGTGGCCACCGTGCTGTGCGGCTGGGACGATGGCGGGCCTGCTCTGCGCTACGTCTACAGCGATGGCACGTGCCTCCAAGGAGACCTGTTCGCAGTGGGCTCCGGGTCTCCCTACGCCTACGGGGTGATGGACGGCTCGTACCGCTTCGACCTGCCACGCGACGAGGCTTTCATGCTGGCCCGGCAGGCTGTGGCTCACGCCGCCCACCGAGACGCCTACTCCGGGGGGAACGTGGACCTCTACCACGTGCGGCCAAGCGGCTGGGTGTGCATCTCCCGGGAAGATCTCGGCCAGGTCTATCGGGGCTTGGGGCCACTGGGCGATGGCGATGGCGACACTAAAGAAAGGCATCGTGGAATCGACTAGATACCAGCCTAAAATGGGACGGGTCTGGCGGTTTCAGCAAGAAGCAGCCATAACCCAGATTCAGAAACCATTCATTTCAGCAAAGCAGTGCAGAGAAAGCAAAGCACAGGTTGCAAAATAGGGAGGGGGAAGGCCCCCCGAGTGGACTAAATTGATTTAGAAAAAAAAAAACCCACCCCAAAGCTGCAAAGACGGCAGCTTGGACCATTGCAAACCCAACATAGGGACAACCTTGTAGCAAGATGCTTAGCGCAGAGAGAAACCAATCGCCTGTTTCCACAAACGGCAAATCAGAACCCCAAATAATTCACAAATATGGTGAAAAGCAATCAGCGTGGCTTATTAAAAAAAACAGCTTGATTTAGCATAGGGCCAATTATGGAGCAGATGGTAGCGCAGCGTACATTAGATGTGGGGTGGCGGGGGGAGCCTTGGGCCAGTGTAAACCAGTATGGAACTGACTCTGCTGGTTCTGATGTATGGAACTGATCTGTGGAGGCCGAAATGACGCCCAGGATCCCTTTGGACCAGGCAGGATGGCGGCAAGGAACCCTCCTAGGCCTGGACTCATGTTTGTGCAACTGGGTCGAAATAACCTGCGAGTATCCTTGGATGGACCAAACATGTTCACCCTTCTTCCTTGGGAGGAAAAACCAGACGCAGCCGGAACCAAGGGGGACCGAGCCACGGCTGCTCCATTGTTTGAGAAAATAAATGGGGGGCGTCTGCTGGCCGGCGCCTTTCATCGCATCATCTCCTCCTCCATCCGCCGCGCTGCGGAACGTGTCCCGGCGACGGTGACAGATAGGCGCTGTTATCTCTGCCGTCTCGCCGCCGCCGCCTCGTATCTTGCTGCCATCTCCCCGCTTCAATGTCCTTCTGCCCGGCCCGCGTCGCCGCCCGTCATCTCATTACACTCCCCCCCGCCGCCGCCGCCCTCCTCCACGGCATTGTCTGCCGACGCCGCCGGGAGCGCAGCCTCCTTCTTTCCTTATCGCGCCTCTCCATCTCCCCGGCGCGGCTGCTGCTGCTGGGGGGGGAAACAGCTCCGCGGAGGGAGGAGGAGGACGGCGATCGAACCTTCGGCAGCAACGCGCCGCGGGCCGGATCGCGGCCCCCGGGTCCCTAAAGCGCCCCCTAGTGGCTGCCCCCCAAAAAACCAGCCGCCTAACCACAGCTCCTTGCTAGGCCTGGCGCGCTTCCCGGCTGCGTTCTGGGGACGCCGCGCCATTGTGCGCCCTTATCTTAATTGGCATCTCCCGGCCGCGGATGCGACGCTGGCGGAAGGCCCGCTTCCGCGCCCCTCCCCGCTCCTCCGGCGAGGCCTGCCTCGCCCTGTCGCTCCCGATCCGTCTGCCTCCTGCCGATGCTCCACCTTCCCCTTCTCTTCTCCATCTGCCCCTTTCTCCTTCTATCCATCATGCGTGCCCCACGTCCCCTCCTTCTCTGCGCTCCCCTGCAGTCTCCCGTCCCTCCCCGGCTGCGCCTGCCCCCTTTTCTTCCTGGGCCCATGGCTCCATTCTTCTTCTTCTTCTGCCACCTCTTTCCATCTTCTCCAGCCCGCCCTCCGATTCTTTCCATCCCTCTTTCATTATTTCTGCCTTCCGTCTTTCCCCACTCCCCATCTTGCGTTGGCTCCTATTTCCCCCCCACACACACACACACCCTCCTCTCCTCCCCACGTGGCCCTCTGTGGGGTGGGGTGGGAGGGTGCCCGGGCCTGTCCATCAGCGCTTTTGCGCCACGGGGTGTCAGTCCATTAGCAGGCGCCGCGGGGGAGGGGGGCGCCAATTATCAGCACTTTAGCTGTTTCACGCCTGGGTGGAGGCTGCACCTTGAGGCGCAGAAGAGAGCGAAGGAATGAAAAAGTGGCTGGGAAGGAGTGCAGATGGAAAGGGAGAGGCAAGGAGGGAGGCAGAGAGACAGTGTGCTTGGGGGGGCACACTGAGAGGGGAAAGCGAAGGGGGAATAAATGTCTGGGGAGAAGGGTGTTAGGGGCGAGGCGGCAGCGGAGCGAAGGAGTGTGAAAGTGATGCGAAAGGAATGCAGAAAGGGAGCGGAGGAGGCCAGTGAATTAATGGAGGGAGCGAAGGGAATATGGAGGTGAGAGAGGAGTGCAGAGAAAGACGGGCGGAACGGGAATGAGGAAAGAACGGCATAGGAATGGGAAAAGAGGAGGGAGAAACGAGGCAGTGAAGAAGGGACTTTTGGTGAATTGTGGAGGAGGGATGTGGAGAGCCCTGAGGAGAAGGCCAAGGAAAGCAGGAATTGGCTGAGGAATGCAGAACGAAGGAATTAGAAAGGAAGTTCTGGAGATAACCAATACCATGCCAGTGAGCAAAGGCAGATAAAGAATTTTATTTTATTTTATTTTAGGTTTTATACCCCGCCTTTCACACAAAGAGCTCTCCACGCAATCCTCACGACAACCCTGCAAAGTAGGTTAGGCTGAGAGATAGCCCACCCACCCCAAGGTGGGGATTTGAACCCTGGACTCCCAGGTCCTGGTCTTAACACCCTAGCCCGCTACATTGCAGTGGCTGTTTTGTAGCCGAGAGAGCCAGCTCTGGCCTCAAAGCTCAGGCAGACTTGGAACGGATGGCCGGCCGAGAAGGGAGAACACTGGGAACCAGCCTTCGTTTTATTAAAATATTCATATACACCGCCCACTCGTAAAATATCGAGGCGGTGTACAGCAGCGTGTGTACCAGACACAACAGAAGGTAGAATGCCACTAAAAAATGCCGTGAAGAATTAATCGTAAAAGTTGCTTGGCTCAATGCAAGGAAGGGTGGGGAGGAGGAAGGGAATGTGCCTTGTTAAGTAATGAAAAGGGACGGTGGGCCAAGTGTGGAGATCAAGACGGAGGAGATGAATGGAGGAACAAGAGGGTGATCAAAGGAATGATGGGGGGAAAGGGGGATTGCAGATGCATACAGACAAGGGGAGAGGAAGCGAAGGAACGAGAAAGCAGGAAAAGGAGTCAGTCAGCCGTGTGGATGTGGCCAGGGATGAACTGGAGGAGGAAGAGGAGCATGTCTGTTTGCACTTGAGCTCTGCACTCCCCTTGGAAAGTAATTAATATTCTTGTAGTGCTGGGCACAGAGGGGGCAGGCCCGCCCTCCTCATTTGCATATAAATTAAATCCTTGCACAAAGACACAGCAGCCAGAAAAGCAATCACAGCCCCAGCTCCCTCCAGCCCAGGGGTACCACTACTACCCTCCAGGCCTTCTGCCCCAGACAAGCCCAGAAGTGCCCAGGGTGGCGCTTCTCCTTGCACCAAATCACAGGAGCAGAATCCCACCCCGAGAGCCTCCTTGGACTGACATGAAATCTCCATGCTGGGATGAAAACCCAGGAGCTGCCCACTTTTCCAACCAGCTCTTCAGTGGCGCTCCAAACCCAGGAGATGTATCCCCCTCTCCTCTAAACCAGTCGGGTATCACACCTTGCTTCCCCCCCTGCTGCCATATTGTGAGTGTGTGGGGAGCCAGGCATCTCTTACACATTCATCATTACTCGTCTTTGTATCATAGGGATGGCCAACTTTAACTGAACCCTAGTTGCCTTACCAACGTTCGTCATATTTAAAAAAGTAAAAACCAGGACACCCTGAAATTGGGTTGTTGAGCTTTTTTAAGGAAACCTCCAAAATTGTTGAGCGCCACCTTTCGGAAATCCCCCCCCACCTGGACGTCAATTCTGCCTTTGAAATCCTAGTACTGTAATGACCAGGAAAATTCAGGTGTATGGCTGCCCTAACCTACAGCAAAGAGAAACGTCTTTTTAAGTTGTAAGAAATAAAGAGATTTCCCCGCAACATAATGTCATTTGTCTCTGGGTGTTTTGTTAGCTTGCTTGTATTTAGCATGTAATTCCCCCCCTCCCCCCGAGTGCGAATCCTTATTGATAGATGGGACGCGGGTGGCGCTGTGGTCTAAACCACAGAGCCTAGGGCTTGCCAATCGGAAGGTCGGTGGTCCGAATCCCTGCGACGGGGTGAGCTCCCGTTGTTTGGTCCCAGCTCCTGCCAACCTAGCAGTTCGAAAGCACATCAAAGTGCAAGTAGATAAATAGGGAACGCTCCGGTGGGAAGGTAAATGGCGTTTCTGTGCGCTGCTCTGGTTCACCAGAAGTGGCTTAGTCATGCTGGTCACATGACCCGGAAGCTGTCTGCGGACAAACACCGGCTCCCTCAGCCTATAGAGCGAGATGAGCACCGCAACCCCAGAGTCGTTCACGACTGGACCCAACAGTCAGGGGTACCTTTACCTTTACCTTACCAGTTCTTTTTACAGAACCCAATCACTTGTAAGCTGGTCAGTTTGTGCCACAAGGATACACTTCCAGCCTCCGGTCAGCTCTCCTAGGCACTGGGTGGTTTGGTGGGGCTGTAGAATTGGGCATTCCCACTATACAATGCAACGTTTTTAAACGTACAAAGTGAGCTACATGAGAGGAGCTTTGTAGGATCAGACTAAAGGCCCATCGAGTCCAGCATCCTGTTGTGGCCAGTAGGAGACCAGACACATCTGGGAAGCCATCAAGCAGGGCTTTGAATGCCACGTTCCTCCCCTCTTGATGCTCCTCAGCCCCTGATATTCAGGAACATATCATGCCTTTGCATGAATGTTCTCTGTACAGCCGCCACTCTCCATAATTGTGAACTCAGTGCCTACAGAGCTGGAGTCAGAAGAGGGCAGCTGAGATCCCCTCTGCGCTATACTGTACCTTTAAAGCACTATCACATTTCTTCAAGCAGTCATAGCTCTTCCCAGAGAATTCTGGGAAGTGTAGTTTGCTAAGGGTGCTAAGAGTTGTTAGGAGACCCATCTATTGCCCTCACGGAACTACATTTATCAGAGCAGCGTAACAATCCTTGCATGGAACCCTGGGAATTGTAGCTCTGTGAGGGGAATAGGGATCTCCTAACTTCTCTCAGCACCCTTAAACTACATTTCCCAGGATTCTTTGGCTGTTTAAAGTGGCATAACACGGCTTTAAATGCACAGTGCAGATGGGGTATGAGAAACAAGAGTATTGGCCTGAAAAACAGGTAAAGAGGTGGGATGTCCTTCTTGTGCACTTTAGTATTCTGGGAGAAAATGTGGCTGAACAGGAAGACTCATAGGAAGGTCCATCTACCTCAGTATTGCCTACACGGACTGGCAGCAGCTCTGCAGGGCGTCAGGCAGGGTGTCTCTTCCAGCCCAACCCGGAGATACCGAGGATTGAACCTGCGACCTCCGGCATGCAAAGCTTCTTCCCCAAATGAGGAGAGGCTACGCTGCTGCATCTTCTTTCAGGTCCCGCTTGTCTCAGCCAATCGCCTCTGATATATGTCCCCTCCTCCTCTCTGAACTTGGCTAAACCATTTTAAAAGCCATCTACGTTAATTGGCTATCGTCGCATCTTTTGGCAGCGGCTTCCGTCAATTAATTCTGTGCGGTGTGAAGAAGGGCTTTCTCTTGCGCCTCCTGAATTTATTGCCAATCGCCTGGCGGACCCTCCGGCCTAGTATTATCAGGGAGGAAGGGGTGCGTGTGAAATCCCTCACAATTTTGACCACACCTTGCATAATGCAGCATTATAAACTTCTCATCAAGCTCTGTGTTTGTCGTTTAGCCCAAGGCCACACAGAGAACATGCCGGAAAAGTGGGATATGGACCCAAGTCCCCCCAGGACATCTTGTCCAAACCATGACTTCTGACCTTTCGGCTGCCACATCCCCAGCCAAGATGATTTGGGGTTGCTCGATGGTGGAGGGGGACCTGTGGCCCTACCAGCCCCAGGCAACATGGCCAATAATCAGGGCAGATGGGAACTGTAGTCCAGCAAGAGCAGGCTCTGTGGGACTCTCCCCCCCCATAAGTCCCTCAGGACCACTTACAACTTTGCAAGCAGGGGTACAAATCCTGCAGGACTTACCCTCCCTAGATATTTAGCATGGTGGCTGCTTAAAAAGAGCTGAAACTTCACAATTCTTTTGTTCGTTTGTGTTTTGCTTTGCTGGGCAGCCGGAGGCGTCCCGATGCATTTATTACAAGGCTTAAGGGTGGGGGAGTGTAATTATTTAGGGTATGCGTTCGCCCATGTTCTCAATCTCCGCCTCGCTTTTAATAATATCGCAAGCTGTTTCTGAAAAGTGGTGTGTTTGCGGTATAATATTCACCCCCTTCCGGTTGACCTATAGGGCCTGCGCTTTGCAGCAGATTTCTGCAAAAAACAAAAACAAAACACACAAAAAACTCCAAAAGCCAAACGTTTTGCTTTTATTTATTTATTTATTTTGCCAGCCCTTCCTCCCGTGTTGCCGAGGCGGCAGAGTGCAAAGTTGCCAGCCCAGCACTTTCCCCCCCACAGGTGGAGCCCACATTCCGGCACCTTCTGAAAGGAGGGGCGTTGTGACTTTGGCTCATTTGCTTCCCTGTGGCATTTTGATTTCGAAGCAGCAGGGGGAAATTTCAAATACCTGGGCCTTTAAAAAAATGGGGAGGGGGTGTGATGAGAAGGCCAGAGAGGTAAAAAGAGAAAGGGGGGGGGGGAGATTACTTTGCCAGCTTCCTCTAAATGGGCCTGTCTCCTAGTGCCAGCAGAGATTGGAGGTGTGTTGGGGGGGGGGGAGGAAAATGGAAGAAAAAATGTGGGGCAGGAAGTAACCTTTGCCAGTGGAGAAAGGAATGGGCAGTTGTGGCACTACAGACTGGAGGTTGTGTCTAATGTTATCCCTACTTGGATCAGACCCACTGAAAATAACGGGTGCATTATTAGAATAAAAGAATTGCAGAGTTGGAAATGGGTTCGGAGGGTCATCTAGTCCAACCCACTGCAATGCAGGAATCTTTTGCCCAACATGGGACTTGAACCCACACTCCATTTGTTTCAGCGGGCCTACTTGGAGTTAATTTTAGTTGGAAAGCAGTAGGGGAGGGCTTAGCTCAGTCGTGGAATATTTGGGTGTTGTTCTACAATGAAAAGGGGAAAAGAGCCTCTGAGCACGTGCAAAATGTTTTACCCCTCAGGACAGAGAAGGCCTAAACAGTCCACACAAATCTGGGATTGAGGAAACAGGGTTGCAGGACACGGCGGCAGCGGGGAAGGCAGTTAGGGGCTGAGGGAAGAAAGAGCAGATTGGAAAGGTGAAGCGAACAGGATTATGGAGTGTAAATGCACCTTGGAACTCCCTGCCTATTGAGATACCGCCTTGACTGTACACTTTTTGGTGCCTGCTATAAACATTCCTGTTTAGACAAGCCTACCCAGATGCTTACAAAGTTGAGAGAGGTCCTTTTAAACTGTTTTAGTATTTTTAAACTGTTGTATGTTTTAAAGTTGTTATTTCCCCCCTTGATTTTACTGTTTTATCTTTTGTAAACCACTTTGAGGTTTGTTCTTTTTTTACAGTCAAGCGGTGTATCAGTTTTATGAAGTAAATAAATAAGCAAGCAAGCACCGTACCAGGATAGAAGTGAAAGGGAAGTCACAAAGGGGCACCCAGATGTTAACAAGAGTGAGGCAGTGCCTGGTTTTTGTATTTTAATACCAATACTTGATATGGGGCGGTCATAAAGTATCCCAGAATTCTTTGGGGGAAGCCATGACTGTTTCAAGTAGTATAACGTTTTAAATGCATCGTGTGAATATGATCCTAATCACAGTTTCCCTCCTTATGGTGAAATGTATTGCATTTCCAGTTACATTATAGCCATTTTTTGACTTTTGCATACCCTCCAACACTTTGAAGCCCAAATCTAGGATGCCGTGTTCCCATTTTTTTTAAAGAGCCCAGCAGCCATTTTTGTTGCCTTGATTTCATGTTGCTGTTCTCACCCACCCCAAAAAGTGCTTTTTCAGGGTGCAAGATTCACGGCAGCCAAAATGGCTGCCATTATCTCACGATTTAAAAAAGGATGTTCCCTTTCCCCCCCCCCCCGAGAAGCTTGCAGGGTATGCATTTGCATCTATATGTATAACTTGGCATATATGCAAAGCATACATGACTCTGCCCTCTTTTTTGGCAATGCCTAAATGGGCACAATAGTTCAATATGAAAGAGCAAGAGAGTGTTTCTGCGCCACGTGCAGATTGCCTTTCAGTACCAGATTGGGGGATCAGGAGTTTCCAGAGCAGAGGGCGCAACTCCTAGGCAGGCTTTGAGGCCTAGCAACCTCCTGGTCCTCTAGGCTCGGGATGCCTGGGTCCTGAGCCTATTTTCCACCGAGCCGCTCCTCTGTGTGGGAGTGAATCCAGAAACTATTGACATTATTTTGGAGGCCGCCGTTGTCTCGGCATCAGAGACAGCGACGGCATTAACAGCAGGTGAGCCAGCCTTGAGCTGCGGACGAGGGTCAGGCGGCTGTGGAAGAAAGAAGACAGAACGAGTGCAGCTCAAATAACGGGGAAAATGAAAAGAGGACCCAGCCTTTGAAATGGAGTGATGCGAATGATAGAGAAATGAGGCAGCAGGAAGGAAGACACCCTTTTGAAAAGGCTGAAGAGGAGAAGTTGCACAGAGAAGACTGGACGCTTTTCTCTTCTTGATAGGAAGAGAGGGGAATGGAGGGAGATCAGCTTGACTGCTACTGCTGCTTTCAAGATGGTTACTAGAAGATCAAAGAAGCAAGGATTTCCCTTTATTTCATCCTCTGTCTCTGAGCCCCACCCGGGTACCAGGATTTCGAGCTGTAGGAGTGGCCAGCATTCAACATCTACATTCTCTGTCTCGTCCCACATTTGCGCAATTTCCCATTGTGGCATCAAAAAGACCCACGTGAGACCACCATGAAGTGGGGTTCTGCAGCTTGGGGTAGTGGGTGGAGTCCAAAGTCCTTTTTGAAAGTTCTCGTGTGTTAATCCGTTAGGAACAGGGCTCAGGATCCAGCTGGGTACAGTTCCTTTGGGGTCCTCACTCCTGCCCATCAGCCGTTAAGCAGGGATCTGCTTAAAGGTAAAACGGCTTTGATGTTGTGCAAAGTGCAGCACATCTCCTGCCTCAGCAAAAAATAAAATAAAATAAAAATCTGTTGCAAGAATATCAATGCAAAGGGGTTGGAAATGCTTCAGCACAGAAGCAGACTTGCAAATATGACTAAAAATTGGAAGTTGCATGCATGCGATTTCCAGGATGCAATTGCATTTTGAAATTCATGGCTTTTGAGTAGTTGTTAAAGGAGGGCTGGCAGCTCAGGTGTGCCTTGAAGTTCTTTTTGCCATTTGGAAAAAAGTCAGGATAGATAAGGGGTACTGGAGAAGTTTTTTATTTATTCTTTTTCCTTTGCACGCTAGAGTGGAGTTAAAAGGTAAAGGTAAAGGTACCCCTGACTCTGGGGTTGCGGCGCTCATCTCGCTCTATAGGCCGAGGGAGCTGGCGTTTTTCCGCAGACAGCTTCCGGATCATGTGGCCAGCATGACTAAGCCGCTTCTGGTGAACCGGAGCAACACCCTTCCTGCCAGAGTGGTACCTATTTATCTACTTGCACTTGATGTGCTTTCAAACTGCTAGGTGGGCAGGAGCTGGGACTGAACAACGGGAACTTTCTCCGTTGCAGGGATTCGAACCACCGACCTTCTGATAGGCAAGCCCTAGGCTCAGTGGTTTAGACCACAGCGCCACCAGCATCCCACAGAGTGGAGTTAGTTGCTAACAATTAAATAGATGTTTGTTTGTGACAGGAACGTTATTTTTTATGTTGTTTATTATTAGGATTTGTATCCCAAGCTTCCTCCGAGGGCAGCAAAGACCAAGGGGTTTAAAACAGTACCACTTAAAAATAAAACAGAAACGCATTTAAAACATTTAAAAACTAAAAACCATCTAAAAACTAGCTGAAATACCCGTCTGTGTGATTGTGTGTGGGTCTGGCCTCGCCCACTACTGGAATGTGGCCCTCTAACCGCTTTCCAACAGGTGATGCGGCCCAAAAAGTTTCCTCACTCCTACGCTTGAGGCCCACACAGGCACATTACTTAAATAATTTTTCTTTAAAAACATGGTTAGAAATTAACATTCTCGGGAAGTGAAGCGGTGGAAGAGACTGCTTCGTCGTCCATATTGCCAGAAGTGGAATCTATTTGAAATGTGTTGCTTAGGGCTTGGTTATCTGCATACGCTTCTGATAAGGCTTAATTAAATTAAATTAAAATGTTTAAGGAAGATACATCCTTGGTGCAGGGAGGGGCCCAGGAGTTCTCCTCGCTGTTCCTTCTGGTGCCAGATATGCCCTCTTTCTCAGCAGTGGGTCACAAGGACACAGGAAGCAGCATTGCCCTGATCCATCTAACTTGGTGGCAGGATTTCAGCAGGGAACATTGCCAGCTTTGCCAGGAAATGGCATTAGGGACAGACGGTGTTCTGCACTCGAGCTACAAACCTCCACCTAGAACATGAAGGCAATAGGCTTCTCTTGCTTATGGGTAACGCACAGGTAGAGTGCCTCTGCTCCTGGAGGCACCGATTATTGCCATTATGTTCAGCGGCTGATAAAGACGGTTCCTTTATCAGTAGGCAATGCCTCTGCCTTGTCGTATTATCTGCTGAGCGATTGGATGGATCCTGCCAGGAGGGAAGGAGAGCCTAGCAGGGAGGGGGTCCTGGGGGTCCTTGCCTGGCCTGGCTGGCTGGTAGGAGACACAGCAGATCAGTTTATCCCAGCTGTACACGCCTGGAGGCTGATGGGAGTCATAGAATCATAGAATCATAGAGTTGGAAGAGACCACAAGGGCCATCCAGTCCAACCCCCTGCCAAGCAGGAAACACCATCAAAGCATTCCTGACAGATGGCTGTCAAGCCTCCGCTTAAAGACCTCCAAAGAAGGAGACTCCACCACACTGGAGCATTGGAGCCTCCACCCACTGGAGCCTGGCATGCTCCAGAATGCCACAGGTGATGTGCCTTATAGATCTTATTCTCCAGGTCGAGCCAACAGGTGCTCATAGCGCCCAGGGCCTGTGGGAGGGGGCAGCTTTTTCACCCAGGGGAGTTCAGACCAAGCCCTGGGGGAATGCTACGCCTTAATAAGCCAAGGAAAAAGACAGAACGCCTTGCAGCACTGCCTTTGCCACCCTCTTTTGCCCCTCCAGCTGCTTCCCGTAGCAGAACCCAGCAGCCTGCCCTCGATAACACACCCTGTTTCCGATCTATTATACTGCCCACCCTGCTCCTCTTGTAGACTAGGCTAGACCTTCGCTTGCAAAAGCTCACGCCAGCTACGGCAAACTCAGAAAGAGGGCCGTGCCAGATCGCATCAAAGACCTTTCAGTCTGGTCTCGCGTTCTGTTCCCAAGAGTAGCCAACCATAAGCCTGGGGGGAGCCCACAAGCAGGAGCTGAGCCCAGTCTCCTCCGAAATCTGTCTAAGGGTGTTTCCAGATGACTCGTTTACTGAGCATTTAACCTGATCTGTTTGCAGGGAGACTACACGGCAGTTGGCCGTTTAATAAGCACTCCTGATTTGTTTGTGGGGAGGTGAGGCAACTCTGTCAAAGCAAGCTACCTCACAACCACCAGTACATTGCAAAAAGCCCAGTCTTTGGGGGGTGGGGGTGGAAGGTTTTTGCACAAGACCGCCTAATGCGCTATAATCGCACAACCTGAATTTGCCAGAATCCCGTCCCCAAATTGTGGCAATCTGGAAGGGCCCAAAGTTTTATTGGTTGTCATGCTGTCATGGGGTGTGGGAGTTGTTAGGGGAGAGGTAGTACCTCTGCGGGGGGGCGGGACGGGACGGGACACATTGTGCTCCTACTGGGGTAGACCTTTGCACTCAGCTCTGTGGCTCCTGGAAGCTGCCAGCAAGCGACGGCGGCCACACCCCGGGAAACAGCTTCAACTGGCCAGCTGAATCAGGTGAGGGCAGCCGATGGGTCTCAATCCCTCGGTGAGTTAGGGACTTCCTTTGCACATGAAGACAGGCTCTGGCAGACTGAGTGGATGAGAGCAAGAGTAGGCCCAACGGTCAAGAAGGCACTTTCTGCATGTGCTGTAGAGGAAGGAGAGGGGCAGATGGGAAGGTAGCCCATCTAGGAGAAGGAAAACTAATTCTAAACCTCCGCTGCCTTGTGGGATGTCTTCACGAGTAAAGCCTACACAAATCCAGTGCGGAGACCCTAAGGCAGCCAAGCTGGTGCCAAACGTCCTGCTCTGCTTTCCTTTGGACCACATCAGCGAGGCCAGGGGGGGGGTCTTGTCGTCTGGGCAGCCCAGGACCTCCAGACACACTGCCTAGTTTTGCATACTGGGGAGGTCACAGCTACCGTAATGCAGCGGTTTGACTTCACCCCCGGAGGCACACTCCATTGTCTCTCAAGACATACGGATGCCAAGAACAACACTGTGGGAATATACTTTTCAGGTGCGCTCGCACCTGTGGTTATTTGTGTTTATTTGTGTTTAATTATGATTGATTTTACTGTATCCTTCCACCTGGAAGGAAAGGCAATAACAGGATCCGGCAGGCAATTTACTGCTGGGATCCCTCCACGGGGTTTTAGTGGCTCCAAACTTTAAAGTAGTCAACGGTCAGTTAATCTGCTTCCCGCCCAATTTAGGGCAGAAACAGAGTTGTTATTGGTTCATGTATTGATTGTGACGTTGGTTATTCACTCAATAAAAAGCTGCCGCTCCCTGCTTGGGTGGGTGGAGAACGCGTGGAAAAGCCCAGTGAGAAGAACGTTGCGTGACAAGCCTAGGCAAAGCGAAAGTGAAACTATCCACGCAGGGCAGCCAAAGCTGTTTCCCTCCAGACTGCAGTCTCCATTGTTTTATTTTCATTTTTGCTTTTAAAGTCTTTTATTTGGCCTTTCAGTTTTGGCCACCTTTAGCCTTATTTTCCTCTTCGGAGTTTTGGACCAGACAGACGCTCGCAACCATCTACGAGGCAATCTTCACGAACTCACAGAACTCGAAACCTTCAGATTGCAGCCAGCGGTTCTCTTCGTCCACGGTGCGGTGGGAGCAGGCTCCGGAATTACCGGCCGTCCCGTCCGCAGGCTGCCTATCCCCGCAACTGGCGCCCCGTGTGAGGCCAACTTCGTCCTGCACACGGGAGGTGTCAGCAAAGAATCCCCACAACTGGTGCCCCGTGTGAGGCTACACGGGAGACATCGGTTATTCCCACACAACACACCAACTTGTTCACATCTCGCTCAGGCAGACGCACAACTGAAAATCCACAGTCGTCTCTCTCTCTCTCTTTTTTTTAGAAAATAAATTGTTTATTACGAAATTATAACATGGATGTCCCCCACCCAACACCGATTATGCCTTAGCTCCCTAGAATAAAATTGTCCCGGCTATAGAAAGTCCCTTTGTGGTATCAGGAGAGGAGGGCTTTGTCCAGAGGGCAGAGGCCAGGTCTCGTCCTCCGCCCTCGCTGCCATCTCCACGCATTTTCCCGGGAGCCCATGCAGGGGTGCTGGTGGTGAGGTCAGAAGCCCTGCCCTGGCTGGGGGGGCTGCAAGTTGAATGAGAGGTAAATCCATGCTGGCAAGACTGGATTGTTAGGGTCCAGGTAGGGAGGGAGTTTGGTACCGAAGGATTCCGGGAGAAAATGAATGCATAGAGTTATTTTGTACAGGAGAAGGGGGAAAGAAAATAACGGAAACAAGAAACAGAATAAACACGGCACAGGTAACAGCAAAATGAAGAGAAAACAACGTGAATTACAGAGGGGACAAAAAAACCCAAACCCAAACAAACCCATAACATTTTTGTTTAAAGGCTGAACAAATGACAAAGTAGCATAATAAAATTGAGGACATCTAAAGGAACAGAGTAAGGAATGGCGGAAGCTGGAAGGGCAAAGTAGCTAAAGAAGGGAAGAGAAGAATCCGAAATAAAATCAAAGTAATTTAAACATGAAAGATTTGGGGAGCGGGAAAGCCGCGAGAGAATGAAAGACGCACTGAAAGAATAATTGGGGTGGCTAACCTGTGGCCCTGCAGATGTTACACAACCACAGGCCCCCCCATCATCCCTGACCGCCGGCCATGCTGGGTGGGACTGATGTGACTCAGAAACATCTGGAAGGCCACAGACCAGCCGCCCCGGCCTACAGGGAGGTGACGCAAACAAGGACATGAAATGTCTAGAAGACAAGCCGAAACCGAGAGCGAACCAAAAGGGAGAAAGCAACAAGCAACACGACAGGGACAGAGAGGACTGGAGGGCCGCGCTGTTCCGTGGATGTGGCCCCTCCCCGGTTCGAGGTCCCTCAAGTTGGCGGTGGCCCTTCTGGGGTGCCGTAGAGCTCAGCCAGCGTTCGGAAGAGTGGCCCCCATTCTTCCAGGTACTCGTACCCGCCGGCGTCACTGTCGCCAGCGCACGAGGACCCCGGGGAGCTGAGGGAGCCGGCCGAGGAGCCCTGTCCCTCGTATCCGTACACCTGGATAGAGTCGTAGGGGGGGACGGAGGGGTCGGCGTCCACTTCGCTCAGGCGGGCCGCCAGGAAACTGGCCACGTCGTGGGGCTGCGGGGGCAGGCGGGCTGGCAAGGAGGGCGGGAAGTGCAGGCGGGGGAGCACGTCCCGCCGGAAGAGGCGGCGCTGCTGAGGGGGTGGAGGGGCAGCGTCGGGGTTCTGCAAGGCGGCCATGTCGAAGGCCTCTGTGTCCTCTTCGCCCCCGCCCTCGTCGTCGTAGGTGATGATGTTCTCGCGGACGTCCTCTTCTTCGAAAGGAAGCAGCGCCGCCTGCTTCTGCCTCCGGAGGGCGACAAACAGCAGCACCAGGGCTAGACGCAGGGAGGCGGGTGGAGGGTACGGGCAGAAAGAAGAAGGGGAGGAGAACAGGCGTTAGCAAGGCACAACAAACAGCAGGGCTTTCACCACCACCACACACCCATACGCCTTGTTGGACGCTGTTGTAAGAATTTGGGGTCTTTTATTTATATATATATTATATATTATTAATTTACCATGCAAACACAGGAAAAACAGGCCTCACACCAATTTTCACTCCCAAACTGATAAACTGCTTCTCTGCAAGGAAGGAGGGTTGGGGTACCTTCCCATTATCTCAGGAATTAAAAGTGATAATCCCTGGCATCCTGTTGCCTGAGTGCCAGACTGGGTGGCCATTCCAAAGACAGCAGGGTCAGATGGAGGCAAAAGGGTGTGATTGCCTTGGCTGGGAAACAGGGAAATGTAAATATCTCTTTTGTTTTACTTGATGGGTTTTGGTGGAGGGCAAGAGGGGTCAGGGTCCAGGATGCTCAGATCGCTGCTACCAGGCCCTCCCAATTTGTGATGTAGTTCCGATGTATCTGTGATGTATGTACGGTGTATGGAGGGGTGGTCTTGAGCTGGGGGGGGGGGCGATTTCAAAAGTCTATATAGGAGCTTGCGCGCCTTTGTTCGAGGTCTTTTGCTTGCAAAACACCCTGCTGCAGCAGTTTCTAATAAACAAGGCCTTGCTTTGGGAGACTCGGTATTGTCTTTGTCTTTTGTGCTGCATTGTCGGAAAGGGCTCTTAAAATATAGCGCTCTTCCCGGGGTTATGGACTCCCTTCTGGAGACGGACCCAGTTACAGAATTTTTATAACAACGCTTCTCGTGGAATCAGAGGGACATAACACAGTAAGAGCCTTCCCAGACCAGGCCAATGGCCCATCGAGTCCAACATCTTGTTATCACAGCGGCCGACCAGATTCCCTAATGGGAAACCGGCAAGCAGGACCCGAGTGCAACAGTGCTGTTCTCCACTCCATCTTCAGCGGAGGGAGAAAAGGCTCAAAAGCCCACCCTCCATGTTTCTAGAGGTCCTCTGCTCAGTTTCAACACCCATCCTTGGTGCCCAACCTCTGCTCTCAGATCTTTTCGGCGACTTTCTGAGTTCGTGATCTGCAGGGCCCACATTCTTGGAATACCATAGCAGTGGCTCGGACAACCTCACTCTAATGCTTTTCTCCTCGACCCCGGGACTCTGTCTCAAGCCCTGGCCCAGTTCACATTTCAAGCTGTTTTTTGTTTGTTTGTTGTCGGAGATCCATCCTCAGATAAACATTAGAGATTTAGATAAACAGCCTCTTCCTTGTTTTGAAACTCGATCTCCAGGAATCATTGATTCTACTCATTCTGAAAATATACCCCTGCCCTGTCCGGGTTTTCGGTGGGGATGGGCAAATCGTCCAATTGCAGCTACTCATTTTTTAAAAACGCTCTTAAATTCACTTCACCTTTCTGCAGTAAACTGCAATTTTAAAAAATCCTTGCGAAAATTCGTTCTAGTGCAGGTTTCTCATAATTACGCTCTTGCACGCAGTTTTAGCTAAAATGCAAAATTTCGCAAGCAATTTCCCCCCAACGCAATGCATTTCTGTACGTAATTTGCAGTAACGTTTTTACGCACACTTGCCCCCTAACATAAACACGTTTGCACCAGTTGTTTGTTCCTCGAACTGCGTCACAAAATTCTGAAAAGTGTGAACTCTGAAGTTCAGCTATGTTTCAGTTTGCGTATTGGTGCAGAAGTGTGAATTGACGATCTTCTCACTGGAGTGCGGAAGGACTCAAATTCCTCCCCCCTCCCCAGTTCGCAGCCCCCATTTCTGCCGCCCGAGTGCAGCCCCTGTTCCTTCTCACCGAGCAGAGTGCCCACGCAGGCGAGGATGGCAAGAAGGGCGCCCGTGCTGAGGCCTGCCGGGGAGCCCAGGGCCTCGGCCCCGCAGGAGTGCATGGCCCCATCGCGCCGACACCGGCAGATGCTGACGGTCAGGGTGGGGGAGCCTGTGCGGGTGGGGGAGCCCCCGTCCACCAGTTCCAGCGGCACCAGCAGGGACCCGCCTTGTGTGGGCAGGCGGGCAGCACGAAGCAGCAGGGAGGCAGAGTTATCTGGGGAGGGAAAAGATGAAAGGTGGTTAAGGGAACAAACTTATAGACCGCAGCATAAAGCGGTGTAAGGCGCGTGTGTGCACATACACACACACACACACACAGAGAGAGAGCGCTCTGAAAATCATAATATCAACAAGGCCTTCAAAACAATAAGGCGACCCTACAAACTTCAGAAACAAAGCAATTTTTTCAGATATAAAATTGATATTCCATAAATGATTGGGGTACCCCTTGGGGAAAGCGCTCCTGTACAAACATGGATTCTGTAGGCACCTAAGCATCTTGGCACTAGGCGATGGCCTTATTTCAGCTGGTAATTGATCCCAGAGAGCTGGAGCTGCAACACTAAAAGCCTTCCTTGTGCTACAGGCTAAGCAAACAACTCTCTGCAGCGCCCCATCTGAGAAGCGCAGTTGCTAGGCAGTGGGGTCCCTCGGATATATCGGTCTCAAGATAGAACCACAGAATTGTACAGTTCGAAGGGACCCCCGGGGGTCATCCAGTCCAACCCGCTGCAGTGCAGGAACCGCAGTCAAGTTGCTTAGGGCTTTAAATGCCGAAAGGTAAACCTTGAGCTGCGCCCGTGTTGGCAAGCCTGCGCGGCAGAGGTGTCGATGGGATGCCCTGGGTCAACCTAGCTGCTGTGTCCTGCGCCTGCTGCCCCTTCCAGGGGAAGAACCCCACATAGAGACCACGTTGTGGAAATCCAGGCTATGTCAGTCGAGGAGCAGCTGCAACCAAATGTGGTCAAAGGCACTCCTGGACTTTGGCTAATGAAACAATCTACGGTCTTTGAAGCTGTGTGTCAAGGCTATCATCTCCCTTTGTTGTTATGGTATGTTTTGTGTGTGTTTTCATACTGCAGACTGCCCTGTAGGTCCTCGGACGAAGGGCGGTACAGAAATTTTATAAGCGACAAACAACAACCGTAACAGCCACTGATGCTATCTGTGCAAACGAGTGACAAAGATGGATCCAGCAGCAGCCCCAGGCTATGTACCTGCTCCTTCCTTTACTGTCCGCAACAGGTAACTGAACTACGCCCTGGACGTGGGGAGCACTCGCACACAGGGCCTCTGTCTCGCCAGGGTTTAAGCTCCGTTTGTTGGCACTCATCCAGCCCTCCACTGTGGCCAGATGGTGGTTCAGAGCCTGCATGGCCATTCTCAATTCAGAGGCTACATACTGTAGGTACCAATCGCCTGATGAGCATCCTTAAGGGTTTCATATGCTAAGTAGCATTACGGGGGGGAGGGGAGAGTGCCCCACAGCACCCCAAAACATAGATGCCAAGGCTGAGGAGCATTTTCTCCAGTGCCACTCTCTGGAGATGATCCTGCAGGGGGGGGGGACTGGAACTTCTGTAAAGCGGTGCCCCCAACACCCATCCCACAGAGAGGACGCCACGGTTGATGGTGTATCAAAAGCCACAGAGAGATCAAGCAAACGAGGCAAGATTGCGGTCCCCTTTTCCCTCTCCTGGAAGAGCTCAAGACCTGAAACCGTTCTGAAATGAGTCGAGATCCGTGGTTCCCAAGCCACCCCCCTCCTTGGTTCCATATAATAATAATAATAATAATAATAATAATAATAATAATAATAATAATAATAATTTATTTGTACCCCGCCCATCTGGCTGGGTCTCCCCAGCCACTCTGGGCGGCTTCCACCAAACATTAAAATACATTTAAAATATCAACACATGCCCAATGTTCCCTGCCCTACAGAAAGCACCATTCAGAATAGCAGTCGGCACGACCCACTAAGGAAGATAATAACACAGTAAAATTAAACAGTAACGATTCATTGCACATGTATTCAAAATCCAATTAAAACTATTTAGTTTAATTAATTCAACAAAGTTGATGAACTAGATCCAGGGATACCAGCTTTTCAAGGTCTGATTGTCATTTGCACCTCCAGCCACCACCACCAGCCAGCCCCCCAGCCCTTGCCTCTTAGCACCCCACCCTCCCAGGTTATCCCACTACCTCCCAGGCCACTGGACTAGATGACCAGCTTTATCTGAGATTGCTTGCCAACCGCCTGGGACGTTTGAGAAAGCCACACCTGAGTGCAATTCCTCACCCTTGTTGTCTCGCACAGTGACGTTCGGGTCCCTGGCCCCAAGCGGGGAGCGGATTATGATGCGGCTCACATTCCCGTCCTCGTCTCGATCCACCGCTCGGATCAGCTGCACCAACTAGCGGGAGAAGGGGAACAGAAAGGGGTGGAGGAGCCAAGCTGCGGCCTCCTCGCCTAGCTCCATCCCAAACCGGTAGCCAAACCGGTGTGAGTTATTACCCGTAGCAGGTCCCAGGAAAAGAAGAGAGAAGAAGAATTTGGATTTGATATCCCGCTTTATCACTACCCGAAGGAGTCTCAAAGTGGCTAACATTCTCCTTTCCCTTCCTCCCCCACAACAAACACTCTGTGAGGTGAGTGAGGCTGAGAGACTTCAAAGTAGTGTGACTAGCCCAAGGTCACCCAGCAGCTGCATGTGGAGGAGCGGAGACGCGAACCCAGTTCACCGGATTACGAATCTACCGTTCTTAACCACTACACCACACTGGCTCTCACTGGAAGCACTTACGTGGCCGGGGGCGGCATTGTCACAGACAAACGGCTCGTAGCTGTGCTCCAGCTGGGGTGGGTTGTCGTTGACGTCCAGAATCTGGATGGCCACTTGGACGTGGGAGGCCTGTGTGGGGCTGTCTGAGGGCAAGAGCGGGGGGATGGGGAAGCAGCATACAGCCCACACACAGCGTGAGGCGGCCGAGGAAAAGCCACGCGGGACATGCCGGGAATGGAATGCAGGGGACACAGAGGGACACACAACAGGCAATTAACCAGGATCCCCCAAATTAAAAAATAATAATGTTAAATTCGCAAAGGGGGAAAGCAATACAGATCAGCCGCCACAGGCCAGGGCAGTTCCATGTGGTAAGTGCGCATAGGATCAGATGCAGCCCGCATCAGAGAGATTACAGCACACAAAGAGGCGGACCATAAGGTGGGGTAGTTAGAAGGTTGCGCAAAAATGAACACAAGGCAGGTACACAGAAATTGGCACCCACGCGAATGCAGTATTTTAGAGCACATGCACACAGCCCCATAAGATCCAAGGAGAGGAAGGGGCCAGCGCATGGTATGCCGCGTTTACGCAGGGGTGGGGAGATGCGCGTGATCAAGCAGCCACGTTGCGCCCGGCGTATGCAACCATGCAAAAAGGAAGGAGCCACAGCGAGGCGTGCAGGCCACAGAATTGGCATGCAGAAGAACGTGTTGCCGCCACGCCAGACGTCAGCCGTGCCCAGTGATCATGTCAAGCAAGGAGCCACGAGGGATAAAGATGGCAGAAAGGAGCAAAGTGCGTGAGGAAGTGCATCCCGAGCAGGCGGCGGCGGCCGCATGCAAAACGATGCACGGAGAGAGAAAGAGAGCGAGAGAGAGACAGTGAGTAAATATTTGCCCATTGGGAAATAGGCGTGTATATTGCACACTGGGGAATAAAAGCATTTGTTGCGGTATCTGTCGGTGGGGGAATCCAACCCGTAAAATGAATATCCCAAACCCCGCCACCCACCGCGTGCCATCTCTTCTCCACCCAGAGCCACCCACCTGGCCCTCCCCAAACCCACCCCGTCCCTTACCAAGTTCCGTTGCCACCACGGTCATGTTATGCCAGGGCAAGAGCTCCCGGTCGAGAGGCACAGAGGTCAGGATCGTCCCGTCCTGAGGGTTGATGCTGAAATAGCGCTCGGGGTCTGTGTGCGGCAGGATGGAGTATCTAGAAGATGGGGGGAACCTGGGGCATCAGGTTGTCGTGGCAACCAGGCACAAACGGAGCAACTGTAACTTTCACACACAAGGCACGCAGATGCTAACCCGCGCAGTCCCCACCCCACCCTTGCTCCTGCGGCCCCCCGCTTGCCGTTACCGGATGGCGCTGCTGGGGGAGTCGAGGTCCACGGCTGTCACCTTGCCCAGCAGGGTCCCCGGGGGGCTGTTCTCGTAGACGGCGAGGTGGTAGTCGGAGCGGGAGAACGCCGGGGGCTCGTCGGCGTCCTCCACCGTGATGCGGACGGTGGCCATGTCTTTGAAGGGGCCTTTGCGGATGTACTGGGGGTCGATGAGTGTGTTGGTGGCTTCCACGCGGAAGGTGTACGAGTGGCGCGATTCGAAGTCGAGGGGCTGCGGGAGGGTTTGGGCAAGTTAGAGCGGGGAACCGGAGGGAAAGAGGGGGGGGATCTCTATGGGACGGGGAGACCCATGTCAAAAGACGGCAGCGGGGATGGTGGCGGAAGCAGAATAGTGAACGTCAGGGTCACTTCTTAGCGTGGGTCAGGGAAATAAGGAGAGCAGGCCGTGGAGCTACAACTAAAGTGCAAGGCCTCTGTCAGTCGTCGTCTACAGAGTATTCAGTATCGTTCAGTCCAGGCTGACAGTTTAGTAGCCATATCTAGCCTGTTCCAGGTCTCATCAATCCCACTTTCCTGAGCAGCCTGTTGGTGACCACATTTGCTGGCACATTAGGACTTATTCCGCTGCTTTAAAGGACATCAGAACATAAAAGTGGTCTGCTGGCTCAGGACTTCAATACCTCAAGAATCGCCTCTTTCCATATGAACCGACCCGGACCCTGAGATCATCTTCTGAGGCCCTCCTTCGTGTGCCTCCTCCTCGAGAGGTCCAGAGGGTGGCAACAAGAGAATGGGGCCTTCTCTGCAGTGGCTCCCCGTCTGTGGAATGCTCTCCCCAGGGAAGTTCGCCTGGCGCCTTCATTACACACCTTTAGGCGCCAGGCAAAAGCGTTCCTTTCTAACCAGGCCTTTGGTTGACCCGATTGACATACCGGTAATATACCCTTTTAAAATGTGGCTCTTTTGGGGGGCGGGCGTTTTTGTTCTTATTTTGATTTTATATATTGGGATCTTTTATGTGAACTGCCCTGAGACCTCCGGGTATAGGGTGATATATAAATTCAATAAATAAAATCATCACCATCATCATCATCAGTGGTCTTCCCCTCCATGAACTTGTTGAATCCTTCAGAACCCACAGCTCCCATCTTTTGCTGCCTGCGGGGCAAATGGAGGGGGTGGTCCCTGGGAGGAAGGAAGGAGGATCAGCCCCCCCCCTAATTCCAAGGCACCACCCCCAGAATGGGGGCGCCTCCACCAACCTTTTTCACTGTGATGATCCCATCCTGTCCCAGCGCATCAGTGTGGATTGCAAAGGCTTCTGCTCCATCTCCTCCGTCAAGAATGCTGTAGGCCAGCAGAGCGTTCTCCCCTTCGTCGGGGTCGTGCGCTCGCAACCGCCCCACGGCAGAGCCAGGAGGTGCAGTCTCTACCACGGAAAACTGGTAGGAGCCTGGGGGGTGGGAAGGAAGGAAGTGCAGGGAAACAGGCCTGTGTATGCGAGAGAATGGGCGCAGCCAACAAAGCAAGGACTTTGGGCTAACCAGCAGGACCTCCCCACTCCTCTCCCTCTATGTCCCCCTAAATCTATCTATCTATCTATCTATTTATCTATCTATCTATCTATCTATCTAAATTTTCTGTTTTTCAGTTTAAAATACTCATTTAAACATCCTTAAAACATCAGTGACTTCCCTTCTTCTCTTTCCATGGTTCATTTTGCATATCATAAATCCCCGCACATTTTACAAAAACTAAACCATTCAGTATTCCATTATTGCATCCATCGAAACTTATTTACACTGCTGAATTTATCTGAATGCTGCCAGCGTTTTCAGATGCACACAATTATTTCCCTTATATTCAGTAAGCGTTTTCCAGTCTTCTCTAAACGTGTGTTCTTCTTGTTCTCTTATTCTATATGTTAAGCCTGAAAGCTGCGCATATTCTGTCAACTTAAGTTGCCACTCTTCTTTAGTTGGGACCTCACTCATTTTCCATTTTGGGGCTAACAAAACACAGGCCGCAATAGTAGCATGCATAAATAACCTTTTTTTGACACCTGGGAATCTCAGTCTGAATTATCCCCAACAAAAAGGACTCTGGTTGTCGTTGTTGTTTTGGGGGAGGGGAGTACTTTTAAACATAATTTTTTTCCCAATTCATTATGGATTATTTCCCAGTACTCATTTACCCTTTTACAAGTCCACCGCATGTGAAAGAATGTTCCCTCAACCTCTTTGCATCTGCAACACCCTAAATCCTAAGGATTGCTCGAACCTTTCAGAGTGAATGTGGGGACACATCCCTCCCTGCCTCAGAGGTCCCTGGTAACTGTAATTTACTTCCCACAGAGCTGCATTTCCCAGCACCCTTAAACTACAGTTCCCAAGATTTTTGTATGTGTGTGCATGTGCTTTACACATGCGTACACAGCCATATTCTGTTGAAGACTTCCCAATTCATAGAGTCATGGAATCACAGAATTGTAGAGTTGGAAGGGACCCCCAGGGGCCATCTAGTCCAACCCCCTGCAATCTCAGCTGAAGCATCCATGACAGATGGCCATCCAACCTCTGCTTGAAAACCTCCAAGGAAGGAGAGCCCGCAACCTCCCGAGTTCCGCTGTCAAACAGCTCTTATGGTCAGAAAGCTCTTCCTGATGTTGAGTCGGAATCTCCTTTCCTGTAACTTGAATTCATTGGTTCAATGTGCCGCCTCTGACTTGAGTCATTTTAACCCCCCACCCTCCATCCACACACTACAAAGTGGCAGCCACTGATTCAGTCTGTGTTCAGCACACACTGTACCCTGAAAGCACATTCGAAGCACGTTCCCCTCCCTCAAAGAATTCTGGGCAACGCAGTTTACCCCACACCGAGTTACACTTCCCAGCAGCCCTTAACGAACTACAGCGCCCAGAATTCTTTGAGGGGAATGTGCTTCGAATGTGCTTTAAAGGTACAGTGTGCGCAAACTTGCTGTGCTCCAAGCAGCCCTGCTCAGTCCTCTGCCCCGCATGAGAAGCGGGGAAGGGTGAGTGGACTACCATGAACAGGCCGGCCGGATTTCATTATTCAAGAAATGTAGTCTCCTCCTTTCCTGATCTTCCTTCTCCCCTACTACTTCACACATCATGAATATGAAAGGAAGGCACTGCAACATCCTGCATTAATTCGTAATCACGCTCTTAAAACATTTACAGTATTTGTTCGCCTGTTACATATTTTTCAACAATCGTTAACGTCAAGGATAGCATAACGTCTGAGGGTGTTGCAGGTTTCCTTGTGAGCGCGCGAGCCGCGTTTCCACGCGCCTTGCAGTTTTGTGTGTGGTTACATTAAAAAACGTTTAATATGCTAGGCTCCGAGGCTAAACCGTAAACAAAACATCCAATTAGATTGCAAAACCAGGAACATCTTGCCTCTCCTGAACAAAGTTAAGAACCAACCGAGACAGTTTTGCTGGTAGACAGCTCAGATTTAACGTTATGTTCAATCGACTAGCAAGACCTTAGTTCTGAGCTATCTGGCACCTCAAATTTAGTAAGCTAACATGGAAATGAATAGCAAAAGTGGCTAGGGAGCTAGGAATTGTTGCTTTCTTTTTTGCTTTGCTTTATGTACTTTGCAAAAGCAGCTCCAATCCCAGCTTTCTATTAAAATCTGAAGTTTCTGGTCAACCTTTAAAATCCTCTGTTCCCCCAATAAAGTGGCAGGCATATCCTGTCCACAGCCCCCCCACACACCAGCCTTCCTGCCCTGCGCATGAAAATATGGTCGTATCCATAGAAAGAACCAAGGTCTGATGCTGACTACCCTTTCCCAACTTACTCTGAGGGAAGCGAGGTGGGTTATCGTTGACGTCGCTCAGTGTGACAGTGACGGTCGTGCTTCCTGAGAGACCCCCGGCATGCCCTCCCATGTCCTTGGCCTGAACCACGACAAGGAATTCTTGCTGGGTTTCCCTGTCCATGTTGGGGGTCGCTGTCCGGATCACACCTAAAACGCAGGAGGAAGGAGGAAGAAGAAGTATCAGAGAGGGAGTGGCAGAAGGAGCAGTGGGTGAAGGACCAGGATAGAGATAGATAGATAGATAGATAGATAGATAGATAGATAGATAGATAGATGATCGATTCCCACCCTGCAAATTTCCCTTCCATCATCTCAATTAGCTCCACCTAAAGGGAAGGAAGTGTTATGTATTCAGTGGTCTGTGTTCACCTGAGCTTGGGTCTGGACTAAGGATTCTGAGCTCCTGTGTTCTGATTCGATACATGTTGTCCAATTGCAGAACATTTCGGGATTTGGGCCTCTGCCATTGGCCCTTGAACTCTGAGTCGTGATTCGCAGCGTGGAAGTTTAGACAGCCAATCACGTTGGGAGGGGGAGCGGCTCAGGCTTTCAGGAATGTATATAAGCAATTGCTTTGCCCCTGTTTCCCAGTTAAAGGTAAAGGACCATTAGGTCCAGTCGTGGACGACTCTGGGGTTGTGGTGCTCATCTCACTTTACTGGCCGAGGGAGCCAGCGTACAGCTTCCGGGTCATGTGGCCAGCATGACCAAGCTGCTTCTGGCGAAACAGAGCAGCGCACGGAAACATCATTTACCTTCCTGCTGGAGTGGTACCTATTTATCTACTTGCACTTTGCCGTGCTTTCGAACTGCTAGGTTGGCAGGAGCAGTAGTTCAATAAAGGTTCTTGCTGTTATCGCTGTGTCTTGCCTCGAGGGAACCCACCTACACTTCACTGGCGACGAGGATGGGATGCTAGGCTAGGTATGCGGCTCCGGCTAGCTTCCACAAGCTGAAATCGCTGCTGAGCTGAAATGGCTGACTGCAGCCACAAGGCAGATGACATGGAGCAGACGTCATGGCCACCCAGGGCCACACACCTACACTGGTCAGAGGCTGGTCAGAGACACTGCGCAGAGGCACTATGATCTGGATGAATGTAAAGACAGTTGGCCGTCCCAACAGATTCAGAGCTTGTTGTTCGCGTGACCATGAAGCTGGACAAATGGATGGAGGGTTTGGTTGGTGAGATGAACCACTGGTGGTTGGATAGACTTGCAGAGAAGAAGGGGGCAACTCAGAGGCTTCAGGACAGCACCTTTAAACCTCCCCTATGGCGTGCGCACACACACACTTGCATAGGCTTGGATTTGAAGGCCTGTCTATGAGGGGTGTGTGTTACAGGTGTACTCTGCAATGCGTCACTGATGCAATAATAGTGCCTCAGTAAAGGATTTGTACTGGACTGTCCACGCATCATCCTATGTTATTCTGCGATGCTTCCCCAATGTTTCCACATTATTTCTTTCCGGAGATGAACTCCTGTGCAGCAATACGACAAAATGAGGTTAACCCCCCCCCCCTAATAGGGCATTGGTGGTATGTAAAGCTACAGGATTTCGGCAGGACGTTACAGGGCATGCGCTGGTTGGGAGCGAGGCAGGGCGTCCACCCCAAAATATTTGCAGGTGCACATAGTGTTGAAATAACAAATGCCCATTAAAAAGAACATCTGTAAGGGGCTCTTATCATTCCCAAGCATTAAAACTTGGCCTATTGCAGCCTTTCCCTACCCGGCAACCTCCAAATATTGAATACTGAAATTCCCACCAGCCCCAGCGGGCATGGATGTGCAGTTCAAAACATCCGGAGAATGCCCAGTTGAGAAAGAGTGGCCTGTTAATAGCCAGTTGTTCCAAAATGCAAGGAGGGGAGTGTCGCACTCCCCGTTGAAGGAGGTTTCTCCGTCATCAGCTTTGATGACCATCTCTGTGATTCCAAGCCAGTCTGCCATTCCACGGCAAATCACAAATCCGACAACTTGCCCCAGTCCCCAAGAGCACACGACAATGGCCTCTTGCCCCATTCTTCCCTTCGCAATGGGGCAACAATGGTACCACCGCCCTTCCACCCCCCCCAAACCTGCCCCCCTCCTCCCCGTTGTGTACCCGTCTGGGGGTCGACGGAGAAGAATGGCAACCCCTCGAGTACCGTATAGACCAGCCTGGCACTGTTCCCGTAGGCCGGGTCGTCCGCATCGTGGGCCGTCACCTGAATCACGGACGTACCTGCAGAGACGGGGCAGAAATAACAGGGGGGGGAAAGAAAAACCAAACACACACAGGTTATTGACGATGCTGGTTGCGAGAGTCCACAGGTCAGCTCAAGGGCCAGAGCTCAAGAAGGGTCTTTTTGGCACAGTGACGTAGTTTCCGTCTTGGCCATAGTGCTGCTATTTTGTTGGAGGCCCGTCAAGAAGGGCAAAGTTGTAAGGCGTTTGAAAAGCAGGAACCCGGCACAGTTGAGAAAATGCTGAAAGCCATCTTAGGTACCGTGCATAAGTTTTTAAAATATATATATAATAAGGAAGACCACCTGTACTACCTGCCAGGCAAAAGAGCCCCCCCCCCCCCGGGAAGAAGAAGAAGAAGAAGAAGAAGAAGAAGAAGAAGAAGAAGAAGAAGAAGAAGAAGAGTTTGGATTTGATATCCCGCTTTTCACTATCCGAAGGAGTCTCAAAGCGGCTAACATTCTCCTTTCCCTTCCTCCCCCACAACAAACACTCTGTGAGGTGAGTGAGGCTGAGAGACTTCAGAGAAGTGTGACTAGCCCAAGGTCACCCAGCAGCTGCATGTGGAGGAGAGGGGAAGTGAACCCGGTTCACCAGATTACGAGTTTACCACTCTTAACCACTACACCACACTGGCAAACAGCATCTTAAAACAGCCATAAAAATCCAAACATGTATTCTCCATTAAGAGCAAACTGTAAAATGCCAAAATAACAATATAAAAAAGCAGCATCTCCAAACAGAATGCTAGATGAGAAAGTCTCTTCGCAAGAGTCCTGCTTGCAGACGCAAAGCTCTGGCAGGCTGCAGCGTGGTTGCTGTCATTCCCAATCCCGGTACCCTGAAAAGTTACTATTAAATCATCAAAAGTACCTGTCTCCACCCTCCTCCCAAAGTACTCACCCCATAAAGGGAGGCTCCCTGCTGCGTCTCTGTATGATTCACCACCCTGGCCGTGTTTCACTCTACTCAGCCTCCGCAGGGGAATAGGTAATTTCGGCTGTGAGTCAGCGTGGGGTGTGACTCGAGCATTCAATCAGGCCCAATAAAGTGGCACAGGCTGTGCACACACTTGGCCTCCAAAGCCCATTCTTTCCCCTCAAAGAACTCTGGGAACTGCAGCTCACCCCTCACAGAGCTACAGTTCCCAGCAACCCTTAAGAAACTACAGTGCCCAGAATTCTTTGGGGGAAAGAATGTCATTCAGATGTGCTTTAAAGGAACAGCATGTACGCAGCCATAGTGGATTTGCCTGCCCTGAGAAGAGGCTACACGTTACCTCCCTTTGTGAGTCGCAGGCCTCGCCTGCTTCCAGTTAGGAGGCATGCCAAGATCAACAACTCCTACAGAATCACAGAGCGGGTAGATTTATCTGAGGCTGGGCAGTTCGCCCACTTAACATACGAAAAGTCAACATGCACTTCTGGCTTTTGATTCGGAAGAGAAGTGGAACATGGGAACCCATGGACCTCCAAGAATGCTGAATGATGGAAGAGTCAGGATATATAAAAGAAAGGACTTCTTCGTGCAGTGTTAAACTATGGAACTCTCTCCCACAAGAAGCAATGATGACCACCAACTCAGACAGCTTTAAAAGATTGGACAATTCATGGAGGAGAGGGCTATCAAGGGCTAACAGCCTCAGGGAGGGTCAGGCCCTGCAGGACTTTAGTGGCCATGGTGTGCAGCAGGAAATCTAGCATATCAGTGGTGTGATAATGTCATGTGAGGAATGCAACGTGGCTTCAAAGCTTGGTTCTGATTTGAATCATCATCTGGGGATGCCATTCACACACTTAAAAGCACACGGGGCCAACCCAAGATATCTGGGTGACTCAAGCAGGCATCTAGAATAGCTCCCGCAATTTCACCTCAAACTCTTTGCCTGTGTTCTCTGGAGCAGGAGGAATTGGAGCGCCCAGCAGAATGGGCAATCTCTCTCCATAATGCCCCGCCCCAGTCCCCCCCAGGAAGAAACAGGAAGGGGAGGAACTGGGCTCCGGTATTGCTGAGACTCCTCCTCCCTCCTCCAGTTCCCTTCGTAAGGACGTAAGAAGAACTTTGCTGGATCAGGCCAGCATCCTGTTCTCACGGTGGCCAACCAGATGCCTGTTGGGTACAGGCAAGTAGGATTTGAGAGCAACAGCCCTCTCCCGTCCTGTGGCTCCTCTCCTCTCTTGTGTGGGGAAGCAAGAAGACAATAAAAGGAGGGGTGCCCTGGTCCAGGCATGGAAATGTTCCAGTTGCAGGAGGCAACAGCGCATGGCCTGCCATATTTACACAAAGCCAACCCCACACCTGGCCATGCAGTGGCGTTGAGCCGTTCATGCTCTTACATCCAGCCCAGAGGGTGACCCTGCCTGTGAGCTTCCAATTCCTCCAAATTCTCTGTGTTGCCCCTTGTAGGACTCAGGAAGGACTCGTGTCGGCAGGACTCAAGCTCTGTGTTATGATACCAGTCATGGCTTCTCCGAAGGAATTCTGGGAACTTTGGTTTGCTAAGGGTCAGGAGAGTCGTTAGAAGGCTCTCTCCCCCAGAGTTCCAGTTACAGGTGGGTAGCCGTGTTGGTCTGCCATAGTCAAAACAAAATCGAAAATTCTTTCTAGTAGCACCTTAGAGACCAACTGAGTTTGTTCCTGGTATGAGCTTTCGTGTGCATGCACACTTCTTCAGATACACTGAAACAGAAGTCACCAGATCCTTAAATATAGTGGGGGAGTGGGGAGGGGTATAACTCAGAAGGGTGGTGGGAATGGGTGATAGGCTGATAAGTGTGGAAAACCTGTTGACGACTCTAAACGGCTGCAATTAGTCTTGCAGGGAAAGGCAAGGGGTGAGATGGCTAAAGATGGCTTTGTTATGTATAATGAGATAAGAATCCAATGTCTTTGTTCAAACCAGGTTTCTCCATGGTTTTAAGTTTGGTGATTAGTTGCAATTCAGCCACTTCTCTTTCCAGTCTATTTCTGAAATTTCTTTGTATTAAGACAGCTACTTTGAGATCTTTTATAGAATGTCCTGGGAGATTGAAGTGTTCTCCTACTGGTTTCTCTGTCTTGTGATTCCTGATATCAGATTTATGTCCATTTATCCTTTGGCGTAGGGTTTGGCCTGTTTGTCCAATATAGAGAGCTGAAGGGCACTGTTGGCATTTGATTGCATACACAATGTTGGAAGATGAGCAATTAAATAGTCCTGAGATGGTGTGTTTGATGTTGTTGGGACCAGTAATGGTGTTATCCGGGTTTATGTGGCAGCAAAGTTGGCATCTGGGTTTATTGCAGGCTCTGGTACCAGTGTCCATGTTGAGTCCTGTTTTTGTATTATTGTGGGTGAGGAGCTGTTTGAGATTGGGTGACACTTCCCAGAGTGGTTTACCGATCCCAAGGCCTCTTCCCAGGGAAATCTGGGGGTTGTAGTTCTGTGCGAGGAATAAGAGCCTCCTAACAGCTCTCGGCACTCTTAACAAACTACAGCTCCCAGAATTCTTTGGGGGAAGCAGCATCGCAGCACTTTAGGGCGTGGAGGAGGCCTTATGTTTGGGCTCTGCCTCCTGTCGTTTTTCCATGCCTTCTGCCCTTCCAGCCCAAAGAGCGCCAGCTGCAGCAGCAGGGAAGGGAAGAAGATCTCCCAGGGTGGGAGACAGGGAGAAGAAAGGGAAGGTTCCAGCTGAGAGCTGGGAGGGCCCACCTCTCCCTGTGTGAGACAAGGGTTAAGATCTACCTGTGAGAGAGGATGTTGCATTTGCCTTCCTCTTTTCCCCCGTTTCTGTTTTGGTTTAAATTCGGGGGTTTTTTAAATTACATTAGGAAAAGGCTCAATAAAATCTTATCAAAAAGGGTACTCTGCAAAGGGTCAGCCAGGCCACTGAACTCACCCACGTTGCTCATTTCGGGCACAGTCGCGTGGTAAGGGCCATGGAGGAAGACCGGCGGGTTGTCGTTGATGTCTTGTACTTTGATGATGAACTCAGACGGCGGCTCCAAAGGCCGGTTAGAGGCCCGATCCACAGCCTGGGCCAGCAACGTATACTGGGATTTCTCCTCCCGGTCCAAGGTTTTGGTGACGTGGATGTTGCCCGTTTTCTCATCGATCACGAAGACCGTGCCGGCCCCCTCTCCAGTCAAGACGTACTTGATGCGGCCCTCGCCCCGGTCCACATCGGTGTGAAGCTGTGAGAGGAAAAAGAGAATAGAGACATGGAACTCAGTATAATAATAATAATAATAATAATAATAATAATAATAATAATAATAATAATAATAAATCTATAACCCTAACACAGCCTTCGCCAACCATGAGTTTTGGAGCACAGCCGCCAAACACAGCTGAGGCTAATGGGAGCCGAGGGACTCGGAGGGTCATCTAGTCCAACCCCCTGCAACGGGGGAATCTCAACTAGATCACAACATACACAACAGGTGGGCTGCTGGGAGTTGTAGTCCAAGACCTCCCAAGGGCACCAGGGCGGTGAAGGCTGTCCTAATGTAAGGGATTGGGTGGTGGTGGGAGCAGCAGCGGCAGTGAAACCGCTGGCGGTGATTGGCTGAACTGCCCTAATGCCAAGCATTCCCTGGCTGCCATTGGCTGACTTCCTCCAATCAAAGTGATGGGCTGGGCAGGTGGCCAAGGTTACTAAAGCTGCTTTCACACCTTATGTTTAAAGTGCTATGATAAAACTTTATACCAGCCGTGGCTTCTCCCAAAGAGTCCTGTGAGCTGTGTGCTGAGAATTGTTCGGAAGACCTCTTATTTCTACATTTCTCAGAATGGCGTAACTACCAATCTCTCTTCCCGGGAACTCTGGGAATTGTAGCCCCTGTAACCGCCTACAGTTCCCATAATTCCTTGGGGAAGCCATGCCTGTTTAAAATGGTATCATAACACTTTGACAGAATGGGGCGGAGGTGGCCTAACAAGCAAGACTGCTTTTTCATGTACAATAATCCAGTGTTCAAGGTACAATATATCTTGTGTGCCCACATCTTCAGGTGCGAGATTTTTGCCTTGCGCTAGCTCCCATCCCCTCCACTGACCAACTTGCTCATTTATTACTGTACTGGGGGATGGTGGAGGGACCCGCACTGCGCTTTGAGGTTGATAAATGCAGCGTGTCTAAATTAGTTCACAGCTCAGGTGCCATTCGAGCCAGGGACTTCTTGACTGAAAGCCAGTCAGAAATGAATATTATATTGTTTCTGCATCCTGTGTGCAATAAATGGCTTTCAGTCTGGTTGTCTGGGGGAATGTGTGTGTGTGTGTGTGTGTGTGTGTGTGTGTTTTGTTTTTTTTAGACATCATTTTCCCTGAGTCCGTTCCAGGAAGCCATTGTGCAGATGAGAATTCTGAAAAAAAAAAGCCTGAGCGCTTGCTTCCAAATGCAAAACTCCACAATATTGGGGTGGGCTGTTAGGGCCTAGGGAAGGAGGGTCCCAGGAATGAGGGAGAGAGGAGAAGGGCTGAGGCAGGAACCTGAAAGGGGGAATAAAACCTCAAGGGGTTTAGCCAGGAGGATTGGGGGACCTGTGGCCCTCCAAAAGTTGCCTGCGACTCCAGATCCCATTATCCCTGACCATTGGACACGCTGCCTGGGGCTGACGGGAGCTGGGTCCTGGCAACAACTGCAGGGCCGCAGATTCCTCATCCGTGGCCACAAGTCTCTGTCAGAAGTTCAGAAGCCCAGTTCAAAACGCTGTGGAAAATAGCGCTGGGCTGCAGTAAATCTTATTGCGTTCCCACCTTTTCTCCAAAGACCTCCCCCTCTCCATTTCCCCCCCCCTCACAATAACCCTGTGGGGTCGATTAGCGCCTGGCCCAAAGTGGACTTCATAGCTGAGCAGGAATTTGAACTCAGGTCCAGCACTCTAACCACTACTCCACACTGTTGAATGCGGCACTGCAGGCACTTCCAGTCCGCTGATCCGCTGTGCCCAGAAAACATCCTTTGGGCTGAGTCTCACTCTTACCTGCCCCACACATAAATGATGTAGGGCAGGTAGCTTGACTGAACCAGCCTTGCAGACCTTGTCGCAAGGTCTGGTGGGCCCACCAATTAGGACCCACCCTTCTGCAAAAGTTAGGGTTGCACCCCATAGGTCCAGACTGCCCCTCTTTGCCTCCTCAGCCCTCCACGCCGGCCAGTGTGGGGCCCAGCCATCCTGCAGCTCACCCTCCCGATGAGGACGGGCTCCGGTCCAGCGTACTCCTCGATGACGAAGAACTGGTTCCAGACCCAGCTGCGACGGGACCTCAGCAGCGGGCGCTCCCAGCGCTGAGACACGTTCCCCCGCAGGGACCCGGCTCTGGCACCCTGGCTGGGCGGCATGAGGCGGCCTGCACAGCCGCAGCCTCCCAACCAGGCCAGCAGGAGCTGGAGGAAACTGGCCATCGCTCAGCCCCGCAGTTCAGTCCTCCTGCAGCGGGGGGTGCTGCTCATCTGTGATGCCCATAAGGAACAGCTACCCCATCTGGGTGGATCTGAGTGCATGGGGGGCAGGGTGGGGGAAGAGAGAGAAGGGGAGAGAGAGAGAGAGAAAGACTAGGTATCATTGCCAGCCACATGCACCCTTCCAATCACGTACATCGCCATCCACCCCTGTCCAAAATAAACGGCTGATTCATTCAGATAATCCATAAAAGAACACTGTTCCTCTTCCTTAGGCAGCCTCTTCTCCGATTCCCATCCGATTGGGCCAGAGTTTTTTTTATTTATTATGGCATTTGCAAACCACCTTCCCTTCCATGGGGGTGTATACACTTCTGTCTTGAGTGGGGGGTCAGCCTAAGGGGTGGCGACTAGCTCAAGGTCACCCCACAAGGTCAGATCCCCAGGTCTGCCAACTGCAAACTATGGGTGGGAGATACCCAAAATCCTTCCCAGCCTTCCGAAGAGAACCAGATACCAGATCTACGAATGATAACTGATAACAGGTAGACCAGGAGACACATCCACACACGCCCCCAACACTGTACCCAAATGACCTATAGGTCTTCCCATTGCAACCCATTAGCAGGACCTAGCCCAAATCCCTCCTAGCCTCCCGGATCCCTTCCCAAGGCAAGCTGGCCAACTTGGTTGCCTGCAATCCTTCTGCAGAGAACTGCCCTCCTACTGGATCTAACCAATGGGCTCCAAATTGGACTTTTTTGGGGGAACCGTCTGCCAGGGATTCGAACCCTGGTCTCCCAGGTCCTAGTCCAACACTCTAAGCCCTACACCACACTGGCTGTCTTCAGGGAATGGCGAAGCCAAGGCAAGGGAGCCGCCTGGGACACACTCTGCACGTCTTTGGGTGCACACTCTGGGCTGGCACTGCCCGACGCGGCAAACGATCGAGTCGAGAGGCAATCTTTGGGCTCGCGCTCCACTGCGGATGCTGCTCGGCTGGCGTGTGAGCTGAGAACCTCATCCCAGCATCCTCTGTTCTTATTGATTTGCAATATTTGCGGACCCACCTCCCGGCTAGGAATCTCCGGGCAGTTTAAAACAGGACTGGGGAAACCTGTGGCCCTCTAGATTTTGTGGCTAGTATGGCTCACCATCAGGGACGATGGGAACCGCAGTGCCACAACATTCGGAGGGCCACCTCTCGGTTCACGGTAAACATTAAAATTATTTGAAGGCAGAAATGGGAAATCTAAGAACAGAATCAGTATCACAGGTGTGTGCGGGTTCTTCGGCTCAACCCTTGGTTTTCCTAAACTACTCCACAGGTGAAACTCAGCTGCTTCCAGCAGTGGAGAGAAGGAAAAAGCTCATTTAATGGAGAAAGATTTACCTATTATAGGTACCAGAAGGCCAGTTCCGCACTGGGTAAATCGGTCCCACTGGAGGTTATATTACTTATGCGTGATGACGGAGATGGGTCGCGGCTCAGTGGCAGAGCATTTGTTCTGCATGCAGAAGGTTGCAGGTTCAATCCCCAGCATCTCCAGGTAGGGAGAGGCTGAAACCCTAGAGAACGGCTGCCAGTCAGTGCAAGCAAGACTGGCCTAGTTGCTCTGACTCAGCATAAGGCAGCTTCCTGGGTACTACTTCTGACCTAGGATCTCAAACTCTGGGTCTTTCTGTCCCTGCCACAAATCATAGAATCGTACAGTTGGAAGGGGCCACTGAGGTCCTCTAGTCCAACCCCCTGCAATGCAGGAATCACAGCCGAAGAATCCTTGGCAGGTGCCCACCCAACCTTTGCTTTAAAACCTCCCATGAAGAAAAGTCCACCGCCTCCTGAGTGAGCTGAACTGTCAAACGGCACTTATTCCTAACGTTTAAGTTGCAACCTAGTCCTGTTAGCTTCAGGATCCCGAGTGACGTGAGCTGTACTTGTGAAAGTCACATCAACCGACAAGGCTGTCAGCCTAAACACAGTTCTGGGGTCTGACTCAGGAACGGGAAAGAATGAATGGGAAGGAAGAGGGCCGGCCCTATCATTGGGCGGAGAAAGGAGATCCGCCACCTCTGCTTAATAATAATAATAATAATAATAAACCTTTATTGTCACTACACGACCTGTGTGCAGTGAAATTAAACGAGCCCCCCCCCCATACACTCAGTCTTGTTCTAGAGCTTCCTTCCGAAGGCCCCCTCCATGTTGCTCTCTGTTGGAGGACCAAGCTGTGCAGGGAACATGGGCCAGCCCAGTGTCCCTAAATAGTCTGCTGCCTTCGGGTGACAGGAGGATGCTATTTCCGTTGCTGGCGCTGAAGTCAGCTCAGCTGGAGTGGGGAGGGGAGGGGGCGCCATCTTGTCTTTGGCCCTAGGCAGCAAAACGGCTTGGACTAGCCCTGAGGTCGACGAGGGCCCCTAGGTCAAGAAGAAGAGGCCACAGCTCAGCGGGAGAACACCTGCATTGCAGGCGGGCGGTCCCAGGTTCAAGTCCCGGTGTCTCCAGGTACAGCTGGGAGAGAGTCCTGCCTGGAACCCTGAAGAACTGCCGCCCAGTTTGTTTAGGCAATAGACCCGTTTTGTTGGTTAAGTCTGTGGGGTTCGCTCCTCTTTGCCGTCGGGGGAAGCCCCAGCCCCGAATCATTCGCAAAGCACCCCTTGGGTGCAGCCATCTTTCCAAACCCACAAAACCACTAGGGCCTCCCCGTGGAGTATCTAGTTGCCCACCATCCAGAGTCTGCCATCCGCACGTGTACCCCCGATGCGAAATGTTCTGACCATCCACGCATCTCCAAGTTCCTTCCCCCCCCCATGCACCCACCCTTTCCCCCCTTCCTCCTCTCCCCACACGTTCCCCTTTAAACCACCCATCCATCTCCTCGAGCACCCGCCCACTATTCATCCATCCGTCCACAGAGATCTTCAAATATGCCCATCGCTCCATCCACCTGCCCATCACCAACCTGTCCAAAGACAGCACTTAACTATTCATCTAAGCCATCCATCCATCCATCCGTGCAGATTATTTATCTATGCATCCATCCGCCTGTGCCTCCCTCTCTCCTTCCTTCCCTGCATCTTCTCTCCCTCTTGTTCTCACTCCCTGCACCCCCCCCACCCACCCACAACACACAACACACACACACACACTCCTTGTGTCTCTGTTCTACATTCCCCTCAGGTCCTGCTCCCCAGCCTGCCCTGCAGATGAGAGAGGACAGATGATGGATGGAGCGAGAAATGGACAGACGGAGAGATAAACGCAGTTGCAAGGAAGGGCAGAACGAGACAGAGATACCGCCTCGTCCTGTTTTGTGTAGGGATATATATATATATACTTACACTCTGGAGTTAATTTGTCGTCGTCCCCCGACAACCTACCCGGTGGGATCTAGCGGTGGAAATGGGCAGGAGCAGCCAGGGCCAGAAAAAACTCATGGCTCCTCGGCAAAATATTTCAGCCACGTTTGCCTCTGTGCTTAAAACCTCTGCCGTCATCGACTTGGGCCCCCGAGGAAGCCCTGAGGTCCTGTCCGCTTTCTTCTAGGACCCTTGACCACACTAGGGGGATAATAGCAGGGCAGTTGGGGTACCCTCTTCACTTAACCCTCTGCAATATTTTGCCTGGCTACCTGCCTGCCTTCCGAGTCCGTGGTTTCGAGAGGGTGGGGGACAGATGCCAGGACCCAGATCTGCCTGGAAGGAGCATCCTCTGACCTGGAAGCTCTCATCCTCATCCCTTGACGTGGGAAGACTCTCTGACCTCAGGAGCCTGCAGGAGTCGCTCGCTCGCTCCCGCAGGAAGCGGTGAGGAGAGCCACCGACTTAGACAGCTTTAAAAGAGGATCGGGCAAATTCGACGGAGGATCCGGCTATCAACAGCTACTAGCCACAGCGGCTGTCTTCTGCAGCATGCTTCTGAATACCACTTGCTGGGAATCTCAGGAGGCGGAGAGTGTTTTGGTGCTCAAATCCTGCCTCTGGGTTTCCCCCTGGGGCATCTGGTTGGCCACTGTGAGATCAGGATGCTGGACTAGACCAGTGGCCTGATCCAGCAAGGTCTTCTTATGCTCTTAAGGGAGATGCTCAGGGGAGCCCTTGTTTTGCTCTTGCTTCATAACCTCTAGGGATAAGCTCTGCCATTGGCAACCAGTGCTAGGGCTGAGCTCCACCACAGACCCTTCCTTCCTTCCTTCCTCAATTCTGTCGCTCCTTCTTCCACAACCTGGGAGCTTCCAGACTGTCACTGCTGTCGAGCAGGATTCAACCACATACCAGCACGATTACAGTCCTGGCCCTCTTGTACTCAAAACCCTGTGTGTGTGTGTGTGTGTGTGTGTGTGTGCGCGCGCATTTTTTCCTGCCATGAGCTGCCCTGAGATCTTCAAATGAAGGGCAGTATACAAATTTAACAAAGAAAGAAATAAGAAACCCACTTCCCCCCCCCCAAAGATCCAACTTTTCACGATGCGGAAAGCGCCGGGGTAACACCGGCTTCGGCGCAACATCATCTAACCTCCCCGCAGACGAACTGGGGCAAACGCTTCCCCGTGAACGAATCAGGACAAAATGCGCAATGCACAGGTCGTCCGGAAGCGCCCCGGGTCTCCCCACCTCTTTTGTATTTCTATCGCTCAGCCGGCATCTGCATTCTCTGCCTTTCTTAGCCCCCCCACCCCCCCCCCCCCGGCCGCCTTCCTTGTTAGCGGTTTCCCTCCGAGGCCTTCGTTCAACCCAATTAACCTGCGGGGCAGTTGGGCCCAACTGCGGCCTGACCTGCTTTAACCTTTCGAGCGTGATCCAGAAATGCAGTTAATAAATTTTTTCTTTTTCTTTTTTTTTTAACCCCCCCCCCGCCCGCCCGCCTTGCCCTCCAGTGGCGCCCTCTGTTGAAACTGGCACGAAGATCTGGTCCCCAGTTCCTCCTCCCTCCTCCTCCTCATCATACCGGGGCCTAATCGCTGTAATTCATTCAGAGCGACAACTGATTCAGTCACTTGGCTTCTGCTTATTGATCGGAAATGAAGATAAACAGCGAGGAAATGAGCAGGGGGGGGAGGGGAATCGGAGGCTGGGAACGCGTGTCCAGCAGGTGCTTCCTCAAGAAGCAGCCGGCCCCGGATTTAATTTGAGGTGGGGGCAGAGGGAGGGAAAAGGCTGGGCTTTACTCCTGCCGAGCATGCACTCTCTCAGGCCTCGGCCCCCCCGTTTTCAGTAGCCGGGTGCAGCCCTGGGCAATGTAGGCTGTGTTGCTCAGTGCCGGATCATCAGCTTTGCATGCAGAAGCTCCCAGGTTCGATCCCAGCCTGGGGGTGTTTCCCTGCCTGACACCCTGGAGAGCCACTGCTGCCAGTCAGTGTAGGCAAAACTGGACTCGATGGGCCGACGGTCTGGCTCAACGTAAGGCAGCTCGCTGTGCTCCTGTAAGCAACCTGTTCGGTTCAGGCACGAACCCAACAGCCGCTGCCTCCCTCAGCCACTTTTGGTAATGTAGATTATAGAATCGTAGAGTCGGAAGGGACCCTGTGGGTCATCTAGTCCAATCTCCTGCAATGCAGCTGCCCCACGCAAGGATTTGAACCTTCAGCCTTGGCATTATCGGCACCAAGGGACTGTGCTGGTAGAGAATCTGGTTTGCAGGCAGAAGGTGGCAGGTGAAATCCCCGATGGCATCACCGAGGAGGGCTGGGAGAGACCCCTGTCTGCAGCCTTGGAGAAATGCTGCCAGTCAGTGCAGGCAATACTAGATAGACCAGTGGTGTGACTCTAGCACAAGGTGGCTTTCTTTTCTCCTATCATTCCAAGGCACCAAATTCAAGTTTCCTTCCCTGCCCTCAGAGGAGCCCCAAGTCGTCTCCTCCTCCCTGCAATTGGAGACTCAAGAGTGAAAGACTCGACCCTGGAGGGCCTCTGAACATGTGCAGAGTTCTCTCCCTTCGCCTGCGAGTTGCCACAAAAATCTCTCCGTGTCTTCCTGGCTACAAGGGTGTGACTGCAAAGGGGAAGTATCGCTCCTTTCAGAGACTGATCTCTTTCACGGGCCTAAAACCAGGTGAGGCCTGGCTCAAACTTGCCAGGGGTGGGTGCCAGGAAATGGGTTGAACTTTGGGACTTCTGCATTTTAAACAAAGTGCTCTGGCGCGGAGCTACAGTCCTTTTGCCATAAAACCCAGAGGGCCTCCCAGGTTCCCCCACCAGCAACCCTTGCTCTAAGAAGCGGCGGTTTCTTCCCAAGTATTTTTAAAGGGTGTCAGAAAGAAGACGGAGAGTATGCCGTATCTGCTGAGGGCAAGGATAAGAAGAAACAATTTTAAATTACAGGAAGGCGCATTTAAGATCTGAGAGATCTGAGGGCTGGGGAGAGGCAGGATGGAAAAGCCCCCCTTTCTAATTTCAAAAGCAGCTCAGTGTGGAGCAACCAGCTTGGGGAGGGCAGGTGGGGAGAGATAGGATTTTCACCGTTGCAGGTTTCTCAAGAAGCCGGCAAGCGACGAAAGCTCAGGTCTAAGCTTCTTGTCAGCACCGCATTTTCCCGGAGGCAACTTGCCCTGTCCCACAACGACATCTCCTCCCTTTGCTTTTCTCTCGGCGTTCCCGATTCAGTTGCCAGCCTCAGGTATCCATTTGAACCTTTACAAAAGTAGGACTTGATTCCTTTCCTACTCCCTTCCAAATTTCCCGTTGTCTGTGATTTGAATGAAAAGACCCGGCTCTCTTCACTCCTTTGCCCTGCATTAGTTGCATTCACACATGCAGGCACGTATCCTGCCTATCAGGCACCTAGCTCAGTCGGCAGAGCATGAGACTCGTAATCTCAGGGTCATGGGTTCGAGTCCCATGTCGGGCAAAAGATTCCTGCATCGCAGAGGGTTGGACTAGATGACCCTCGCGCACCTTTCTTCCAATTCCATGATTCTATGATTATATCACATAAATAACTCCAGAGGGTCTCAGAGGATCTGCCGTCGCACATGAAAAGACACACCGATGCCACTTTCTTGTTCCCTGAGCCTTGGCTAACAAACCCAGAGTAATGACCATTCGCAGGTCGCTACCACAGGTCAGAATTAGCTCCGACAACACACACACTTCAAGGTCGTCTGGGGTGTGCGTGGTAGCAGCACCCATTTCCCACCAAAAAAAAAAGGTGGCTAATGAAATAAACGTGCTAGGAAGCTGAAGGAGGCTCGTTTCCTACTTTTTACATTTCCTCAGACCGGCATCTTAAGACAGATGTCCGAAAGCAACCCCAAGCTACATTAAAAAATAATAATAAAACGTTAGCTTACAAGTGGGTCAAGTCAAATACATCTAAACTCCCTCCACGGAGCCAAAAGCTGATCGGCCAACCACAAATCTGGGCAGTCAAACAGGCGCAGAGGCAGACCGTTGTAAAGTTTCCGTTTCATAAATTTTGGAACGCTTCCCAAGATGTGTGCGATGTCCAGAGCCAGCCTCAGATATTTAGCCACCTGAGGCAAAACAGCTAAGCTGCTTCTCTCCCGCCCAGGCCTGGCAAGATTCAGGCCGGCAGATCCAAAATGGCGCATAGTTCCTGCGGCCAAGCCGCTAAAATTATACCGCCGAGGTGGTAATGTTTGGGACGGAAATTGCCCCAAAAAGACAAGCCCTCAAATTGTGGCCTGGTTCTGCCACCTGAGGGGATGACTTTTGATCTGGCCCAGCCCAGGACAAATAGAAAGAAAACACAGAAATAGCAACACAACCCCCCTTTTCGCTCACACATCTAGGGTGGTTCAAACATCAGTATTCTTCACATACATTCCCCCGCCCCCCAAAAACTATTTTCAACGTGCTTTTATATGAAGTGGCAGCTGTTATCTGTGTCAATGTTCGAAGAAAGGGATCACAGAATAGTCAATACAGAATAAATATTAGCGATTTTGCGTATGACAATGTATTTGAGGAAACTGGCCTTATACCGAATGAAACTTATTTGTCCACTTTATCATGCTTACCCTACTCTGACTGGCCACGATCCACCATCTTGTTATTATTAAATTTATTATGATTATGTAACTGGAGACACCAGGGATCGAACCTTGGACTTCCTCCATGCGGAGCGAACGCTCTGCCAGTGAGCTACAGATGATCCCCATTTTGCGGGGTTATAAGTAAGGCACTCGCATGCTCAAATGTGCTAGGAGGTTTGAACTTCTGTGGGTACAATAGCTGGTTGTGGCTAATGACGGTTGAGGAGAAAGGCACTCTGCCAATGCTCAGAGCACATGCCGCCTTTTTATCATTTCCCCGTATCCCAAGGCTGGATCCCAGCACTCCAAAGTATCTCAAGCATTAAGACCCAGTAATAATTCAAAATTTTTGTTTGTTTAACAGGGATGCTGACAGCACCTTTTAGTTTGGAATCTGTCACTTGCAAATTTTGTGAACGTGGCCCAGAAAGCAGCAAACAGGCAATTATTATGTTTCCGCGATCAAATGTACATTCTTGTTTTCGCTTAACTTACTACAGATCTGGGAAGTGTTAAGGCAGCAGCTTGTTTTTGTTTTTAAAAAAGGAGACAACACAGAAATGTGGATTCTAATAGGCACCAGGGAGTGTGATTGTGGGATCAGGGGGTGGTACTTATTCCGGATTAATTAATCCAGATTGAAAGACTGATCATGTCCACACACACACACACACACACATATACACACACACCTTCCTCATCTCCGTTAAATGATTTTGAGCCAGCACACCCACAGATAGTGTGCTTTCTGCCTGCCGGTCCTTCAGAGAGTTGCCAACTGCTTCCCTGTTCCCCAGCTCCTGTGCTTTTGACGTTAGCCCATTGCTCAGAAACGTAACCTGCAGAAAGTTTTTTTTTCCCCTGGATCGAGATCAGGAGATGAGAAAAGCTTTCCCCTGCCTAATTTCTCCTCAGATCAGACTGCTGTTAAAGGCACAAAAGGTAATAAGTTGGCAGCTTTTCTAGGACATAAGGAAAGATGAACCTAAAAGACTAGGTCCCACTGATTTAAAAGTCCTTGCATTTCATATTTTTTTAATGCAAAAAACAAAAAAGGGGGGGAGACATATATAAGTATCTCATTTATTACTTCCCTGTTTAAATGCCAATTTTCAGTAGCCTCTGTGACTGTAAATCTTGTATCCCAGATTTCCTAGATGCCATTAAAGTAAATCAGGGGCTCCGAATGAGGCCCTAAGCTGGGACCAACGCTGGTTGTGTTTGTTTTAATTCCCTCCTGCTTCCTCCTGCAAGTGATGCCCTTCTTTCCAGCCCTCTCCACCCCATCCCTTCCTTCATTTATTCCTTCTCCCCCTCCAGGCAGGCTCTGTCTCTTTCCTCCCTCCCCCCTCCCCTCCTGCCCAAATCTAAGCGGATTTTTTAGGATTAGTTATTCCCAGACCCTGGGAGAATAAACCCAGCAAATCTTATTTCGCCTCGTCAGAAAATTGACTCCAAGAGAAAGCGGGGGGGGGGGGGGGTAATGCAGCCCTTAGTTGTGGGGAGGGAAATATAATGAGGAGGGGGCCATGATGGACCTGGAATGGGGGGGGCAGATTCCCCCTGAAACTAGAAGTCCAAAAAGATATTGGGTGGGTTTTGGTTTTTTTGACAAGCGGATTTGGTTAGAGTCACACTGGGTGTAGATAATGTTGGGGGGTGGCTGGGCCTCTGAAGTGCAGTCGGACAGGGTGGTCTTTTTATGGGGGGGGACACCCTTGCACCCCAGTTTTACGATTCAGTGTGTTCCTAACGTTTCAGTGGGTAGAGTGGGGGCAGAGTTAGGTCCGAAATGGTTAGACCTGGAAGTACTGATCAGGATCCAAGCTGGGATTTATTTATTTATTTGCTGGTTGTGGGAAGAGGGAATCGGATCTGAAATTGAATCTGAGGAGCATCAATGGAAAGAGGGAGGCCAGAACACCAGGGGCTTGGCGTGGATGGAAGAGGTCAAGGGGCCTTTGGGAGTGTGCATGGCGACAGGTAACCCAGGAACGAATAGCATTCATTTAAAGATCAGGGGGGCAGCTTTTGGGGGCTGTGGGGTCAGGAGGAGGACCAAGGTGCACTGAGGAATACAGAGGGAGGACCAGGATTATTGGGGAGAGGGGGCGGGCATAATGGGCGGAGGCTGAGGGCAGAGCCAACCCCAAATCTACAGCCACCCCATAGCCCTTGTGGAGTACCTACGACACTTGAAGAGGGGGTGAGCTTATGCTGATGCGTAAATCAATCTGGGGAGGGGGGGCTGTCATAAAATGCCTTGTAGGGGGTCTCTCCAGATCTGGGTATGTGTGTGGAGGGGGGGGTTGTGGTGTGAGGGCTGTGGGTCAGGTTTCAGCAATCCTCACCATAGCCCTCCCTCTCCTGGGAATCCTTGTGGGGTTGGGAGGCTGAGGTGGTGGGGGTCCTGATTTATCTCCATCTCTCCCCCCCCTTCCCTTGGTCATGCCAGCAGGTGTCCCCCCCTCTCTTTTTCCAGCCTCCCAATGCCCCCCGCAGTCCTTTCCCCCGCGCTGCAGTCTTAACACTCCCGGGGTAGATTTACAACCCAGGGCTGCGTGAGTGAAATTCCTAATGAGGCGCCTCGGAATCGCGGAATGAGACAGGCAGAAAGAAAGAAAGAGGGGAAGAGAAAACGGGGGGTGGGGGTGAGGGGGAAAGAGAGAGAGAGAGAGAGAGTAGGAGGGAGAGAAAGGGGAGAGCGCGTCTGTTTGGGGAAAGGGAGGGGGGGGGGTCCCTCGCCGTCCCAGCCTCCCCTCCCAGACGGGAATCCCGCCAGCCACAACATTTGTCACAATCAATACGGAATTCTCTCCGGAACGAAGGAACGAAAAAGCCCGGCGGACGGATGAGTGCGGGCGCCGCTGGCTCCCCATCGCTTTCCCCCCTCCTCGCTCCCGTCACGTCCCTAATCAAACTTTGATCCCCGACTCCCCCCGGGAATTGGGGGGGGGGGAGAACACACACACATACATATATATACACAGCTGGGGCTGGAAAGAAGGAATGAGAAAGTGGGAGGGACGGAGAAGTGCAGGATGGAACCGCCTCCCCACCGCAAATAGAATTCTACATATTTTGCCTTTTTATCAATTAGTGATTCCCGCGCTCCTCCCATGCGCTGGAGCCAGGTCTAGAAACAGCCCCCTCCCAAAATAATAATATTATTAATGATAATATAACATGGTTGTGGAAAGAATGGATAAAGATGGGGGGAACTGAGCTCTTGTAGGGAAGTGGGGTGGGTTGTGGGGTTCTCTCCCACTCCGTCCCCCCACGCCACCCCCACATTTTGCCACCCCCCTCTTCCTGTGGGTACCCTCTGGGGGCTCCACCCCTCTATCCTTCTTCTCCCTCTGCCTCCCACCCCCCCAACCCCAAAAGTGAAGGGAACCTACCTGAGTCGCTGGGAGTCCGGGAAAAGGGGTTAAGGAAGGAGGGAACGAGACAGAGATGTAGAAGGAAGGGGGGAAGAGAGAGGAAGAGAGAGGAAGAGGAGGGAGGAAGAAGAGAAGAGAGAAGGAGAGAAAGAGAGAGAAGCAAAGGGCGAGAAGGAAGACGGGAGCGCAGCAGGACCAGCGACAGAGAGATGCAGGGATGCTCCTTCTGCAGAGATGCTCGTCTGATCCTCCCCCCTCCCTCCCTCCCTCGTCTTTCTCAGCTACTACTCACTCTCCCCCCTCCCGCCAGGGTGGTCTGAGCAGAGGGAGAGAAATAATGGAGAGGAAGAGATAAGAGCCCCCCACCCCCACCCCAAAAAAACTGAAAAGCGCCACCCCCCCTCTGCCTGGCACTGCGACAATGTCTGCCACCAAACCCTGACCCACAGAAACCCCCGCCAGCCGTGCCACTGTCCCAGTCCTGGACCCCTAGAAGCCTTCGACTAGGACTCCCCAGCCCCCACCCCAATTTTCTGAACTCTCTTCAATCCCCATCCCAATAGATTCGTCCCTCCTGGTATAAAAGGTGTCCCCCCAACAATTGGGGGTCCTCAGTCCTGACTTGAAGACCCCTCCTCAGAATTGCTGGTATCCTTCCACTCTACTTCCCTCCCTCCCCCCCACCCCCAAAAAAATCTCCTGTCCTGTCCCGGCACAAATCTAATTATTTATTTCATTCCCCCACCTGCTACTTGTTGTCAATGTCTTGCTACCCTCCAACCCAACTGGACTCTTAAACTCTGCTGCCCCCCAACTGACTCTCAGGACCCCCCCCAGAAGAGCCCCACAAACAGAGTGCCTGATCCATAGTTTATATCCAACCTTCAACCTTGCCCCGCACCTCAATATCTCACTCTACAGAACTAGGTTCCCCTCTGTTTCTGACCCATGGAGACCCCTAATCCCCACATCAGTTAACCTAACCTTAGTCCAGACCCATCATTTGGGACTTAACCCAGCATTCTTTATAACACATTTTCCAATTCTGCCCAAATCCCCCCCACAACCAGCATCTATAGGCCAGCCCTGCTCAAAACCAGCTCAAAATCCCATGCCAACCCCCCCCCCCCCCCCATTTTAACATATTGGTGTGCCAGCCTCCAAATATAATGTCCCCCTGACTTGACACTACAGACCTCCAACGTGTGCTTCTCTTGAGTCAGGCTTAGCCCCAGAATCCAGGAAAATGGGAACAAGCTGGACAAGAGTGCCTCTGAGCATGAGCAGAGTGTGCTCGGCCTTCCTCACTAGGTAACAACCCCCAGACATAACATGTGGAGAGTTAAGCGGAGAGGGGGCTTCCGTGGCAAAACGGAAGACCCCCCCCCCCCGGCACCTCTCCGTTTGGAGATCTATCAAATACAGTATAAGGTGTCTTGAACCCGAGCCCTGCGCCCAAATCTTTCAGCTCTGCCTCCCAGCTCTGCCCCCAGCCTCTTCCCTCAGCCAGAATACCCCACCTGCTGCGTGCGAACCCCCACCCCACACGAAATGAATTGTTTGGCTGCAACTGCATTTTAATGAGCTCTTGAATATTTTAAGGGACTGCGAGAGGTGAGGGAGGCAGAAATTTGGCCTATTTGGGAGGGAGCGGGAGGGGGGGAAATGGCGGGGAGTTGGGAAGCGGGTGGGCACCCGTGATGCTTGTGAACACCCCACCCGACCCCCACCCTCTCTCACAGCCAGGATCTTGGAAAGCGGGGCTCCCAGAAACCTCCCCACCCCACATTTCTCTCCCCACCCCACCTCCTCAACCCATTCTCTTGTTCCCTGAATTATTCACGAGAAGGAAACTTTGTGAATTCCTAATGAGGGCTCATTTTAAAAAATTGATAGTGGGGCTTGCGCTCCCGCGGACTGCCAGGCAGAACGAAAGAGGGGGGTCCCTTGCCACCCCCACCCCGCTTTGCCCAAATCCAGAAGAGGGGGAACCAGAGGGCGGGATTGGCAGGGCAAGGCTGCAGGTCAACCATCAACACAGCTCAGAAGAAGGAATGAGGGAATGCCCCCCCCAAAAAAAAGTGGGGTAGAAGAGAGACTCAGGGTGTGCAGGATGGCTGAGGTGGAACATTGGGCTATGTGTGGGTCAGGATTGGGGCTTGTGGTGCAGCGATGGGGTATGAGGGATGTCCTTGGGATTGGGGGGGCGGCTTGAACTTTCGGGGTGCTGCTTGGCTCAGGCCTGAAAGGCATCGGGTGATTTTGGGGTGCCCACAATGGCCGGGAGTGGGGTGGGGCTGGGGGGGGCGCTGTGAGTCACGCTTGTGGAGGCCCAGCGAGGCTGCTGGCGTATTCATTATTGGTCTGCTTTTAACGATCGATTGAGGTTTAATTAACTGGCTGCGATTATTTGAGGGAATTTAAATAGCGTAATTAACCCGGCGGGGGAAACTGGGCTCTCTGCTGTTGAGGAAGGCTGAGGAAGAGGCTTCTGGACTGGGGCGGCGGGGGCTGAGGAATGAGCGGAAAGGGGGGGGCAAACACCAAATATTTGGAGAGGGCAAATCCATTTGGGGGCGGGGGGTGTGTGTTCAGAGCTGAATCAACCCATTTCCTGCCAGCGTTTCCAGTCTGGGGAAAATGGGGGTCATTTCGGTTCCTTCCTCACCACAGTTACCGGTAATTGTGGGGGGTCTTGTGGTCAAGCTCTACTTCCCTATAAGTGGACTAAGAGGACAGGCGTTTGTGTGTGTGTGAGAGAGAGAGATTAAATATATTAAGCAAAAGCTCTGAAGTTTAAAAAAGGAAAGGAGAAGACTTTTAAAAACCATTGTCGGCACACCAGGCTGGGGCTAAAAGCCATCACCCACCAGAAGTGTGGGGCTGGTGAGTGACCTATATGGAGGGCTGGGGACAAATTTGAGGAGTTGCACTGGTCAGATAGGAAAGGTGAATTTTGGGTGTGGGTCTTTCCAGGGCTGTTTAGGTGGCGAGAGTGGATCGTGGCTAGGGGGGGTCAGTGTCTATAGGTTAGGCCAAAGCCAGCAAAGGTCAAAGGGCAGTTTTGGTAGATATGACTAGACCAGTCTCCCATATAAAGGGGGCTGTGGGTGGGGCAGGGGATCTAGGCTTTGGCCTAGGCTGGCAATTGGGGAAGGGGTCAAGGAAAGGGTGGGCATGCAGGTTCTTGGAAGTGGCCACCGGGGTCAGGAGTCAAAGATTTTTTTTCCCGGCAGAGCCAATCCTGGCTTCCTCTGAGCCGAAAGCTGCCTCACAACGCACAACAGCACAACCAGAGAAAGAGGTGAAGGAGAAAGGCGATAGCAGAGGAGAGATAAAAATAGACCCGCGAGGAGAAAGAGGACCCCGGGGGAATCGCGTGGGAAAAGAGGAATCTTTTCCCCCCACATCCATCGCTGGCTGTCACTCAGCGCCTAACCGTTCCCACACCCCTCCGCTGAGGCAGGATCATAAAGGGAGTCTCTCCGTGCCTCTGCTTGCCCCACAGCAAAGCCCTGACCCCCAACCCTGGCTAGGGCAGCTATCACATCCAATCCCCATGGCGCACTGAGGCAGTTGCCTCCCAAGGACTAAGAGGACTCTGAAAGTGGACAGGCCCCACTCGGCACAAGTTTCCGCTGTGTGGAGAATAGCGGAAAAACAGAAGCAGAAACAAATGGCCAGCCTAGCCTGAGCTGAAGTGTTGTATAAGCTGTTTTTTAACAAGACGTTTATTGATTTGTAATAGTATTTTTATACCGTTAGTTTGCTTTATGGAGGTGTTTTTTATAGTTACAAGGCTCCTGGGACAGAGGAGAAAATACAGGCTAAAAATATCTGAATTTGCCACCCTAAAACTCTCAAACCTTTGCTTAGACCTGCTCCTGCATTCCTTCCTTTCATCGTTTTTTGTCACCTCAACTCACGTTTAACTCTGCCACCACAAGGACTAGAACCTTATGTAAAGCAAAAGCTACGGTTCCCATGGCTGGATTCTGCTTCTCGTACCAATTTCGGCGCTTGTGTTTTGCAGAAGGCCAAGCAATCCACACAGGCCTGTGGGCAAGCTATGAAATAAAATAAATAAATGAGGGGGTATATAATGGATAACAAGGAGAGGCGGCTACCATGATCACTTCTCCCCCTATCATAATATGCTGCCAGCATCAACAAATTTAAAGACAAGGTGGGATCAGTTTGTGGCCTCTTAACATCAATATCCCATTAGAACCTCCATGTTCCAGTGCAACATATCTGTGAATATACCGTAATCTGCTGTGGATAAACAGCAGGAAGTGAGCTCTGCGAGTGCGGCTTTCTCCCGATTGAAGTGTTTGAGGACCTGGAAATTCGCAGGGAAACCAAAATGCTTGTTTACTATTGTACTACCAACCTTACTACAGTGGACGCTCGGGTTGCGGATGTAATCCGTGACGGAGGCACGTCCGCAACCCTCAGCGTTTGTATCACGCAGCGGCACGTCTGCACACGGGCGTGACATAATTTGGCACTTCTGCGCATGCGCGAAGCGCCAAAACCCAGAAGTAACCCGTTCCGGTACTTCCGGGTTCCCACGGAGCGCAACCGGAAAAGACGTAACCCGCAGCGATCATAACATGAGGAATGACTGTATATGTTTGTGAAACATGGACCACTTATAAATGCCATCTCCAACTCCTCGAAAGATCCCACCAACAGTGTCTCTGAAAATTTCCACACATCATTTGGGAAGACAGGCGAACTAGTATCAGTGTACTAGAAGAAGCAAAGATCACCATTGTTGAAGCAATTATTCTTCAACATCAGCTTCGTTGGACTGGTCATGTTGTGCGGATGCCTGATTATGGTCTTTCAAAGCAGCTACTCTATTCCGAACTTAAAAATGGAAAGTGTAATGGTGGCGGTCAACAAAAGTGGTTTAAATACTTTCAAGGCAAATCTTAAAAAATGTAGTATAAACACCGACAACTGGGAAACATTGGCCTGCGAGCTCTCCAGTCGGAGAACAGCCTTTACCAAAGGTGTCATGGGCTCTGAAGACACTCGAACTCAGGACGCAAGGGAGAAATGTGCTAAGAGGAAGGCACGCTTGGCAAATCCACACCGTGATCAACACCCACACAGAAACCTATGTCCCCACTGTGGAAGGACATGTGGATCCAGAATTGGCCTCCACAGTCACTTGCAGACTCATTGTTAAAACCGTGTTTATGGAAGACAATCTTATTTAGCTACGAGTGATCGCCAAAGAAGAAGCCCAGATATCACCACTGGCAGAGAATGGGGTTAATTCTGGATTGGCGGCCTTTTCTGTGACAAAATTTGTGCTTTTAAAATTTGTGTCTTGGGGGCTTCAGCGGTGGGGCTGGCTGGCAGAGAGGCAGAAAATAAAGGCTATCGCGACCGCAGTAGTGTACATGCATGAGGGACGGCAGAAATCTCCAAAGCTCCTCTGCAGCCCATAAGTTGGCTGAGCATCCCTCTGGTGCGCCCTTAATGGAGAATTTGCAGGGGACCCACTGCGACCGGCACCTAGGGGAAACAGCAGAGGGTCCCTGGGTGGGGATTAGCTCCTTCTCCAGCTAGGCCTCTCTTCTCCGGCCACCCCCCACCCCCAAATCCTGTTAGGTGATGTAATCCTCCCCAGCTTGAGCCGGAGTTAGGAGGATCGAAAGAGGAAATCTGGTGGATCAAGCAATCTGCTATGGAGAACGAGGCAGAAACGGCGGCCGTGTGGGTGTGGGAATGTGTGCAAAGCTTTAATCATCTGCAAGGTCTAAAACCCTCGTCGTCTCTCTACCCACCCGGTTCTCCCTCCCTTCCCCTCCCCACAGGCACACACACACACGCACAGCCACTCAACTGCGCCCAACTTTCCACCGAGACAGGACTGCCGCTAGTTACCTGGCAGAGAAGCACGTAGAAAGGGCACCTGGAAGCTGTCCGTCCTCCCCACCCCCACCCCTTGTCAAGAGGGCTGAGTTTGGTGCACTGAACATCGCCACAAGCAGAGCACACACCCACCTGCTGCAAACAGGTGGAGGAAATGGGGGAGAGAAGGGAGAATAGGCTCAGCCGGGTACATAGGAAGCTGGTTTGTGCCACTCTTAAACCTCAGGGTCGCGGGTTCAAGCCCCATGTTGGGCATGTTGCCCTACCCGAAGATGCCATCAGGGACTGAAACTGGGGCCTTCTGCACTCAGAGCAGATGTCCTCCTGCTACGGTACGTACGGCCCTTCTGCTGCATCCTGGGAGGTGCGCACAGCATCTTCCGCAGCATCCCTGGAGGTGCACCAAAATGTGAAAGGGAAAATTCTATTCTGCCCTGTGTGATCTAGTCGAGATTCCTGCGTTGCAGGGGGTTCGTCTAGATGACCCTTGGGGGTCCCTTGCAATTCTTCAATTCTGGTTTGAGGAGGGTGAAAAAGGCAGAGGGGTGGCTGAAGGAAAGTGTTTCTTCCAGGCATAGAAACTCACCTCTGGTTTTTGTACTGCCAGAACCGCAGCTCATTTTCAGAGGGTTCCTGCATTCTCCTTTTTCCTAAGTAATTAGCTGTGGAACACTGGTGCCACCTATCAGCCAGGAAGGGAATTGCATGCCTAACAAATGCTTTTTAGGCTTTTATAGACCTTGGGTAGGCAACCTAAGGCCCATGGGCCACAAGCAGCCCATGGGGTTGTTTTATCGGCCCATGAGCTGCCCCCGAACCAAGCCACCTGCTCAGCGAGTCCCCGCACGCTGTGCTAAACTGGCACAGCACGCCACGGGGACTCACTTTTGTGGCACTGGAAATCGCGTCTGCACCTGTGCAGACTCCGAAAATAGTGTCTGCGCAAAGAAAATCACAGGTAGGCGTGCAATCCAGCCCACGAAGGGATCTCTGCTGGAGTGAACCGGCCCAGGCGAGGTAAACCTTGCTGACCCCTGCCCCAGACAAATTCATAGAATTGCAGTTGGAAGGGACCCTGAGGGTCATCTAGTCCAAAACAGTGTGGAGGAGCTCCAGATACCCAACTCAGGTTTATGAGGAGCGGAGACGTCCAGGACTGTGCAATTCTTCAGACAGGTTAAAAATGCAAACATCTAGCAAAGTTCTCCATGAGGCAGAAGGGAACCATTGCAAAACTACTTTTCATAACGTAAGGCTTTTGGGATAGTTTTATCTTTTGCAACACGTCATCCCATTTCTGGAACTTGTTTTTAAACTCAATTCCAAGAGAGGAGCAAAAAGACGGGCGGCTGAAATGGGGTCAGGCTAGCCGCTGTAGTCCCTTCCCATGCTACATATGGGAGTTCTAGCCAATTGACTTTTGCCTCCAATTTTTGCACTCTAATAAGGTCTCTCTTGTTGGAGCTTTATGTACCCAAACACCCAAGATGTGGATCACGAACAGCTGGTTAACGCAACTTGAAATGTGCAGTTTTATTGTATTAGCATGCATTGTGTAAGCTTAGGGGGAACTTGCTTCCCCTAAGATTTTGTGAGGCACTTCCAAAATCAATCCAAGCAAGCAAAGAACTTGGGTTCTCATCTTCGGGTTTCTTTTTGGGTGGATCCAGGTGTCCCCCGACTGCTTGTGGTCACTTCTTGGGCCTTGTCCAAGCTGTTCGGAGACCAGCAGGGCTTCTTGACAGTTCAAAGGCACCAGTGAAACCCATCTGGGTACTGGGAGGAGTGATGGGGCCTCTGCCTTCTGCTCTCAGACACCATCTGCTGCCTAATGGCTGTGCAGGCGGAAAACACGTGGCCCCAGGAGGGAACAGCGTAGTCCCAGGAGGGGGGGGAAAGATGTTTGACCCCCGTTTCTGAAATTGCCCTTTTCTATTTTAGCACAAGAGGCTGGAATCACTGAGCTCTGTTGGTGTGTGCTAGCAAGCTCTGTGTGTGTGTGTGTGTGTGTGTGTGTGTTTTTTGCACAGATGTGTCGGCAGCTAAGGGGCACCCCGCTCTGAGCAGGTTCTGGAACTCGATTCCCCAACCCGACAAGAAAGACGCATAGCGGGTATAAAACTAACGCCATCTCTTTATTATGTTCTCTTTTCCTGTATTCATCAGAATAAAAAAAAAAGATTTTCCCAAAATAAAATACAAATTAACGGGGAGGGAACTGGCCCCAGGAGAAGAGGGGAGCGGGAGGGCTGGGGATAGAAACCGCCCCACATTCCGAGGAGGAAAGCTCCTTCTGCCTGTCGCAGCTATTCCATCCGCCGAGCGCGCCCCTTCCTCCTCGCAAGAGCTGCTGGAAAAGGGGAAGCCCAATCCCTGGCTGTCCCAGTCCTCTCCCCAAAAACCAGGGCCAGATTGGGGGTAGGGGGTGGGGGAAGGAAGTGCCGCCGCCGTTCCCCCTCCCTCCCCGCAGAAGGTCAAAGTAAAGAAGCTGGAATAAGTCAGCGGCGCCCCCCCCCTGTCCTGTACAGGCGTGCTGCGACTCCGGCTCCGACTATGGCGGGCCTTTGCCTCGCGCCGCTCGCGGTCCCGGCCACCGCGCTCGCCCCCCCTGCCGGCCCCGCCTCCTGTGGCGTTGGGGCGCTCCCGCTCCCGGCTGTGCTCCCGCCTCTTCTCCCGCTCGGCTTGGCGGCTGCGCTCCCGCTGGCGGGCCTCCTCTGCCTCCTGCTCCTTGCGCCGGCGCTCTCGCTCCCGGGCCCTGGCTGCCCGCTCGGCCTGCCTCTGAACGTACTGGAGGGGAAGAGAATGGGTGAGAAAAAAAGGGAGGTTGGAAATGGCCCCATGGACCAGGAGGGCAGATCCCCGGTGTACCCAGAGCAGGGAAGAATCCATTTAATAATGCACTTCGTCTCCAAGCTTTCCTTCAGGAAAGGCCGCATGGCTGTTCGCTCTTTACGACGGCTAGCACAAGTTTATTTAGAAATGAAAGTTTCTAGTCCCCAGGGTCACAGAGAAGGGAAAAGGTGGAAATGTATGCCCCCTCCCGCTGTCCTTATGACCCAGTGTCCCAAAGGATCGGAGAGCGAGTGCAGATTTTTACCGACGTTCTGGATTCCTTGGCTTATTCGCCCTGAATAATAAACAAGGATAACCCGATAGGCGAAGCCAGCCCATCTCCCTGCCAGTCCAGACAGCACCAAATGATATGACAGTCTTTCCCGAGCGTTCCTGAAGGACAGTGTCTCTCACCTGGGTGTCTGTCAGAGGAAGCCAGTAAATGCAGGGGGCTGCCTTGGTTTTGCGGAAAAGGTCGTCTAGCAGTTTAGCAGGGGGCTCTTCCTGGGCCTTTTCTGTGGGGAGAGACAGAGGAGGAAGCAGAGACCTCAGAGGGGCGAATGGAGCCTCACACTTTTATTCTTACAGTTGTTGTTATTGATTAAATACTTTGCACGCCAGAGCGGTCTCTGAAGGGAGGCTTCCCAGCCTGTTCCCTTGGGCTTCCTAAAGACCTCAGCCCACCAGAGGCTCTCAGCCACTCAAAATGGCGACTGCTGAAAGGCGAGGCGGAGATTTCAAAAATTCACGCTGCACCAACGGTCACGCTCATGTGTCAGCCTGGTAATGCCAGAGGAAAAGGCTGAATCACAGCATCGTGGAGTTGGAAGGAAGGGGCTGCGTTCTGCCTGCACCTTCCCACACAGCCCTGGATCCATCATGGAAGGAAGAATTTTTACACACACACACCCCGTGGGCCCATATAACTCACCCTTCTTCTCGGCTTTCTTCTCCTTAGACTTGGGGCGCTCCTTGCGGCGTCTCTCCCGGGATCGGGACCGAGAGCGGGGCCCCTCGCGCACCTTGTCCGGTCCCACTCCCGCTCGGCCCTCGTCCTCTCCCGGCGCTCCATCTCTCTCTCCCTCTCGGCCCACTGCTCCCGGACCACTGCCTCCCGTTCTCGTGCCTCCGAGCGCCGCGGCATCTCGCGCTCCCCCCGCATGCCAGGCCCACCCCGGGGAGAGAAAGCGCCTCGTCCGCCTTGGCTTCTGCGGGACGCTCGGCCAGCAGACCCCGTGTGGAATCCAGCTGGGGAGAAGGAGGAAGGGGAAGATCAGACACACATGCAGCTTTCCTTAAAATGCCCAGCACTCTGAGCATTCAAGCATTTTCCCAACTCATTCCATTGCATTTGGACTTAGCAGTTTTGTGTTGGAAGATTCGAAACAGGCCAGAGAAGGACTTCTTTAGTCGGTGCACAGGAATTTGATCCACCGGATGCAGTGATGGCCACAGATCTGGGTGGCTTTTCAGAGAGAATTAAGACAAATTCATGGAGGGTAAGGCCATCAGCAGAGGATAAAGATATTCCCCCACTTTCAGAGGCATTATACTGGGAACGTAATGGAAGGGCTGTTGCACTTAGGTTCCCATTGGGGCAGCTGGTTGGCCACCTTGAGAACAGGACGCCGGACTATATGGGCCTCTGGGCAGATCCAGCAACCAGGCTCTTCAGATGTGCCATGGAGGCTCCTTGTGAGCCAAAGGGCAAGATACAAATGGAGATAGAAAGATAAACTGCCCCTATAGAGCAGTGTTATATTTCTTTCTGACTGTGGCCAGCCACTTGCTCTGAGAAATGCGCCCACCAGGCCAGGCCATGTCCGTCTAGCAAATCGCAGGCCTTTACCTCGATTTCCACTCCATGTCAATAGAGCTATTATCCCTGGGCAGACTTACACCTCCATACATTGGCCCCATCCTCCAAACCCCCACTGGCTGCCACCACAAACCTTCAACATCAATGAGTTTCACAAGAAAATGTCTTGAAGCAAGACATTCATTTCTGTTTTGTCCAGTCTGAATTCTCCAACAGGTTTTTTAGGAGTTCTGTTTTGGTTCAGTTTCCTCTCCCAACCTGTTAAGATGCTACACTCCTCCTGCGTTCTACTTTTAGGAGCCTTCGCCTCTCCAGACCCTGCTGGACCACAAATCCAAACACTCCTGACCACTGGGCCAACGCAGCCAGACATCCGTCTGCCTCGCTTCGAAAAAGAAGTTGCAAAATTGGAAAAGATTCAGGAAAGCGCAAGCAAAAACATTGAGGGGATGAAGAAAGTTTACAGCATTAGGGGTTTGGGGTTTTAAAGAAAAGACGAGGGCGAAGCAATACGATAGAAGATTATGAATGATGTGTGGCGTAGAGAAAGTGGATAGAGAAAAGTCCCCCCACCCCATAAACGCTAGAAGTCGTGGGCATCCAATGAAAGTTGAAGGGTTCAGAAGAAAGTACTTCTTCCTGCACGCATAACTGAACTGTGGCGCTCGCATTCCCAGGAGGCAGTGACTGGGCACCAACTTGAATGGGCTTCAGAGAGAATGGGTCACATTCGTGGAGGAAAAGGCTATCAGTGGCTACTTGCCACAATGGCTCTGTTCTGCCCCCCGCAGTTGGAGGTAGCAATGCTTGTGAATACGGGAGGAGAGTTGCTGTGCTCAGGGTCCTGCTCCTGGTCTTCCCAGAGGGCATCTGGTCGGCCAAAAGCAAGACCAGGATGCTGACTCGAAAGGCCTGACCCAGCAACGCTCTTGTCTGGATGGCCCCATGTGCCCCGGCCCCACACTGCACCTCTCAGAAGGGGAGGTAAACTCAAGACCTTTTTAAAAAATGGGGCTCCTTTGAATCAGTGAATATAATAGGCGATAGCTATACAATGTTAGGTTAAAATAGTATATAAGAAGTTAAGAATTTGTTTTTTTCTATTAGAAGTTATGGTTATGAATAAGTTGATAGAGATAAGATAAGATGTTAATTGAAGATTAAGAATAATGGTTGAATGATTGTTAAAATAGTTACAAAGTTACTAAAGTAAATTAGAATTGAAACGCAGAAGAGAGAACGTGAGGAAGTCCCCAAGAAAGATTTTGAAATAATCAGATTGGTGTGTTTTAGTGTTTTTGTAGGGTGATAGGTATGTATTAGGTCTTATTGTTATTTGTATTTTGTGGTGTGTTTGTTTTATATGTAGAATGTATGTTTTTATTGTTATCCTGTGTGGAAATACAATAATCTTATATATATATAAAATGGGGCTCCTTCTCCCCATCTTACTGCATGCAGCCTCTCCTGAGACATCGAGGGGACTGACAGCAACAGATCCACCCTCTAATCTTCCTTATCTCTCACAGTTCATACCTCATCTTGCTCTGCAAAGTCTGCCGATAAGAATTTGGGGTTTGATTGTGGCCACTTGACACCATGAAGGGCGTTGCGAGTTGCTACCGCTTCTTCCACTGTTGAATACTGAAAAGAAAAAGGGAGGTGAAAAGGTAGGAAGGTTTTATTTTTTTTAAAAAGGCCGAGCTTGGTTTCCCTTCATGCTTTAGAGCAGGGGATTGTCGCCAAGTGAGCACAAATCCAATAAAATGTTCAGTTGACAAGGTTCGCAGGTGGCGTTGGCATTACACTCCAGTCTTGCATACGGCTCTCTCTCACATTTATGTTTTAGCTCTTCAAAAAGCAAGTCTTTCACCTTCAAGGCTGCTGCCACCCTTTCCTGGAAAAAGAGTGAACAGGATTTCCTGATGGGAAAACCTGCTCTAATCCTGGCTTTATTCAGTGCACAAAACTTAAACACCGCTTGCTTGCTTGCTTGCTTGATGAAGTTATCAATGAGAAACATTAACAATTAAAGACATTCAAATAACAAGGAACTAAACTTGGTTGAAAACAGTCTGGGAGGCAGAAGCTCTAGGAGCAGGAGTGGGGAACTGCAGCCCTGGGGTCCAAATGCGGCCCTCCATAATATATCTCTGCCTGGCCCTCAGAACTCTCCTCAAGCCACACCCCATGGCTGGCCTCGCTTGGCCCCTCCAAGAGTGCTTTTGCCTGGCTGGAATGTGTCGCAAATGCCTCCTGCTTGCCTGGGTGGAAGACACAGAGGGGCCTGCAGGTGCGTGGAGAGGCAAGTCCACTGTACAAAGGACCAAGATGACCTTGGTTGCCCTGCCCACCTTTGCCCCCGGCCCCTGGAAGGCTCCCCGGAAGGGAATGTGCCCTTGGCTCTGTCGCAACTTTTTCCAGGCCATCCGCCAATCCATCGCAGGGCACCTGTGTTCGAAACAAGGATTTGCTCCTCTGAGCTGGGGGAGACAGGGCAGAAAACTCACTGTGACGTAGCAGTGGGACTTGATCTTGTCGATCCAGAAGGCTTCCTCCACGAGGGTGCCTGTCCGGCCCAGCAGCTCCTTCAGCTGCCCGGAGAGTGAAGGGTCTCACCTGTGCAAAAGGACGACGCCGGGGTGTTAAGGCAGGTGCTGCCCCGGTCCGGCTGGCTTCTCATCCGTGGCTTCTGGAGGTCCACCCTCCCCAGTCACGTACTCACCAGGTTGCAGATGTGGACGATGCTGCTGACCTTACCGCGGGGCGGAGAGGGGACCTGGGCTGTGCGGACAGGGTCGTCAATGGTGATGGAGACGCCGGAGCGAGCTGGCTGATGGAGCGCCGCGTCAGAGTGTCGCTCAGCGTAACTAAGGGGCGGCAGAACGAAGGGAAGTTGGGGCTCAGAAGCAGGAACTCGACTTTCCGGCCCCCCGCTTGCCTTCCCCCCCCTGCAGCCTCCCCCTTCTCCCTCGACCCGCACCTTTTTTCACTTCGTGCTCCCCGGGTGGCGGCAGCCGACTGCCTCTACAGCGACAGCAGGAGGGGCCTCGGGCGGCTCTTCCTCGTGCGCCTTCTCTTCCTCTTCTTCTTCCTCTCCTTGGCCGTTCTCTTGGCCTTCAGCCGGCACACCTGGGGGAGAGAGAAAAAACAAGTGTTTTTCAGGAGCGAGGGACAGAGAGGGCTTCCATCGGCGGCAGCAGCAGCAGCGCTTGCAATGTGCCCAATGGCGTTGCCAGAAAAACACACAGACGGGCCTTAGCAAGGGCAACAGGCCTAGAGTGCGACTAGGATGCCACCTGGCTCAGCTTCATCTCATATGTAAACACCTCGGATGAGATTCCAAGGCTGCCTACACCTCTCCAAACGTAACTGGCTGAAAACAGCATCAATATTGCATCATTTTTATCGTAACCTGCGTATATTTACTCACACCAATAATATAATCTAGAATGGAACAAAATGAATCTGCAAAACATGCAGGAGGATACTCCTTCTACTAGAAGTCCATAACACAAGTTCAGCAAGTCCTGCGTAGATCCTATGATTCAGAAGAAGGTCCCAAAGACCGACAGTGCTGGATGTGGAGGTGGTTGCTCCTACGGTCTTTGTCTGTATCTTATCCTCGCACTGGTATGTATATACAAGAATCTCCTTTATGGGTTGCTTATACGCATATATAAGGGACCCAGGTGGCGCTGTGGGTTAAACCACAGAGTCTAGGGCTTGCTGATCAGAAGGTCGGCGGTTTGAATCCCTGCCACAGGGTGAGCTCCCATTGCTCGGTCCCAGCTCCTGCCCACCTAGCAGTTTGAAAGCACGTCAAAGTGCAAGTAGATAAGTAGGGACCGCTCCAGCGGGAAGGTAAACGGCGTTTTCCGTGTGCTGCTCTGGTTCGCCAGAAGCGGCTTTGTCATGCTGGCCACATGACCCGGAAGCTGTTTGCGGACAAATGCCGGCTCCCTCGGCCTATAGAGCACGATGAGCGCCGCAACCCCAGAGTCGGACACGACTGGACCTGATGGTCAGGGGTCCCTTTACCTTTACCTTATACGCATATAAGTTAGAATATTGATTTATTATATTGCCTTATAATATGCAGCATACCCTTTGCTGATGAAGCCAACTTGGCGAAACAAGGATTTTAATCTGGATAACCATGTCTACTGTGGGAGTGGTGAAACTACTCTCTATCGCCAGACTCCTTAGTGTTTCGTACACCCGTCGAGACAACGACATTCCTACACATTTGATTGGCACGACCACAGCAACCATCTCCACCATCCAGCACTGTCGGTCTTTGGGACCTTCATCTGAATCATATGATCTACGCAGGACTTGCTGAACTCTTGTGTTATGGACTTCTAGTAGAAGGAGTATCCTCCTGCATGTTTTGCATATTCATTTTGTTTCAATCTAGATTATATATTAGTGTGAGTAAATATACGCAGGTTATGATAAAAATGATGCAATATTGATACTATTTTCAGCCAGTTACGTTTGGTGTATGGTTATTATGCGTGATACGTAACTTAGGTTTGTTTTTTTTGGTGTTTGTTACTGCCTACACCTCACGGCTCGTTCTCAACTGAAGGAAATGGATCTATCGAAAGAGAGACACTCTTGGTTATCTCTGCATACCTCTCTTTGGTTTAGCTTTCCCCAGGTATTGCTTACTTGCTTATACTATGAAAAATATGAATTACAGCATTTAAAAAGCACTGACGTGAAGCCCCAAAAAAGAAGGAACGAAAGATAAAGAAGAAGAAAAACCCTGTTGTCTTTCAAATATGCAGTTTCAAGGGGACATTGTTCTATCCTTGTGCTAACTTAGGAAGGCAGCTCAGCTGCCACCTTGAGCAGGCAAGACAATGCGGAAGTTGCCGGGCCTACAGTGGCCTGGAGGGGGGAGGCCCCCGAGGCTTCCCTTGCAGTTCCACTCAGAAGACGCTCCGGCCCACATTCCTGCAGCTGCTTCTGAGCCAAAACGCCCACCCAGATCCCACCGGTGATGGACGAACCTGCGTGACGGTGCGGCAGATCTTGAGGGCTTTCTCGTGGGGGGGCTCCTCCGGGTGACGCTCGGCCTTCATCTTCGGAGATGCGCGAGTCGTCGGCGGTGTAGGTCCACCACTGCTTCCTGCCCTCCCGTCGGTGGCTTGATATCGGGGATCAGGCTCTGTCGGGGGGGGGGGGGGAACCAAGGGAGAGGGGTGCATCAGGCCAGGAATTAAGGAGTTGTGCCCAGCCTAAATAGAACCGCTGTGAGCCCAGTGTACCTTGAGGGACTCTGTGGTGCTGCTGATGGAAGGTTCTTCTGCGTGGTGGCTGTGCTGGCCCCCCAGCGCCGCTTCCGGCTCCTGGCTGGCCTCCCTCTGTGTCACTGTTTGTCGCTGCCGCTGTGCCCTGGCCACTGATGACGCTGAAATCAAGAGGGCAGACCCAACGCTAAGACCCCTCCCCTCGCAGGGACGCAGCCTGCTCTGTTTTTCAGTGAAATGATACCTTGTTGAGGCAGAGAGGGTATCTCCCTTCCCTGCCGCCCTCAGGTTCATCTCTCAAGGGGTTTATCTCTCGAGACAGCTACACGGGCTAATGCGTCGTCCCAAATGTTTCTGTAAATCCAGGTGGTTTGGGGAGGAATGCACTCTGCACATGCTCGGTGTTGGGGAAGATATGGGCAGCTCCCCTCCCTTCATTCCAAAATCTGGCCTAAGCCAAGCAGTGATGACAGGGGAGGGGAAGGATAAGGCGCTTTGTAAATGTTTACAGCCCTGTGAAAGTTACTTTACAGCCAACTGATCCTGCACTAAAAGAGAAAGAAATCTGCTTTCTTGAGTTCCAAGGGAGGCAGACTTCCCCAAGTATCGCTCATACTCAGCCCAGTTTGTGGCCACCCACCATGAGGACTAGAAGCTTGGGTCTTCTCTTTGGAAAGTGGGAGAAAAATAGGCCAGGGGGGGAGAAAGACACACCAGCACGTTTCATCCTCTATTAAACAGCATGGGAAAATTCCCTCTGGCCCCACTAAGACCAACCTCCTGGGTAAAGGCCGACATGCTGTGCCTGAATTATGGCCTATCCAGATTTTAACCTGGCTAAATTCCATCCACTGTGACCCCAGAAAAGGCAGCAAAGGCTGCTCATTGCTCCTGGTTTTCCTTCCCCTCGGAACTGCATTGGAGTGGCGGTGGGGGGGGGGAGATCCCAGGATAACTCCCACCCTTCTCCAACATGTCCGGATGCCACGTGTGGTCGCTGGACCAGGGCTCCTTTACTTACAGACAACAGATATCTTCCTCTTGAAGGCCTTGGGCTGAGCTGAACCCTGCAGAGAAAAGGGGAAGGGGGGAATGGAAAGAGAGAGAGAGAGAGAAGGGAGGAAGGGGAAGGAGAGAGAAAGAGAGAGAGAGAAAGAAAGCCCCGCATAGAGGGGGTAGTCAGGTCAGCATCAGGGGTTTGGAAAGTGGCCGCCACAACCTGGGGGAGGGGGGGGAGAGGAGGGCATAAGTAATGAAACAGGGGCCCAGATGAGGAGTTGGGAGCTGGGCAAGGGTCCTCTGCTGATTCAGAATAAAGTCAAGATGGCAGAATCCCTACACCTCAACCCTGCCCCCCTTGGTAGCTTTTTGGCAAGCGCAGCCTGTCCGTGGGGAACACGGCACACACACACACCCAGTCCCAGCACCTTCAGATGCTGCTGTCCCTGCCAAAGGGATGCCCCACAGGCAGATTACGAACCAGGAGCTCTTGGAGCAGCTCTCAGAAGTTTATTTGGACTCAAAATGTGTTTCGAGTCCTCACGAGCACACGAGGATCAACACAACGCTCCTACGTGAGCCTACGCAGTCTCTCACAATTGACACTGGAGGCCCCGTTCTCTGTCCTAGAATCACAGAAATGTAGAGTTGGGATGTACCCTGAGGGTCATCTAGTCCAACCGCTGCAATGCCGGAAACTCAACTAATGTTGGGCGGGTAACAAGAGGCAGGAATTCCTGGTGATAGCACCAAAACTTCAGCTTTCTAGCTTGTTCGAAGATGCAGTATGACTTTCATAAATTTGGCCTGGTCTGCTATTTTTAAATCTTAGAAATGTAAGACTGGCGTATTTTACTGCTGGTTTTTGTTTTAATGTAGTGGGTTGGCTATATATATGATTCCGCCCCCCCTGACATTATGTAAGCATCTTTGGGGGTTTTAATTGAAAAGCAGGTAGATAAATACTAAATAACAGTTGCATTGAGACACACACACACTTTAATCCAAGATCTAAAGATTCTATTATTGGAATAGAGATACAAAGAATCCCTAACTATTTGGACAACCGAATGGGATATTATCCTAATTTACTTTAATTTTGAATGGTTCAGATAGGGGAGCTGCTTGTGCATCAATACACGATAGTTATTGAACAAGGCTTGGCGACCTTTTTTTACTTTTAAACCATGCCCCTTCTGGTGAGAAAATGTGCAAGCTCACAAAGCCAACACTAAACTATTCAGCTTTCCATCCTGCCCAATGAAGGGCCCAGTGTCCTTGAGACCTTGCCAAATTTCACACACGCAGATACAACAACCCAAAGGACTGTTAACTCTTTTCTAGGCTACGGCGAGAATTTAAGGCAGGCTTGTGATTAGCTACTCACAGCCTTGGGGAGAAATGGATGACTCTTCTCTCCTTTTCTTTTTTAAGCCAGTTGTGGGACATTATGGGCAATGCAGGTAATATATGCACAAGCAGATCCTAAAAAGGATCAACTTCAATGGGCAGCCCCAAGGTTAAGACCAGGATAAGAGAGGCTTCCACTGCCGCTGCTGCTGCTTTTGGACAAAGGACATTCCAGGTGTTGGTGATGAATTTAGCAACCACAGTACCTGCAATGCTTCTAGTCCTCATGGAGTCCATTTAGCTCAGGCACAGCAGTGACACCAAGGTTGTTGGGCCCAACGTGTATTTAGGTTCTCAGATGCAACAGGCAATTTATTCAGAGACTGACCGTCTGCCAAGAACATGTAAACTATGTCTCAACACTTTAGCTGGGATTCCTGCATTGCAGGGGGTTGGACTAGATGGCCTCTGGGGTCCCTTCCAACTTTTTTGTTTCTCACACAGATTCTCTTTGTTAGAGAACAGGACTTTCTAAAGTTCCACCGCTTGGCTTTCTAGGGGGGGGGGGATGGCCTTCCTGTCTAAGGTCAACAGCATCAAGCTGGGAAGGGGAGGGTTCTCATCCTCTCCCACAATTCTGCTCCCCTCTCGGGCCTGTGCTGTATGCAAGGGGGTCCTGGAAGCCACCAAAATGCCTCGGCTTCCCTGCGGCTCAGCAGCTGAGCACCCCAGGCGACAGCAAGGCCACGACCGGCCCTCCCACTTAACCACAGCCACTGGCAAGGGAGGAACGGCATAATTTCTGTGCCCTCCATGCGAAGAGAGCTTTACATCTTGCAGAGGTGACCTGGGACCAAGCCGCAGGGAACCCTTGCGGAGGCTCCCACGTGGCTTTAGCCCCATGTTAATTAATTAGGCTTCAGCAGGGATAAAGGAGGCGTTGATGCAAATTAAGGAATGTTGTTAAATCCTGTTCCTGAGAAGGCTGGTGCAAAAGCAGCGATAGGGGAACCTGGGAGCTTCCAGATGTCGAGAGATTCCAGCTCCCATCAGCCTCAGCCATCCCATGGCCAACAGCCAGGGCTGATGGGACTTGTAGTCCAGCAACACTGTAAGACCCCCCGAGCTCCTTACCCCCAGGTGAGCAGAAACTGTCAGCTTGCTAGCATCCCCTTTCTACATCCACTTATTCCTCAAACAGCAGGTTCCCAAGGAAATGGAGGGAGCAGGTGGTTGGGAGTCAAGTACCACCCTGTTGATAGCGTACCCCACAGTCTGAGCAAAGGATGGGGGCTGGACCAAACCAGGTTGATGCAGGAACTAGCCTCAGTTTCCCGGAGATCCCCTGCTCCCTCATCATTAAAATAAATAAATAAATGCAGGGGAGGGAGCCCTCCGTTTAAACTGAACATGACCCACCCGCCTACCCCAGGGAAAGTTGCAAGTGATACTTTTTTTTTTCCTTTTAAAAATTAATTAAACCAAAAAATTAAACGAAACAATAAAATCAACGAAATTAGGACAAGTGCTCCAGGTACCCTCTCACACCTGGGGCAGGGTCTTCTGTTCAGCCAATCGCACCTCAGTGTGTGCGCTGTATCTAGGCAACGGCTGGTCCAATCGGAACGAGCCCTCCCTGGCCTGAAAGGTGCGTGCTTGGTTGGGTTGGGTTGACAAGAGAGGTGGTGGTTGGTTGGTGGTAGGTAGGTAGGAACCTAGCGCTTGATTGGTAGGTGGTCGGAGCCAAGTGTCCCAGAGGAGAGAGGGCGAGACAGAAGCGCCTCCCCCACTGGCAAGGTGCGGTGGGGGGGGAGGGTTAAGGCATCAGTTCTTGGCAGGCAGAGACTGGGCCAATGGAGAGCTGAGCACCACCGGTGGTGCATGGCAGCAAGAGTCCCGTGACGGGCGAGGGACTCTGCGACGCCGGGCAGGAAGCGTCAGCAAGCGTAATGGAGAACGGAATTCGTAACAGGGCAACCGTCCAGACCACGTGCGGAAAGAGGACGGCTGACATCGACAGTCCTTTTCTGCCCATGTGGCAGGCAGCGACAGCAAATGCAAGTCCTTGACGGGGAAGACCTCCAGAGAACCCTACGTAAACAAGTCCTCTTAGGCAACGCTTGGCAACTCCAGAGAACTCTGTGGAGGTGGAAGTCCTTGAGGCATGGCGGAGAAAACACGGCCTTGCGCGAGGAAAAACCCGTGCCAAGCAACGAGAGCTGTGGAAACTGGTTAACTCCGCACACCAGCGGGATTGGGAGGGGAGGCCACCTTCAAATTTCGGAAAAAGCCTCTCAAGATGCCGAGTCCCAGATTCAACAGAGGAGCTGCCGGACTGCTGCAGCTTCTCAGGAGCTGAAGATCATCGGCTGGGGCCTTCCCGCAGATGGCCAAGTGTGATGGGAGAACTTGCTGGGAGTCTCTGAAAGCAGACTTTTGCTCCTGTGGCGATGAAGGAAGCTCTCTCGAGTTGTCTCCTCTCGAGGGGAGGCCCCTGAAACTCACGATAACCATTTCATTGAAAGGACATCTGGTTTTCGGAGGCAGACAATTCTACCGCAGTGAGTCCTTAAAAGCACCTCATACAAAACAGAAGCACCCTGAGCGGTGGAAGGAGGTGTAGACATTTCCAACGGGTGGCAAAAGACACCAAATAGCACAAGGTGGGCAACGTGAGACTGAGTGCCCAGCAAAGTCCTGACATTCCTGGAACCTTTTGCTGAGACTGTCGGCCAGGCAGGATTCCAACAGCAGCGCTCTTTAAGATTTTGGAGATTGACTATATATATCAGCCGAAGGCAGAACGGGTCCAGAGGACAAGATGGCGCTCTCTTTGATGGACAGGAGAAGAGGCCCATGGAATCAGGAAGAGCCACAGCGCATGTGGGGCTCCCAGACGAGCTCTGTGGCTACGGAGCCAGAGGGCTTTCCACAAAGTGGAGAGCGGTGGCGGAAACGGTCCCAGGAGAGGCCTAGTATGTTGTGGCCCCTCCAAATCTCTCATCCACCTCCACGGGTACCTGTCTGTGCGGCCTGCTCAAGTACGTCTGTGCTCTCTCTCTCCGGTTCTCTCTCTCTCACTCTCTCTTTCGCACTCCCGGTGGATTGGAGCCTCTTTAAAACGGGGATCAGAACAAACGAGTCCAGAGGAGAATGTCAACGGGGTTGTGGGGGAAACTCTCTTTAGGGTGAGGGGAAGCAAGGCCTGTCCCCACCCTCCCCTCTTCTCAGCAGCACAGAAAGCAGTCTCGCGTGTGTGTGCTCGCCTTACGTGCGTGTGCGTGGGTGTGTCCTCAAAACAGCCCTGCCTCACCCCGGCCGAGAGCCGCCACCCCACCCCACCCCCTTCCCCACCCCACTTTGGAACGGAGGAGATGGAAGAAGCCAGGTTCATGCCCCGGCTCAGGGGTGGGAAGAGTCAAATTGGGAAATGCAGGGCAGGGAGGAACGTGGGCAAAACGAACCTTTCGATAACATGACATTCAGCAAACACATCAATAGTTAACCCTCCCAAAATCCAAGTTTGGCTGCTAGCTGACAGCAAAAGGCCCAGTTTATGGGGAGGAAGGGGTATGTGTGTGTCACTACCTAGTAAATCCATGCAGGCGGTATTTGCATTAAACATTTACACCACATTTAAGGCGGGGTGAAGTGTGGTGCGCACCACGCTCAGGATTCAGAACTCTTTGCCCCGGAAAACCCAAATTCTGCAGCAAGGAAAGCGGAACTCTCGAGTCCCATCTAAATTATGCAAACTGGGCATCTTTGCATAATTCCCGCTTGTTTTGCATAATTTATTCCACACCACTTTTACACAATTATTCTGGTTTTCCTAGCTGTGCATAGGGAGGTCAAGGAGTTCTGCAGAGCGCGGGAGACATTTCACCCTGCCCCCAAAGCGCTGGACCCTTCCTCAGAGACATTCATGCAACTCTTATTACATAAGCATCCAAGCTAGAAACGTGCTTCTCGGTTGATTTAAATAATAATAATTTAAACCCAAAAGCTAATAGGGTTCCCACAAGTTCCCAGCACCCTGGCACTTCAGGACACAAGGGATGAGAGGAGGCTCTGGATTGGGGAGGGGATTAAATTAGAAGCACCTGCCCCCCAAGGTTATGGGGTGGAACTGAGAACTGAACAAACACCCAGCCCTTATTGCAGGAAGTCAGAGACCCACTAACCCTTTCCACTAACCCTGCGGCGGTAGCTGGGCACGTGGCCGACCTCTCTAAAGAATTTCTCCCCACAAAAGTCCCCCCATGGCATCTTTCCACAGGACCTCAGGACTGCCTGCCCCATTGCACCCTGGGGTCCCTTGCCCGTCTGCCGAGCGGAGCCCCAACACACTACCTCTTTCTTCTCCTCGTCTTCGGGGCCCGGGTCGGGTCCGGGGGGCTCCGCGGAGGGGTGTTCGTCAGGGCCAGGCTCAGGGGCCTCGCTCTCTGGTCGGGGCTCAGACGGCTCCATGGGCACCTCTTGCTTCTCCTCACTGTGCAGAGAGAGGGAGAAGTGGTCACTTATGGCGTGGTTGGGGGGGGGGGTATGGGATAATGACTTCCAGATACAAATAACATGTCCACCTCTTCTTGAGAGACAGAAAGCACCTTGGAGAAAAGGCTGAGGCCCAGAAAAATACTACTTGTTACAGCCCTGTGGAACCTTCCCCCACAATACTCAAGTGGAACCTTCTCATTGGGGGTCTCTTTCCCTCTAGCTACCATTCTCCCCCATTTCTTCCCTCCTGGCCACCCCCCCAAAAAACACACCTTTGTGAACAAATATGCTCCAACCAGCCTAGCTTCTCCCCCACTCATGTAACCTTCCTAGAGGTCATTTGGACCTTCAAGGAACCTCCCTCTGACTGCCCCCCTGCCAGACTTAATCTCAGCCCCAGAACCTGTGAATCTGCCTGAGCACATGAGGAGTACCTTTCTGGTATCCAATGCACAAAGCACAGCCAGCCCTGCCCCCCACATCTGGTGTTAGGGGTCAGAAGATAGCCCCTGAGCCCCAGCCCCTTCCCTTTCAGATTATCAACCACAGATGCCTAAAATAAGAAACAATTTCCAAATTATGAGCCCTCCCTTCTAAAGCTCTTATAGACACGCTTCACCCCTAGAATGTCACCAAAGGCTGCTCCTTCTGTCTTCCGGGCCACAGAATCCCACAACCAAATCTCTCCCTACCCCAAATTGCTCTCATGCAAAGCCTCCCCAAAGTATCACAACATCCCCTTGGGTTCTCAGAGGCCTGTCCTTAATAAGAGACCAGGGAACCGCCTGCCCCACTGAGGCCTGTGGGGAGGAAGGGGAGGAGGGAAGAATGGACCAGGGAGAGACTGACAGACAGAGGGAAAGGAGATGGGAAATAGGAAGTCTGGGGAAGAAAGACACGTGCAATTTGAAGGGGATGGAGGGAAAGAGCCAGTGTGCGGTTGGAAGGCAAATAGGAGGAGGAGGAAAGAAATGGAAGGAGGAGGAGGGCAGGCAGGAGAAATATTTGCAGAAACAGCAAAGGGAGTGGTGGGGAGGTGTTGTTGAGACCAGCTGGAAGGGAGTAGAGGCAGAGTCCAGGGAGAGGAGAAAATAAGAGGAGAGAGAGATGGAGGGAGAGAGAGAGAGAGAGAGAGAGAGAGAGAGATGCAGCAAAATGAGAGCCCTTCAGAAAGGGGAGAAGCAAGGGATTGCTGGAGGAGGAGAGTGACCCTGTCAAATAAAGGGAAGAATTGGGGAAAGGGTGGGGGCATGACAAAGCAGAGGGACTGAGGGAAGGAGGGGGGCTAAAGCCAAGAAGGGAATGGAAGAGAAAATGGATGGCAGAGGGGCCCGGAGGAGGAGGAGGAGGAGGAGGAGGAGAGGGGGAAGGGAGCAGCGAGGCAGAGAAAGGAAGAGGGGGGAGGGGCAGGAGGCGAGTGAATGAATCGGGGGAGAATGAATGGAGGGGAGAAAAAGGGATTTGCGCGCGGGGCGGGGGGGGGGGGGGCGGGCGTAGCGAGCTTGGAGCAGGATGCGGCCGGCGAAGGGAGAGAGGACAGGGCTCGGGAAGGAGATCGGGACGGATCTGGGAGCGGGGAGGGAAGGAGAGGCGAGCGAGATGGGAATGGCGCAGGGAGAGCAAGGCGCGCGGGGCGGGGGAAGGAGGAATGAGGCGAGGAAAGGAAAGGGAAAGGGAGAGCGGGGCGACCCGGCAGGGAAGGACGCGCGGCAGCAGGCGGCGGAGCCCGGGCGGGACTGCGGGGAGCGGATGACGGGCGAAGGCCGGCCAGAGGAGGGGACGGGCGAATGAATGAATGAATGGATGGGTGGATGGATGGAAAGGATGGATGGATGGAGGCAGCGGCCGCGCTGCGCCAGGCCGGGCGCCCCGTCTCACCCTCCCTTGCTCTCGGAGAGCAGCATGGCCCGGCCGGCGCTTCCTCCGCTCCGCCTCTAGTCCAGCAGGCGCCGCAGCGACGTGGGGCCGGGCGGGGGCGGCGGCAGGAGCGGCGCAAGCAGCGTCAGGAGCGCACCGGAGCCGCGGACAGGCGGCGGAGCCATCTTGCCGCCGCCGTCTTTCCCAGCAGCCCCCGGGAGGGTTTGGGGAGGAGGGAGGAGGGAGGAGGAGGAGGAGGAGGAGGAGGAGGAGGAATGGAGAGGGGAGAAACCGCGGAGGAGGAAAGGGCATGGGTGGCGGTGGGTGCCGGAGGAAACGCGAGGAGACCGGAGGAGAGGGGATGGGCGGCTGCAGAGGAGCGCAAGAGGCAAATCACACACACACACACACCCCCGACCCACGCTTTGGCCTCGGCATCGCAGCTTCTTCCCCCAATCCCTGCACACCACACCACTTCCATGTCACCCCCAAAAAAGAAATGGAGGGAAAACAACACCAGTCTGCAGATACTTTTTTGGGGAAGCGGGCTGCTCTCTTGGGGAAGGAAGGAATGGCAACATTTGGGGAATGGGCAAAGGGGGAGGGGGGCTTCCCACACTTCTTGGCTGTTAAGGATGCAGCTCAGCCAGGTCTGGTCCTTGGCATCTAGGGCCAGTCACTTCCTCACTGCCTGGCAGAGAGTCTGTGCCTTTGACAGCGGTGTCAAGAGGCACGAGTTCAACAGGAACAGCTTCCAGTGCCCCGTCTGCAGCACAGCAGTGGGTCTGAGCTGCCCACTACAGCAGGAACAGGGAATTGTGCCCTGTCAGCAATGGCCACAATTCAGGGATAATGATGGGAGGTTACTGGGCTTCCTAGGGGTATGTGGTTGGCCAATGTAAGAACAGGGTGGTGATCCAACGGCCTGATCCAGCAGGCTCTGTTTACTGTGACCTACTCCAGTAACATCAGGGAGACTCCCCGGCTCCCCATCCTGCCACTATCGGGTAACAAAACTGGGCAGCAGCACTGGCTTTTGGAAGACTCTGAGCCCTACAAACCAGTTGCATTGCCCCCCACCCCAAGTTAATTCGTTTCCTGTATTTGTTCCAGTGAGACATTAACTGGCACCACCCCAATGGTGCAAGATCAGTCAAAGGAGGTTCTCCTCCTCACCATCCCTTGAAAAGCAACTCCATCACCATCAGTTTGGCCCAGTGCACGGGTCAAGTCCCAAGCAGAAGCGATATTTTGTAGGAGCATGTTGCTGCAGAGACTGCAGCTGCTTTTTTGGGGGGGGTGTGAAGAGCCTTTAGTACAGCACCTAGCACAGAATGGGAACTGCTTAAACGCTGTACATGTGTACACTACCGGCCTAGCCTAACCGAAGTGGGGGATCAAGCAGCCCAGGGTGATGAGAAGCAGCTCTGCTGATACCAGAGGCATCTACCTTACCATGGCTGATCGGGACCACCAAGATCCAGAAGCCATGACACCTTGACACTAACAAGGCGTGCCAGCTGTTTCCACCCACCCCTCAGCCTTGGACCATACAGACGACTTTAACAAAATCAAAACTTTTGAATCATCATAAACCCTGTAATAGCATAATCCCTCTACCAGAAATCAAGTATCCTCGGATGAGAGAAGTGAGGTGCATGAGGAAGGGCAGAGAGGAACTGAGCGGTCTTTAGAGCCTCTGCCTTGCATGCAGAAGCAGAGGTTAATCCCAGGTTAAATCCCTAATGGCATTTTGTGGCAGGGCTGAGAGGCTCCCCTCTGACAGCGCTGAGCAAGGTATATGTCCCTTAGGAGCGCACGGGGGCTGGTTTAGGCAGAGACCCCCTGATCATGCTGAGTTTAACGAGTACTGCTAGGGAAAATAACCAAGTTCAGCTAGAAATATGTAGTGTATCAGTCCTGAAATTTCTAAAACAAGTAAATTCGCCTGGAAATTCCTGCATTTCAGGGGGCTGAACTAAATGGCCCCTGGGGCCCCTTGCAACTCTAGGACTCTATGAAATCACCTCTTCCCCCCGGAACCCTTCCACATCCCGCTCTGCACATGCCTCTGACCACCCACGTGCTCTGGGGCTCAAAGGTGGGCCAAATGAAGCCCTGTGTCACATGTTGCGTTGTGCGGCATTGCTGCGTCGTGACGTCAAGCCAAACCTGAACTCCTAGGCCCGCTGCCCCCCCCCGGAGGTTCCCTTCTCTACGCGCCCCATTCCCCAGCGGTGCATGTGGGGCTTGCTCAGCCTCCACCCTCCGATGCCCGGGTCGCTCGGCCTCGGATACTTACTTTTCGCTGTGCCGCTGTTCGGACGGGCGGTGTGGCTCCGAGGCAGGGACCCCGCTGTCGAGGCCACTGGCCTCCATTGGAGTGGGGGGCTCAGGGCTGCCCTGTGGGGAAAGGCTTAGTTTAGCAGGAAGAGGCCACACGGTGAGGGGCTCAAGACCTCCCCCGCCCTGTATGCGCCTCCCACTCCAAAAACGATGCTCGTGAGGAGCAGGCACACCCCCCCCTGCAACCCTTCCTTTCCCCCATTCCGTACTCGCTCTGGAACTGTCATCTCCATCTCCTCCTCTTCCTGCTGTTCCTGCTCCTGGCCGTGGCTGGGGTGTCTCTGGGGGTCCGAAGGCAGGGGAAAGGTGTTTCTTCGCTTTTCCCTTGGGCTTGATGACCCATCTTGCTGGGTCTGGGGGCTGTGGTGTGGGGGGCTCTCCCTTGTCGGGGAGGTCTCTTTGGTGTGGGGGTAGCTGGTACCATCCCTTGAGGCTTCAGGGCTACGGGACTGAAAGCAGAAAAATAGGTGGTTTGTTTTTTTCAGATGGCCAGCTCCAGCCTGCCCACCTGAGGAAGGCTGCATTGAAATGAGAAATAATCCACAGACACATCTCCCCTGCTGCTCACAAGACGGGGAAGGCGCAATCACAAAGCAAGCTTGTGACGGAAAGTAAACTGAGCCAGTCAATTAATTGATTAAATCCGCAACCTGAGAAAGAATAACAGTTTGGGGGAACATGCTTTCTTTGTTTTTAGATGATGATTCACCAATGTGTCACAGCCGGTATTATTTCAGAAAAGCCCTGGGTCTCCCATTAAAGAGGGAACACCTCTTAAGATGTTTGCCATTGGCAGTTGCGCATGTATTTTATTTATTTTTAAAGCTGCTTGCCAGTTAGGTGGGGTTACTTTTTTTTTTACTAGCACAAATGATTTTTAAAGGAAGTTTTAGATCTCTCCGATTAAAATGACTATCAATACGGCAGTGCTCACAAGAGGCTCATAGCTCTCAGCACCCTTGAATATGCTTTATAGGCAACAGCTATTGAGAATGGTTGTGTGGACAGAATAGCCCAGCATCTAATGTTACGAATCCTTAAATATGCACAAGAAAACGAATAATGCACTGAGATAGGATTGTTGCCTTTCTTTTTCTTAAAAAAAAAGAATCCCCTCTTCCACACACACCCTGGGTTTCAAACGCCTGTGCAAATTCAGTTTTCACGCAAGCCTTACAATGCATTATTTTTAAGTTGCTCAAGGCAAGCTCTGCCTTACACCAGGGACTGAAAAATTTGGCCAGAGGCAAGTGGTAGGTAGGCGGCTGAAGCCTGGCAGCTTCTAGTTGGCCAAGCTCCGCCCGTGATCTCCCATGGATTAGCTTGCCCTGAGCTAGGAATGCCTGTTTGTTCTTAAGCAGCATCTCCCTTTGAGCCAGACACTCTCCGAATGCCCCGCCTCACAGCAGCTTCAAACAAGGCTCTGGTGATTTAAGCAGGGGGCAGCATCTAGACACAGGGATCAAATGCTGAGCTGCTAGCCATGGGCCTTTTTCACCCCGTCGGAGCACATTTGTTGCCCAGAAGTCAGGGAAGGACCAGAACGGAGCACGTTTCCAGGGGAGAAAAACATTGCCCTGCTGCTCTGGAAACTTCACCTGCTGTTTGAAGCCCAAAGGCTGATAAGCAGCAGCAGAAGACAGCGGATGATCTCAAGTATGGGAACGCTGCTGCCTGTTATGCGAGCAGCGTTCTTCAACTCGGGGTGCCCAGATGTTGTTGAACTACAACTCCCATAAGGAAGAGCTGGGGGGGGGATGCGAGTTGTAGTCCATCAACACCTGGGGGTCGCTGGCCTAGAGGAAGCCGCCATAACAGAGAAAGGGCACTTATACACACCACTGATGAACAAGGGGCCGGCTAGTTACAAGGTGCTTTGAAACACCTGCCAAATGCATTGTTTCTCATTTCCGTAATTAAAACAACAACGAGAAGGGGGCGGGGAATCACACATGAAAACCCAGGTGGCCCCCAAGGATAAAAAGACTGGGCTGAAGTGGAGGAGAGCTGGATTCAAATCCTTCCTGCTGGGAAAGGTGCCTTCAACAGGTTGAAGTGGTAATAAAGTAAGACACGAATCCTACAGTAAAGGGGGAAAGTACTAGGAAGAGGAGGGGGGGGGGAATCAGGTGTTCAAGAAACCACAATTGACTCTCTGGAAAAATTGTGCAATGGGACTATCCAACCAGGACTGAATCTGTGATCCTCAACAGACACAATAATCCAGTGTGGGAAGCCTAGGTTTTTGCCGCCTTCAAGTGACTCAGGAAGAAACTGGGCACTCACCTTTCTGCTGCTGCTGCTGCTGGAGCGCGAGCGCGACCGCGACCTGGAGCCGGAGCTGCTGTGCCGCTCAGAGCCAGAGTGGGACGGGGACCCCGAGGCCCGCCGCTTCCTGGCAGGCGACTCGGAGGAGCCGGAGCGGGGCCTCCTGGCGCGGGAGCGAGGCTGTGAGCTGCCGCGAGAGCGGGACCTGGAGGAGCTGGACGCCGAGGAGGAAGAGCGGGAAGAGCTGGAGCCTGCGGGCCTTTCCCGCGGGTGCTGCAGGGGAGATGGCGGGTGGCCAGGCTGTTCCTCTGGGGGGCCGGGGCTGGTGGAGGCTGGGACTTCCTGAGCGGGGGGAGATGGCTGAGAGAGCTGAGGGGGGGCCTCTACGTCTTCTGCAGGGCTGGGCCCAGGGGCCTCCTTGGTCAAGAGGGGGGGAGGGGGCTCCTCGCCCCCGTCATCCTGCTGGGCGTGTTGTGCTTCCGTCAGCTGCGGAGGGGAAGGGGAGGCCTGGACCAGGGCGGCAGCAGCAGCTGCTGTCTCTTCCTCCAGAGTCTTCAGGGCCTCGGCTGCTTCCTCCTGATCCTCATCTCTCTGGATCTCCTCTGCCACCACCTGCTGGGGCTGCAGAGGGGCTGCAGGGGCCCCCCACCCCTGCAGGCCCACCCCCTGATCCCCTTGTGCCTCGCAGGGGACAGCCGCCCCTCTCTCCTCCGGGCAAGGCCCTGCTTCTTTGGCCACCTCCACCTTTAAGGCTTCGGGTTGCTGGGCTGCGGCCTCGACAGGCTCTGCCTCTTCTGGAGGCCCTGGCATCTCGGGGCCCCCCTTTTCCTCCTGGGGTCCCTCCTGTGTCACAGTCGCTGTCTGCTCTTCCCTGCACTCTGGGGCTGTGGGTTCGGCCTCCGCTAGGCCCTTTGAGGGTGGGAGAAGTGGCACGGCCGCTCCGCACTCTGGGGTTTTGGCCGTGGCCTCTTTTGGCTGGGCCTGCGGGACAACGGGCAGGGAAGGCTGGCACGCGCCCTTCTCCAGGGGAGCTGGGGCGCCGGGCTCAGCCTGCCCCTTCGGCGTCTGTTTGGCCGGCAACGCGGCAACTTCCTCCTCCTCCTCCTCGTCATCCTCGTCGTCGTCCTCTTCGTCGTCCTCCTCCTCCTCTTCCTCCTCCTCTTTCACAGGAGCCCTCTGGGCTGCCCTCCGACCCCTGAGAGGCGTCTCTCGCTCTTCGCTGCTTGGGGCATGGGTGGCTCCGGGGGTCTTTACAGCTCTGGCCTGAAGGGAAGAGGAAATCATCACGGCATGCCTCCAGGGGTTCCGCACCAGCCCTTCCTGGGGCAAATGCTGCACACCCACCTCCCCAGGCTGACCTCCCTCAACCCGTGTCACGGCCACTTACCTGCCTGACCCGGGTCGGGTGCTGCTCCGGTCGTCTCGGCCCTTCTTCATCGGATTCTTCCCTCTCCCGTGACACAATGCAGCTTTTGCCTAGCAAAGGAAGGGGAGAACCGTCAGCTGGTCAGGCCAGAAATCGCTTCTCACACAAGGCAGGCCACTCCAAGGGAAGCTCAGGTGGCAGCTGGGAGAGGCACAACGTCAGGCATTGTGTTCTCACAGTGGCCAACCAGAGGCATTTTGGAAACTTGCCAGCAGGATTCGAACACAAGATTCCCTCTCTCCTCCTCTGGCTTCCAGCAAATGGTACTTAGAAGCACTGCTCCCCCCGACCATGGAGTCAAAGCACAGCCATCATGGCTAGCAGCCATGGATACTCTTATTCTTCATGAATTTGTCCACTCCTCAAGCCATCCAAGTGGGCGACCATCACCACCTCCTGTTGGGAGGGGGGGTTCCATAGTTCCACTGCGTGAGGAAGGACTTTCTTTCATTTAGCCCACTCGATTGCATCTTCACAAAGCAAACATAAAAGGGCTCCAACCCCACCCCAGTACCTTCATTTTTTTTACACTAGTAGCAGAGGAGACTGCCTGGTAACATCTCAGAACGTTGGTCCATCAATCTCAGTATGACCTACCCTATTCTTGCGACCGCCATTGGTTTTATCTGGTTTTAAAATTTGAGTTCTAATTGGTTGCGATGGCTGAGTTTTAAGTTGCTGTAACCTGCCCAGAGATCTGCTGATGAAGGGTGGGCAATGAACTGAACAATGATGATTATACACTAACCAATTGCAGTAGAAGAAATAATCACAACAGTACAAGGACTAGCCCTACCTAGAGATTTCACTGGGGAATGAACCTTCTGCATTCTAAGCAGATAGTCTGCCCTCCCCACCCAACATGGGTCTTCCTCCTGATTACTGTCAACATGAGTACTGTATTACCAGAAGCCTCTTGTAATACTCAAGCAAGCAATGACATACACACACACACAGGGCTAGCAGCAAACATTGCCCTCTGCCATGCCTCTCCATTTTGGCTGAAGTGAGAGCAGATGTGGCTGATCTCTAATGTTGCTGGAGGCATAGCCAGAAGTTGCTCTTCTCCATGGTGGGTGGGTGGGCGGGTGTGTAAACACTCGAAAACAGGCTTGCCTCTGACCTACAGGGGAACAATACTTACTGATAATCCACGTTCTGAACAAAAGCTTTGCTCAACCGTGAGGATCAGCAGGCATGGAAAGAAACGGATGTGCTACAGGGCATCTAACAGGGCATCGCCTCAAGCCTCAAGGTGCAGAATGTTGCCCGGCTGTTTGGAGGGAGCAACACCACCACCTCGGTCCCCCTGGCCACCCAAATCCCTCTGCCGCAGAAGCGTGTGCAAACAAACACATCTTCTGAACAGAGAAACTGGATGAGTGCCAAGAGGTTTGCAAATGCCTGTCTGTCTGGGGCACCTACTCCTGCCCTCTTTTTCTCTGGAAGCCAGGCACACGGGAGTCATGTTCTGAGCGGGTCAAGAGCACACACCTTTTAAAAAGCTAGACACTCAAATCCACACCCTGGAATCAACCGCACCAGTATGTTCCTTAGCAATTGAGAGGTGAGGCAAAAGCACATTAACCCTGCAGTTGCATAGCTGTGCTACAACAAGGAAAACAACATGGAACATAGTGTACATCTTTTCCCCCTTTTTCTTTACTCAAGACTTTTCAAAACTGGAGCCTACCCTACGGAACAAGTACTGTAAAATCTATCACGCCCGTTAACAACCCAGACTCTCAATAATGGCACCAGAATATTGTAACCAGCTCCGAACGATTCATAACAAAATCGAAAATTCTTTCTAGTAGCACCTTAGAGACCAACTGAGTTTGTTCCTGGTATGAGCTTTCGTGTGCATGCACACTTCTTCAGAGAAGTGTGCATGCACACGAAAGCTCATACCAGGAACAAACTCAGTTGGTCTCTAAGGTGCTACTAGAAAGAATTTTCGATTTTGTTTTGACTATGGCAGACCAACACGGCTACCCACCTGTAACTCGAACGATTCATGTTTTCCGAATGCCATTTGTCATAGTCCATGCATTTCCGTAATTAACTAACGCAATCTTGCTGCATCATCTCTGAATCTGACAGTCTACTAAAATGTCTGTATTTCAGAGCTATGAAAATCTGACTTAAAATCATTCCATCAGAACTTTTACACTAAGGCCAGGGGGCCGGATGTGGCCCAATTGCCTTCTAAATCCAGCCTGCGGACAGTCCGGGAATCAGTGTGTTTTTACATGAATAGAATGTGTCCTCTTATTTAAAATGCATCTCTGGGTTATTTGTGGGGCCTGCCTGGTGTTTTTACATCAGTAAAATGTGTCCTTTTATTTAAAATGCATCTCTGGGTTATTTGTGGGGCATAGGAATTCGTTCATTTCCCCCCCCCCAAAAAAATATAGTCTGGTCCACCACATGGTCCGAGGGACGGTGGACCAGCCCATGGCTGAAAAAGGTTGCTGACCCCTGGGATAGATTCTGTCAGTGAATGACTGTAATCTGTTGAGAACCACACGGGCGAAGGTTTTCCCCACAGTACTCCACAGGGAGATAAAAATATATAAATGCAGTTTTCAGTAATACCTATATATAGTGCTTTTTTTTCTTTAAAAAAATGTTTAGGGGTACTCTCATTTAGACTCAATAAAATTACCATTTTATAGTTCAAATCGGGGGAAATAAATACAGTAAATGGACAAAAGTACCAAGATTCACAAAATGTTTAGGGGTATGTGTACCCCTGTGTCTCCCCTGAAAAAAGCACTGCCTATATATATATATTTAAATTAAAACCTGAGACCATTGGCTAACTGTTGTAGAAGGGTATATTATTAATTGCCCACATAAGCCTAGCAAAATAGCCAAGTTTTCTTCTCTCTATATATATATTTATTTAATTTTCCAAATTTTGAAATTTACAAACCACCGTCAAACAACCAAAACGAAAAGAGAATTCCATAAATTCCCATGGACTTCCCTCCTCCCCTTTGTGGGTCCTTGTGTTAACTTTTTTCCCTACTGCATCTTCTCTATTAATGCCATTCTATCAAATCTCCATTACAACCGTAGTCCAACGTTAACTACAAGTATCATTCCGATCCTACCACTAATTTTAATTGTTTACAATGATTTTTAAGATAAATTGTATATTTTCCCCATTTCTTACTAAAATGTTAGTCTTCCCGATTCCTAATTTTTCCGGTCATATTTGCCGTTTCGGCATAGCCCATCAATTTAATCTGCCATTCTAAAATAGCCAAGTTTTCAGCAGGCATTTATAGGTTGAAACAGAAGGCACCTGCTGAATCCCTATTGGCAAAGCGTTGCTCAGGACTGGGCCAATGACACTAAAGGCTCTTTCTCGTGTTCATGTCACGTGAGCCTCACAAACTCTGGGGCAACCTAGGTTTGCACATAACCCAGATTTTAGATTTACAGCCATATCTCGAGTTGCGTACTCTCCATGTTGTGTACGTTCGACTTACAGACCTCCGTGACCCGGAAGTCCTCCCCGGAGCGCGCGCAACACAGAGGCTCAAAAACACGCAAACTTCCGGGTTTTTTGGGGGGGGTTCATGTTAAGTACGCCCGTGTTACGTAGCGCGATCCGGAACGGATCACGTGCGTAACACGGAGTACCACTGTAGGGGGATGAGTGCAGCAAACCTTGCCCTCACACACTCCTTCCCTCCCTTCTCCTCAATAATAGCCTTGGGAAAATCAGATCCTTCTGCTTCCGTTTCAGACGTTACATCGGAACCCTAAACCATGTTTTGTCTTAACCATGGTTTGTTGAAATAAGTCACTTTCTTAAATGCCGGGTTGTGTCTAACCAGGTTCTACTCACGGTAGACCTACTGGAATTAGTGGACCTACATTAGCCATCTCCACGAATGTCAACTTCCTACTCTCTGTGCATGCAGCCCAATGATTTGCAGTTTCAACAAACCATGGTCAAGATCAGCTTCGGCTTGTCAGGTCTGGGTGACACAGCAAGGTGTGGTTGATCTAAAATGAAAGTGATGCTTACAGACTCCTCCCTGCAGCCTTGATTGATTGATTGATTGATTGTTTGACTTCATATACCGCCCTATAGCCGGAGGTCTCATACTTGGGGGAGGGGAACACAGAGACCTGAGATTCTCCGTTTCTCATTCTGATAATGCTGAAGTGCTATTTAGCATCACATCTGAATTGACCCTGCAACTCTAGGTCAGTGGTGGGGAAATTTGGGCCCAGGTGCCAAATGCAGCCTGCCGTCCCTCTGCATCTGGCCCTGGGAACCCCCCCCCCAAGGCCATGTTCCTTGCTGACCCTGCTTCTCACTCTGAGCATTTTTGCCTGCCTGGAATGTGTCCTTGAGCTATGATAATGCCTCTCGCTTGTTTTGGGTGGAGGATAGAGAGGCATGTGTGTGGAAACGAAACTCCTATGCAAAGGAACATTTTACGCTCCTTGCTGCACCAGCTTTTTGTCTCTGCTATGTTGTCCTCAAAAAGTTGCTTAGAATGGAGTGGGGCCACCCCTGCTCTAGACAATTCTGATTTAAAACTGGATATAACCGTGTAAAACAGGGGTCAGCAAACCTTTTCAGCAGGGGGCCGGTCCACTGTCCCTCAGACCTTGTGGGGAGCCGGACTATATTTTTTTGGGGGGGGGGGGGGGGGAAATATGAACAAATTCCTATGCCCCACGAATAACCCAGAGATGCGTTTTAAATAAAAGCACACATTCTACTCATGTAAAAACACCATGCAGGCCCCACAAATAACCCAGAGATACATTTTTAAACATGCTGACTCCTGGACTGTCCGCAGGCTGGATTGAGAAGGCGGTTGGGCCACATCTGGCCCACAGGTCTTAGGTTGCCTACCCCTGGTCTATCCTGTGTCACAGTACAGCTTTAAAGCTCAGAGGTCTGCAGCCAATGTGATTTTCTCACCGTTCCAGCTGCAGGAGTATTGCCGAGAGAAGAGGCGCCCTTCGATATCGCCCTCATAGACCTGACAAGGGTCTTTGACCTCATCAGCTGAAAAGGGCTCTTTGCACTGCTCAATACAATAGGATGCCCACCTAAGTTTCACAAGATCATTGTGTTTTTATAGCAACAAAGGTTTTTTTTATAAATAAATAAACTGTCCCTCAATGTTATTTCCAAATTTCTTAAAGCGGTCAATAAATACCGGTAAGTGACCTTCTTCTCAAGAACAAACATACATTGCCTATCCTAATGGGACATGAAGAAGCAATTCATTTAGAGGGAGAAACCCACCAATTATTGATGCCTATCCTGTTGCACAACCACAAATTTCAACATGTTTCTTCTAATTAACGGTTTTATATAGTTATCATGAAAGTTTTATTAATAAATGTCGCGGTCTGTCAACAGTATTCTGATACACGATATAAATCTTCCATGCAATCTTGTCAATCAGTAAATGTGCAGAATATAAATCCATAATTTACTAGAGAGTACCAGCTGTTTTTGGGACGCGGGTGGCACTGTGGGTTAAACCACAGAGCCTAGGGCTTGCTGATCAGAAGGTCGGCGGTTCAAATCCCCGCGATGGGGTGAGCTCCCGTTGCTCGGTCCCAGCTCCTGCCCACCTAGCAGTTTGAAAGCACGTCAAAGTGCAAGTAGATAAATAGGTACCGCTCCGGCAGGAAGGTAAACGGCATTTCCGTGCGCTGCTCTGGTTCGCCAGAAGCGGCTTTGTCATGCTGGCCACATGACCCGGAAGCTGTACGCTGGCTTCCTCGGCCAGTAATGCGAGATGAGTGCCGGAACCCCAGAGGAGTCCACGACTGGACCTAATGGTCAGGGGTCCCTTTACCTTTACCTTTTTACCAGCTGTTTGCCCTCTGTTTCATCAGAAACACTCCACAAGAACAAGTTGTTTCTCCTCAAAACGTTTCCCAGCTCATCAACTTCATTTTAATATTCCCTTTGCTTTTTTTTACTAGGGGCTTTTTTCACAAGGACCCATTTAACTTGCCAGGTCATCAACGTTTGTGTTCCAGGTTACATATTTACTTGCTTTCTATACGGAATTTATAACCTGCCTTTCGACAGAGACACCCACAAGGATAAAAACAGCACAGTCGGCAGACAAAAAGGACAGCACCCTTTCCTCCAGCTTTTTGCCCATCATTTCAATCCTCTTATCAATTTTTCTTTCCACGGGCAAAATATTTCTTGATCTTTCAGTGTTCTTATCCAATTGCTTAATTTGGAACTTAACACAATTTTTCTGAATTTTTTTGGTGACACTTTGGGGTTAGAATCACAGCCTTGTCAATACCATACTTGTCAATACTTGTCAATACTTGAGAGCCAGTGTGGTGTAGTGGTTAAGAGCGGTGGACTCGTAATCTGGGGAACCGGGTTCGTGTCTCCACTCCTCCACATGCAGCTGCTGGGTGACCTTGGGCTAGTCACACTTCTCGGAAGTCTCTCAGCCCCACTCACCTCACAGAGTGTTTATTGTGGGGGAGGAAGGGAAAGGAGAATGTTAGCCGCTTTGAGACTCCTTCGGGTAGTGAAAAGCGGGATATCAAATCCAAACTCTTATTCTTCTACCTAAAAGAGCGCCTTCCTAAATATCAACTACTTCAGCCCCTACAACCCCTCCCAGGTGAGTTGCACCTGGATCCATCATTATTAACTTTCAGGATGAACTTGAGAACAACTCTGCTTACCTAGGCGTTTGATGACTGAAAAACACTTCATGACAGTCACTGGCTGAGATGATGTTTTCAACCATTTTTAAAATGTCCTTTAAAATGTTTTTATTACTGATGTGCTTGCTGCCCTGAGCTCCTTTGGGAGGGAAGGATGGCATATAAACCGAAGGAAGAGAGAAAAAGAGAGGGAGGGAGGGAGTACCCTACTCTCACAGGCATGCTTGGTGGGGACACAGGAGAGGGCCTCCTCAGTGGTTGTTCCCAGATTTTGGATCTCCCTCCCTAGAGAAGTTAGACAGGCTCTTTCCTTGCTGTCCTGCTGGCAGATGAAGACTTTCTCCTTCCAACAGGCTTTTGGGGATTTACTGCTTGTGTCATGCTGTTTTCATTGCAATTATTGGTATGCTTTAAACAGATTTTTTTAGATTATATAGCTTTAATTCTATCAGCGTTGAATTGTGTTTAAATGAGTGCCTTTTCTATGATTTCAGTGGTTCTTGTTTTCATCTGTAAGCTGCCTTGAGTCCCGTCAGGTACAAAGGCAGGGCATAAATATATAAAGGAGGAGGAGGGAAGAAAAGAAGGAAGCTGTCTGTAACCTCAGAGACTTTTCTTTTTATGTTTCAAATTGCCAGAACCTCCATTTTTTCGTGGACTAGGATGAAACATTTGCACCATTCTTCTTTTCCACCTAAAATAACCACAGACTCTTGTGTAATACAAATATTGTGGGAAATGCCACTGACTGGGAATCAACCAAGTCAGTATTTTCAAAAGCGGCACAAGTTTCCGAATGCCACAGGAGCTCCAGGGTGGGCAATACGACTGCTCAGAACACAAACCGTTCCAAGACATCCATTCTGGTTTCATTCCAAACTTCCGCAGCAGGCAAAAGATATGCTGGCTACCAATTAGACTTAAGAGTTCCTCTTGGCCAGAGGTTCCGGCTCTTTGGTTACAGAATTAAAAGCCAACAACAGCAACACAAGAATGTGCCTTAATTCTTTGGTTCTGAAAGGCAGTCTGCCTCCCAATTCTTACTGGGGCGGAGAATCAGGAGAGAGAGAGAGAGAGAGAACGGGGATCATTATACTCACTCTCTGAATCCGCAGCTTCCCGAGCTTCCCGTTCCAGACGTTGCCTCAGCAACTCCTGCTGCTTTTCCAGGTACTGTTTGATGAAGCTGTTTTGACTCATCTCCTCGCCAATCTGACAGGACACAAGAGAGAAACTGGGCCTTACGAGGAGGGCAAGATTTTCGACCCCAACCTTAGGCAGTTATGGTGGATCTAGCAAGTTAGAATGGGAAGGCACAAACTCCAGGGAAGTTCTGGGAAGGAAGCCTAGGTGTAAAGCTGAGAAGCCCCTAAGTTCACACTGCAGTTGTGGGGACAGGAATGGAACACAATTATCGTGGGACTTTCAAGGCCTACTGCAGAGAGACAAAGGGAAAGGGATGCTCCCTGCAGCCAGTTCAGTGTAGCACAACCACACAGGGCATCTCTCACCTGGGAATTGGGTTGGAAGGTGGTGTGAGGGGTTGAGTGCTTCTGGAGGTTTTCGAGCATCAGGGCCTGAAATGAAAAAGGGAGATATCAGGTCAGATAATATCACACTATCCAGAACTTTGGTGGCACCCAAGGCTGCCCCATGCCCCAAACATACTAACCACCATCTATCTTCTTTTTTTAAAAAAAACACTCTGTCCCAAAGTCCATCAAGAACCATCTCCCATATGCTAAACCAGGGATGTCCAACTCCCAAGAGGCTGTGATCTACTCACAGTGTAAAAAAACAACAACAACTGGCAGCGATCTACCCATTGTCGTTGGATGGATCAAAGTGGTTGGGCTTTTTCTGGGAAGCCAAAGTTGTTTGGCTTTTTTTTTTTTAGGAAGCAAATGAACGAAGGAAATGGAATATGAAGGAATGAAACTGAATGAGCATTGTGATACACAGAACGTAATCAAAAGTCTATTATATAAAACATAGTTTAGGGTCCTGAATCTGCAGTCAAATAGCAGACCTTAATCTGATGGTCAACTTTTTGTCTAGGAATCAAAAGTTGTCGAGCTTTCTTGGGCAAAGTTGTTCAGCTTTTCTTAGGAAGCCAGAGTGATTGAACTTTTTTGATGAAACAGTAGTTGCTGAGCTTTTTATTCTTTTTTCTTTTTTTTAACTTTTTATTTGGCGGGGGAAGAGATCCCCGAGAGACCGCAGATCTACCAGGAACACCCCACGATCTACCAGGTAGATCTACCTGTTGGACGTGCCTGTGCTAAGCCATAAAGGATATAACTGGAGTTACACCAGTTTTCCGAGACATCCAGTAAGCAACCATCCAATCCATTCTCAGTTCCATGAGTTAAACCCAGCATTCATCTATCACTTTCTCAGTGAGGATTAGCCTTTAACCCAACCCTGCATTTCCTAAACTCATCCCAACCCTCACTCAGCAACCTGACTCAAGAAATCCAAACCACCCGACCTACCCCAACTCTTGTGACCTGTCCAAGGACAACTTCTCCTTCATACCCCCCAAAAAGCCCAGGTCCTCCAAGTTCTAACAGGACGACACAAACTCAGGGTCACCTCCAAATCACTGCATGCCTTTCCACCAACACACAATGGTGAATCAAAAGTCATTACTTAATAATTTTGCACCACTTCTTTTGCACCTCTTACTAAAATATAATTAATCTCATTAGGATTTGGTACAATCCAGGTGCATTCACAGATGTCAGCTTGATCAGAAATGGACTCTTCAATTATACAAGTCAGAAACCACCCATGCCACTAGTCTGGAACTTAAGACTCCGGTTGACTCTTTTACACATCCAACCTTCATCAGATATCTTCAAAGGAAGCTCACGTGCGGTTTTAGGTACGATATTTAGCTACTATCTTGTCAACATCTCACTGAAACAGCACATTAGTGCCACACCAAACATGCACACCATCCAAGTCATCTCTCATCACACAGAACCCTGCCAGATGCATCACAGAAGTTTCTGCAACAGCTCATCATTTGCAACACACTTCTTTATTCGAAAAAGACGGTACAAAATTTTATCCCCTATCTGCACAACAATCCATTCAGGTAGGTCATAATAACTGACTTTTAAAGAAGAAAAAACAAAGCCATGACGTTGAGGCTCATTTAATATTCTGTGTGCTTTTCAGATAAATTCTGGTATCCTACAGCAACTAATGCGGTCTTCCCCAACCCAGCGCCCTCCAACTTTTTGGACCCCATCTCCCATTCACCTTGGCCAGCATGACTGTGCTACCTGTGGTAGATGGGAGTTTTAGTCCAAAATCTCTGGAGCGACTAGGGTTGATCTTATGGCAACTAAACTTGATTTAAAGCCAGAGAGTAGCCTCTTCCACCTGGGAAGAGGCTACACTCCAACCCAGCCAACCTAAATGCAAAAGGGCCATCTCCCCCCCCCCAATTACCTAATCAGAAGCAATGACAACCCCTTCTGCACACACAGAATGAGGTCTACTATAAGAAGAACGTTGAAATCATGTATCCATGTCATTCAGTGCTGAAAACAAGGACAAATTTCCACTCTTGCCTGAAAATCAGAATATCAAGTCCAACTAAAACAGTGGCAAGAAGTAGGGTTGGTGCACTGGTCAATTGTTAGTTTGCTCATTATTTGACCACGGTCAAATAGTACATGAGGCTCCAAATGCCAATGTAAACGTGTTTACTTTTTAAAATTTCAGTACACTGTCATCTGTTACGCCTGCAAAACCCAAAAGCAAAAAAGCCATGCTTCTTAATAGTAACGAACACTTCCTATTAACTGCAGGCATCTTCACACAGGGGTACAAGAAGTAATCAACAACAAAAGCTAATGCCTAGTGAGTAGTATTTGGAGACATGACAGGGGGTGGACTAGATGACCCTCAGGTTCCCTTCCAACTCTACTATTGTATGATCTCATGACTAGAGCCAGGGAGATCTAGGTTGAAATCCCCACTCAGCCATGAAGCTGATTAGCTGATGCTAGGGCTATTACATACCCTCAATTTAACCTACCTCACAGGGTTGTTGTGCAGATATAATGGCAGGATAACCATGTACGCCACACTGAGCTCCTTGAGGGAAACGTGCATCATATATATATATAATGACAGCCGTCTAATTTATGTTTCGAATTTCACATACAACCTGTTGGTCACTATTTTAAGTATCTTTAAAGATACTTTCATTTGGTCAATTGAACAAATCTCTTGGGGGCCAAATTACTCTAGCAAGAAGAACAAATCAACAGAAAACATGCAGAATACAGGAGGAAGCGAGTTCTTTACACAGATGGGGGGATTTACAGTGCAAGCCAGAAATGTACTGACACTCGGAAAATGCAACGGCATTGTATCTAGGAGCAAGTAATTCTCAAGTGAAGTTACTGATTCTGTAGCACAAGCCTTACCTAATTCAGCGCTTCCACCAATTGCTAAATTTTACAAAGAGAGTTACTGGGGCTCAAGCCCACCTGGCAGTCTCTCTTTTTAATCCCAATGATGTGAGGCTGGTTGTAGTCACTGATGGAAGAGCGACTCTTCTTTATGAGCACCTTGCAGGTTCCAGGGTGGGCTCTCTCAGCACTTCCAACCCCAAATCCTACAGCTCAAATTAAGATCTGACTCCCGCCCAAACATAGTCTATTAATGCAGAAAGAATCACACATTTGCAATGAAGTAAGTGCAAATAGGATTCATGTAACACGTAACAGGCTCACCACACACAGCCCCATGTTGTCTGTTACATTTCTGTCTTGCCCTTCCTTCGGGGAACTCATACGCCACCTGTTTTAACCTCACAACAACCGTGCGAGGTAGGTGAGGCTGAGATACTGACCCCAAATGTGCTTCATGGGTGTGTGGCAATTAGAACCCAAGTCTCCCAGTTCTAGTACAACACAGTAACCTGTTACACCAGTAGTATTCAAGCCTTCCCAACACTGGACCCACTTTTAACTCAAACTTGCATTTGAGGGCCCATTTCTTACTCTCCGGGTCGTGGGTTTGAGCCCCTTGTTGGGCAAAAGGGTTAGACTATATGATCCTTGTGGTCCCTTCCAACTCTACAATTCTATGATTCTATGTGTTACATCACACTGCCTTTTAATGGAGGATATGGCTATGGTCTAGCTCCACCGTCAAGAGGCGGTATGACAAGTAGAAAGAGTGCTGTTGCACCCAGATCTTGCCTGCAGGCTTCCCTTGGGCATCTACTGGAGAACAGGACACCAGACTAGCGAGAACAGGACGTTAAATTAAATGGGCCTGTGTCCTGATCCAGCAGCTAGGTTCTTCGTATCCAAATTTGCAGCTACACAGCGAAGGCTTTGATCAATTTACCTGGCACAAAGGTGCACTAATCACAGCAAGGCTTATTCACAAATTGGGAAATGGGCATAATACTACACTGTAAGCAGCCAGAAAAGCGCTGACACCCAGAGGACTGATAGCTACTGTAACCCAAGGGATTCAACAGTGAAGCAGGAAAGCCCTGGGTTCGAATCTTACCTCTGCCATGAACTCAGCAGGTGTTACTATCATGATCACAGTATTTAAGTCAAGGAAGGGGGGGAGGATAACACCACACATGCACACACGTACAGTCTGGGAACAGTTCCAATAACATGACATAAGAACGAGCAACAACCATTTATCCCATACATACATCTGACCCCAAAATCAGAGCATAACGAACTTTTGCCCAGGATAGGGCACCACAACTTGTCTTCCTTTTCAATTGCTCACTCCCTGCCCCATGGCATCAAGAATGAAAGTCCACAAAAGAGTAAATGCCCAGGTTCCCAATCCCTCACTCAGGACTCCCTATACTTCTGATACATTTACAGATTCTGCTTCCATTTACTTACATTCCATTCCAAACACAGCACTCCTTCCTACTGTTGTACATGGACAGAACAGAGAAATGCCTGCTTTCAGTGGGGTACAGTTCTGAAGTTGAAAGACTTGGAGCCGACCTTGTGCAAAGTTCTCAACGTGCTCAAGTGAGATACTCGCAAAACCCTCTGCACACTTTAAAATCTTGCAGAAACTTTACGTAAAATAAAAATGCAACGTGTCTTCAACTGGGAGAGCTCCAACACAGCAGCTCAGTTCTTGCAAAGCTCACCTGGCTCGTCCTAACCGCCTATATTTGCCAGGGAAGCTCAATGAAGGTATAAAACAGAGTGAATTAACGAGGGGGACCCTCCCCCCAAAAAATAATTATGCAAGGGTGAAAGGTGAAACTGAAAAGGGATATGGTTGTAATTGAATGGGTTATAAAACCTATCACTTTCCCTCCAACACTGGATCCCAATCCCGCCTTGATTTAGTAACAAGAAAACCAGCTTTCACGAGATCTACCCCCCAATTTTTTTAAAGGAGGACCTCCACTCCCTCCTCCTGCTAGGTGACCCCAAAGTGATGTCAGAAGTGGGGGGCCCTCTCCCTTTGGTAGTGTGGGCAGCGTCCCCCCCCCACTTGTGCAACCGGTGGCGCCCCACACTGCCTCCCCCCGCCACTTGGTGGCAGTAGTGGGATATTGCCCCGCACATGCGTACTAACGATCTGCACCCCGGGGCCACGAGCCCCGCCGCTGAGGCCAAAAAAACTGCCTGTCTGGGTCTGCGCATGCGCGGAGCGGCCCGGGCCCCAGGGCCCCCTTCCGCCGGGCCCTTTTTCTCACCCCGCGGAGGCGCTTGATCAACGCGCTCTTCTGCCCGCTCTTCGCCAGCCCGCGCTGCTCCAGAGCCGCCTTCAGGTCGGCGACCCTCAACGCCTGGAGCGGCCTCCCGTCCAGAGTAACCTCCTCCCCGTCCGCCATCTTGTGTGGCGCCGCTGCCTGCCCTCCCCGGAGCTTCGGGGGCGTTCGGAAACTTCCGGAGGGGGCTTCGTCGCTCTGAGGCGACCTCCGACACCGCCTTCGACTTCGCTCGAGAATCTCCGCCCGCGCTTCGTTCACAGTCGTGCGTTTCCGGCCACTTCCGCTCAGCTCTCAGAACCCCAAATCAGGGGCGGGAGGGAGGGCAAAGGGGGGAGTTGCGCTGGTGCTACCCTCGCCCGGCGATTCTTTCCGGGCTATTTCGGGTGGTTCCGGGTCTCCCGAGGAGCGCTCCAATCCGGAAGCAAGTTCCGGCAAGGTCCTCGGTAACTTCCGGCGATCGCCGGAACCCCTGGCCGTGTCGCGCGAAACCCCCCTCGGCAATTTCCGCCGAGAGGAAGGCGACCGTCGTTCTTTCCTCCTCCCCGCGCAATTCATTGGACTGAAGTTCGGGCGTTTCCGGATGCGCTCGGATTTTTCCGCCCCTCCTCCCGAGTCTCCTCCCTGAGGTGAAAAATGGAAGGGGCAACATTGGGTGTCGGGACGGGAGGAGGCGCGTGTTGAGCAGGGAGCGGACTCAGGTGAGAACTCGGCGACGGCTTTCCGGGGAATCTTCCTTGGGAGCGTCACCTCCCCCCACCCCCACCCCCTCATGTTATAGCAGGGGAGGGAATCGTGGAATTGCAATCGCAGCCCCTCCCGTTGTGGCATTTGCACAAATGAATGGGTGGGTGGTGGTGGGGAGAGGGTTAGTGACGAAACTTGACCCTCCCTCTCCACCGCCACCTTCTGAAATATCGGGGCTATATTTGCACTTAAATCAGAACTATGCTTAGGACTGATCTTTCTGAAATATTCCACGTTTTCCGGAGGTGGAGTGGGTGGATGATTGCGGGAGTCCTTCTCAGATAAAAAACGGATCCCGCCCCCCACCCCCCTTCCAGGAGCTAAGAGGTGGTTCAGATTATGCCCCCTGGTGGAAAAAAAGCAAACTATTTGCTCATTTTTAATTAGTTAGTGTACTGGGATGTTTCCTTCCGGTGAATTCATAGGGTATTAGTGGATCCTAGTTTCATTGCTTTAAAAAATGATAATACTGTAATGTCATCCTGTGTTCTATCCGACATTCAGGTTCTTCTCAGATCCTACAAATTCCCTTGAGACCCATCAGGGGAAATAAATATATAGTAACGATAATATTCTCATTTTACATCCTTAGCTGATAGAAGGTTTGAACCTAGGTTTCACATGTAAACACCCCCAACCCACCCCCGACCCTCATTCCCATGCACCATCAGGGCATTCCTGACTGGACACTCCCATATTCAGCTTCCTCACATATTCCATCTTCTTCCAGAATTCTCTGTTGCAAATCTTCTCTTGTAAGGTCCCTGGTAGTTTGAAGAAGCAGCCTTCATAACCTCCCCTGCTGCCAGCATATGGGATCCCAGGGCATAATTCTCACTCCGCTCACTTTCAATTGGTCATTTGTGTTGTACAATTCTTCGTCTCCGGGATTGGGAGGGTCTTTTCCATCTCTTGTTTACTTCTGCTGCTCTTCACGAGAGCCTGCCACAGTTTTGCACAGTTCACTGTGGTGTTGCAGCCTTCTAGAGTCATTGTTACATGCAGACAGCTGGAGCAGCACCATTTCCTGTAAGTTCCTATTGCACCATCAACGCCCATTTGCCAATACAGTACTCTGCCTTCAAGGCATGCCTTGGTCCCCTCATTTGTATAGGCTGTGTCAATTTCATAGCTGTAGGTGGAGCACTTGGAGCAAAACGCCAGGTTCAATCCATGGCACCTCCGGGGAACGAATTTTGGCAACTATTCCTGTGGAAGTGGAAATAATAGTTTCGGCTGGTATCCTGTGTCCATTCCTTTGATGGGATCGACATTTTGCTGTATTTCCACATTTTGTGCCATCAAACTGTTGAATTTGTAGTTGTGTGCGGAAGGGAGGTCAGTTGGTGGTGTGAGGTTCCTTTGTTGTGCTGTTGTAGCGTGAGGGGAACAGTGTTTGTATGAGGTCCGTTTTCTTTACGTTGCAGTGTAGTCGAAGCAAAATTCCAAGTATGATTGATACTTGGCCAATAAAATTATTCCTATTCCTAAAATGGAATAGAATGAATATTGAGTGAGGAGGAAGAGGAGGAGAGACCAGGATCAGGGAGAGGGAGAGTAAAAGAGAGACACAGATGATCAAAATGGGATAGAATGAAGACTGGAGCCGAGAGGAAGGAGAAAAAACCCTGGCGCCAATAGTATATTTAGTGGAGAATTTAGAAGGGCAGAGCCCCCTCATGATAGTCACAGACACGCCCCTTCTAAGATATTACAACCATCTAAGTTTCCTCTGAGGTTCCAGAACGTGCACACAGTTCTCTTGGAAATGTGCCCCTAAACGCTTAGATTTGGAGCATACAGAACAACTGCATTGCAACGGGTTGGGGTCCCTTTCAACTCAACACTTGAGTGATTCCATGGATTCCTGAATGGTTTTCTTCGCGCACGCTTTCTCCGGAGTGACCCTCGGAGCCAATCCTGTGTGGCTAAAAAGCTCCTCTTTCATGCTGCTGGGGTGACACTTAAGACGCTGGGGGTCGGGGCCCTGCTGCAGACATAGAAAGGGGTCTTCAACGCTCCACCCCACAGACCCTGAACCACCACACCCATGTTGCAAGTTAGCATTAAGGTTACGGAAACGTCAAGGACTGACATTACTGGGCTTGGCAGAAGTTACGCTATTTCCCACTCTTGAGTTTGAATCCTACCCTTCCCCAAAGCCCTGTTCTCCTTCCTTGTCTCCTGAAGGCTCCTTCGCTTCTCCCAAGGCCACATAATTTCCCCTTGCCTGTGTTTCTTCACCGCTCTTCCCCTGCCCCGCAGGATGTCTGAACCGCTGCCCCTGTCGTACGTGACCGCGCAAGAGATGCGCTGCCTCCTGCACTGGCTGTCGGGCTGGGCCCCGGCGCAACGAGAGCAGTTCCTCCGCGACCTGGTGGACAAGGCCGTGCCTTGGAAGGTGCTCCCCCTGCTGGAAGGGCTGGCGGGGCTCAGCGTGGGACCCGGGAAGCCCCCCTCCATCTTTGAGTGCCAGATGAGGCTGTGGGACCAGTGGTTCCGCAGCTGGTCGGAGGCCGAGCGCAACGAATTCGTCAGGCAGCTGGAGGAGGCCGTGCCGGATCTGGCCTCCCGGTTTTACCAAGAGGTGGCGGCGACCGCTGGGAAGGCGTAACGGGGGCTGAGTAGCGCCTCCCCCTACTCAAAAACATTATGCAGTGACTACTTTTACATCCCTCATGGTTGTTCCAGGTCCTCCCCCCCCCCCCAATTTTCTCAATCTTATGTGTGACTGTCAGCTGTAGGGAAACAGAATAAACATATATACCAAATGCAAATAGTTGGTTATCCTGAAAGGAGTTGAGCCACATGGATTTCTCTCCTGTTTTTTTTTTTTTTTTGACTGTCACTAATCTCTGCCTACCTGCAAACAGAAATGCAAGATTGCTGCTTCTTCTTCTTCTTCTTCTTCAATTTGTCAGTCGCTTTATCTATCCCAGGGCAACCCAAAGTGACTTAAAAACAAGCAAGCAGTCCCACATAGACACAATAAAACCCAAGCAGAGGAAGAAATGCGTTAAAAAACATCCCACCCACAGGCAGTTAAAAGGCTTTTTTGGTTTGAGTAGAAATCACATTTAGGAGAAAACAGAGATGAGAATATTTGATAATTATTTTATTTTATTTTTGACACTTTGCACAAAGGGTATTGATCTTCTGGGGGACGATCTTCTGTTTTTCCTGCACCACAAATGTCTAAATCAGCAGCAGCAGACCTTTTTCGGGCCAAGGATTGCATTGACCCATCACACATATGAAAGCTCATACCAATAACAAACTTAGTCTCTAAGGTGCTACTGGAAGAAAAAAAAATGATTAAGTTTTTGGGGGGGGCATGGCAAAGTGGGCGTGGCCAAAAATGTAAAAAAGGTGGGCGTAATGGGAACTGCCGCCTTCATCATCTGTTCTACACTATTTAAAATGTTTTTCTCCTTTATTATTACAGTCACCATATTTTTTTAATGGACAGCTGCATAGGAGATTGTACAAAAAACCTTGTGGATTCACAGGAGGGAATTTTCTCGAGTCATTCTTTTTTAAAAAAAATAATAATATTTTTAAATTTAAAAATAGGGGAAATAGTGGGAAGCCTTGAGACACACATTTTAAAAAGCTTTTGGTACCATGGCAGGGAATCTTTGGCGGGGCAAATACTGGGGGTTTGTTTTTTAATGCAAATGGGGGGTTCTTGAAAGTCCAACTAAAATAATTGAGTGGGTAGTTATGGCCTGTGGGAATTGGTTGGCCACCCTTGTTCTAAATGAAATGGGCTACAATACCTGCCCTTTCTAAACCAGTGGAGGGCATCTGTTGGAAACCTTAAAATAAATAAAACACTTCTGTCTTTGTTTGCCCCCCTAAAGATCAGGAAGGTCACTGTGATCAGATTTAATCCTGCCCTGCCAACAGGCCAGCTTTAGGTTGGCCAACCAGGACAAACCCTCTTGGGTGCCTGTTCTTAAAAGTTTGCTTTGCTGGCGGTTAAAAATAGGAACGTGTGCTGGAGAACAATCAAGCGTCTGTATCAATGGGATTAGCCGTTTGCAGGCAAGTGAGGCCCTGTTTGCGAATTCACAGGCAAGCTGTGCCTTATGACAGAGTTCCAGCAACCTCTTAGCAGCCATAGCTTGGATATTAAGCCCGTAATTAATACAAATACCTAACAGACTGGAATGCCTGTAATGTGTCTGGCTGCTGCGCGTATAAACAGACAGAAACCCACGCACTCTTGCAATTATCGTTGAAATGGATTATGACGCCCTACAGGTCACAGGAGTGGTCTGAAGGTGTCCACATTTGCGTCGATTCAGCGGCTGGTTGGGAGACCCACAAACACACACGGAAACCATCTGTAGCTCCCAGGTAGACTCGAGTTCCCTCGTGGAAGGAAGGCGGAACAGGAACGTTAACCAATAAATGGATTTCTGCCATTTGCAGCTTGCACTCAGTTCCTCACTCCGCTCTCCGTTCCTGTTAAGATGCACAAGGTCAGGTCTACACTAGTGGCCAAAATTGTAGAAACCTTTTGGGGAAAGTGTCTTTCTGAGGTTTGGTGGCTCATAACGCCACTTTTTTTTGTAGTAATACCATAAAATTATATATCAGTGGAAAGATAATTTAACGAAGAACGTTAAGGCAGGGGTTGGCAAACTAAGGGCCGGGGGCCGGATCAGGCCCGATTGCCTTGAGGATCCGGCCTGTGGATTGGCGTGGGGATTCTGTTCGTTTGGGCTGCGCCATTTTTTTCCTGTGCCATTACATCCCCACCCCTCCCTCATACACACTGTGGCGGCGGTTCCTCCCTCCCTCCTCCTGGCTTCTCTCCGCCCTGCCTAGAGGAGGAAGGGGGCTGCGCTGAGCGCCATTTTAAGCAGCCCCTCTCCGGAGCCAGCCCTTTTGCGCCCCTCATCTTCCCTCTGCCGCTGCCGCCCTGGTGCTCCTGTGGGCCAGAGAGCGGAGCGGACGAGCTCCTTCTGCCTACCCCTGAGAAGCAGCAGTGGCGGTGGTGGCGGCAGCCCCTGGGAAGGTAAGCGCAGCGGGTGGGGTGGCGAGGAGGGCTACTTGCCCCCCTCGCCTCTTCTTCCAGCTCCCCCCCTCCAGTGCCACTTCGCCGGCCCGCCACAAGGTCTGAGGGACAGTGGACCAGCCCGCGGCTAAAAAAATTTGCCGACCCCTGATGTAATACAACAATGCTTGTTCAACTGTGTGAGTGTCTGGAGGCGGTTGGAGGATGGATGGCGGCTAACAGATTGAGGTTGAATCCTGACAAGACAGAAGTACTGTTTTGGGGGGACAGGAGGCGGGTGGGTGTGGGGGACTCCCTGGTCCTGAATGGGGTAACTGTGCCCCTGAAGGACCAGGTGCACAGCCTGGGAGTCATTTTGGACTCACAGCTGTCCATGGAGGCACAGGTTAATTCTGTGTCCAGGGCAGCTGTCTACCAGCTCCATCTGGTACGCAGGATGAGACCCTACCTGCCTGCAAACTGTCTCGCCAGAGTGGTGCATGCTCTAGTTATCTCCTGCTTGGACTACTGCAATGCGCTCTATGTGGGGCTACCTTTGAAGGTGACCCGGAAACTGCAATTAATCCAGAATGCAGCAGCTAAACTGGTGACTGGGAGTGGCCGCCGAGACCATATAATACCAGTCCTGAGAGATCTGCATTGGCTCCCAGTACGTCTCCGAGCACAATAAGTGTTGGTGCTGACCTTTAAAGCCCTAAACGGCCTTGGTCCTGTTTACCTGAGGGAGCATCTACACCCCTATTGTTCAGAAGTGGGGTTACAGGGAACCAGAACGAGTGCCTTCTCGGTGGTGGCGCCCGCCCTGTGGAACACCCTCCCATCAGATGTCAAGGAAATAAGAAACTATCCTATTTTTAAAAGGCATCTGAAGGCAGCCCTGTTTAGGGAAGTTTTTAATATTAAATGTTGTATTATTTTTAATACTCTATTGGGAGCCGCCCAGATGGGCGGGGTATAAATAATAAATTATATTAATATTATATTTATTAAAGGAACTGTTTCAACAGGGTCCCCACTCACCACACGCAGGAGGGAGGAGAACCCTGAACAATGGTGTGCAAAACAAAACAAAAAATAAAAACAATCCTTCCAGTAGCTCCTTAGAGACCAACTACCAGTAAATTTGTTCTTGGTATGAGCTTTCGTGTGCATGCACACTTCTCATGCACACGAAAGCTCATACCAAGAACAAACGTAGTTGGTCTAAGGTTTTTTGTTTTTGTTTTGACTATGGCAGACCAACACAGCTACCTACCTGTAAATGGTGTGCAAGCCCCTATATAGACTCTTGAAATTGCCCACCCGGTAGCCCAACCCCCCCCCCAAACATCATACATACATCACAGAAGGAGGCAGTCTACAGCAGAAATCCTGCCTGCCAGGATACCTGATAACGGTCACTGATTGCATTACCTGGGCAGCCTGGCCATTCTTTTGTGATGGTTAATACTTTAGTTCCTGAATCCAGGTCACAGGCTCGCCCTATTTGTACACAAATACTCCCTTAAGACAGGATTTGCAAGCAAAAAGACAATGGGAAGGCTTTCCCCATTTGCCTCCCTTACTGCGCAGGAATATTTGAGGTCATTGGGAGAGTCAAAATGCCTTCAGGATTGCTCCCCCATACTATTTCAGACACATGGTTCGTATATTTAGACGTGTGCATTTATGAATATTTATTCTATATTGGAGACCTCAGAATTCTTATACAGTAACAGGTTATAGGTTGCCCATGGACTCACTTCCATAAATCAGCGTGCTCAACATTTTGGTACTGGACGTTTGCATCACCTGATCCCATACCCTTTTGCCGTAGCTGACAAAATGAGATGCAAAATACACAATAAATACATAATAAAACGAAACAATACCCCCTCCTACTTTCTATCTCTTTTCTCCGCACTGCATGATTTCAGGCACTTCTCATGCCCCCCCCCCCTCTACTTGCCATTTCTCTAAACGATAAAGGCCTGAATGTTGCAACCTGTCCTCGTTGTGGAGTTGCTCCATCTCCTTGATCTGCCTCTTTGCTTTCTTGGTGTCAATAGGAGAGCCTGTCCGCTTTCGGTTTGCCCCTGCCCCAGCCCTGAGGCAAGACATCTTGTCTGCCTGTCCCAAAGCCTTTGGCTGTGTTTAGCTTGGACCCGCAATAAATCCTCCGAGAAGCGAGATAAGAAAAGAGAGGGGGCACAGCAACAGCCCCGGGCTGCTGTAAATAAGACGCTGTTGATGCAAAGCCCAGACGAACTTGTTGACTTCTCCGGGAAGACAACAACAAGCACTGATGCCGTAATCTTAGACTCTGAACTTCGTGGTCTTGTGGCAAGTAGGCAGATGGGCTCTAGATACATGTTACTTAGTTCTTAGTTTGGGCACTCACTGACCAGAAGGGGGTAGTTTTAGGAAAGGATCGGGGAGAAAAGTCAGCTGCACTTTCTAAAACAATATGCTAACCGAATCAGCCATCCTTCAAAAGTCGCACATCTCTCTCTTCTTCCCCCAAAGTATTTTTATTACTCGTTTTCAAGTAGCACATCTCTATATGCTACAATTCGGTTCTCCGGTGGAGTTAATGTGCGCAAAAACACATTACCGTATTTTTCGCTCCATAAGACCCACTTTTTTCCTCCTAAAAAGTAAGGGGAAATATCTGTGCGTCTTATGGAGCGAATGGTGGTCCCTGGAGCTGAATTGCCCAGGGGCCAAAAGAGGATCATGCTTTTTATTTTACAAAGAGAAAGGGGGGTGTTGAAAGGACCCCCGCTCAGCAGCTGATCAGCAAGAGATCGGGAGAGAGATAAGAGTCCCTGGCTCCATCTTGCCCCGCCCTCCTTTGTTGAATGTGCTGCAGAGGGAGGTTGTTTGTTTCCCCAGCGACATGTGACTGGCTGATTAGATTATCTGTCTGGAAACTGTAGAAAAGGCTCCCTTTCCTTTAGAAGCTGCAGAAATGTGAGTTGAACCCCATAAAAACGGGGCTTTTCCTCTTTGCTTTTCCCCCTTTGCAAAAAAAGCTGCAAAACTTTTAGCTGATCCTCAAAAAAAACAGGGCTTTTAGAGGAGGAAAACCAGGGGGGGAAATTTTCTTGGTTTCCTCCTCTAAAAACCTATGGTCCGGTGCGCCCTATGGAGCGAAAAATACGGTACGTTAAAGGGGAAATGCTTTGCAAAATGCTGTGCATATTACAGTGAAGTGTACATAAAAATGCATATATTGGTGGAAATAGCATGCAAAAATGCATTATAGGGGGAAATTGCTTTGCAAAAATGTACATAGAGTGGAGCCCAAGCCTATGGAACTCCTTCCCACCTGAAATTAGACAGGGACGGCACTCTTTGCATTACTGAGACTTTTTCTGTTCCAGCTGGCTTGTTTTTATGTACTGTATGTTACTTAGAAACATCAACGATCACACAGTATATACATTTCTCAAATAAAAGTGCATACAAAAATCTGTTTGTTTAGTCGAAATTCACACTAGAATGGTGACAAATATTCATGACAATTCCCCCCCCCCTTAATTGCAAATTGTTACAACGAAGTGGAGAACTGAATTTAAGGTCGGCAAAATGAGACACCGAGAAAACTGGAATTGACAGATCCATTAATCCCAACTGTTTCCATGCCAGAGCTCTTGCCTCTCTTTTAAATACTTAAACAGGCACATGTTTTCCGAGTTGCATTCAAACAGGTGTGGCCAGTAATCATTCCTTTCTTGCTGCAGCATAAACGCAATAAAATACAGTGGTACCTCGGTTTAAGAACAGCTTACTTTATGAACGACTTGGATTAAGAACGCTGCAAACCTGGAAGTAGCTGTTTTGGTTTGTGAACTTTGCCTTGGAATTAGAACATGTTCTGCTTCTTGTTGAGTGTGTTCCATTTGTAAATTGAGTCTCCCGCTGCTATGGGAAAGCACGCCTTGGTTTAAGAACGCCTTGGTTTAAGAACGGACTCCCGAAACGGATTAAGTTCGTAAACCAAGGTACCACTGTAAATAAAATCTCCTTCTGTTTAGAGCCTTAGACCTTTGGCCTTCCGATTGTTCCCTGCTGAGTGAAATTAGCTTAGGTGGGGCTTACAGGAAATTTTTGAGCGGCCTGACTTCTTCTGCATCGCCGTGTCCTTTTTTCCTGTTCGCACTCAAGTCCCTCTCAATTGCTTCCTCTCCTGCACGCACACACTTTCCTTCGGATGCCGTCCTCCAGAATGCGTGTGTTTATGTGTTAATCTGGAGCAAGGAGGAACAGATTTATCACGTCGGCGACAGCCGGCGACATGCCTGTCCAGCTGCCTTGCAAGCCAAGCCTTGCGGCGTGTGCCTAAAGAGCAGCCCTTGAAGGCTCTAAGCACAGAATCATAGATTTCTAGAGTTGGAAGGGGTCCCAAGGGTCATCTAGCCCAACCCCCGGCAATGCAGGAATCACAGCTCAAGAACCCATGGCATGTGGCCATGTATGCCCGGTATTTATTTGAGAACAGGATGCTGGAACTAGACAGGCCTTTCTCTGAGAGCAGCTGAGGCAACTGGCAGAAATAGTAAGCCAGCCGTCCCAGATTCGATTCCATGTATTGCCAGTTGAAAGGATCCAGTAGCAGCGGAGGGAAATAAATAAATTTTTTTTTGCTTGAGGCCTTGGAGGGAGGGAGGTGCCTATAGGAAGTCCTGTGTTAACTCCACTTGTAGCCACCAGAGGCCCTTGCAGCCCTGACCCAAGTCTGAGGCTCAATGGCTGTTGGTTTGATGCTTGAAGGCCTAACATTTCACACTGTATTTTGCAGCGGTTTTCAAACAGTGTCCTGGGGTCCCTGGAAACATATCAGATTATTTTAAACGTGTTTGGCCTGGGGCATTTTGCTGGCCTGAGGCAAAGGACAAGATGGCTTCTCCCCACCCCCACGCCCGAAACCAACCCCAAATTCCATTACAGATTGGTAACTTCCTCTTCCTTGAACTGGGGGTCTCCTGCGCTTCGAGGGGATCTCGGACCTTCTCCCCGCAGGGACCACTAGAGAAGGATGGAAATTACTGAGGCCCGCTTGTCACAAAATGGTTTGACATAGCCAGTTTGCAATGACTGTCATCACTCTCTGCTAACACCTAATCCGTCTCTGGAAATCACTAAGTCCTTTGCGACAGCGTTTTCCTTGTGGCAAGGAGTTCCACAGCTCAGCTTTTCCTCAAGACAAGTACAGAAACTACTGTATTGTCTGTTCTGGAGGCATTGTGTCTCTCAGCCTCCCCAATTTAGGCAGAATTTGCTGTTCCAGAGTCTCCTAAGTAGAGAAGGTTTTTTTCTTTTTCCTCTTCCTATCCTCCCTCGTGTCTCTCATAGTAGATATTTTCTTTTTACCTATCTCTTGTGATTTCTTTTCACGCTAAACTTATATCTTCCTGTTCCCCTGCCCTCCACTCCCAAAACCCTCCTCTGCCAGATTATTTCATCCCTCTTCTCTGGAGGCAAGAAGTTTTGGAAAAACATCTGTGGCAGATCACTTCTGTGGTACCGGTATTTCTACTCCGCATTAAGGGCCAATCCCTTAATTTCCCCCCTTTTTTGTCCCGCTTCATTCCCTGGGAAAACCCGCTGTTTACTGCTGAATCGGAACAAGCGCCATTCTGCAGAAAACCTGATTGATGTTTCTTCTGATTTGCCCCTAAATCTTGCGTTTTTCAGGAAAAAGTGGCTGGTGGGAACCTCTTGAACCCGTGACTTGAAGCCTACCTGAGAATGAACCAGTTTTCCATTTAATTTAATTTAATTTAATTTAAGACATTGAGAGTTATGAGATCCCCATTCCCCTCCTAGAGCTGCAATATTCCCAGAGTGGTTTGACAATAAATCCCTCATGATGGAGAAATCTGAGAATTGTAGCTTTGTGAGGGGGAATAGGGGGTCTTTTAACAACCCTCAGCACCCTTAACAAACCACAGCTCCCGGAATTCTCTGGCAGACCCTCCAAGTGTCCCTATTTTCCAGGGACATCCCTGAATCAGAGAAGCCGACCCGGTTTGATTTGACCCCGGAATGTCCCGCTTTTCCTTAGGATGTCCCTGTTTTTATTGGAGAAGTGTTGGAGGGTATGGAGTTACCCAACCTCCAAGCTGTCTGAAGGCAATCTAGTACAGTGGAACCTCGGTTTTTGCATGTAATCCGAAACGTTCGAAAACCGAAAACTGAAAGCGGATGCCTCAATACAATAGGAAACTCAAAACGGAAGCCGCGTGGCACGTTCGGTTTCTGAAAATCGTTCAAAAACCGAAGCAGTTATTTCTGGGTTTTCAGTGTTTGAAAGCCAAAAGGTTCGTCAATGGAGACATTAAAAAGTGAGGTCCCACTGTATAGGGAAGTTTTTTTAAAAAAAAATTTAATGTCTTATTATGTTTATTATGTTTTTTATACATTTTGGAAGTTGCCCAGAGTGGCTGGGGCAAACCATCAAGTTATGTGGGGTAAAAGGTAAAGGTACCCCTGACCGTTAGGTCCAGTCACGGACGACTCTGTGGTTGTGGCGCTCATCTCGTTTTACTGGCCGAGGGAGCCAACGTTTGTCCGCACACAGCTTCCGGGTCATGTGGCCAGCATGACTAAGCCGCTTCTGGCGAACCAGAGCAGCGCATGGAAACGCCGTTTACCTTCCTGCTGGAGTGGTACCTATTTATCTACTTGCACTTATATGTGGGGTATAAATAGTAAAATTATCATGATGGAATGGGACGCCCCTATTTTCATCGGAGAAATGTCGTAACGGCTTCTCCCCTCTCCCTCCCATTCCCCTTTAAACACTTCAGGAGAGGAGTTTCGCAAACCCGGCCGGTTGCAATGAGCCTCGCCTGGGGGTGGGGGAGACCTCAACGGTGTGGAAAGAAGGAAGGTGTCGGGTAGGGGGCCATTGCACCTTCCAGGAGGGTTGCACTTCTACCGTGGGCCCTGTCTCGGACGGTCGGGGAGAGCTGGTTTTGAGGGTGGCGCTCTGTCTTTCCGCTTGGGGCTCCCTGTTCTAGCCTGGGTTGGAGGGGGGGACACCCTTGCGAGGTTGAGTTGGGGGGTGTTTGTAGCAGGATGGGGGAGCAGAGCAGCTTGTGGTTTGTGGCAGAGTTCCTTCTCCTTCTTGGTGGTGTAACAGGTTATTTCACAAGATGACGCAAGGCTTACCTTGAGGCCGGCTCCTTTGCACCCCTGCCTGGATGGGGACAGTGAGCGCTTTTGGGATTCGAGGAGCCGAACTCTTGGCGAAGAGGGTGCTGAGAAAACCCCAAATCCTGAATACCGGGGGCTTCCGCTAGGTGCAGGGGGGTCTCTTTTGAGATGCACGAGCCCAGGGGAGAGGCAGGGTGGCTAGCAACTTCGCTTCACCTCCATCCAGAAAGCTGCTCTCCAGAGGTTGTAACATCAACCACCGGCTTGTGCAACCCTTGCCTTTGTGTGTGTGTGTGTCTGAGAGAAAGAGAGAAAAATGAGCACAAATCAAGGGGCCCAGGATTCCCACAAGGCAAAGAAGAATCTTAAGCCAGCGGCCATCACCACACCACGAGGCATAGCGAGCTCTGTAAGCGACTGTCAACAAGTTTCAACCTGATGGCTCTTGAGTTTCAGGGTCGTAAGAGATAGGGAAAGCTTCTCTCCGTCCAGTTTCAACGCAAGAGATGAAGATGAGCCCTCACAGACCAGGAGCAAAGGCCTATCTAGTCCAGCCTCTGGCTGCTACGCAGCGGGGCCAACAAAATGCCTCTGGGGAACCCTTCGGAGCAGATTGTGAGAACACCCCCTTTCCTCCTGCTGCTATTCCAAGCACCGAGTGTCAGAGACAGACCTTGGTAGAATCATAGAATCATAGAGTTGGAAGAGACCACAAGGGCCATCCAGTCCAACCCCCTGCCAAGCAGGAAACGCCATCAAAGCATTCCTGACAGATGGCTGTCAAGCCTCCGCTTAAAGACCTCCAAAGAAGGAGACTCCACCACACTCCTTGGTAGCAAATTCCACAACAGCTCTCACTGTCAGGAAGTTCTTCCTAATGTTTAGGTGGAATCTTCTTTCTTGTAGTTTGAATCCATTGCTCCGTGTCCGCTTCTCTGGAGCAGCAGAAAACAACCTTTCACCCTCCTCTATATGACATCCTTTGATATGTTTGAACATGGCTATCATATCACCCCTTCACCTTCTCTTCTCCAGGCTAAACATACCCAGCTCCCTAAGCCGTTCCTCATAAGGCATTGTTTCCAGGCCTTTGACCATTTTGGTTGCCCTCCTCTGGACACATTCCAGCTTGTCAGTATCCTTCTTGAACTGTGGTGCCCAGAACTGGACACAGGATTCCAGGTGAGGTCTGACTAGAGTGGAATACAGTGGTACTATTACTTCCCTTGATCTAGATGCTATACTCCTATTGATGCAGCCCAGAATTGCATTGGCTTTTTTAGCTGCTGCATCACACTGTTGACTCATGTCAAGTTTGTGGTCTACCAAGATTCCTAGATCCTTTTCACATGTACTGCTCTCAAGCCGTACATGTGAAAAAGATCTAGGAGAGATCCTTGGTAATATGGCAACCCCCCCCCCCCAACCCAAAGCCATTAATCTGTTCAATCCTCTTCAAGCACCATGCTGTGGAAGCCATTTCCAAAGTCTGGCTATTTGCTGCGTGAAGGAGTTTATTTTATCCATCCTGCATTTTCCAACACTGAGATGCATTGGATCTCACCGAGTGTTGTGAGAATTGGAGAAAAACTTTTCTCTATGCAGTTTTTCGAGGGCATCCATAATTGTATAAAAAAATTATGTCGTGTCCCCTCTTAGTCGCCTTTTCCCTAAACGAAAAACCCCCAGATGCTGCAGCCTTTCCTCTTAATTATTTTGTTCCAGCCTCTTTGTTATTTTGCTCGCCCTTTTAGTCCAGTGGGCTTGAAAATAAGTTATGGGATTTATCAAATGCCCCAAAATAAACAGGGGGTCTAAAAGTGGGGTTCACTTTGAGCTTGAGGCCCTCTTGCAACTCCTCCCCTTCCCCCCCCTCCCCGATGCCACAAATTGGTTCTGTATAACCCAAGGAGAAGTCTAGGTTTCCACCAGGTGACAAAAAGAAATGGAGGGTCACGTTTTATAGGGAAAGCTTCGCCTACTTGATGCCCCCCCCTGATGTTTTGGACTATCCAGGCTGGAACTGAAGGGAGTTGTAATCTAGAGGGCACCAGGCAAAGGGAGAGGATGCAGCAAAGAGGGTGATCTGAGTTCGAATCCCGGCTCCAGGTTTGAAGGGGCTGTTACGAGGTGTGCCATTTGCACACAAGTCGGCCGTTCTCAGACATCCTGACACCCGTTTTAGGATTTTTAGACATGGAGACCTGGGCGTGTGCCCTGGCAATAGTGCTTTAAGGACTTATAGAGAAGTCGGACTACTCATTGAAATCAATGATCTCATATAACAGGGCTCTGAACTAGCAGCCTCCTCCGTCAGTGGGCCCTGGTGGGCGTACTTGGCAGCAGAGGGCAGCGGCACTCCAAGCTGCCCCATGTGGCTTAGCTCAGCCACCATTTTGATTTTATCACCGCACCCTGGAGCAGGGCTATGCCAGGAGCATCGTGGGAAATTAAAGCTGGGTTTGAAGTGGGTGGCCGAGTAGGCATAAGGAGTGGTCACAGCTGTGGGCCCTGGCAGTTGCCCAAGGATGCCAGCTGCCGGTGCCGTTCCTGCTGCTCCGCCCTGATCTTGTGAAGGATCTTGTGAAGGTCCCAGATCTTGCAAAAGTGGCTCGCTCTTGATTTAAAGTACTTTGCTACTGCAATTTCTGCATGGCAATTGAAGACTAGCTTGGCCTGGCCCTTGTGCTGAGTGCAGAGCAGGGGCCTCTTAGCCATAGAGGCTAGTGTGGCGTGGGGAACCACGGCACCACGTTCTGGAGGGCGCCAGGGAAGAGGCCTGGGGGCCACGTCGGCAGCTCGGTAAGGGCGGCAGCCTGCCCGCCACCAGGGAGATGGCAGGAGGAGGCGATTGGCGGCAGCTAGCCGGGCGCACAGCGATCAGCCCTCCCTCCCTCTGTCCGTCCCTTTCCGGTTGGTGTGCCCAGGAGGCGGGCGCGATCCCCGGCAGCACCCCTCCTCTCAGCACCGCAATTGGTCGCCGGAGCACTTCTCCAGCCTGCCGCTGCGCAGGACTGGAGGAGGGCACGGGGCGGCCGGGAAGGTGCCCGAGGGGTCCCCGTGGAAGGGATCCACGTGGAACGCCCCCGGGCGTGGGGGCACCGGAGGGATCCTTGCACCACGGCGTCAGATAGACTTAAGGCGGCCCTGGTGGAGAGAGTACTGGATTGAAAGTTTGCCGTGTATAAATTGGTCCTTGGGTTGTTGCCGACCCACGCACTCCAGCCTTACACCCTAATTATCTTCCCCACAGCAGCTCAGTGGTTTTGCATATGCTGCCCCAGTTTTGGTCCTTAGCATCTCTAGTGGAAAGAGCGCTGCACCTCTTCCATTAGCGTGGGAGCAGATGGGCCGTGGGTGCAATTCGCGGCGTAGGAAGCTGCCCCATTCCAAGTCAGACCATTGCCCTGTTTAGCTCAGAATTGTCTACATTCCACTGGCAATGGCTGCCCAGGGTCAAAGGCTGAGAAAAATACCTGGAGATGTCAGGGGTGGAATCTACACACACATATAAAAACCGTTCTGAAAAATGCTTTAAAAAAAAACGTTTTTTAAAAATGCATTGAATTTTCCATAAGGCTCGCCATCGCCATCTCGTGTCACATTGTATATTGCACTTGAAACAAACTTGAAACGTTTTATTTGCAGCTGTATGGCTGAGTCCAGAGACCGAAATGGAGGCAAAGTAGACGCTTTGCCAGTGAGCGAAGGATCGTCCCACATTTCCTCCTACAAGGACATAAGAAGTGTCTCCTGGATCAGGCCTGTGGCCCACCTAGTCCAGCATCCTGTTCTCCCAGTTGCCACCTAGATGCCTATGGGAAACCAGCAAGAGGGACCCGAGCAAGAAGCATTACTGCCGCCGACTGTCAAGGCAGAACATAGCCATCACAGCTAGTAGCCAAGCCTTTCTGCCCCATGAATTTGTCCAACTCTCTTTTCAAGCCACCAGCCCACATTGCTGGCCATCACTGCCTGGGTTGCCTAGTTTATGTGCTGCATGTTTACGTACTTCCATTTATCTGCCCTGAACCTTCCCGCGTTCAGCTTCATTGGATAGCCACAAGTTCTACAGTTACGAGAGAGGAAGAAAACCTTTTCTCTCATGCATCTTCTCTGTGCATTATTTTATCGGCTTCTATAATCTCACCTCTTTCTCAGATTTTCTCTGAGCTAAAAGGCCCCCCCAATACTGCAAACTTCCCTCAAAGGGGAGCCTCTTGATCATTTTGCTTGCCCTTTGCCGAACCTTTTTTCCAGTTGGGCTGTTGGTGCAGCTGACTACTGTACACAGGAATCTGTCTCACCCTTCTGGCGGTTCTCTCACCGTGAGAAGCAAAAATACAGGGAACCAGGCAGAGGGCCTTCTCGGTGGTGGCGCCCGTCCTGTGGAACGCCCGCCCATCAGATGTCAAGGAAATAAACAACTACCTGACATTTAGAAAATACCTGAAGGCAGCCCTGTTTAGGGAAGTTTTTAATGTTTGATGTTTTATCGTGTTTATAAATATTCTGTTGGTAACCGCCCAGAGTGGCCGGGGAATCCCGGCCAGATCTTTTTTTCTGGGGGGGGATGCAGAAGTACGCATACCCCTAAACATTTTGTGAATCTAAGTTTGGCCTCATTGAGGGGCAGTATTTCAAGATGAGTTGGAAAATGAAAGTAGCCCTAAACCAGGGGTGGCCAACTCCCAAGAGACTGTGATCTACTTGCAGAGTTAAAAACTGGCAGTGATCTACCCCTTTTGGGGGGGTTCAGGTCAAAGTTGTTGAGCTTTTTTGGGGAGGAGGGAAGCTTTTCTTAGGGGAGCCAAAATTGTTGAGCTTCTTTGGGGGAGCCAGTGATCTACCAGTGATCTACCACAGGTGTCCAGTGATCTACCTGGTGGGCGTGCCTGCCCTAAACTTTTATTTTTTAGGGGGAAAAGCACTGATTACCACCCCAAGTCAGACCGTTGGCCTGTTTAGCTCAGCACTGGCTGCGATGACCAGCAATTGCTTCCCAGGGTCTTGAGCCAAGAAATGTACCCGGAGAAGCCTACAGACTTCTGCATGCAAAGCAGATGTTCTGCCCCGGAGCTACAGCCCTCCCCCAATTCCCTCCTGTGCAACGAAACGACACATCACTCAAGCAAGCGTGTGCCACGAGAGATCCTTTTATTTACACACTCAAAATTGCACCCACCTACCCCAGCCTCTCGATTTAAAGCACCGCCACCTCCTTCCTTGCTCCCCACCCCACCCCCCGGCCGGCTTCAGCTACAGCCCCCGAGCCCTTTGATAAGGCCGGCCGCCTCCGGCATCTGGCGGAAAATGTCACGGAGGGTCTCTGTCTCCTGCACCAGCTGCTCCACCCGGCTGCGCAGCCTCTCGTTCTCGCCCAGGAGCTCCACCATGCGCTGCTGCGTCTCCAGCACCCGGCGCTTGGCCTTGTCGCGGCTCTTGCGCACGGCGATGTTGTTGCGCTCGCGGCGTAGCCGGTACTCCAGGCTGTCTTTGTTGACTGATTTCTTCCCCTTGGGGGTGCAGGGCGGGGACGGGCTGCAAGGGGGGCCCTGTGGAGACACAGAGGGAAGAGCAGGAAGGGCCAGGAGTCAGAGGTTTTATTTGCTTCGTACTCAAAGGGGGGGGGGGACTTAATCAAGTTTGCACGTTTCCGAAACAGCTTGTAAAAGCGAAACGTGACCATCCTTTGGCACTCTCTGAATTTTGCAATGCAGTTCTCCAGGCAATCAGTGTTTACAAAAATGCATGTTAGGGGTAAGGTAATAATCTGTATTAGCAAAAGAGACAAAAAATATAAAAAAATGTATTATATTGGGGAAATCTCTTGCAAAAGGTGTATGGTAGTCAAAACTGCATACAAAACGTGTTTGCTAGGAGGAAATCGCACTAAAACGCCAGTGAATTTTCACGAGGAGTCTTGCTGAAATCTCACACTGTCGCAGAGATGCAAAGAATGGAATTTAATATTGGAAAAAGCAAGAAACCAAGAAAATTGAAATGGATAGATCCTTCCATGGGTTAGGGACAATAGCACAAGCCTCTCTCTCTCTCTCTGTCTCTCTCTCTCTGTCTGTGTGTGTGTGTGTGTGTGAGAGAGAGAGAGAGAGAGAGAGAGAGAGCACATTGGGCCTCAAAACCCACAGCTGGCCAATACTTTTATGAAACCAAATTGTCACGAAAGTGTAGCCTGTTTTAAAACAGTATGAAAATTAATACTTGTTACTGTAAACGGATCATTCAGATATCACTAATAGCTCATTTAAATCAGATTTTAATAATGATGATGATTAATTTATTTGATTTCCCCCCGAAATGGATAAATCCGGGTTAATTGGGGGAAAGATACAGGTTGGCATTTTAATGCCGACAACGTGGGTGGACACTGCGAAACATTTGCCTGTAAGAGCCATCACCCATCCCAGAATATGCACCTGGCTAGAAACGCCCTCCGTGCCAAGATGGAGATTGCCGGCTGTAGGAGGGCCCTCCCAGATGCTCCAGATATCGGCTCCACACCCTTGGATTCTGGGATAAGCAGCGGCAGCTGGTGACCATTGAAACTGGTGGGGCCGTAAGTGGGACCACAGCCAATGGCAGGCAGAGGCACAGCAGATTCTAGTTTCGTCCCCACCTTCCTGCCTGCCGAGCTCTGCAAAGATAACCCTAAGAAGGAGGAAGCTGGCAGGCAGGGCCACTCCTTGGAATGGGTGCATGCAAGAATCAAAGAAATAATCAAATAAATAGCAATAAAATAAGAAGGGGAACAAGGTGGGGCTGGCTGAGGTTGGTGGGGCTGTGCCTCCAGGTGCCCTTATGGGCCCAGCCCTGCTCTAGAGCTACCCATCTCATAGAATCCTAGAATTGTAGAGTTGGTAGGGAGCCCCCAGGGTCACCCAGTCCAACCCCCTGCAAGGCAGGAACCTGGTGCCCCATCCAATCTGAAACCAAACCGGACCCTGCTTAGCTTTCGTACTTGTGCTGGCAGTTTTAATGCTGCACCACCACGAAACCTTGTTTCTGAGAAAGTCTGTGCTCGTAACACAGATCCTTGGTTTAGGTTAAAAGAAGTCAGGAAGTCACTGTGATATACGCATTCTTCCATGTATCTGGAATCCATAGCTGTCAACTTTTCCCTTTTCTTGCGAGGAATCCTATTCGGAATAAGGGAATTTCCCTTTTAAAAAGGGAAAAGTTGACAGCTATGCTGGAATCTCTCAGGTTTTTAATATCCTGTTTGCAGTGTCTTTTAATGGTTGCATTAAATAGTCCTGCAGGTTTTTTTTGTAATATTCTGCTGGTGGCTCATGTGGTCCCTGTGTTTTGCCTAATTTCGCCCGTTCGATCGCTTGTTCCATCATAGGTCCTTGGTTCTCTGCACATCATCTCACAAAATCATCTCTCGTTCACTTGCAGTCATGGAAAGGGCCCTTTAATGGAGCTGTTGAAGGAGGTATACACACACACACACACACACACACACACACACACCTCTGTTAAGCTCACCTCCTTCCCCCTTTTTCTTGGTGTATGTAGGCTATAGCTTATATCATGCATTTATCCCAGTGTTGCAGAGACAGCATTCACAAGGGCTGACGAGGGACAGTGGGGTCCCGGATTAAGAGGGCAGGCATGTCAGGTTTTAGGAACGGAGGCAAACACTTCAGGACTGAGCCCTATAGTTCCAGATAGAAAGGAACTGGGATCCAAAAAGAACCCATTTTTGTCCCCTCTCTTGGCTCCCTTGAAACCTCTTCTTGAAACCCACCTTTTCTGTGCATCCTTTGGCAAAACAGGGCCTTGTCCAGGGCCAGCAAACATGGTGCAGATCTCCAGACCTTGTTTAACTGCATCATCCCTGACTGTTGGGGCTGATGGGGGGCAGGAGCCCAGCAACAGCTGGAGGGCACAACATGGGTTACCCCTTTCTCTTGCCCATGTGCCCGGTCCCTGCTGTAACTAAACCTAAGTATTTGCAAGTGACCTAACTGCATCTTCTTCCCATCTCCCACTGTCTCTCCACTTCCTTCCCCCTCTTCTGCTCTCGCCTGTGCATCAGGTTATAGATTTAAGCCCCAAAAGGGACAGGCTTGCCCCCCCTTTTTTTCTTTTTTACTCTCTAAAGCACTTTCAATAACAATAGTTAACAGTAATAAATACTTGAAGAAGATTGAGGTTTGGGGGGATAGGGTGGCGGAAGGAGCTGTGCCAGTGCGGACAGGGTGTCAGGTTTTGGAGTCACGAGGAGCTCAGAACCTAAGAAGAGCTTGCAGGATCAGGCCAGTGGCCCAGCAAGCCCAGCATCCTGTTCTCACAGGGGCCGACCAGGGGACTGTAGGAACCTCGCAAGTAGGATTTGAGCACCGGATCACTCTCACCTTCCTGTGGCTTCCAGCGACTGGCATTCAGAAGCATCTCCGCCTCCAACAACAACAGGGTGAGTAGCCACCAATAACCTCCAAAGGGGGTCACCATTTTTTAAAATTTGGTTATAGAGTGAGAAAGTCTCCAAGCTGGGTGAGGGTGAAAGCAAAGCTGGGAACAGGGGGAACCGTGCTTCTCCTCCTTACCTTGAGGACTCTCAGCGCTTGTCCAGCCCGCATGCCAGGCTGAGTGAGGGCCACTTGGGCGCAGTGGGCTGGCGAGAAGTGCATGGGGCTGTAGGGGTGGCGCCCGCCTGCGCGACCGGCCTCGCCCCCTCGTGGCTCCTCCTTGACAGCGACCGGCCGCGGGTCGAAGGGACCGAGGACCTTGCGCTCCCCTCCGTAAGACAAGTAGGGGTATGGCTCCCCAGGGAAGAAATTGGAGAAGGGGGTGCTTGGCTTGGGCCCTCTCTGCCCGGCCCCTTGCAGCAGCTCCGAGAGCAGCTGCTCGTCTCCAATGTAGGAGGCCAGCTCCGACTCACAGAGGGGGCCCAGGTCTGTGCCGCTGGGCCTGGCAGGGGGCATCTCCAGGGCCTGGTATTGCCGCTGCTCGCTGCCCTCAAAATACCCTCCTTGGGACATGGCACCAAGTTGAAATCTCAAATTCTGTGACTTCTCTCCTCTGTGTTTTCCGGGTCTGCTAGCGGCCCCAATGCACTCGTTCCTTGCCTTCCTATATTTCAATGGCTCCTCTCCCAGTTTCTTCAGAATTATTATTATTATTAGTTGTTGTTGTTCTTTATGTTGCTTGAGGGTCCCTTCCTCTCCAGCTGATTCTTTGGTTTCCTTCTTTGACACCGATTTGCCCTCCTTGGCTTTTAAAATATTTTGCTCTGTCGTACCTCCTTTTCTCGGAATGTCCAGTTTTCTTCCTTCTTGGTTTCCCCCCTCTACCTTTTCTTTCCGTCACTGTCACATTCCTCCTCTCATCTCTGCTCCTTTCCCCCCTCTGTGCACTGTTCCCTCTTTCTGCGGGTCTGCAGCTTCTTCCCTCTTTCTCTCCGTCTTCTTCCTTCCCTCCTTCGTCTCCCTCCCCCTTCCTTCCTCTTTTTTTCTGAGGTGAACCCCTGCTCCTGCAAAAGAGCAATTCACCTCATCCACCCTGGCAACCTCTCTCCCATGATCCTCATCCACTCCAGGAGGGTCTTCACATTACTGTCATGCAACGTTAATGTGTGATCCTGGGGGCACTTTTCCTCCCCCCCCCCCGCCCCAGCCATAAGCTGTACCCTGCCTCACTCGAACACCACCTATCACCACTTGGGATTGAATCTGTGACCTTCTGCATGCAACAATACAAGTTTTAGAAGACATTTATGAGGAACGGCTTAGGGAGCTGGGTATGTTTAGCCTGGAGAAGAGAAGGTTAAGGGGTGACATGATAGCCATGTTCAAATATATCAAAGGATGTCATATAGAGGAGGGAGAAAGGTTGTTTTCTGCTGCTCCAGAGAAGCGGACACGGGGCAATGGATTCAAACTACAAGAAAGAAGATTCCACCTAAACATTAGGAAGAACTTCCTGACAGTGAGAGCTGTTCGACAGTGGAATTTGCTGCCAAGGAGTGTGGTGGAGTCTCCTTCTTTGGAGGTCTTTAAGCGGAGGCTTGACAGCCATCTGTCAGGAATGCTTTGATGGTGTTTCCTGCTTGGCAGGGGGTTGGACTGGATGGCCCTTGTGGTCTCTTCCAACTCTATGACTCTATGATTCTATCTGAAGGCAGCCCTGTATCAGGAGGTTTTTAATGTTTGATGTTTTATTATATGTGTTGGAAGCTGCCCAGAATGATGGCTGGGGCAACCCAGCAAGATGGGTGGGGTATAAATAATAAAACTATCATCATAATCACTTATTAATTATTATTATTATTATTATTATTATTATCATTATTATTAAGGCAGGTGCTCTACCACTGAGTTATGGAGAGGGCTGAGGAACCTGTGTCCAATCTGGATGTTGCTGAACTTCGGCTCCCATTGCCCCATTGGATGGTAAATGACAGAATTAAATCAAAGAAAGAAATGGGGGGGCACACATGCACAACAGTGTGAAAGTTCTGTTGCAGTTTTGCCAGCGTTTGCACTGGGGGGGGGGGCCTTGCTTCAGGAAGCCCCCCCCCCCCGCCACCTACCGGGACCATATTGAAATTTGCAAAAGCTTGCCGTAGTTTTCCTCTGCGGTGTCTCTGAACACCAGCAGGTGGGGCCCTGAGGCCAGTGATGCAACTGCACTGAGATATGGAGCAATGGAAAGAAAACAAACAAACAAACAAAAGTAGTTGCTTTTGAGGTTGAAAGGGAAGGCTTGCCTTAGAAGCCTTTGGCGGTGTGCCCGCCCACCTGGTGTGTAGAGCTCTTACTAAAGGATGCTTTGGCAGAGACCTCCCAATTAATTTGGTAATGGCCTCCAAAAGTTCCTCCTGCCAGAGGCCCAGGTTGCCCTTGCATAGAAAGTTGTCCAAATCACTTCACTCTGCAGTGAAAGAACCAGCCTCTTTTATAATTGCCACTGCACCATCTAGATCACCATAAGGAAACAAGGGGTAGGGAGATATGGGGATAGACTTCCCGTGTCAGGGAAGACTTAACTTTCACCTGTTTTGTTTCCCTTTCTTATATATTATAGATTGTTTTTCCTTTGGTAACTTTGATGGTGTGTGTGTGTGTGTGTATTCTCCCCCTGCCCTCCATTGCATCCATAGAACCTTGTGAGGTTACCTTAAGATGAGAGTGGCTGGCCCCAAATCAGTCAATGAGCCTTGTAGCTGAGTGGATTCGAACCAGCCACACATTTAAAACACCATGACACCGCTTTAACCATTGTGGCTTCCCCTAGGACTCATGGGAACTGCAGTTGGTTAGGGACGTTCAGAACTCTGAAAATTGTTCCAGTTACAGGTAGGTAGCAGTGTTGGTCTGCCATAGTCAAAACAAAATAAAATAAAATAATTCCTTCCAGGTAGCACCTTAGAGACCAACTAAGTTAGTTCTTGGTATGAGCTTTCGTGTGCACGAAAGCTCATACCAAGAACTAACTTAGTTGGTCTCTAAGGTGCTACTGGAAGGAATTTTTTATTTTATTCTGAAAATTGTAGCCCTGTGAGGGGCATAGAAGCCTTGTCACAACTGTCTCAGCACCTTTAACAAACTACAGTTCCCAAGATTCTTTGTGTGGGAGGGGGGAAAGAAACAAGACTGTTGGGTGGCTTGGCTGTACTCTATAAACATAAGGTGCAGATGTGACCTGAGCCTCCCCAGCTGACACGCACTCTAACCACAGGGGCAAATCAGACCTTTCCCTCCTGTTGTTAGGGGTAAAGCGAACTCTCTTGCTCATCTGACCACCTTCAGTGGTCCTTTGGGGGCTTGGAACCCTGTCAGTCCAGCTGGCTCCAACAGCAACAGGACACAATATTATTCAGGATTGTGCAAACCCCAAAAGCTCTGAAGTGGCATTTCTAAACTGGGTGAATGGGCAGTGTTGTCTTTAGAACTCAGCAGGGAGGAGGATGGGGGCAAAACTATTGAGTTGGCTCTGCCTTTCATTGGCTCTGGCTCCACCTGCCATTGGTCTTTCTGCCTCCGATGCTACCAGGCACCACTGAGACCTGTCAAGGCCTGTTTCCATCCCAGTGAAATATAACTGCTATGTTCTGTTGCCACTACTGTACATCAGGAACCAAGTTGCTGGAGGAGGGTGGCATACTACATGCCCAGCTTACGGGCTTTCTGGGGGTAGATGTCCAATGCGTGAAACTAGGCACACCTTCAATTAAATCTAGTGGGACTCTTCTCATGTTCTTGGAGGACAGGGGTAATTTGTAGATGTGAGGGCAACTCCTGTCCCAATAGCGAAAGTCTTTATGCCTTACCTTCTCACATTGCGGTGCAGGAATTAACCTTTAAACCTGCCTTTCCTCACTCTGTAAGGTCTCTCCGATACTCCTGAGTCAGTTTCTACCAGCATGCTGTGCCAATGAAAATGTTACATCGCCTTCTGGCCAACGTGTTCTGTAAATGGAGGTTTATCTTTCAAAATTTCATTGAGTGGAAAGACTGGCATAGTGCAATACTTGTCAAGGTGGTAGCCCAAGTTCGCTAATCTCTGTGTAGCAATTCCACTGGGAAAGCAAGAGTTAGCACAATGGATGGTGTGTAGAAAGCAGTATTTTACACATCCTAGAATCCAGCATTTAAGGCAACAGGGATGGCAAGTTTAGCTTAATTTATTACATCAAAAAAAGAGAGAGAAAGAGAAAGAGAAAGAGAGAAAAGTGAAAAATACAAGGACACAAAAACCATGGGAGAGGATCGTCTCCCACGAAATGAGGTTCAAACTCAAAGAGAATATTCCCAACAATATAAGGCAACAATAACGAAGGAGCCCCTTCCAGCAGGGTGCGCCGGGGATGTGGGTGTGGGGTCGTTGGCTGTGAGGAGAGCTCCCATCTTTTCCAGCTCCAGCAGGGGGCACTGCTGGTGGGGAGTGGTGTATGTGGGTACTCCAGCCCCAGCAGTGGTTTAGTGCAGGAAACTGGGTGAGGCACTAGTGAGGCATTCCCAGCTATTCCAGTCCCAGCGTGTGGTGCTGTTGGGAGCAAGAAGAGAGCTTTAGCTTTGTAGGGAGCTCCCATTTACTTCAGCGCCCCCAAAGGGTATTGTGCAACCTGTCACTGGCTGCTTCTTCTACCCCCAGCCACCAAGAAGGCTCAGTTCTGAGGATACTTCGAGTCTTCAGTTCCACACATTGGCTCCAGCTGTTCTTTGGTCTCTTTGCTGAGGTTGGTTTTAGGTTTCCCTGAATCCATTTCAGGGTACACAACAACACAAAGCTTCTGTCCTAGCCGAGTCACTACCTCTGCAAGAAAATAAGAGTAAGCGGGTGAGCTTTAAGATAGGAGGAGAAAACCCACAGCGTCATTTTTCAAAATGGAATTTCAAAAAATTCCCACCCAATTATCTGCCCATGACTCACCAACAAATGTGTGGAAGGCAGGTGGTTTGTGCTGCCAATGCACACCTAGGTAGTAGACTGGGACACCCGTCAGCATGATGGCTAGACCAATCCCACACACCACAGGTTCTGACCATAAGCTGAACACCAACAGGAAGGCCCAGAACAGCAGGTAGATTATGGGGAAGAACAGGCTCACCTGGGGAGGAAAGAGATGGGTTGGATCTGGGCAGGAGCATCAGGAAGTGGCATGCAAGGGAAAAGGCTGGGAGAACAGAGGTTTCTCTATTAAGAACAAAGCTAGCAGAGGTGGGATGAATCCTAGCCCAGTGGTAGAGGACATGCCTTGCATGCAGAAGGTCCCAAGGTCAGCCTCCAGTACCTCTAGCAATGAGGATCTGCTGCTGCTAGTCAAAATAGGCCAAAAGTGGACCCACACTCCCAAGACACCCACCAATTTTGTTAGCAGTGGTGGTGCCACGGGGGAATTCTTTGCTGAGTGCTCCAGAAACAAGAAGTGGTAGTCTGCTCTGCTCCAATGTCTCCCAGACCCTCAGCCTTTGCCCTCACTCAGGAAGCACTCAGGTTCTGGATTACGTTCCTGGGTCATATACGATCCTGTGGCCCTTCAGATGCTCTTAAAAGACTCCAGCTCCCATCAGCTCTAGCTAGCAAGGCCAATGGCCAGGAATATTGGGAATGTTCAGCAACAACTGGAGGACTACAGGTTCTGGCATAAAGGTTTGATTCAGCTGGAAACAGGAAATTTAAAACCATGTGTTTTAAATCAGTGGTGTGACTATGATTCAGCTCAATCCATCCTGTGTGGTTCCAAGGGAAGACAACACTGGTGTGAGAAGGTGACAGGGGCTGACACAAATAGAGCAGCAGAAATGTGATGGCAGGCGTCTTACCTTGATGGGACGGTGTCGGTGAGGTTCCCGCCAGCGCAGCACAACTTGCCCAGCCACAGTCACTCCATAGAACAGGTAGTTGATGAAGCCCACATAATTGATCAGGGTATATATATCACTTGTTACTAGCATAAGCAATGTTGAAAGACACTGCCAGAGACAGACAAAAGGAGAGAGAAAATGCAATTATATTGTTTTCAGAGAAATTGCCCAAGGCACTTGGTCTGCCAAACTGACAGCACCTGCCGGCTAATCCCATCAATTCCCAGGAAAATGCCCCTGCCAGGTTCTTCAGTCACTGGCGATTCTAACTCTGTACTGGCAGACACTTTCTCCTCATCCTTCACTGATGCATCAACCGTCCCCCTCCCAACTTTTTTTTTTTTTTTTGATGACTCACAGTGAAAAGTAGGGCAGGTATGGGAGTGCAGCGTTGCACGTGGATCATAGCCAATACGCTGGGCAGGTGGCCTTCCCGGGCTCCAGCAAAAAATAGTCTGTGAATGTTGGAGAGAGAACATGGTAAATGCAAGCAATGTGCTGCAATATTATTTACTTAACTTTGATCAGCACTGAGGAAGGAAGCTGGCTCCACACTGTGAACAGGACTTACTAATGAAAAGAACCTGGGGAAGAATGGGGAAGGGCCAACTTATTTCCCCAGTCCTAATATAGGTGTTAAAGTAGAGCTGAATTAGAGAGGTAGCACTATGAAGACGTGGGTGAGCAATGCAGTTGTGTGTGGAAGGGGAACCGCTGCTATAATGGAACTTGATAGCTGAGGATTTCAGCAGATGGAACCTGTAAATGAGAATACCTCACTGAATGTCTGCAGAAGGCAGTGGGTTGTGTCCACTGGTGCATGTCGGAATACGTTTCACGGATCCGCCATGGATTCATAATTATTTGGTTATTTTATAAGTTTTTCGAGGTCTATTTTTGGTATAATTGCGCGTAAAAGCGAAAGTGAAAGCATGAATGAATAGTGTGGTTCACTTATGAGATTAATCCGCCTTTATTTTGTAGATCCGGTCATGTTCAAAGTTGTTAATGAGCGTTAAACTTGCTTCCCGCCTTTTTGGAGGGCAGCAACAGTGATTTTATTGGTTAAAGTACTAATGATGATGTCACGTTTGTTCCCTAATAAAAGGCAGAGGCACCCCGCTTAGGCAGGAGGAGTAGCACGAGACCGCACGTTCTTCTTATGTTCTTTTAGTTGGGTTTTAGTTGAAGTCAAGTTTAGTTTAAGGGACTAGGAGCGGGCTGGACGGGTTGGATGGGTTTTTCTTTAGTTAGAGTTAGATCGCGGAAGATCATTCGGTTTTAGTTTTAGTTAGGTTTTCTTTTAGGTTAGCCTAGGGTTAGGCCCGCGGAAGATATTTCGGTTTTAGTTTATTTAGTTAGCCTCGCGGAAGATTGGGCGCGCAGGGTCTTTAAGCTTAGGGGAACTTAGCTTAGGGGACGAGCCTATGCGGGTTCTGCCGAAGCCACTAAAGATACAACCGGTGTCTGTCTTCCTTTGGGGTTAAAGGGGGGAGTAAAGTAAAAATTTTAATTTCTTTAATTTGGTCCGCCTATTCAGAGTCAGGGTATATATTTATTTTCACGAGGCAACTGTTCATTAAAGAAGGCAATTAGGAACTCACACTTCATCGGAGTCGTCAATTGGCTTACTCATCATCCTTCAGACTGTGAGGCTTGGCCGGCGACCGTGCTCAAAAGCACGCGGAACGCTGGCCGCTTTCCCCGCAACTGGTACCTCGTGCATAACCAGTCTAAGGCCGTGCACGAGGAGCTCCAGCAACCAAACCCCGACAAGTGGTGCCCTCTCTGAGGCAAAGCGCGGTTGAAAATCGCTTCCACAAAGACTCCGGTTAAAGGCAACATATCGGAAGTGGCTCGGAAACAGACATTGAGAGGTGAGGTATAACGGCCCGGTTTATCCAGGATTTCGCTGCAGTAGCGCGAATCCACCGCTTGCCCAAAGTAGTGTAAATAGAAGTCGCACGCGTATATTTTGCCCCAAGGGGTCCCCGGGTAGAGCGGCAAGGAGTTTAGTGTAAGCCTACGGGCAGAGTAAGGTCTTCCCTAAAGCCTACGGGTGGGAAGGGTTCTGGCAAAAGCCTACGGGTGCCAGGGTCTGGCAAAAGCCTACGGGTGCCAGGGTTTTCGGTCAAAGCCTACGGGTAGGGCCGGTGTCTCCCGAAAAAGCCTACGGGTGGGAGGGAAAGGTTTTCTGGCTAAAGCCTACGGGTGCCAGGTTTTTCGGTCAAAGCCTACGGGTAGGGCCGGTAGCCCCTAGTAGAAGCCCACGGGTGGGGGCGGAGGTTTTCTGGCTAAAGCCTACGGGTGCCAGGTTTTTCGGTTAAAGCCTACGGGTAGAACCGGTGTCCCCTAGTAGAAGCCTACGGGTGGGGGAGGAAAAGTTTTGGAAAAGTGTTTAAAAAAATGGGCTCCTCACTCTCAACTGCTCAAGTAAAATTTTGTGAAGATTTATTGTACCTTTTGAAAGAAATGGTCACCCTGTCTCTGAATCAGAAGTAGAGCTTTTAGTTAAAACCATTGGGGAAATTTGTCCCTGGGTCCCTAAGGAGGGAACGAAAGATTTAGCCTCATGGGAAAGGATCGGGTTAGAATTTATGGCCAACCCGAAAATCGGAATTCCTGTACAATTAGTATGGAGCAAAGTAAGAAACTGCTTTCAACAAATCGCTCCAAGAAATGTTTTGCTTAATGGAACAGTGAATTTAGGAAATACTGCTTTTAATAGTGCCCCTGTGCTGCCGCTTGCGGTTGTGCCATTTTCGGCCCCCTCGCAGCAGCCAGTTCAGGCCCCGTTGTCGTACACGCACTCGCCCTTGTCCAATTTGTCGTTGCCAGATTCATTGCCGCCTGTGCCGGTGCAGCAGACGCCGTCGGCCTTTCAAGCCCCGCCGCGGACTGCCCCACCGCCAGTCGCTCAGCAGTCATCGCAGGCCTTTTACCAGCCAGCGATTTCAAGTCAGCAGCAGCCGCGGACCTCGCTCCAAGCAACGGTCCCGCTTCCTCCATCGCAAGCCGCGCTTTTGCCAGCGATCCAGCAGCAGCAGCAGCAAGCAGCCTTTTTGCCAGCAAACCCTGCTGCCCTGCAGGCCGCGCTCAAGCCAGCAGCTCCAGTTTTGCAGCAAGCTGATTTCCAATCAACAGCAATCCAAGCTTCAATGCAAGCAGCACAACAGCAATTTACCAACCCTTCAGCACCTCCAATGCCAATGCAGATTCCAAGACAAGAGCAAAGCCAAACAATGATGATCCAGATGCCAGGACTTGCAGTACAGAGCCAACAACCTTATGCTCCAACTTCAAGTCAGCCATCTTGTCTTCATCCAACTTCAAGTCAGCCATCTTGTCTTCATCCAACTTCAAGTCAGCCATCTTGTCTTCATAGTCAGCCATCTTCAAGGCATCCAGATGTCAAAGACTCTTTAGCACCATCTAGTGGCTCATCATTTGGAAAGCATCAAGAAGATTTAAACTCACTGATGCCACCTACAGACCCTACAGCAATGCAGCCCATCTGCAGAACCCAAGCTTTGGAAGCAGCTTTGGGACAAATAGACTTTAGTGCTGATCCAATGCACATCTTTCCAGTGATTCGTGCCAATGGAGGACAACCTGCAAGATATCAAGCCATTCCTTTCGAGACACTACGTGAACTGCGAAAAGCCATACGCGAAAATGGACTTCAAGCTCCTTATACTAGAAGTTTACTTGAAGGACTGTCCACTAGTAGACTTCTGCCATCTGATTGGAAGTTGATTCTTCGCACCTTCCTGTCGCCTACAGATGCTCTTCTGTGCCTTCAAGAGTGGAAAGAAGTAGCAGCCAGACGTGCAACGCCACTTGCCACAGAAGATATGCTCACAGGATCAGGACATTACTCCAATCTCAATCAACAGCTAGCCATACCTGATGCTGCACTTGTCACCATAGCAGACATTGTAGTCAAAGCTTGGCGCAGACTACCCAATCGCACAGATGCTAGCTCAGTATCAGGATTCGCTGCAGTTAGGCAAGGTCCAAAAGAACCTTATGGGGACTTCGTGGATCGCCTGATTGTTGCAGTGGAACGCCAGATAGAAGATCGTCATGCCAGAAACATGCTGACAAAACAACTTGCCTTTGAAAATGCCAATGATGACTGCAAGAATGCCCTAACAGCAGTTGCAGCTCGTCCAGATGCCACATTGACTGAGATGCTACGCGTCTGCCAGAATGTCGGTACCCACTCCTACAAAGCACAGCTCTTGGCAGCTGCGGTACAGATGCCACGTCAAGACAGCTCTACGCCAGTCAAGAAGTGCTATGGGTGTGGAGGCGATGGGCATTTCCGGTCGCAGTGCACAACAACGCCAAGGCCTTCTGCCAAGCCGCCAGAGAGATGTCCCATCTGTCAGAAAGGATTTCATTGGGCGAATGATTGTCGCTTGAATCCACAAAACACATCACCTACCTCATCTCCAGTTCAGGGAAACGGTTCTGCGGGCCGCGCCCCGGCCCCGGTAAAACAATAGGGTGCAAGTTCAAGAACATCATGAAGGTCAACCATCCCAGAAAGGTGAACAACGCTACTCCTTATCCAGGTCATCAGGAAAAAAGAGTGATCCAGAGAGATATCCACTCTTCAGATGTCCAGAGAAAAGATGTGACCTCATCAAGCATTCAGGTTCCAGAGGTTTCATCATCTGCCTTACCTATTCAAAGGGTTCCAGTAGAGAACACAGCATTCAGTTCACCTTCTGCTGACCGCCCTTCAGTTCCTGCTGATGTTGATCCTGCTTCACAGCAAGCAATCACAGTCAAGCCTCTGATCGCAGAATTGCCTTCAACGTTGAGAAGACATCCTACTGAGGTCAACCTTGCAGCACCTGAGCTTTATTCATCTTCAAATCAAGGTCAATCTGTCATTGAAGGACATTTGCCCTTGATGAAACAGCAGTGTTCAAGTTGCAACCCAGCTGATGATCACTTTCCATGTGGCCAAAGAATGCAAGTGAGTGGGCCAGCTCCCTCTTGTGGAAGCTTAAGCATCACTCCAGTTAACAATGTCCACACCTTTGTGTCACCTCCAGCTTTTAAGCTCAGCCAGCCACAATCAAATAATTATCATGGACAACAACTTCAACTGCCTTGTGTCAAAGAAGAAGTTCCATCCTGCCACTTTGATGCACGACTGACTGAATGCCAGCAGGTTCAACAGCATCAGCAACTTTTACCAACAGAGGAACCTCAAGTTTGCCAACTCAACGCCAAGCAGCTTCAGAGTTGCCAACTTCAGCAGTGCAAAAAACCCGAAGCCAAAAAGATATCTTCAAACACTGCCAACGAAGAACAAGAAGAATCTTCTGTCCCAGGTATACCACTCTTCTTAACAGAGGACTGTTACTTTTCAAATCCATGGTTTGCTCAGCAATTGCCAACATCCATTCGTGGTCCATTCCCAGACACTTCGATTTGCCTTATCCTGCCTAGGATGGATCGCCTCCCTGCCACAGTCACACTGACTGCAGGCCTAGTTCGAATCACAGATTCATCGCAGTTGCTGATTCCAGGATTTTCAACTGTTCCTTGTGTCCTGACAAAAGGTTTGGAAATTGCCAGACTCTATTTGCTTACTTCTACGCCTACAGCTCCTGTAGACTCTTTGCCTCCTCAGGCAGCAATGGCGCTAATCAAGATTACAGAAGAACGCCCTCATCTCGTCTTAGAAATGGGTGGACGAAAGATCAAGGGTCTTCTTGATACAGGCGCAGATGTCACAGTGATCGCCAGAAAGGATTGGCCTGACCAGTGGGCAACGACTGTCACCCAGGAAGTCTTCGGAGTCGGAGGTTTCGAACCCGCCCACCAGAGCGTGCATCCGATTACCTTCCAGTCAGACTCAGGCTCCATGGTGCAGCTCCGTCCACTTGTTATGGATGTGCCTATCACCCTTTGGGGTAGAGACTTATTGTCTAAAGCAAGAACTGTTGTCCATACACATTTTTGATGTGGGCCTTTGCATCAGCGCCAGTACATGCTCTTCCACTCACATGGAAGGAAGGACCCCCTGTATGGGTCGACCAATGGGCGCTGACGTCAGAAAAGCTCGCTGCAGCAGAGGCCCTAATCAAAGAGCTGCTACACCGGAATCACATGCAACTCTTTACTCTCCATCAGTACCTCATGGATAAAGCTCCACAGTCATTGACTTTAGAGTGTTCCCTTGATAGTCTTCAAACTGTCCCTTGCAGAAAACCTATTGCAAAGTTCTCCTGGAGAATTTCACTGCTTGGTAAGGTGAATTCTCCTGTCTACAAGTTCTGTTCAGCAGCATCTTCAAGCACTCTCACGCCGTTGAAACTTTCCTTTGTCTCAGTGATCCAATCGTCAACCATGGGACGCTCCTTGCTATGTTCCGTGCTGTCTTTTGCATGGGCATTCTGTTGGCTGGTTTTGAATGGTACTCACCGTGCCTACAGATTGCTGCCATCACTTCTTGCAGCATACCTGTTTCCAACCAAAACCGCAAACCCTTTTCACCTGCTTTCTGTTGCTCTCTACCTGGTTGCAAATATGCTCCGCATCTCCCCAGGTATTCTTCTGGAGTATCTTTTCCTGCATCAACCAAGAACTCTACTACAGGCTCTTCAGGCAGTTCCTCCTTGTGCTCAGAAGTACTGTCTTCCGCAAGGAACTCTTCACCTGAAGATCAAGTCATGTAACCCTGCGTGGTACTTACCAGCCTGCATCTTCAACGACAACCCCTTGTTGCTTAATCTTCTCAGCGGAGGACTGTCCCTACTTCTGCGGAAAGAACCCCTATTTCCCACACCTGTTTGTGTGCTCAACTCCATTCTTCACTCAAGAAACACGCTGGTCAAACTTTGCGTGAAATTCGATACTCCCTTTTCATCACAAGCCGTGATGTCTAACTCTGGTTGTTAGCTATTCGCTAACTTCTCAACTTCCTGTCAAATGCAGCAACTCTTCAACTATCCTCAACCTATGCCTTTTGTTTGCCTCTGGGCAGCCCCTTGGTTCCTGGCTGCCTAGATTTGTTCCAGTTATTCTCATACCTGCATTCACTAGCAGATCACCTTGATTTGCTTGCTTAACCTCCTTTCTTCTACAGGTATCGTTGTTTCTTCAGAGCTCGATGTTTCAGTACTTTCCTGAGCCCCATGAACTTTTCCTGAGTTCCAGGACTATTTCTTCTACATGGTCATGTGTAGTCGGAGAAGAAGACGACCGGCAACTCATTCATCGTCTTCATCCTCCTCTCCAACACCATTTTGCAGTTCTAAATCTGTCTTGTACTTTATATTGTACTTGTAAAATTGCATATTTACCTTTGTATGCTTCTTGAAATATCCGCCTCGCATGTTACATGTGTTTTCCATATAGCTTGGTAATTAATGATATGGATGTTTATATATATGAAACTTTTCTGAAATAGTTTCCATTTAGAGCGTCACAATTTTGATGATATGGAAATGTTTATGTAAGGTCAAAGCATTGTCTTTGTGCAGTTCTAGTCATAGACATATTCATGCATATATGTTTTATTTCAGTAATCCTAAATCTCCACGTTGTGCTTGCAAAAGTTGTAGTTTAAAATGTGGTAACATTTATATGCCTTATTTGAAATATTTCCTTTGGTCAAAGAATTGGTCATTCTCGGATTTGTTCAAGATATATATGTCAAGTCTGGTGGCGTCCTACCCTTTTGGTACCCCTATTTACTTTAAAGATTCCCCCTCTATATGCTACCTTTGGCAGTAAACCAGGTTCCCAGCTTTTCCCTTCACCTTGTTTCCTGCTGTTAATGGGAGACCCTTATGTAGCTGGTTTAATTCCAATTTCGTTTCGCTGGAAACCCTTGCGTAGATGGTTTAAATCCTCATCCTGGCTGGGACACCTTTATATAGGTAGCTTAAATCCCCTCTAGTGGCGCAAACCACTTGTACTTAGGTGCCTTAAATCCCCTTTCTGGAATCGGACCCTAGTTCCCCGTTACCTGTGGTCGCTGTGGTAAGTCCAGAATCTGTCTTCCTGAAAGTTCCCTCGATTCTGTAGCCTCAGTGCCACACACCTTTTATGTTTCCTTATCCATTTTCCTCAGTTTTCCAAATAAAAATTAAAAAAATGGGGGAGGGGTCTGGGTAGGCCATGTAGCCCCAGCTCTAGTTATACTTTAATTTTGGGTCCCGGATCGGGACCTCTCTTATGTTTGGGCAGTCGTTATCCGTTATTTTTAATTTTGGACCTGTATCAGGTCCTCTCTTGTGTTTGGGGAGTAATTTGTTGTTTTACGCTGCACGCGAAAGTATATATGCTTATGAGGTGATTTGTTGTGTTACACTACGTATTGAAGTATTTATATATGCCTAAAAGGTTTACAGTGTATCGGATCGATCATTTTTTATGTTCGGCTAGTGGTTTGTTATTTTCATGATTTTATTGCTACATTATTGTACAAGTATTTCCTCCTATGAGGGGGATGGATGTTGATGGTGTTGCTAGTGTTTATATCACAGTCTTGATGTGGACACTGCCAGCACTGTTGACGCTTTGCCTTTTCATGTCAAGGTTTATATCGAAGCAAATGGTAATGTTTATGTCAGATAAATGCTTATGATATCTCTAACCTTCCTTTTTTATATAACTAAATCAAAAATAATTTAATTTAAAACAAAAAAAGAAAGATGATATGTCGGAATACGTTTCACGGATCCGCCATGGATTCATAATTATTTGGTTATTTTATAAGTTTTTCGAGGTCTATTTTTGGTATAATTGCGCGTAAAAGCGAAAGTGAAAGCATGAATGAATAGTGTGGTTCACTTATGAGATTAATCCGCCTTTATTTTGTAGATCCGGTCATGTTCAAAGTTGTTAATGAGCGTTAAACTTGCTTCCCGCCTTTTTGGAGGGCAGCAACAGTGATTTTATTGGTTAAAGTACTAATGATGATGTCACGTTTGTTCCCTAATAAAAGGCAGAGGCACCCCGCTTAGGCAGGAGGAGTAGCACGAGACCGCACGTTCTTCTTATGTTCTTTTAGTTGGGTTTTAGTTGAAGTCAAGTTTAGTTTAAGGGACTAGGAGCGGGCTGGACGGGTTGGATGGGTTTTTCTTTAGTTAGAGTTAGATCGCGGAAGATCATTCGGTTTTAGTTTTAGTTAGGTTTTCTTTTAGGTTAGCCTAGGGTTAGGCCCGCGGAAGATATTTCGGTTTTAGTTTATTTAGTTAGCCTCGCGGAAGATTGGGCGCGCAGGGTCTTTAAGCTTAGGGGAACTTAGCTTAGGGGACGAGCCTATGCGGGTTCTGCCGAAGCCACTAAAGATACAACCGGTGTCTGTCTTCCTTTGGGGTTAAAGGGGGGAGTAAAGTAAAAATTTTAATTTCTTTAATTTGGTCCGCCTATTCAGAGTCAGGGTATATATTTATTTTCACGAGGCAACTGTTCATTAAAGAAGGCAATTAGGAACTCACACTTCATCGGAGTCGTCAATTGGCTTACTCATCATCCTTCAGACTGTGAGGCTTGGCCGGCGACCGTGCTCAAAAGCACGCGGAACGCTGGCCGCTTTCCCCGCAACTGGTACCTCGTGCATAACCAGTCTAAGGCCGTGCACGAGGAGCTCCAGCAACCAAACCCCGACAGGTGCAATGGGATTTGTGGTTCCTCTCCTCCTCCCATCCCACCCAAAATCTGCTCCAGAGGGTACACAATCCTTCAGAGCTGAATTTGAAGGTGCACCAGGGTGCTGCATGAGACAGGAGAGGAAGCTTCATTGCACATACAAATGTCTGTTGTGCCAGCAGAGCTGCAGCATTTGGGGTATGTACTCCCATGTTTACTCACCTAGAGGAAGTGAAAAGTGATCCATTTACTCCTCCAAAAGTGGAAAGGGCAACAGAGATGGGCATTATCCAAGCCATGACTCCTAACAGTTTCTCTCCAAATGTCTGTGAGGAAGGGAGCAGGAAGAGAGCACGTGGTTAGGGGCATTGTATTTGGAAACAAGGGGAAGGTGAATTTACACAATGATGTAGATGGGGCCTCACCACTGCGACAGCATTGGAGGCCAACAACTCCTGGGGCGACATGGCAGTGACATAGGCCACATTGGCGAAGACATAGACGAAGGTGACCAGGGGAATGGAGATGAAGATGGCTCGAGGCAGGTTCCTGTGAGGAAAAACAATTACAGTCGTGCCTTGGATCTCAAACGCCTTGGCTCCCAAACAAATCGGCTCCCGAATGATCGAAACCCAGAAGTGAGTGTTCCAGTTTTCGAACAATTTTCAGAAGCCAAACATCCAGCGTGGCTTCTGCAGCTTCTGATTGGCTGCAGGATGCTCCTGCAGCCAATCGGGAGCCGCACCTTGCTTTTTGAATGGTTCCGAGAGTCGAACAGACTCCCGGAACACATTCTGTTGGAGAACCAAGGTTCGACTGTAGAGTGGAAGAGAGGAATAAGAGTCAACGTGGGTCTCATTCTCCTGTTATCACCACCAAGGGGGACGCTAACTCACTTGTAAGGGTCAACCAGCTCTTCAGTGACATAGTTGAGGAAGTTCCAGCCCCCATAGGCAAAAGAGCCCTGTAAGAAGGATAGGGCCACCAATCCCACATCTGGTGTCTGGAAAAATTCAAAAGCATGTTTCGGCTCCAGCCAGAAATATTCACCTGCACAAAGGAAATATTGAAATACAAAAGGGTTCTTTAAACAAAACAGGTGGGCTGTTCTCCCTCCCTTTCCCTGGGTCAGCTAATTCTCCCCTTCTCTGATACAGACTGGGACAGGAAACTATGGAAGCCAATCCACTCTCTAAATCAGCTTACTAAGGAATGTTGATAACCCTGAATTTAAAACACTGCAGCTTGTTCTCCTTGGGGTGTGTGTGTGTGCATGTGGGGTGGGTGAGGGGAGGCAAATACAGTGTGTTGGAGAGAATCCTGTCCCTTCTTTGTCTGACCAGGTTGCGCCTCACCTTTGCAGATCTGTACGACTCCCATAACAATGATAAGTCCCAATGCTAGCAGTTTCCCTGCCGTGAAGATATCCTGGACACGTGTGGCCCAACGCACGCTGGCACAGTTCACCCAAGTCAGCAGTACTGTGGAGAAGCAGGAAAGTCAGTGAGGGTAGGGACTGTCAACATTCCTCTTCTGGCCCAAATCTCTCAGTCAAGGCCAGTTTCATGACTGTGGGACACAACACTGGAGCAAGATAATGCTGGGAGCAATGTGTTTCGTTAGGGGCAAATTCAGATGCAGCACTGGCACTTTCCAGGAACAAACAAGGACAGCTTTCCGGTTCAGAGCAGCTACAGCCTTCCTTGGTTTTTGACTGAGATTGTGATTATGGCCTGGGTTATATTCTGTAAATATCTCGTGATATCACCGCCTCTCATAATAAAATAAGGGCACAAATATATTCTGCTGCTACAACTGTTTAAGGGTGAAGCTATTCAGAAAGAACAATTTATGATCAGCGGACAAGTGATCACAGATACTATTTCCTGGGCTGTCCCTTATTATTTGAAGGGGACCAAGATACATGACCCACCCCTCAGGATTGTAATCTGGGGTTAAGTCTCTGCCCAGCAGTATATGGGAAGGAAAAAACCACAGTTCCTATAAATATTCCTGGAAGTTTGAGGGAATGAAAAAACAAACAGATGAGGGAGGTGGAGGTGGTGACCTATTTGGCACCCAGCCTGACTGCATCAAAACATCCCGTCAGCACAAACAGCCCCTGGCCCCTGGTAACCTAACACCACACAAACAGGGTTTACAGACAGGCAGGCAGATAGATAGATAGAAACCCTTACCCCCCTAAACCTTCCAGTGCTTACCCACCACAGCAAACAGGAATGACAAATCAGATCTTCCTTTTATCCTGCCTAAATTCATCACACAATCCATCACACTTCCACACTCCCCACGATATATACACAAAACTTTAACAATAGCCAAAATGTAGAGGCAAGCTATCACACATACAAATGGTCTTATAAAAGGCTGCAGTTGCAACAAAGAATTATTTGGATAACTATGTGCAGGAATAATCACTTGCAGATACATTAACCTAACATCCATGTAGTGGACAAATGGGGAACCTGTGGGGCCCTCCAGATGTTGCTGGACTACAGGTCCCAGCATCCCTGACTAATGACTATGCAGGCTGCAGGGGCTGATAGGAGTTGGAGTCCAATGGCATCAGGAGGGCCACTGGCTTTCCCATTTGCCATTCATGATATAGCATATCAATACTCAGACTCAGCAATACCACCAAGGCATAACTGTATGCCCACATTTACTCTCTGGTTTACACAAAGAAGCAGTACTTTTTCAAAACATGAAAAACTACCCTAGCACAGGAGCTTAATGCTTTGTTTGCAGTGCAGGGAGAAAAGAAACTTGACATCTAGGGTCACATACATACACACACTCTCTTTCATGACAACTCTTTTTTAACTTGGCAACAATTCCACCACAAGTTGACATTAAAGTTTGAAAAAAAATTAAACAACTTTGAGGAGTGAGGTACCTGTTCTCCAGATACATAGTCTGTTTACATTATGCATCAACACCCATTATGCATCAACACCCATTTACTTTGCTATGCAGAGTATAAATGTAATAAATAATAATAGCAATGATAGGCCAAGAGAAGGCTCAGCAGCCCACACTGAGAATCCTTAATGGTTGCTCTACCCTAACATCATGCATGAATACATGCATGTAGATATATGGCAAGGAAACAAATGTTGCATTGTTTATGTTTCTCTTGACATTCTTCAGATTGTCAGATACAGGGGTGGAGGAAGGGAGGTGTGGTGGGGGCGATCCGCCCTGGGTGTCACCACTGGGGGGGGGGTTGACAAAATGCTGGGCGGCACTCACCATGGGGCCTGCAGTGTGCCCGAGCCACGCTTCTCTCCTGGGAGTGACGCGGTGGCTTGGGCGCGCGCAGGCTCTATGCTGCCCCAAACCATCTGCCAGCCACCTCCCCCTCAGCTGTAGGGCAGCTGAGTGAGAGGAGGCAGGCAGACTCCTTGGAGGCCTCCCAGGTGCAGGGCACGCACACTGCCCCAGGCGCCCAATCAGCTTGCTCTGCCGCTGGTGAGAGGTAAATAGGTATCTCATTCGTGCTCTGACCAATGTCCTCTCCTTGCTTTTTTCTTTGGAGGGTGGGAGGGAAGGAAGAGAGAGTTAACAGGACCCCCAAAACACAACAGACCAAGAGGAAGTGGAAATTTCTCTGCTTACTCTGCATCCCTTTGCACAATAAGTTCAAGTCCAAAAGGCTCAAAACAGGAAGCCTGGAGGCAGCATAACAGAAAACCAGTCTGGGGCTGGGGAGAGGAGAGCAGTGTGTGCGCGCATTTGTGTGTGTGTGTGCATTTTAAGGCTGTTTAACATGGGTCGGCAACATGTGGCCCATGGGCTGGATGCGGCCCACAAAGACCGTTTTACTGGCCCACGAGCCGCCCCCAAACCAAGATGCCCGCTCAGTGAGTCCCCCGCGTGCTGCGCTAAACCAGCATGGCATGGGGACTCACAGAGTGGCACCGGAAATCGTGTCTGCGCACACGCAGATACCAGAAATCACATCTGCACACGTCCAGACGCCGGAAATTGCTTTTGCGCATGCACGATTTTTGGTGTCTAGGCATGTGCAGAAGTGATTTCCAGCACCGCGGACATGCGCAGAAATGATTTCCAGCATTGTGCTGCGCCAGTCCGGCCCACAGACTATATCCGTGGGAGTGATCCGGACCATGGCCGGTAAACTGCTGACTCCTGGTTTAACACATGAAATTTATCTATAAAACAGAGATTCTCGACATAGGAGATTATGTGGAGGCTGGCTAGCCATCTGTCATGGATGCTTTAGTTGATATTCCTGCATTGCAGGGTGTTAAGACTAGATGGCCCTTGGGGACCCTTCTAACTATGATTCTGTTATGTGACGTAGTTATGTGCTGCATACAAGTTGGAAACCAATATGACTGCCTTTAAACTATATGTTAATCACCCTGAAGAAGCAAGAGTATTTAACAAGAGAGTGATGTGTGTTAAGAGGTAAGTAGTGCACATTTATTGCCCTTGGATATATACTTTAAACAACTTTATTTCATCAGGAACATATTCCATAAACTTCAAGGGGGGTTGTCTATAGGAGGGATTACAGTGACAGTGAAGTTATGTGGTCAATTACGTATGAATGGAGGGTGAAGGTAGTGAGGATGAGAGTCTCATCTCCTTTCCAGGATAAAGTTGGGTCACAGAGACTGTAGAACTGTTTCTGCAGATCCCCAAAAGAGGATGTCAGATCAAGAGCTAGATTTGGTTCGAAGATCCCAATAATAGATTAGGGTTGCCTAAGGTTTCGGAAAGGGATCTTAGGAGGAGCCCAGGAATAACTCCAGGATGAATGGGTGGATCTGAGTGTAGGATTTCTATGGGGAAATATGTTGTGGTTTTGTGTGGGGAGTAGTAGTGTCAAACTGGTACCGGAATGAATATTTCAGGGGTGGGAGGCGGGAGAGCTGGCTTCACAATATTACAAGAACATATGTTACTGCCTTATGTTCCAACTCAAGAGTCAAAACTCCTGGAAGTTCCCTTGTTTCTCAGTATCTCTGGCACTCAGCAGGAGTGGATTAAGGTCAGTGAGTCTCCAATTCCATGGGATCCTTTCAGATACAGAATCTCAGAGCTGATGCTGGAGCCAGAGGGTGTGGCTCAGATCTCTTGCTATTTTTTTAGCACACACTGTCCCAGGGGCTAATCAAAACCAGCCACCCTATTCCTGACCTCAAAATAGATCCAGTGCTTCGTTCAGAGAGGTCAGAGACCAGTAATGCCACTTCCATGGCATCTCTGTGTCCTCCTTTAAAGTACCAACAAATTTACCCAGGCCAGTTTGTGGCTACCAAGCTGGGACTGGTACAGGAAAACAACATTCTGGCCTGTTCTAGGCTGCTTGCTTACGTCAGTCAGCACTGGAGATACTAAACAGAAACCATAGTACACGAGATAAAGCGGATTAAGTCTTGCTTCACAAGGCTCTGGTGACACTGCCCAATTCCAGTCTCGCAATGATTACCTCTAGTCATCAGCCATAGCCCTCTCTCTCATCAGTTTTCCTGCTAAATATTACCACTGGCTATTCTGAACCACCAGTATTATCTCTGTTTGATTGATTGAATTAATTTATGAATTACTTCACACAAAGCGTCCTGAAGTGATTTAACAATAAAAACATCAACATATAAAATGAAATTTCTAGGCAAATATAGATAAAGGCTGGGATAAAAATCTTCACTTGAAAGGCATGCTGGAAGAGAAACAAGACTTGAATCCTTCAACTGTAATTGACAGTCCAATGTTATCTGTTTCCGCAATCCCTCCAGTCTGGTTGTTGTTCTTTACTAATTCCACAGCCTTTGCATTCCAGTATTCGATTTCAAAATTTGGCCAAAAGGCCTATTAGTAAGCAGCTCCTCTTTGTTGAGGTCTGGAGGCATAGATTTTTCTTCTTCCCTGCCTCTCTTTCATATGCACATATAATCTCTCCCTTTTTAGCTGACTCAGCTGCTGAGTAACTGGCTTTAACTCGATGGATAAACTCTTGCTGAGCTGCTGCAGCTGGCTTGCATAAGCGCCTCAGCCAAATCCCCTCCCTGGCTGGTGCTTGTCTTTCCCCACCCCCACCCCTGCCCTGGAGCTAGAAAGGAACGAAACTAGTTCAGGCCTGATTTTTCCAGCAACTGATGTCCTAAAGTAACCCCAGGGAGAATTACCCCTCCTAAATGTCTTTGAGTTCATGGGGAACACAGCTGCCCACTCCCCACTGATTAAGATTGGGGCAACTGTGCAGACATCCAAGACAGGACAGGTGGGGGGAGCCTGTAGACAGACAGACAGAAATGGCTTAAAGCTTTGGTGAGAAGAATCTCCTGACATTTGGGCATTCCTTATACCTCCTGTGTTCCTCACTCTGAACCTTCTAACCTTTCTGCTCCTGTCTTGTACTCATTGCATGTGGGGTCCTGTTAGAGTGGGGGGGGGCACACACACCATACATTTAAAGCACACACACACACTCCAAGAATCCTGAGCACTGCACCCCCTCACAGAGCTACATGTCCCAGCACCCTTAGCAAACTATATTTTCCAGAATTATTTGGAGGAGAAATTCCAATGCTACTTACACAGCCTCTGCTACAGCTGTGGGTAAGGAGCTCTATTTCAGATTAGCAGGATGCAAGATGCACACCAAAGGACGCTCAACATTAAATTGCAAAAAGTACCCTATTTTAAGAACGTTTATTGTCATTATTTGTATTTTATAGCTCACAGTACCTAGAACACAGGTCAAATAGTGATACACCTTTCCAAAAGAGTGAAAGAATTTGTTCTTTTGGCATGTAGGCCAAATGCACATTATTCCACACATTTGTACCCACTCCAACTCCAAAGAGCTCAGAGTGGCTTACATAGATGTGAGTTAACCTGTTTTATTCTTACAACAACCTTGCAAAGTAAACTAGGTGTGAGAGAGGGACTGGCCCAAGGTCACCCAGTAAATTTAGTGGGCCAAACAGAGATGCAAACTTATATCTTTCTGGTCCAAGTATAACAGCCTAGCTTCAACATCACACTGGATATCGTAATAATTACTAAATGTGTAGAAATGGTGAGTTGGCCAAAGCTATACATGCCTCCAAGGAATAACTACACAAGGTTTGAAACTCTTGAGGGAGAATATGCTGTTGGCTAGATCTATTGTAACATAACTCTAGGGTCTTTGAGTAGATAAAAAGTGCTTCCAGAATGTCACTATTTTGGGGTGTGATTCAGTCACATACCAGCAAATTCAAGTTGTTAAATCATAATTGATGGCGGGGGTTGCAGTAAGGAAAGTGATGGGGAAATGCACTGGAAACTGTGTGATAACTCTTGTCTTGGCACAATGTCATCTAACCTCCCTGCAAGGAACTTATAAACTGCTGCTTCAGTCAATCTGAATCAGCCCAATATTCATGGCTAAAGGATGGTAGTGGGCTCAGTACTTACAAAGGCAGACCCCAGCGAGCAGTCGCAATCCGGTTTCTGGGGGAAGGCAGGTGGGGAAGAGTGGCTGCAGTACGTAGTTTGAGAAAGTGAGGGCAATAACAGCCTGGTTGGTGGGGTAGATCACCAGGACAGCAATCCATAACCGCAGGAACCTTGAGAGAAATATTCAAGTGTGAAAGAGTTGGACAATCTGCCTCTCAAAACTCATCCCCTCCTACTTTTAATCCTGCTCCACTTCCCCATCACATCCCCAGCCACCTACTTACATCCTTATTTCCTCTTTCCTCACTTACCCAGCCAGTCCCCCAAATATGTCCTTGACATAGGAATAGTCGCCTCCAGATTTGGGGATGGTGACTCCCAATTCTGCATAGCACAGAGCCCCCACGGCTGTGATAAGACCCGTTACAATCCACACAATTAGTGCCAGTCCTACTGAGCCTGCATTCTCCAACACACCCTTTGGGGATACAAAGATCCCTGATCCAATGATGTTACCTGGAGAAGAAACAAAGGGGTACAGAGAGATTAGAAATCATAGAGGGAAATGGTGAGAGGGGAGACACTCTCTAGTGCAAAAGCCCTCCAGGTGCCATTGGACTTCAACTCCAGCCAGCATGACCAATGATTAGGGATTTTGGGAACTGGAATGCTGCAACTTCCAGAGGGCCACAGGCTAGCTACTGCTGCTCTAGTGCAACAAACATTGTAGTTACCAGTATCTATATGAGTTTGCAGAGTCTAAGATACTGGCCCGAGAAGTGGAATTACCCTCTGTGTCTAATAAGAAAGGTTAACTTAGGGTGACATTTAAATGTCAGCTTCTTCATATATCACCAACTGGAAAATACACTACCTCTTGTACTAATCAAATTCTCTGTCTGGTAAGAAGAAATAGAAATATCCATGTTTGGGTTATAAAACTTTTCAGAATGGAAATTGTTTATACCACTTTGTTATTTAACTTATTTTCTATTTCTATAACACCAAAGATGATATGATATAATATAATATAATATAATATAATATAATATAATAATAATATACCCAATTTTTAAGGTGAGGAGGAAAGTCTCAGTCTGATCTTCCAGTCCTGAACTTCCAGTCTGAACTTTCAGAAGTTCAAGACTTCCAGTCCTATTTAAAGTCAACTCACGTTGACTTAACATAAGAATAATAGAAACAAGCACTTAATTCTTAGCAAATAGGTTTAGTACTGGGAGGTTAACCATCTATTTTCCCCCCTACAGGTGGCCTGATTGCACACGTATGCCAAGTACTTGCAGATCACGTCTCCTGTGTCTGGGGAAGCCAGGACTGTATGCTTAGCAGCAACTAGCCTATCTGTGATTCCAAACCTTCCATTTTTTGCTTTGATTCAACATGCTGAATCTGTATTGCAGAAATGGCCCCATGGCCAAAGCAGGGAGGTTAGCACTTTTAAAAGCAAACTTCTGGCCCTATAATTGCAACTGTGGCTTCAATGCGTATAGAGGACATTGTGTGCAAGGGATGATCATCTATAACCTGGGAGATGTTCCAAAGGCATCACTGGGGATCTCAGTGTGGCACATTTCTCTTTGTGAAAAAGAGCTTTAAAATTATCAAATAGGGAAAAAAAATCACTGGAATATTCATCCAGATAAACCAGCTCTTTCCTCCCATATACACCTACCTATTATTTATGCATTTGTCCCTGTCACTACACTGAATACCTCAAGAATGTGCACTGTTCAGCTTTCCATCCTTGTGGACACATTCTGGCTCTATTCCCATCACAGAATCATTCCACTATTTTTCATTAAGAAAATTAAAACTCTGCAGCTGTGAATTGAAGCCAAAGGGCTAGGCGGAGGTATGGCTGAAAGTACCAGCCGCAGGGTAGGGTTTGGCTGCATTGCAACAGGCCAGTGGAAGTGACAGGGGCCAGAGAATTATACACAAAACTTGAGAAGATGGTGCAGGGGGTGGCTAAGGGAAGAAAGAGGGATGAGGGAAAGGCTTGAAAGTGGCTTGAATATGTGGAAAGAAATACAGGAGGAACTGGTTATGTGTCGTGCTTTGGGAAAGTGGAAAATCACCCTAAGGTGGGCTTTAATGATCCTCCTGATCAAGAAGGAACCAAAGAAACAGGGTAAGGAATACTGAAAAGTGCGGATAGATGACAATTTGCCATCCTAGGGTGCAGAGATGGAGAGAGAGCATAGAGCAGTGCAGTACACTGTGGAATGAGGGGCAGAGGCAGTGGTAGGAGAGCTCAATAAGTAGTACAATTTGGGTATTAGTGAGGCTTAGACATGTAGGGAAACAAGGGTTTTCTCTCTTTCAAAGCGCTTCCTCGTCCTCGTCCTCCTCTGTTTGTTCAGCGGTCTCCTGGCACCTGCTGAAACAAAGCCATCTGGAATGAAACTGATGGGAGTTGGAACAAACATGCTCCAAGAGCCACGTTCCAGCTGCACTGGAGTGGAAAACAAACTCCAGTAACTAACTGTTTGGGGAACTGTAAAGGTACGATCTGCTCCTGCATGGCTCTGCTGGCAGCCTTTAAATCAGAAGTCCCCTAGGCCATGGAACCCTACATACAGTAATTTTATTTGTATGCCGCCTTTCTGCGGTTCAAACCATGCTCACGGCAGCTTACATGAAAAAAAATACATAACTAAAGTAGTTGTAAACAATAAAACAAACATAAAAATACATAACCAAACTGAAAAAATTCCACATAAATTACAAGATACAAAAAACCAAAAGCAACCATCTCCACAACAAAAAACCCCAAACCACACTGCAGCCCAAGAGTCTTAAGTTGCATCTCCGTATGAGGCAGGGACAACTGGAGGACTTCATTGCTTGTCCAGCTCAGAGAGCCAGCTACTTTGGCAAGGGGCAGTTCAGAGAAATCTTGCCCGCCATGAATTTGCAACCCCATCCGGCACAAAGCAGCTGTGTAGGCTCCCATTCTTGCTTGTTCCTGAGATCCATCTCCTTCTGGGCCATGACAGCAGTACATACAAGCATTCCACACCCACTGCTGAGATGCTAATGTTTTTAGGGTTGTATATATTTAACAGCGATTGCGTGTGTCCCAAAACATAGAAGGGCTTAGGGTGGAGTACCACAGCAAAATGAGCTGGGAATTGGCCAGGAATCTGGTTATCTCAATGGAGAATGAAACAGGCTGGGGTTAAGAGGAATTCAGTTGGTGGTGCTGGAACTGCTTCAGGGAGGGGAAGACTAGCTGTAATCAGATTGGTGATGTGAACTGACAGCTCAAAGGTATTTATAGAAAGGAGGGAAAGAAAGACAAACAGAAAAAAGAAACTGTGGCCAAAATTAGAAAGGAGCATAAATAAATAAAGAGAAGGAATGTTTTCATCCCTCATTCTGGTAACTGCAGAATATGAGGCACAAGCCTCCTAGCCGAGTTGGGGCATGGTGCTAATCACTGTTACAGGAAAGACAGAAGATCCAAGGCCAAGATAGAGGGTAGGAGCAGGACCTCTGCTTTCTGGGTGATAGGGGAGAATGAATATCACCCAATGTTAGACCAATATGAGAAGATAGTATTGTTCAGTTCAGGGCAAACAGGGAAAATAACATCCCACCAGAGTCCCCACTCACCCACTATAATGCCACATGCGCTCATCAGCCCAATCTCTTTCTTGAGTGCAACACCACCTCCTTCTGGTTTTTCAGGGCTATCTGAACCCTTCTCGGAACCACCTCGATGACGTGCTCCATCCTCCATATTGTTGAACTAGTCAGCACCAGCACTATGGGTTAGAGGTTGTGGACGGGTCTCCTAGAACTGGAATGACTCTGGAATTCACTCTCTGTCTGCTGGTCCAGTTACAGGCTTGAATCTTGTGAAAACGGACTTCTGCAAACTTTCCAGCTCCAAATTATACCTGTTCCCAGTCTTGCTCTGCCAGTCCACTTTGGGGGTCTCTGTCTGAAATCTTTAGAGTCAAGATGTCCCAGTCTGTGCTTCAGATGATGGCCAGATCTGCTGTCTCTCTTCTAGAAGGAAATTAGTTGTATCTTCTTCCTCTGATTAGAAACTTCCTTTCCAATACCAGAAAATGCTGGATTTGCTTTGGTTTTGGCACCCACCTTGTTAGACCTGAGGTTAGGTCTCTCATCAGCTTTGATCTGGATGTCGGCAGCTAGATTTTCTTTGGTTCTGATATCAAACTGACCCTCTCTCACATGCAGTAAGTACTAGATATATTACGCTCCAAATCACAGGTGCAGATGATGTGGGATTCCTCTCTCACGTCGTTGTTGCCGTTTCTTCTTTTGTAGTTTGCCCTGAAGGGAAGGAGGAGAACCGCACAACAGTGCTGGGGAAACCGACTGGTTTGATCTTGTTTGTGCAGCTCCCACACAGCCACTACCACAGTTTTATTCTGATCAGTGGCGCTTGTTCTAAAAAGATTTTCCTAGATCTTCTTTGTGGCTCAGTTTGTACAGGGATCGCTCTAGGTGCCAGGGTAGTTTCTCATTACAGCGTTTCTCTCGCTTTGATTATTGATTCGCCGGTTTTGCTGTCCCAGCTGAGCTTCTCTCCCCGCCAGGTCTCTCGGCTTCTCATTCCTTCTCGAAGACCAGCTCTCGCGCTTCTCCGCTCTGCATTTGTTTTTCTCCCTCTTGAGTTTCTTTCCCCTGCTCTTGTGCTGAACCAGCCGCTGCCGGTCCTGGGGCGAGGCGGGGGGAGATAATTATTCACTCCAGGAGAGGCAGAGACAGACTCCTCCTCCCTCTCGCCTTACCTCTCCGCTTAAAACTCATCCACGGAAGCTGGTCGTGTTGTCGCTTTGGGATCTCGCTCGCCTTCCTATGCAACTGACTCTCGTTAAGCCTTGTTCGGTCTCGTCTTCTGATAGTATCAAAGATGCCCCGTCCGCTGTTGCAGGGGGTGGGGAACGCGCATTAGTCTGCATGAGCCTAACCCGCGAGACACCAGCTCGTTACCTGAGCAGATTGATCCTCCATAATCTGCGACCCCTGTGGAAACGTATCTGATCGCTCTCATCTGTTTGTGGTAACACCACAACTGGAATCTAGTCCCAACAACTCTTCTACATGATCCCGTATCGTCGTAGGACCACGTGACATAGGTCCTCAGGTTAACGGGTGCATTTCATTTCAGAAAGAAATTACCAACTATTTCAATGCACAATTTTAAAGAATTCTCACTATACATAAAGGTGTTCGCTGTATTGTACTGCGATTCCTCTTTCTACACCCTCTTCCAAGTATCTTTTTCTCCATGTAAGCTTTTAGGTCACAGATCAAACTTAACTTTGCTGCATTGTTTTATTGTGCATTATATTATTTGCGTGTTTTATTACTATGACCCCACCCTGGAATCATTGGAGGAAGGGCAGGGTTTAAGTTTTAAAAATAAAGCTTTCCTTTAGTTAACCCCAATACTTTTCTGGTTACCACCAATACTTTAAGCACGCAAAGCCAAGTTTACATGCTGCTGGATTTCCTCACAAAACTCGTACCCAATCCAGCGCTTTACCAATCTCTTCTTTTCCTCCTCCACCCCTGCAACTGTGGCTCCCTCTTGTTACTTTTCAGGCTGCAAGAACATCAGTTTAGGTTCATCTCCCCCCACCCCCCAGTCTTGTAAAGTACCCTGTGCTGACATTCACTGCAAGCCTTTCGGTAAGGGCACATACTGACAAAATTGTTCTTTGCAAATAATAGTGATGTTTCCGGAAACGGGTTTCTCAGCCTCTGCCATTCGTTGTGGTGATGCTTCAGTTTATCTGTTTATTGCTCAATAGCGTCTATTACAATAACGATCTTAATCTTTCTCCCTAATCATCTTGGTGTGGGTGTGTGCACCGCCAATATACTGTAATCCCCTTTTTAAAAGTGGCACGAGTGCCGATTTTGCTCGATGATGGACGTGTTTTTGGAAGCCCCTCAACTTCCAGACCTGGAAAATCAGAAGAGAGACTTGGCAACAGAAAAAAAAGGACCAGAATGACAGGATTTTGTATGCCCCCACTTTTCCTGTGTACTATTCCTCTTCCTTCTTCCCCCGCACCTTCTGTTCAGTGTCCCCACTTCCCCTTGCTTGGCACATTTCTCCCTCTGCTATCTCTGCTGATCTCGCACGTTCTCCTGCAATGTGGGGGTGAAGTCCAGCCTTTGGGGAGCACCCTTGACTCTTTTTTATCGTCATCTCAGCAGGAACAGGCTAGAGCAAAGGTCAGGGCTGGGAAGGAGAGAAGATAACAGCAGAGAATGAGAAAAAGCAGGGTGTGGGGACGGCAGGGGTAGTGTCTGGCGACTCAGCAGCAGCAGCAGCAACTGCACGACAATCCATTAGAGTTGTGGGTTAAGGCAGTCACATGAACGAAAGAAAAAGGGGAATAACAAGATCAAAGTGGAACTGACATGAAGCAAAACTGCAGTAAACATCTCATGACTAATACCTTCCCTCCACATCCCCAATCTCGAAATTTAACTAGGATTCAACTGCTCCCTATAGTTTGAGGGTGCTTCTGGATCCAGTTCCATTGGAGACTCAGTGGCTAGAAGTGCATTTTAGCAACTGTGGCTGGCATGGCGTAAATAAATAAAAATATTTAACTAACTGACCAACTGCGTTGCAGATAGCTCGGGTTTGCCCCCTCCGCACAACATGATGCCTGCCCCCCTAAAATAAATCCTGGCTACCCCCATGGTGCCTGGTTCGAGAGCTACGGTCATTCCTGGGCCGAGAGGCCTTGCCACTGAAGTTCACGCATTGGTTATTTCAAGACTGGATTACTGCAATGTGTTCTATGTGGGGCTTCCCTTGTGCTTGATTCGGAAGCTGCAGCTGGTGCAGAATGCTGCAGCGCAGTTGCTGACAGGGGCAAGGCCTTCTCAACATATAGCACCTGCACTCAAGAGATCAGCGCTGGCTACCAATTTGCTACTGAGCCAAGCTCAAGGCATATTCATATTAGCATATAAAGCCCTGAATAACTTGGGACCAGTTTATCTCCAAGATCATACCCTACATGCATCTACTTGGCCGCTTCAATCGGCAGAATTGGCACTGCCACAGGTGCCACATAATCCCCATTCCACATTTGTAAAAACTCAATTGTTTAGTATGGCAGTGACACTTTGGAACTCCCTGCCAATTGACATCAAGCAGGCGCCTTCCCTGTACTCTTTTTCAGTGCCTGCTAAAAACATTCCCGTTTAGACACACCTACCCAGATGCTTAGAAAGTTTAAGTAATTTTAATTTGTTTTACTATTTTAATTTATGTATGTTTTAAAGTAGGGTTGTGAATTCGTCTTCATTTTACCAGATTACCTTTTTGTAAACTGATTTGAGGGTTGTTGTGTTTTTTTTAAAAAACAATCAAGTGGTGTATTAATTTTATGAAATAAAATCCATCTTGGCCTTGCTGGTTCTGCCTCCTTCTGGTATCAGTTTAAAAGGACCACACCTCCACATATTAGGATCCCACACCCTCCATATTTAGGTTCTCGTCCCCATTCTAGGCTCCTCCTGCATCTACGGCCCTCAAAAGCCATTTTATCCCCTTATTGCTCCTCACTTCCTGGAGAGTATTTTGGCAGGTTTCTTTCATTAAGCAGCAGGAGGCGATTCCAGCAGCACAGCTTCCTGAGGCAAAGAAAAAGCAGGTTGGAAATGCTTGGACCTGCTGGATCTCCCTGTTCTGCTTACTGACAAGTATCTACCATTTTCCCTACAGCTGCCCAAGGACAGATCCAAGGAGCCAGCGAGGATCCACAACCCCTGCCAAAACCTCTTCGCTTTTTCTCATCAACAAGGCATTCCAAAATCACCCACTGAGCTGGCGGGCGGACACACACTCACCCACCCATGGAAATTAATGGGCACAAGTTGTTAATGGTTTTCAGCGGGTCAACTCTTGAGTAATACTTAAATTGAATCCCACCGACTTTTACCGTACCTCAAGAACTCCCTGCCCGTCCCCGCCAACTCTCAGAGGCCACTTTCAGATTCCCCAACCTCTCTCCTATGCCTCCATTCCGTTTTCTTAGTTTTCACATCCCCCTTCAAGCCCCTTCCTCACCCACCCCACCCTGCCATTTTTATACGCCTGCTTCTCTCTCCAGAGCCACAACGCCGCCCTCCATCTGCGCCCCTCCCCCCTCCTCCTTAATCCCCTTCAGTCCTCGCGCCGGACTCCCTCCTCCCGCGCAACCCGTTTCCCGCCTTTTTTAACGGACGTTTTTCGCTCAGCGCCGAGAAAAGGGCGGGAAACAGGCAGGGGGCGGGGGGTTGGGAATTTGCCTTGCCTATCGGCGTGTGAAGCAACCCTGCCTTAAATTATAAATTTGAGAATTTTATACAGTAGCTGACCTTTCAGACGGCAATCGCTGTATGAAAAACAGGCGGGTTAGAAGAGTGGGGGTAGAAAGAAAAGAGGTATTGAAGGAGCTGTTCTGATGCAAATCCTTTTTATTAGTGTGGGTGTGGGAGACCCTGGTCCCTGACCCTCCTTCACTTAGAAATTTTGGGAAAGCCGCTTTCCAAATGTGGATTCCTTCAGCACTTCCTTTAAGTCATGTTCTTCCTTTGTTGCTCTCAATAGGAATTTGCCTCCAGCTGTCTCTGGATGGCAGGGACAGTCCCTGTTTTCTAGTACATGTCCCTGATACCATAGTCCCTGCTTTCAGACAATTGTCCCTTTTAGTCCATTTTAGGAGACACAACACACTCACCGTGCCTTAAAAGACATACTAATCTATTGTGTGCATAAACAGATGGATCCTCCTAAATTCATTTGATTTTTGTGTGCAGGCCACATAAAAACACCCTCAAACCATTTTCAACATCCTTTTCCAGGGACTGCATCATAAAAGCACAGACCTAAATGCACCTAAGGTGCTTCCATGGCGCAGAAACATTAATCCAAGATACAGATCCTGCCACCAAATCGCCACTCATATCTGTATCCATGGACTTGCACAGTAAAAAATAATGGATCAAACACACCAGGTTGTAAGTGTGTGAAAACATGTATATTTTGGATTTCACCCTCCAAAATCTACCATCCAATCACACTCTTCAGATTGAACAGTAAAATATAATGGTCTCAGCACACTGGCACTTCAGTGTGGTGCAAAAAATGAAACTGGATCCACACTGTTGCACCTTAAGGTACCTCAAATCCACTGTCAAATCCTAACCTTGCATTCAGGTCCACGGGCTACATTGTAAAAGTCATAGACCCAGTGTTTGTTGGCATCCATCTGACGCAGGAGAGAGTGGAGGAGCATGCCTTTTGGGGTGAAGTAAAAAACTGTAGAAAGACTGAAGCACCTGCTGTGGCTGTAGAGATTGATATGCCAGTGGTGCAAAAACACCACCACCACCACCATGGTTATGAGGCACAGAGACCCATCGATCTGCTCATGAATTTTGCAGGCCACAGTGGTGAACTTTGGTAATATGGTGCCCTGACTGAGGCCAAAATTTGGTGCTCCCTAATGGATATTCTAAATTACTGATCTTCTCGATTTTGTGTCCCCTGGCTCAGTACCCTGTACGGGGCAACTGCCCAAACCCCCCTAAATATGGTGCTGAGGCCAGAAAAAGCTGCTGCTTAATCATGATTTACACCAATGCAAACAAATTACACCATAAAAATTATAGATCTGGTTGCCTCTGCTGCAGCACCACTGGACAGAAACATCAGTATGACAATACAGATGTGAACTGTCATTTAAAAGCAGGACGATAGTGTTGCTGTTTAAAAAGCAACAACCATGAGGATCTGCACCTCAGATTCACATTTCTGTCTTATGGTGGTGGCCACAAAGTACTGGACTCTTGACTAAGAGTGCAGCAGAACTGCATCTCGTAATATTTTCTTCTTTACTGCTACAGTTTTAAATCCTGTGATTTTCTGAACCTGCTATTCAAAGGGAAGGGATTAAGTTTAACTATTCCATTGAAATCAATGGGTCTTAAATGTGCCATGTACTGGTAAAATTTGACATATCCTTTTGATACACCTTTCTTAACAGAAGCTGAGGGAGGACCTCTGCCTCACCTGTCCTCCTTGCAACATGGACTGGTTTCATTGCAATCAGTGCTTTATCCAGGACACATCTGACTATTATGTCACCAGCTGTGGACACATATTTTGCAAAAAATGTGCTGGTACAGGTAAGAGTAACAGCGTGATGATTATACCATGTCTGGGATGCAACATTCAGTCACCGATGCTGCCTTCCTACACACACCCTCAGAAGACGACTAGGTAGTGAACTTTCCTATGAGTTTCTTGCATCCTGCACATGAAAACATATTGCTCATGTTTTGATTCGTCAGCCGTACAATAGAACTTGACTGATCAAAAGCCAGCAGTCAGAAATACTAAAATTTTCAAATCTGCTTTTTAAAGACCATCTAATGCAAGGGTAGCCAACATGGTACCCTCCATATATTGCTGGATTCTCAACTCCCATGGTCATGGATGGTGGGAGTTGGGAGTCCGATGACATTTGGAACTCACTATATAGGTCACCTCTGATCTAACAAATTTGAAAATTGGTTCATAATTATAGAGGATTGACCCACCTTGTGATATAAGAACTTTTATATTATTTATAATAAATTTCCACATATTACTCTAATACCTTTTGCATTTTAATCCTGACAGATAAATGCCCATCATGTGGAACCAGCTGCAAATATTTGTTTCTCAATAATAATGTAAGTTGTAGTTTCTCTAAAGCAGAATCTAATATTCTCCTTTGTTTCCATGGACTTTCTGAAACACTGATGTTCTAGTTCAGGGGTCAGCAAACTTTTTCAGCAGGGGGCCGGTCCACTGTCCCTCAGACCTTGTGGGGGGCCAGACTATATTTGGGGGGGGGGAAATATGAACGCATTCCTATGCCCCACAAATAACCCAGAGATGCATTTTAAATAAAAGCACACATTCTACTCATGTAAAAACACCAGGCAGGCCCCACAAATAACCCCGAGATGCATTTTAAATAAAAGGACACATTCTACTCATGTAAAAACACGCTGATTCCCGGACCGTCCGTGGGCCTTAGTCTGGGGACCCCTGTTCTAGTTGTACCACATCCATTTTGGCTAATGTATGGAGTTCTTTTTATGAAGCAGAGAAAGAAATATTGAGCAGAATTACCACCTTCACCACCAGAGAGATCCAGGGCTGCTAGCTCTTCCTATCTGAGGATGCGGTTATGTTTACGAAGTGGCTCTTTTTAAAAAAATGCAACCTGACCCTCAAACAATTTGCTAGGGTCATATGGCCCATGATTAATGGCTTACATCCATGTATGGAGCCCAAAAGAATAAAGGCTTTCCCAAGAAAGTGGGAGCATTAAGTATACACAAGGCTTTCTTATAAGGCTAAAACGTTACAAGTCCATGCTTAAAAGCTCTATGTCCAAGTGTTAGTTATTTTTGCCCTGAAGCTTTCCTTTCCCTGTGAAAACCCACTTTTTATTGCTCAATTGGAGCTAACATCAATTCAGGTTTTCTGTAGAAACAGTAAAGTGGCCATTTGTTTTGCTGTGAAAACATGCATGTGTGTGCAGCAGGGCCAGGGAATGAGTGCATTCACACTTAGCCATGGTTTGTACAGGGGATTTGAACACCAGTCTCTTAAATACAATAAAGGTAAAGGGACCCCGACTGTTAGGTCCAGTTGCGGACGACTCTCGGGTTGCTGCGCTCATCTTGCTTTACTGGCCCAGGGAGCTGACATTTGTCCGCAGTTTCTCTGGGTCATGTGGCCAGCATGACTAAGCCGCTTCTGGCGAAACCAGAACAGCGCACAGAAATGCCGTTTACCTTCCCGCCAGAGCGGTACCTATTTATCTACTTGCACTTTGATGCGCTTTCGAACTGCTAGGTTGGCAGGAGCAGGGACCAAGCAACAGGAGCTCACCCCATCGCGGGGATTTGAACCACCGACCTTCTGATTGGCAAGCCCTAGGCTCAGTGGTTTAGACCACAGCACCATCTGCATCCCATTACCAGCTGATTAAACCTAGAATATCTCAGTTTGCTTTGCCTCTTTGGAAGATAAAGAGTTTGGGACTTATCTTGTCCTCTTTGTGTTTCTGATCTACAGATGAAAGAAGATGAAAAAAAGTTTTTCAAAAGCCCTGTTGAAACTGCTCTCAACTATATCACCCATCTATCTCAGGTAAGAATGACATACCCTGTGAGCATTGTCTCATAGGTCCTAAAATGCTGGTGACAGTCAAGAAACATGGAGTGAATTTGTGGAATTGTGGGTCTTTGATAAAAAGCAGGTTAGCTTAAAGATAGTGTATGCTGAAAATGTATTCAGAAGTATGTTTAAGGGGTCCTTCCTGCAAACAAGGAAGAAACCAAAATTGCTTCAGGCAACCTGTTTATTGAGCATTGATCTCATTTGTTTGCGCAAAGTTTTCAGGGAGGTTCTGTGAAATTGGCTGCATAATGAACATTCATTCCAATTTGTTTGTAGGGAGGTTATACCAAGCAAATATCGCTCACTTTCCGTACATGTTATATCACTTTCCTTATCCCTCAAAAGCTTGTTATTTAAAAATAGGCTTGTGTTAAGTAAACTAAACACTGAGCAACCTGGATTTGCTAATGCTGTATGCGGCTGAATCGTAGCCACAAAATAGCAAGTCTGGAAGCAGCTGTAGCAGCTTAATTTCCTAGCCTAATAAACAAAGAATATGATTTGAAAAGAAGTTACATTTCACCCCATTTCCAATGGCTTGGGGCTATGGGGGTGGGGTTAAATACAAGGTCATTTATAGGACTAGTTAATAGCCAATCTGGGGAAGGGTTAATAATAATAGTGGTCCTCTTTGCCAACTTGGCTAATTAATTACTATAACAAATCTAGATAAAAGAGCCATATAAATATGCAGACCAACTAGTTAATAATCAGATAGGATTTCAGCAGAATCAGCAGCACCTGAACATTAAAATCTGCCAGGATTGCCATTTTATGTATATCTCACAAGCCTTGGTAATTATGGACCAGCTCCCTCCCCTGAGCAAGATACTACTTCTCATTGGTGGATATTACTGTAGTGGCAATAATAAAGGTATTTATTTATTTGGGAAATGTGTATATATCACACCTTCAACAACAAAGTTCCTAAGGTAGTCTACAAGTATTTAAAAAAATAACAAAAGCAATTTCTTCATTTACCCCAGTCTACTCTGATTGGTAGACATTGAACCTGTGTCTTGTGGTGGCTGGTGCCCATTGAGAATGGCAGGGCAGCAGGCAAAGAGGTGCACCATAGGTGGAACCTAAGACAGACAGAGCCCACCAATTCTGGTTTTGTTCCTATATTTCTCCGTCAAGTTGTACAAGGGTAAAACTGAGTCCAAGGAGGAGGAAGCTGACAGCCAGTACCACTCACAGGGCTGGTTGTAAGGAGGTAGACAAGTGGGGACTAACTGGGGGCAGACTGAGGTGAGTGGGTCACTGTCCCATTTACCCTGTGACCATCTATATGTAAGGCAAATGCTGTACCACTGCACTATGCCACTTGCTTCCCGTCTAGTATGTTCCCTAGAGTTGAAAGGACCCATAATCCATTTTTGATCTCCTGAAGCGTTACAGTCCCCAAATTTGACTAGGAGAGCAAATAATAATAATAATAATAATAATAATAATTTTACCCTGCCCATCTGACTGGGTTGCAGACTGGGTTTCAATCTTTTTTGTTTCTCTTCCTAGGTGTGCATGTTCCAGAAGGGCCAGATGGAACTTTTAGTTTCTTTCTACAAACGCAATGCTTCAAAAGCAGAGGGAGCTCTTCAGGAAGCTCACCAGAAGCTAACTATCCAGGAAAAGCAGGTTGTGTTCCCATGAACTAAGGCAAACAGTGTTAGTTGTAGCTGCAGGATTTAGTAGAGCCATCATGAGGAAGATCATCAAAGTGTTGAACTAGGACTGCAGAAACCTAAGTTCAAATCTCTGTTTAGTCCTGAGACTCACTTGGTGATCTTGGGCCAGTCATTATCTCCCAGTATAACCTATTCCCCCTCCTGAAAACATTATCAAGAAGGTTCATATGAAATATTCTTGAATTCTCATTTAATTTGTAAGAAGCTCTTTTATTATTGATGGCAGGGTCCTGGTAAGGGGTGGAGCGGGCTCCTGCATTAACATTATTCACATAAAGCAACCAATTGGGGATAAATATGTATACTGATATTTTAAAAGGACTTCATATTCCTATTCCATTAGTACTAGACATTATAACATGTTAATGTGAAATGGAACTATTGGTCTGCATGACCCCACAGACATAAATCCCACATCTCTCTGCTAAAATGTTGCCGCCTAAAGCGTCAACAGTATAACTGGAAGAATACTAAGGCAATGTAATATAATTAGTCAGACCACCTATCTTCCATTTCTTTCCCCCTATTCTCCTTGGCTTAGGAATTTGGAGGCGATACGGAGAGAGAACAGGGAACTGAAGAAAAAGTGTAACAACATGAAGGTAGGAGCCGTTTGCTGGAAACAAATCACATTTTTTGTGATTGAGTTCCAGATACCATCTGCTGGTAGAAACAAGTTCTGCTCCTCCATGCCTTTGTCAATTTTGGGATGGGAAAAGTGAATCAACCTCCCTGCAGTTTCCTTATATTTGCATTTGGGTCCTGCAAACCCACCCTTTTCTCTCAACAGGCTTTTCCAAGACACCGCCACAGTAGCAGGTCAGTGTGTTAGTTCTGCCTTCTTGGAACATTTGCCAGGAGTTGCAGCACATAAAATGTAGACAGCAATATATCTGTGGCAAAATGATAGAGCTGAGTTTGAGGCCACAGGGCAGAAAAAACATCTGGGGCACAGTCACATGCCTTTGACCCTGACTGAACAAAATTCATTTCAATTTGCTGCAGAAACAGCACTCCAAGGCCAGTCGGTGTCACACACCCATCACCCAGAGGTAGGTAGAAAGATGGGGCCTCTGTAGGCATTCGTCAATGCCCTTGAGCAAATGTTCACATTACAGTGTATCTGTTTGTGTATGAGCATGTGAATGCATGTGCTCTGGCCCTGAACACAAAGCAATAAGTGGCTACTTACCTATCTTAAAAATGCATTTGCACATGTACACACATGCAATCCAACATGTTTCCCTGAGAGGGATGGACAGGCACAAACATATGCTCTAATATTTCTCTATAAAATCAGGGTAAAGGTTTACACATGTCTTTTTGGCCCTTGAAGATGAATATTTATTACCTTCCTTATAATGACTCAGACCAACATGTTTTCTCTAGCACAGTATGTTGTTACTGTCTACAGTAACCTATTTCATATTTTGCAGTTACACCACAACCTATTTCCCAGCACTCCAGTGAGGTAGTCAGGTAGGTGAATCAGGAAATCCATATTCTTTGGTTGCAGGTGTGAGGCATTGTTATAAAAACAACAGCAAAAATGTAGGAGTTTGCTCACAACTCCAGAGGAATTTCAGTTTATTTTTTCCTCTTTAAGTAAAACAAAATTCCAACTCTAAACTTAGTACACTTCATGCTATCATCCCTCCTCTGTCCAGTAGCCTATCATCAAAAATTGAATTCTAGTTTAGGAATCTAGACCTCTTAGTAGAGGCAATGCATAGATATTATCTGTCTGTTTGCCTATCTAGCCTTCCCACCAGTGACTCCTGGACTTTTTGTGTCTCTATTCTCCATAGTCGCTCATCTTCCATGGATGCCATCTCTTCCAGAATCAGCCAGCTATCAAACTGGCAAGTGAGTCTCCACCACTTCTGTCCTTTACCTAGAAAAGGAAAAGATAAGATGGATATGTTGTTTTTGATCTTCAAAAACTCAGTGACACAGAGAATTCTGAGAACCAGGAGCCATTGATATAATATGCCCATGAAAAGAGAAGCCTTGTCCTCGTCACACACTGTTTTATGTTATCAAGGCTTAGTGCTCAGTACTTAATACATTGCCATGGCAAAAGAACTATTCTCCTGTTGCCAACGACTCACCAAGGCAATAACTGCAACAAGGTCAGTGGGAGCTGTTAATATCATCTGTCTGATAAGGCCTATGGGACACATAAATAACAAGTGCAGATTGAATTGTAATGTAAAATTTAGAATTAAGGTGTTTATAATGTTGTTGCCTTATTTTACCATGTAAAAACTTTTCTAGATAATATTAAAAAGCTGAGATTTCTCACTTATACCCAGCATGTCACAGGATCCACTAGGATGACCCCAGCTGACTCTATAAATGGTAAGAAATAGCTTCAGATAAAAGGTAAAAAGGTAAAGGGACCCCTGACCATCAGGTCCAGTCGTGTCCGACTCTGGGGTTGCGGCGCTCATCTCGCTCTATAGGCCAAGGGAGCCGGCGTTTGTCCGCAGACAGCTTCCAGGTCATGTGGCCAGCATGACAAAGCCACTTCTGGCGAACCAGAGCAGCACACAGAAACACCGTTTACCTTCCCGCTGGAGCGGTCCCTATTTATCTACTTGCACTTTGACGTGCTTTCGAACTGCTAGGTGGGCAGGAGCTGGGACCGAGCAACGGGAGCTCACCCCGTGGCAGGGATTCGAACTGCCGACCTTCTGATCAGCAAGCCCTAGACTCTGCGGTTTAACCCACAGCGCCACCTGGGTCCCTCTCAGATAAAAGGTAGGGGAACACAAAATTTGGCAAAGGAAATTCAACTAGACAATAAGAGATTGGGGTGGGGGGGAAAGAATTCAAGGAACACACCACTAAAATCATTAAGACCAACACTAAAATATTTTTTATATACATTAGAAGCAGGAAACTAGGGAGGCAGTTAGACCTGTGGATGATAAAGGAGTCCAAGGTGTGCTAAAGGAGGAAGAGGAGATTGCAGACAAGCTGAATGAATGCTTTCATTGCACAAGACATAGGGCAGGTCACTATGTCTGAACTAATTTTCTCAGGAAGAGAGCCTGAGGAACAAAGGGAAATAGTGGTGACAAGAGACAAAGTCCTAGGCTATACTGACAAATTAAAAACAAATTTACTTATCATATCCAAATGGCATCCATTCAAGAATTCTTAAAGAACTCAAAGGTGAAACTGCTTTTCTTTTATTGGAAATATGTAACTTGTCTGTAAGATCAGCCCCCACACTGGAGGACTGGAAAATGGCCAATGTAACACCAATTTTTAAAAGGGGGATCCAAGGAGATCTAGGAGAGTACAGCCCAGTTAGCTTAATGTCAGTTGTAGGAAAGCTGGTGGAGAGCATTATGAAGAATTGCCAAACATAAAAAGACTTGCTGAATAAAAACTAGCATGTTTGCTACAAGTGTAATACTTGTCCCATTAACATTTTGCAGTTCTTTGAGAGTGTCAAACATAGTGCCAAACACTTTTAAAACATTCCTCATCAAAAATTCCTGAGTATGATTACCAACCATGGGATAAGAGGACAGATCCTCACTTATATCAGTAACTAGCTAAAGAGGAAGCAGAGAGTAGGAATAAATAGAATTTTTGTAACACAATATATTATTACAATACTGGTCATCAAGAATTGGTATTAGTACCTTTGCTTTTTAACCTGTGCAGAAATGATCTGGAATAAGGGATGAGCAGTGAGATGCCCATGAGGCCAAATTGTACAGGATAGTAAGAAAAGGGGTGATATATCCAATACAATTATACAAATCTATGGTGCAACCATACTTAAGAATACTGTGCACAGTTCTGGTAACACACCTTTAAAAATATATTGTAGAACAGGAAAAGTTTTAAGAAAAAGGTATTGAATATCATCAAGGGACTGAAGCAACTCCTTTATGAGGAAAATCTACTACATTGGCGGAGGGGGGTTAGTTTAGAGAAATTGTGAATAAGGTGGAAGGACAAGAGTGAAGTGTCTAAAATTATGCATGGTATGGAGAAGCTGCATAGAGTTTGTCTCCTCATAATACTAGAAGCCAATAGATTTTTTTATAATGAATTTGGCAAATGAAAGGAAGTTCTTAGTCACACATGGGGTCACGAAGAGTCGGACACGACTAATCAACTAAACAACAACTTAGTCACACAGCACATAATTTAACTCTGGAATTTGCTACCAGATGAAGTTGTAACGGTCAGCACCTTGGATGGCTTTAATGTGTTTTAGACAAATTCATGAAGCATAAGACTATTGAAGGCTGCTAGTGGCATATACCTCCAGTATCAGAAATAGTATACCTCAGAATCCCAGACTCTGTTCTTATGAATGCTGTATATGTTTTGACTACAAATAATACAAAAGACCAAAAGGTGGCAATGGAAGACCAGGAATAGGAGAATGCAGGATTCAGCCTCCTCCGAAGCTTATTCAATGTCCAAGAGGGGAAATTGTCCCCTCTTTTAAATGGGCAGATACATTATTGTATCTAAGAAAAGTAAAGTCCTACATGCTTACCTTTGTTCTTCTCCCGTCACCTTTCCACAGACTCTCCCATAGTCACTTGAGGCATAATACTTTGTTCTATTTTGCAGCTACTCCTTCTCCAGGTTCCACTCAAAGTTTATTCTTCAGGTGAGTTCCAGGGTGAGGGATGGTATTCCCTCCAGGATACTATTATCACATGACCATAAAAAGGCCATGGCACTAGTATTACTTGCCACAGTAACTTGCATTTCTCATCACCATTCATCTCAATTTCTTTCAGGGCGTCTCCTGCCTTTTCTCACACTTCCAGCATGAATGTCAACTCACACACCCCTATGGTGAGGCAAAATCAAAGTGCTAGGCAGCAACAAGAAACCCCATGCTTCAACCTCAACATCTTCTCTGGTGAGAAAGTACCCTGCTGCTAACAGACACACCTTTTATTCTTCCATATTCCCTCCAGTACTCAACAATGCTATCATTGTACACTATAGTTCACTGTAGTAATGATTACAATGCAAGCTGCAGTCTAAGGGTTGGGGTGACATACACCACTCAGACTCAGAATCCCACCATATGTTTTCCAGTGATCAATTCTCTTTTGGCTTTAACCCACAGATCAGACAGAGGGGGTTTCTATCCCAGAACATCGTAGCATTGAGAGACTACGGCCTATACAGGTGAGGAGCAGTCTGTGAAATGAGTATGGACTGGGTAAAGCTTACTGTATCATTGGAGCATTTTGAACAACTGCTTTTCTTTATGTCTTCTCAGCTGAGATTCACCCCTCGCTCCTTTCACTGCAGGTAAGTGGTAACCTGTTTAGTTCACCATCCTCTCCCAGAGGCATACCTAGGCCCACTTGTGCCCTTGGCATGGAGATGTATCAGTGCCTCTGAAGCTGGGAGAAACCATGGACTAGAAACTCAAAAAGTTGCATTTCTAACAGCACCACAGGCTGAATGGGGAGGGAGCCCTCGCTCAGAGCAACAGAGGAACAGCCTGGGGAGTGCATGGATGGGCAGGTGCGCTCCTAGCCACTCCAAGCCAGAATGGAGAGGTGCGGTTTTTGTTGCACTCCTGAGCCTGTTCCCTTAGCAGGGGCCAACCCCTAGATATGCCCCTGCTCCCACCAGGAATTAGGGCTGTGCCCCCACAACACGTTATTTGTGGGCACCTTTGGGCACTCCCATTTGGGTTTAATTTGAAGAGGGTTGCCTTTATTTTTTGCTTGTGTTTTTTTTGTTTTGGGCTGTATTTTGCCCACTTTTTTGGGATCAGGGTTCAAAGCCTCTAGGCCAAAAAAAGTTGGGGACTCCCTGAGTTAGGTGACCACAAGGGCTCGTAAAAGAGAGCTTTAAAAGATCATGAATATAATCAAAACCCAATTTCTGTTGAAGGAGTTGCAACACAGGAAATTATGATTCCTAATATAAATTAAGATAGCTTTTAGAAAAAAAAACCTTCTAAACTTCAGCATGCTTGCACAGAACATTAAGAAAGCAATATAAAGAAAGCAGCACTTTGCCGCAGAGACATGAAGTTTTGCAAAACTTAATTTTTTAAAGCTAAATGTGTGTGTATATATAGAGGGGGGGCCTAATACAAGGTTTTGAACTTTTGGGATTTGCAGTATCAAGTATTCTGTCAGTTCCTCCTCCTGCTGAGCCAAGCCAGGTACTTGATCTGCATAAGACACAAACTCCTGCCTAAGCCCGATATTGTGCTGTAGATACAACCACAAACAGAAAAGTTTTGTTGAACATAACTGATAAGCTGCATTTGTAACTAAAGTGTGAACCCTACAGTATGCAACTAGCTCATTTTATTTTCTCACAGGGATTCATCTAACAGCCAAGCCCACTAACAAAAATAGGGAGGACAAAAGCAACTCTCTGCTTACCAATCTCAACATGGGCAAGATGGTATTTCCTGTCCCTGCATAAACTCTGCTGAATTTTTGGGGCCTTGGTGAAAAGCCATCCACTAAAAGTATTCTCTCTCTCTCTCTCTCATAACATAATATATAGTTTCAGGAGATCTAACATGTGATAGACTTAAGTGGTATAATATATATTTGCAGGGTCTCTTGTTGAAGGAAAGGTGATCAAAGGCAGACTTAGTAGGCTTATTTCAAGGCTCAGTGTTACTAGGCTATGACAATTTCTAGCAGACTCTATTGCAACTTATTAAGCAGTTCGTAGATCATAAAATAAACTTGCCAAAATTGAAATCAGATTCAATTGTTGAGAAGACAGCAAGTATTTTTGAAGTTCTCAGCTGCAATTTAGCCACTGGTAACTCAATGGAAAAGTTCCTTCTTTTTTATTCCAGTTGCATAGAATATAGGACTACTTTCTCCATACTGTATAACCAAAATTGCTTTCCAGAGTAAGGATGTGACAAGTATTCCTTTGAAAGATAAAAAGCTGTATTTTTATCATTATTATTAAAGAAAAGACTAATTATCAAGAGAATCCCTCAGTTGTGGCTATTTGAACTAAATCCACACCTCAGTCTATTTTATTTATCTTCTTCAATATCACACAAGTTTGTACAGTCCCATGTTCCACCTTCTCTCTGTGTGTGCAATTGACCAGCTTATACCAATATTTTTAGTTTTTCTTGCAGGGGGAAGAGATGTTGCTTTTTCAGCCACTCTGTAAAAATGCTTGAAACAGTGATTTAATAAATGGGTTATTTTTTAATGCAGATTAGTATCACTATGTACAATCTTCTGCCTACTCATCACTCCATAAATATCAGAATCCATCTTCCCCATAACCCCTTGTAAATGATCTAGGGCCAGTTCTGAGAGTTTACAGCAGCTTTAGATTCCTTAGATTCTGGGGCGGGGAGCAGGGTAGGAAACACATTCCTGTTTCAGGGACGGTATTGGCTTTGTGAATGGAACAAAGATGGCATACAAACAGCAATGCTTCCTCCATTTCTTCCATAAAGGAGATGGTCTCTACATCATACCTCACTTTCATGCAAGCTGCAGTGGAAAGTGGTGGCTTTCAGTTCATAGCCGTATACCATCTAGTTCAAAATGGATATATGACTGTGGATATGTGACCAAAGTGAAAACTGATGGATCAAGGCACCAGTAAAGGGAGAGTGAACACAGAAATGAATAAAAAAGGGTGATGACATTCACCTAACGAGCTCAGTCGGTAGAGCGTGAGGCTCTTACCCATGAGACCCATGGATCGCAGGGTCATGGGGTTGAGGCCCAAGTTGGGCAAAAGATTCCTGCACTGCAGGGGGTTGGACTAGATGATGCTTGTGGTCCTTTCTAACTCTACAATTCTATTATTCTAAGATCATCAAGAGTAGAAGAAAAGTTAGAAGCTTTACAAAGAAGAGGCAATAAAAATGCAAGGAGAATGAAACGGAAGACAACTGAGATTAAGGCACAAAGTCATCATCTTTGATGGCAACGGCCAAAAATCAAATATTTATAACTAATTTTGGGCCACAATTTTAAAAATGAAAAACAAAATCCCATAAGTAAACAAGCGGGGGGGGGGGAGCCAAGGAAGGGTAGGTTAGAGCTAAAAGCATGGAAGAGCTTAGTCTAAATTACATTTTTTTTAATGTGTTATGTCAGTAAAGGGACTTTGATTTGTAAAGCCAAAAGAATTGTTTCTTCATTGTATTTCCTAGGCTGCTGCTTCACTTAGCAGAATGAAATAGGATTGATACATGGGAGAGTAGCGAGATGTTACATATTTTTTGGATGGAATTTGAAAAAAGACATTGTTCCGTAAGTGAAGGTACAGAGAGTCATAAGCCATGTCATTGTGCCAGTGAGGAAAACACTGACAGAAGCAGGAGTCAAAGAATTAGTTGGAAGCAGTGAGACAAGGCAGAATCAACATGGTTCTCTCATCCCAGATATCCCCTTTAAAATGAGGAAACGTAGCAGCTTTAGAACTCATGAACAGCAAGAAGAAAAAATGCATCAGGATTCTAGAAGGAAACAATTTGGACTCTATGAGCACAACACAAAGGCTGCAATTTGAAAGTTCGATAAAGAAATTTATAGGTCCAGCACACTACTGAATGGGCTCATTCTATGGATTCTGGAGAAAGGGTGTGCGAAGCCCCCTATGCTACACCTTTTTAACTCTGATTAAACACATCACTGCATGGTATAAATTTATTTTACTTCAATTCTAAAACTCGGGGGGGACGGGACACATAAATATGCTGGAACAGAAAAGGGGACCAAATTCAGTGTTTTGGAACCATGGCTAAGGGCAGGAATTTGACAGAACCTCATAACACATTTGCTAGTTGCATCTTGATCCCTCCCCCAGACCTATCTCAGAAGTCCAAAATCACTAGCATCCATCCAACATTCACACAAGAGCCCTAGGCAACCCAGTCTTCATCGTCGTCCTCCTCCTCGTCCTCATTATCATCATCTTCCTCATAGTCTTCATCTTCTACTTTTATCATAGCAGCTGCCACCTCCTCATCTACTTCGTCCTCATCCCCCAAGCATACCTCTACCTCGCATGGTGCTGGTGAGTGTGAATTGAAATACTTCAGCACCTGCTCAGCCTCCATGCCAGACTCATGGCACAGTGCCGACAAGTCGTTTTCCTGCAGCTGCAGGTGGCTTGCACGATACCGTTTCAGTGGGCTTATGTCTGGATGGTGAGCATGCAGTGGGTGAGAAGGTATTGAGGAGACAGGCTCTGGATTCTGTCCTGCATTGTCCCGAAACCATTTCAGCTGGCCATGTTTGAGGGCATAGCGAGTGTCTCCAAACCACTGGATGATCTCTGCTCGTGGTAACCCAGTGATCTTCTCCAGCTGGTGATAATCCTCTCTCCTGGCCCACTGACGACGAAGGAAGAAGGACTTTAACATATCCAGTTGTTCCTTTGTTTTTCGCCTAGGTTTGCGAAGAATGTCCGAGAGGTAACCTGAAGCCTGCTGCTGGTCCCCCACAGGGCACTGATAGTTCTGAAGGCTGTGTGACTCAACAATGGCTGTAGCTGTAGAGGATGATGGAGTAGCTTTGGTGGAAGAGACCGCTGGAAGAATCAATGGGTGATGCCCACCATTCACTGCAGGGGTGACAGGTTCAGCCGGCTGCAGGGATGCTTTGGTGAGACCCCAGGTCATAGGATGAGAGTTATGGAAATTGCGGTCCAAGCTGGTGGTTGTGGTTGTAGGTAGATAAGAACTAGAAAGGATTTCTTTGGTATTGTGAAGCTGCACGGAGGTTCCTGAAGGTTCACAGTTCTCCTGAACTTTGTTATGGTGGGACAAGACATTCCCCTTCAATTCCCAAATGTCCTGAGTGATTCTCCCAAGTTCCCTCATTCCTTGGGCTGTGGTGAAGTGGCTTAAGGGAGTTATGGAAGACTGCTGGTTCGGTGGATATTTAGTGGAATGGTGAACAGAGGTAGGAACCGGTTGGTGATATTCCTGACTCTTACAAGTTTGGTGCCAGGGGTCATCATCATTCCTGGCAAGCAGGCAGCTAAAGTGAAGCTGGTCCTGATGGTAAATGAGGCGAGCTCGAGTCTCTTCAATTTCCTCTGCACTCCAACTGATGCCACAGCGTAGGCGCTGTGCCATGAACCAGGCCTTGACCTTTTCCATGTGGAGGCCATGACGGAGGCAGAGCAAGGCCAGATCAGAGAGGCTGGGGTATGGAAAATAGCTGAAAGTTTGTAGCAGATGCTGGTTGCCATCAAGGTCGCTTGTCTGTGCTGCCTGTGTCCACACCAACTGGAGGTCCTCGGAGATTGGTGGTAGGCAGATCAAACCGGGAGGTGAGCCAAGGCAGCCAGTGGCATCCTTGTTGGGGGGCATGACTGCTATCGTCTACAAGAAGTCTTCTATCTCCGGGGATCAGCTTCTGTCCCTCAAAACAGCTAGAACCAAAGAGTAAAGGAAGAATATGGGTCAAAAGAAGAAGAGGGAAAAAATAACATTAGAGGAAGAGGGGACAGGAGAGAGGAAACAATGAGGAAATTGTAGTGTTCACTTCCAGGTGAAGAAAAGAAATATTCCTGTATATAGCAAGCCACCATGTCTGGGAGAAGAGTTCTAACCTAGCCTTCTTTATGTGCAGAGAATTGGTCATGGTGGTGTGGGGTGATAGAAAAGCATTTACAGTGGTACCTCAGTTTAAGAACAGTCCTGTTTACGAATGATTCGGTTTATGAATTCCGCAAAACCGGAAGTAGTGTCCCAGTTTGCGAACTTTACCTCAGTCTAAGAACGAAATCCGAACAGTGGATGGGCACCGGCGGCGGGAGGCCTCATTAGGGAAAGTGTGCCTCGGTTTAAGAATGGTTTAGGTTTAAGAACGGACTTCCGGAACGGATTAAGTTCGTAAACCAAGGTACCACTGTAGTTATCATTAGAGGTCCCACCTGCAATCCAAAGTGCTACAGCCTAGACATAGGCTCACTGCTTTAGAGTCACGGGTCTGTTTTACTGATGCAGACCAACACAGCCTCCCTTCTAGATAACATTTAGCAAGTAAATGTTTTGGCCTGCTTCAGAAGTAACTTATCAGCCCCCAAACAAGCTGCATGCCATTGCACTCATTTCAGACCCCTTCCCTCCCCTCACGCTCCCAGATTTGCTGCCAATATTGAGGCTTATTTAAACCAGTTTTCCATACATCCAAACTGGCAAACATATTTAATTTCCTTCTTATTAAGCAAGATATGAAGCCAGAATTAGATCTCGTTTGAGACTAGGAAAACACATGTGGGGTCTGCAATAAAATGTTAGTGTGCAATTCCGTCGCTCAGGAGTCCAGCTGCTCTATCCCCCTCCCATCAGTTCTCTGCCTCCGCTACCCTGCCCCAAACATCCAACCAGCAATTCTATGGCCACTGAATATGTCCAGTCTTCATTTGGGTGTTTGGGTGTGTTTCTGTTTTAGGCATTTTCCTCTTACTTTTTTTGTCCTTCTGCAAACCTTTGGGTCCCCCAAAGCCTGCTGATGCCCCTCAAAACAGGGTTTCCCAAACATCTGAGTTCTTTTACCCCTTGATAAGCTTATAAAGTTGTCATCGACAAGTGAAACAATGTTTTGTTTTTTTAAATCAATATATAATAAACAAGAACCGCCTATCACCATTCCTAGGAATCATAAAATATAAAAAATAAGGAATAATGTATTGTTGAATCATCTTATTAAGTACTGAGGTCCCTCATAGGCAAGGAAGGTATCCTCTGTACATTCCCATGCATTTTATTTCTGATACTCCTAGTTCTTGATTAAATTTTCAAACAATACACAGAAATTTTATTTTCCACTCCTAGTCCTCTTCAGTGTTCAAAACTCCCATTGTTCTAGGCTCATTTTGCAACAGGGAATTTCATTAGTGCAAGCAGTTTCTGAGCTAAGCGCTCAGTTCAGCGCCTAAGATTTCAGATTAAAACTGCAGAGAGTTTTCTTCCTCCCCACTTCCAGCTACGCTCTGGAGAAGAGACCCTCTTAAGAATATTAAGGGGGTGGGCAGGGGAAAGACTAGACCATGTGAAAGATGAACGCAATATTTTAGGTGCAGTTCATTCACTTTCAGCTTTGTATTCTAGTTATAAAAAAGCACACCTATACATTCAGTTGTTGTGCCCATAACCTAGGTTTAGGGTGCCGTTTAGCTCCTAGCTTTCATACCTCAGTTTATAACACTGGTCCTCTTCTGGTATGGGCTAGCTACATTTCAGCCCCCTTTCGACTCTGAGGTCTGTATTCACTCCCTGCACAGTTCCACCAACCTGGGGTGTGGGGAGCTATATTAGCCATCACTTTGGGAAACTGCTCTAGATAAACAGTTTCAACACTCTGTGCATCTGTTTAGTTCCATTATATATGTTCTAGAATTGTTCACTTGGGACTCCAATTTCCGCATTTACCTTCTGCTATTTCACGTGTTCCCTCATATTCATCCAAATCTTTTAAACTGCAAGCCTCTGGGGAGCCTGTTATGTATTTCAGCATACAATGATTTACACACACACAGGGGTGTGTGTGTGGGGGGGGTGTCTGTATATGTCTGTACACGCACACAGCACTGATCGGCTAGACTGAAATTCCAGTTTTTCTCTAATAGTTCTAGAAAGCAGATGGCCTTTAATTAAATAGGATAATGAAGCAACAATGGAGCAATGAATGCCAATTTCCAAAGGCACCAGAAGATTAAATGCCCCAAGTGTCAGCATTAACAGAAAGTAAATCACAAATCCATCAAAAGCAGACCGCACTCTCCAAGGTTTTGCAACTAGCCATGTAAACATCATAGTACTAGCTCCCCAGATCCGCTTCATCTGATCTTTTAAGGAGGGGAGGAATTTTGCAGAATATAATATGTGTCTGTGTATAACTATTCTCCAGGTACTCAGACATAAGCATCCCCAAAGGAAGACCGTTTATCCAACAGATATCCTGAGATTTCACAGTACCACCCCCTTTTGCCAGCAACCTACTTTAACTTCAACATTTCCCTTTCCAGCACTGCCTAACCTTCCCTCTTGCTTTTCCTCCCTAGGTCAAAATCCCCTCCCATCTCCCCAAGCCTGAATTCTCTCCTCTATACTCACTTTTCTCCCTTGACTCCTCCCCCACTTCAGGACTTTCCTTCCTTCTTTCTCTTCCCTGCTCCCTGCAGTGCACGCTGGGAAACAGAGGGAAGAAGGCGGGGTTTCTCAATCCCCAGGAAGCTGGCCCTTTAAGGGGAGCCAGACACTTTGGGTCCTCTATCCTAACTTGCATTTACTCAGGTCTTTTTATTTTATTTAAGGAGTGCTTTTCTTAACCTTTTTCATTTTCTCCATCAGCTTCTGCTGATGTGCTCCCATTAAGTTGCCCCAAACTCCCCACCCCTTTAAAAAAATAGCCTAACCCTAGTGTTTATACACTGAAAATAAATAAAATTTATTATAAAAAAAAAGATTTAAGAACTTTAAACCCATCTTGTTTTCAAGAGAAAGTTAATGTTGTTAACAAATTCTGACTCGCAACAATGATTTTTAAAAACTCATAAAAATATAGCCATCTAGTGAAAAGCTGGGGGATTAAGTGAAAGAAATAAATGTGGATGAATTTGTCCACCTGTACTCAGAGCCAAGACCCGTCCCACCTCTGCCACCTGCTCACTGCATAGCCCTTGGCCAAGTCCCTCTCCCTCTTTCAACCTCAGCTCCCCACATCCAGCTCCAGCACCCAGCAAGGTCCACAGGAGTTCGGAGACCCACTGTAGAATGGGAATGGCATAGCAAGGGCAAACAGAACAGCAACTGTATGGAATTCTGTGTGTGAAATGGTTCTACAGAACTGATGAGTTAACATTCATCCAGTTCATCCCTCTCACTGGCTCCTTAATCCCAATATCTGGTGGCTGTCTGTGTTACTGAGTATACCCAGTGACAAGAAAAAGGTGCTGTGCAGCCAAATCCCAAATGACCGGGGGTGGGTAGCCAATGTGTCCTTCATATGTTGTTGGACTACAGTTCCCATCACGATTGGCCTTTGGCCATGCTAGCAGGAGCTCATGGGAGCTGTAGTGTAAGAACACCCAAAGGGCACCATGTTGGCAGCCCTGCTGGACCAGATTGGCATTAGGTTCCCCAGATACCTATGGGAAGCCCACAAGCAGGGCATGAGTGCAGTCCACTCTTCGGCTCATTTCCATCCCCAGCAAATGGATTTCAGAGGCAGACTGCCTCCAATACTGCACACAGCCATCTCAACAGCATTCTGCTCAACCAATTTGTTTTAACTGAGTGTAGGTATTGTTCAGACGTTCAGCGCCACTGAATTAAATGGGGCTTACTCCCAAGTAAGTGTGCATAAGACTGAAACCTTAGCATGTGTTATAAGAATTCAAAGGTCTGAAATATAGAATAAATGTTCATAAATGTACAAGGCAAACACATAAGTATATAAACCACATGTCCGAAATAGTACAGGAGAACAATCCTGAAGCCATTTTGACTCTCCCAAATTGACCTCAAATATTGCTCTGCAAGGAGGAAGGAAATGGGGAAAGCTTTCCAATTGTCTTTTCATTGTAGGGGGTTACACCTCCCTTTTCAAATACAGTCTGGCAAGTCAAAATAAATAAAAAATTGTCCAGTAGCACCTTAGAGACCAACCAAGTTTGTTCTGGGTATAATGCACACGAAAGCTTATACCCAGAACAAACTTAGTTGGTCTCTAAGGTGCTACTGGACAATTTTTTATTTCGACTGCGACAGACCAACACAGCTACCTACCTGAATCTAGAGTCTGGCAAGTATCTGTTATCAATATGCATAAGAGATTCAGGAACTAAGTATTTACCATCTCAAAGGAATGGCCAGGCTACCCAGAAAATACAACCAAGTAAGGCACTATCAGGTATCCTGGCAGACAGCAAATTTCTGAAGGAGACCGCCTCCTTCTATAATGTATGTATGATTTTTGGGGGGGGGGAGTCCTTGGGCTACAGGGTGGGCAATTTCAAAAGTCTATACAGTGGTACCTTGGTTTACAAACTTAATCCATTCCGGAAGTCTGTTCTTAAACCAAAGCCGTTCTTAAACCAAGGCACGCTTTCCCTAATGAGGCCTCCCGCCGCTGTAAACTCCTTGGGGCAGGGACCTGTCTTGTTACTGTTATAAACAAAAACCTGCCCTTGTTCCCTTATGGGGTACACAAGAGCCCTTGTAAAGTCCTTTGCAGGTTCTCCATCGGTAGGATTAAAAAACAGGCCAACCAGAGAATAATTAGAAGCAAAGAAGCTAGTAAGCTTGATCTTTATTCTGTTGCAACAGGGTTGACCTCCCCACACACAGAAGAGCGGGGGGGGGGGACCCAGAGCCATGCATGCAAGCACTTATAAAGACATTTCAAAAATCCCCCCTTGGGGTCCAGCCCCACCCCCAGAAACATCACACATACATCACAGAAGGGGTGTAGCCCAAGACCACCACCCCAGATACCTCATGCCTACATCACCAAAAAGGCAGTCTCCAACAAATTTCAACAGAAATCTGTGACATTTGTTTTCCTCCTGCTTGTCAATTTATATGATAATGTCTTATCTGATTGCCTTTCCTGGGTAGCCAGGCCATTCCTTTGAGATGGTAATCACTCAACCCCTCCTTCCTTGCAGAGACCCATTTGGTAAACATTTGGTCAGTTCTGAGAGTCAAAATGGTGTCAGGACTGTCTGCCTCAGACATGTGGCCTTGTTTGCTTGGTACATTAATAAAAATTATTATATATACATAAAAGACCTTAATTTCTTACAACATTACTCTGTAAGGGCCCAGTCCTGCCACCTGCAATGGTTTGCTTCTTCACTGCATTCCCTGCAGAGAACACCCTGGCAAAGCAGCACCCAGCAAGACTGAAGTCTGCCTCCCTAGACTCTATAGTCAAAACAAAATAAAAAATAGAGAGTCCCTAGACTCTAGTCCCTGTCCATTAGCTTGTGTCACTTGGTAGTTGGGGGGGAACCACAGGCCAACCTGGACCATCTGGGCGGGGGGGGGGGCAGGACTGTAAAACTTCAGGCACATCACTGCTGACACACCCCTATACTGTCTCCCACCCATTTCACCCCCAAATCCTTTCTCAGCATCTTTCAGTCCTCCCCACTTGCCCCCCCCCACACTCTGTCCCTATCCCATACCCCTGACTACCTGCTTTAACTACAGTCCCACACAATTGTGAGCATGCCTTACCCTCTCCTCCTCTCTACTCTGCCAGTTCTCTCTCCCCCAGGGCTCCCACTTTGCCCAGGCACGCTTCCCAGAACAAGCAAGGAAGGAAACCGGAAGACGGCTGTTTTATTTTTCTCCCCACCTTCCTTACTCCACCGCAATATTGTCTTATTATAGCAGTTTGGGGGAAGAGATGGTAAACAAAAGAGAAAGGAGGAGGAGGGATGGACAGGCCGAAAGTGGTGGAGGGGTGGGGCGAGTGGCGGAAGAGAAAGGGATGAGAGGAGACGGGAAACGGTGGAAAGGGGGAATATTTTTGCATTTGGAAGACGAGAGAGCGAGCAATCTAAAGAAAGAGGAGAGCAGAAAAGAGGAACAGAGTTCCCGGGAGAAAAGCCAGGAAGAGGAAAAGGAGGGATGTAGCACTCAGGCTAGCAAAAGAGGAGGCAATGAAGGAAAGGCTCAGTAGAGGAGGGATCGCAGCAGGCCGAGGCGGAGCGGGAGAGGGGAGGGCGCAGCTGAGGCTCCTGCCGACCACGGCCACTCACTCACCCTCCAGGGCCTGCTCCGGCTCTTCTTCCCCCTTGCATTCGGCTTCCGCCCGCTTGGGGAGCCGGCTTGGGGAGCCGGCGGGGATCGAGGAGGTTGGGCTGGGCAGCCGTGCGGGCCGGGGACCTGCCATTGGCTGGAAGAGGCAGCCGGGCAGCAAAGCCGGACTCCTGGGATCTCCAAGCAGAGCGAGACAAGCAAGCAGCGAGGCGCCCAAACAGCAGGACTCCTGGGTTCCACTCAGGACGTTCGTCTGTTTGAATAACAACCAAGGTTCAAGCCACACCCCCTTACCTGAAAACCCAGCCCCTTCGCCCCAGATGTGTGGGAATGGTTCTTTACTCTGAACGTGCTCAGAAGCACCTTTGCGCCCCCCTTTCATTGTGGCTTCAGGCGTTCCAGAATGCTCAGGGCTGCTCTGTGTCCGATGGGGAGGGACTGCGATTTTAATATCTTTGTATGTGGAGGCTTGTGTGTGTGTGATTGTGAATAAGTCGAAATAATATTAAATAATTGCGAGCACGAGAAAGCTTCTGCTTCCCCCCCCCCCCGGCCATTGGGAAGGTATGGGACCACATTAGGGTAGAGATCTGAAGCTTGGCTCTGTGGTGGGATTTTGTTCAAAACTCAGGAGGGTATTCAACTAAGTTTTATTCAGAGCTGACCTACAGAAAAGAATTAACATGACAAACATTGCTCCATTAATTTCAGTGGACCCACACCCTGAATAAAACTTGAGTTGATTAGTTCGTTAACAGTCCAGCTGGGATTTGGTGACCTTTCTGGTCATCATATGTCTTGTACATAAACCATTACTCTACACTGGCTTTATAGTTGTTTTTGCTGTGCCTCATTAGTAAAACAGGGGTTGTTGATCTTCCATCTCCACTCAACTTCCTCTTTACTCTTTGATCCTATCTTTGGACAACTGCCTTGCAGAAAGCATGTTCATAATGTCAAGTGTAATAAACAAAACCTGCCCTTATTCCCTTATGGGGTACATAAGAGCCCTTGTAGAGTCCTTTGTAGGTTCTCCATCGGTAGGAGTAAATAACAGAGGCCAACCAGAGAATATTGAGAAGCAAAGCTAGTAAGTTTGATCTTTATTGAACTGCTGCAACAGGGTCCTTCCTCTCATGCAGGAGAAAAAAGAAGGAAGCTAGAACAAAGGCCTGCCTTCCCTTATATAGACATTTAAAATTGCCCACCCTGGAGTCCCAGACCACCCCCAGAAGCATCATACATACATCACAGAGGAGGGCGGTCTATAACAGAAATCTGAGTACCTTGTTTTCCCCTACCTGCCAGGCTACCTGATAATGCCTTCTCTGGTAATGTCTCGCAATTGCTTTGAGATGGTTTCACTTTTATTCCCGGGACAATGGGAAAGTTCCTTCACCCCCTCCTTCCTTGCAGAGAAATATTTTGTCAGTTTGGGAGTCAAAAATGGCTTCAGGGCTGCACGTGTCTGCTTGGTACATTGATGAACAGTTGTTATGTATATAACACCTTAATTTGTTTATTTCAGAAGGGAAAGACATTCTGCACATGCTCAGAGGCACCATTAAAAATACATTATATGTGAGGGATAAACTCTGGTAAGGCAGATATGCACAGCCTTTGGCCCGGCTGACGTGACTGAACTGCACCTCCTGTCATCCCTGGCCCATCAGCTATGCTTGCATGCCCTTAGATGCTGATGAGAATCTAGAGGTTCCCCACACGTAAGCAGAGAGATGGCTGCAGGAATTCCTACACCAAATAAATATGCAGAGTTTACGGCACTGGTGATCTGGGTCCTTGCAGAAGGGACAGGGGTGGCCCGTCCTGTTTTGCCACCTGAAGCAAAATTTGGGGAAGGTACCGACTACACCCTTGCTGCCCCCACCAGAGCCTCGCTTACCAGGGTCGTGCAGCTGTGGCTTCCAGTGAGATCTCGTAAGAGCCACGAGTGGAGACCTCCACGAGATCTCACTGGAACCCGCCGCAGATGCTTCTCCTCGCTTTGGCAGGGCATCCCTGAGAAGGGATGGGTGCTTGTGAGGGTCAGTCATGTTGTTGCAATGTGAACATTGAGTGAAGCTAAAGTGTTTGGTCTCATGTCTTGAGTTAGCACATCCCCCCAATGTGTGGATGTCCTAAGATAAGGATGCCAGGTTCACTGGGTTACCATAGCAACACCAGCAAGCTAGAGCACATGTCTTGCTGACTCTGAATTTGTGAGTCGGAGGAAGAGGCTGTGGGTTTTACACAGCATGGTGATGTTAGTGGATCTCTCCATACATATGCACCTTTACTTCAAGGACCAGAAGAACTGTATATAGTAGACAGTAGTATTTAGTTTTGCCTCATATCAGACCTCACCTGGAATACTGTGTCCAGTTCTGGGCACCACAGTTCAAGAAGGATACTGACAAGCTGGAACGTGTCCAGAAGAGGGCAACCAAAATGGTCCAAGGCCTGGAAACGATGCCTTATGAGGAACGGCTTAGGGAGCTGGGTATGTTTAGCCTGGAGAAGAGAAGGTGAAGGGGTGATATGATAGCCATGTTCAAATATATCAAAGGATGTCATATAGAGGAGGGTGAAAGGTTGTTTTCTGCTGCTCCAGAGAAGCGGACACGGGGCAATGGATTCAAACTACAAGAAAGAAGATTCCACCTAAACATTAGGAAGAACTTCCTGACAGTGAGAGCTGTTCGGCATTGGAATTTGCTACCAAGGAGTGTGGTGGAGTCTCCTTCTTTGGAGGTCTTTAAGCAGAGGCTTGACAGCCATCTGTCAGGAATGCTTTGATGGTGTTTCCTGCTTGGCAGAGGGTTGGACTGGATGGCCCTTGTGGTCTCTTCCAACTCTATGATTCTATGAGACAGTAAACACTTTGAACTGTGTGGGAGAGGAGTTTCCCCCTTAACCGGGGACTCTGGAAGAAGCAGTTCTGCTGGGGAAAAGGAATTTTCCGAAGACTCGGATGGAGCTCTGCATATTCTGCTGATGGACAACACTGTTTGAGGTGTGGCGAACGACCAACTGGCTTCCACAAGTCACCAACAAGTCAGAATGGCTCAGCCCTCTTGCTGAAGAGCAGGAGGACTCCAGGATCTCCTCTGGAAACATAAGGTCCACTATAGTACCAATGAAACTTTGGGGAGCTGTCAAATGGGAGTTTGGCGCAGAGTGTCATCCGAATGCTCCTGGCATATCTCTGCATTGCATCTGAAGCCGGAGAGGCTGTGAAGGTATCAGAACCGGTGTCTGGAAGCAGTGATGGAGGCCAATAAACTTGAGACCTCTGGGTGGTGTTGCACTCCCTCAGAAGAAACAAGCTCAGAGTCTGGGGGTGCTGCCAGATTGCAACTTGTCATCAGAGTCTCAAGAGGCTACTGTGGCTAGGAATGCTCAGGCCCAGTTTAGGCTGCCTCACCAGCCACCTCCGTTCCTGGTCTTGTTTGTTCATGATCTGGTGACCTCCCGCCTGGACCGCTGCAGTGTGCTGTATGTGGGGCTTCCCTTGGAGACAGACCAGAGGATGCAGCTAGTGAGCAGCTAGGCTGAAAAGTGGGGCAGCCTTGATGCTGTTTTCCTGTGTTCCCCCCAGGAAAGCTAGTTTCTGGTCATTTCTTATTATCCAGGTCATTATAACTTTGTCATCCCCATAATAAGCTGTATGTAAGTTGTTGTTGTTCAGTCGTTCAGTCGTGTCTGACTCTTCGTGACCCCATGGACCAGAGCACGCCAGGCATGCCTATCCTTCACTGCCTCTCGCAGTTTGGCCAAACTCATGTTAGTAGCTTCGAGAACACTGTCCAACCATCTCATCCTCTGTCGTCCCCTTCTCCTTGTGCCCTCCATCTTTCCCGACATCAGGGTCTTTTCTAGGGAGTCTTCTCTTCTCATGAGGTGGCCAAAGTACTGGAGCCTCAACTTCAGGATCTGTCCTTCCAGTGAGCACTCAGGGCTGATTTCTTTGAGAATGGATAGGTTTGATCTTCTTGCAGTCCATGGGACTCTCAAGAGTCTCCTCCAGCACCAGAATTCAAAAGCATCAATTCTTCGGCGATCGGCCTTCTTGATGGTCCAGCTCTCACTTCCGTACATTACTACTGGGAAAACCATAGCTTTAACTATACGGACCTTTGTCGGCAAGGTGATGTCTTTGCTTTTTAAGATGCTGTCTAGGTTTGTCATTGCTTTTCTCCCAAGAAGCAGGCATCTTCTAATTTCGTGACTGCTGTCACCATCTGCAGTGATCATGGAACCCAAGAAAGTGAAATCTCTCACTGCCTCCATTTCATCCCCTTCTATTTGCCAGGAGGTGATGGGACCAGTGGCCATGATCTTAGTTTTTTTGATGTTGAGCTTCAGACCATATTTTGCGCTATGTAAGTATGTAAGTAGAACAACCAATTAATAAGGACCGCAATACCTCAACGACTGCCTCTTTCCATATGAACCTACCCAGACCCTGAGATACCTTCCGGGGCCCTCCTTCGTGTGCCTCCTCCTTGAGAGGTCCATAGGGTGGCAACACGAGAACAAGGCCTTCTCTGCAGTGGCTCCCCAACTATGGAATGCTCTCCCCAAGGAAGTTCGCCTGCCACCTTCATTATACACCTTTAGGCACCAGGCAAAAACGTTCCTTTTTAACCAGGCCTTTGGCTGATCTAATTTACATCCTATTCCGTTTTTAAAATGTGTTTGTTTTGGGTGGAAGGCTTTTGGGTTGTTGTTTTTATTTTTATTATGCATTTCGTGGTTTTATATCTTGATTTTATTCTGTGATCTGCCCTGAGACGTCCGGGTTTAGGGTGGTATATAAATTGAATAAATAATAAATAATCAGCTCAGAAGATAATCAGGCTGATGAGGTTTCTGCAACACAACCGCCTTGTCTTGTGAACTGCCCCGAGATCTTGTGATGAAGGACAATATATAAAACGAATAAAGAACAACAAGAACAACAACAATACAGGTAAAAAGATTTATTTTGTTAGCATTACAAAGATGGGAAACTGACAAAAGTCTTTATATCTAGGTCCCTGAAGCAATTGACTTCAGGAAACTTGGGGCTGCAGAGGGGTTGGAAAAGGGGCGTTGGTTTTCCCCCACAAGGTGGCTATAGGCAGGTGCCTAGGACACCTTTTTGCCAGGTGCAGTGCTTATAAGCAGAAGGTGTTTTCTCTTTTGGGAGGGGTGCCTTAAACAGCGAGCATTAGGGAATAAGGCAAAGTCAGCTGGGTTGTAAGAAAGAGCAGAGAGAGGGGACTGTAGCTGGGAAGATACCCATAACAAGCAGAGGGAGAAGGTGGGGCAGAAGCCGCGGTTGCTTGGGAGGACCATCGTAGACCAGTGCAGGGGGAAGGGATGAGTCCAGAGGGGTCCACAGAACCAAAAAGGTTAATGAACAGCAACGAAAAGCAAATGCTTCATTCATATTTGCTCAATGAAGAAAGGGTAGGAAGGAGGCAGGATCAGGAAGAAAGGAAGGCTGGGCGTGACTGGGGCTAGGGCAAGGCGAGTGGGTGTTTTTTGAGGGGGCAAGAAACCCAGAGATCTCAGTCCCGGCAACTGGAACATTGTGCGTGGGCTCCCCCATAGCCCAGGCAGTCTGGCCCTAGACACTGGCAGCAGGCATTGTGGAACCAGCGGTAGCGCCAGGCGCCCACCGACTGGCAAGCCGTCCGGCACCGGCTCATGGACAGGCACTCGTTGAAGAAAATGGACTGGCACGGTGGCGTGGTGGCATTGAGGCCCTTGGCATCCGAGAGGGCCAAGCCTGGAAGCGAGAGGAGAGAAGGTTTGCGGCCGTTGCGGTTGAACCCGGGACAAGAGCCGCAGCTCGGGTGTCGCGCGTGTGCTTTGCACGAAGAAGGTCCCAGGCTCGATCCCCAGGTAGGGCTAGGAGAGAATCCAGACTGAGACCCTGGAGAGCTGCTGCCAGCCTGTGTAGGCAGTATGGAGCTAGCCTGGCCAATGGGAAGGCGGAAAGGCAGCGGCTGGGAATGACGAGCTCATGTGTGAATTGAACCTGGGCCTTTTAGAAAGAGAGTAAGCTGTCTTATCCCAAGTTAGATCAAAAGTCCATCTAACTCCAGGGTTTCAGACAAGACATTTCCCAATGCTACTGGAAGATTAACCTGCAACCTTCTGCATGCAAAGCAGATGTTCTGACCCTGGGCAATGGCCCTTCCAGGTTACAGCACACATCACTCAAGTAACCCCCTCGCCAATCCAAAAGAAACCCCAGGTGCCATTGTGAACAGGTATGTGTCAATCTGAATGTTCCCTGTCGTTTATTACTGTAGATCAAGCCCTGCTCTCCGATGTTCTAGTCTGAAGCTCTAACCACTATACCACGCTGCCTCTTAACCCACCTCCCCCGTGCAAATGGCATGTATCCTTCCAGCGGCACCTGCGTCTCCCAACAGCCCCCTCGCCCCCTCCCTGCCCGCCACACACGTACCTGTGTGAGGCCCCAGGAGGAGGTGGCCGGTCTCCGCATGGTTCTGCCGCAGCTCCTCTTCCACTGGTAGGGTCAGGATGCTCCAGCCCATGGGAGGGTCGTTGTCGGAGATGGCCATGAGTGCCCGGAAGAGCGAGGGCACCGGGGACATCAGGTTGTGCATGGAGCTCCGCAGGGCGGGGCGGGGGGCCAAGGAGGGACGTTCGTCACACAGCCCTCGCGGAGAGGAGAAATCAAGTCAGAATTCCTCATGGACCACAGTTCAGCCACGGGGGAAGAAGGGGGCAGGAAAACCCTCCTCCCAGCCATATTTTCGCAGTTTAGGGGACAGGGCCCAAGCTCAGTGGTAGAGTGCCTCCAGTCCTTTGCATGCAGCACTAAGAGGACTCCAGCTTCCTTGAAGGCCTCGCGGTTTCCCCCTGGTTCCCCACCCCAGAATTTTTTTTTTAAAGTGTGTGGAATATTCAAACTATATCAAACACTTTTTTTTTTCAATTTTTCCGGAAAAAAACAGCTTTGGGGGAAAAAAACCTAGTTCCTCCCCCCCCCTTTTTTCCAGACATTCCTGTCTCTACTTTGGCCCCCACCTTTTTTCCAGTTGAAGATGGGCGTTTAGCATCCCCTGGAATTCACTCACCCACACATTCACAGCACGACTCCCAGAGATTTCCCAAGCAGAAAGCGCATTCCCGACAGCATGGGCACCCAGCTCGGTTGGCCTCGCACTGGCACACTTCCTGCCAAGAGATACCAAGTAGGGGTCTTAACAGTGACCTCCCCCCCCCCGGTTCCCTTTGTAAAACGATCACACCAGCGCGCGCACAAATCTGCCCCTGTTTTTCCCCCAAATGAGGAAGGCCAATTCGACAAGTACAGCCCCATTACCAAGAAGGCCCTCTGCCTGGTTCCCTGTAACCTCACTTCTCGCAGGGAGGGAACTGTCAGAAGGCCCTCGGAGCTGGACCTCAGGGTCTGGGCTGAACAATGGGGGTGGAGACGCTCCTTCAGGTATACTGGGCCGAGGCCGTTTATAGCGTTAAAGGCCAGCACCAACACTTTGAATTGTGCTCGGAAACGTACTGGGAGCCAATGAAGGTCTTTCAGGACCGGTGTTACAAACTGACTTCAAATTAAATAGTTACATTTTTCATATATTGACTTCCCACCCACACTACATTGTTTTTGTTCATACCCATTTCTACTACATTATAGATCAATATTTTATCTATTACAGAAATCCCTCTAATGCAAATACACTTTATCCCTTCTTCTCAAATCCTGCCCACAATTTCATTTTATAGTGCTTTTTCAAATAGTCCAAAAAAGGCCCCCATTCTTCCAAAATGTGTGCGTGTTAAGAAATAATTAAATACTTAGCAGATCCTGTGAACTCAGGTTTACCTTCCCAGAGGAGGAGGTTGCCCACTGCCTCTCTGCCTGATGCCCTGGCCTCAACACTGTCCAGTCAGCTCCCGCCCCCCCCCGCCATGAATGCGCTGTTCTCCCCTGATTGCTGCATCAGCTGTGACTGGGTAGTTCAGTCTCCCCAGATGAAGAGGTTGCTTTGCTGTGCTTCTGCGTGAGTGACCGTTCTGGGCTGCCAATCAAAAGGAAGCCCGTGGTAGCAGCTCATGCAGATACACAGAGGGTTGTTTGCCACCGAGAGGGAGTAGTTGTCACGCATTCTAACCACATTTTGTGTGAGAGCACTGGTTAGTGCTGTGACTGAGCCTCCCATTCAAGGGGGAGAAGGGGGCTCAGGAGCTCTAGCTTAGGGTCCCACTCTCTTGGGGGCCCCAAAAAACTTAATGGAAAAAAACTGGATGTACATTTCCAAAATATAAGGTAAAAAACAAATAAAACCTACATACAGCAACAGTGTTCTGTGTTGTGTAGGCTCCTATGATGTAAGGAATGGGCCCCGCCTGTTTCCTAAAATATCGCTGGTTTGCTCATTTCTATATATACAGGTGAAACTCGAAAAATTAGAATATTGTGGAAAGGTTCATTTCTTTCAGTAATTCAACTTAAAAGGTGAAACTAATATATGAGATAGACTCATGACATGCAAAGCGACATATGTCAAGCCTTTATTGGTTATAATTGTGATGATTATGGCGTACAGCTGATGAGAACCCCAAATTAACAATTTCAGCTTTGGGGTTTTCATCATCTGTACGCCATGATCATCACAATTATAACAAATAAAGGCTTGACATATCTCGCTTTGCATGTCATGAGTCAATCTCATATATTCAACTCCAGTAGCTAATGAAAACAATTGCATACATAAATGGACTTTTCCACAATATTCTAATTTTTCGAGTTTCACCTGTAGGGTGCCTACATTCTACACGGTCTGGTTGCATGGCAACATGGGCAAATGGCTTAGGATACCTATTAGGTCCATAAATGACCATATAGCATATATTCAACCCCCCAAAAAAGCGACAATTTGTTGACAAAGGACAGCTGAACATATAAAGGGCCCCATTACCTTCAGTAGCTTAGGGCCTCATCAAACCTAAATCTGGCCCTGGCCAGGAGCTTTGGGGAAACGCCCAAATCCAAGTGTGCATGTCTGCAGCAAAATCTGATGCAAGGCAGCGCCTTCCCAGCCTCTTACCTGCAGCAAACACTTGCTGACATCGCTGGCACAGAGTGCCTTATTGCACCCATCAGCGCGGGAGACCACAGCCCATGTGGCTGCCACCAAAAGGAAGGCCACACTGTGGGGCATTGCTACAATGTGGGGCAGGGAGACAGAACGGGAAGAAAGTGGAAGGTAAATGGTTACCTGTGGGGAGAGGAACATTGATCAGGCAACAGAAAATAATAATAATAATAATAATAATTTATTATTTATACCCCGCCCATCTGGCCGGGTCTCCCCAGCCACTCTGGGCGGCCTCCAACAAATACCAAAATACAATACAAAGTCACAATTTAAAAACTTCCCTAAACAGGGCTGCCTTTAGGTATTTTCTGAATGTCAGGTAGTTGTTTATCTCCTTGACCTGTGATGGGAGGGAGTTCCACAGGGCGGGCGCCACTACCAAGAAGGCCCTCTGCCTGGTTCCCTGTAGTTTTGCTTCTCACAGTGAGGGAACCGACAGAAGGCCCTCGGCGCTGGATCTCAGTGTCCGGGCTGAATGATGGGAGTGGAGACGCTCCTTCAGGTATACAGGACCGAGGCCGTTTAGGGCTTTCAAGGTCAGCACCAACACTTTGAATTGTGCTCGGAAATGTACTGGGAGCCAATGTAGGTCTTTCAGGACCAGTGTTATGTGGTCCCGGCGGCCACTCCCAGTCACCAGTCTAGCTGCCGCATTCTGGATTGCAGTTTCCGGGTCACCTTCAAAGGTAGCCCCACGTAGAGCGCATTGCAGTAGTCCAAGCAGGAGATAACCAGAGCATGCACCACTCTGGCAAGACAATCTGCGGGCAGGTAGGATCTCAGCCTGCGTACCAGATGGAGCTGGTAGACAGCCGCCCTGGACACAGAATTAACCTGCGCTTCCATGGACAGCAGTAAGTCCAAAATGACTCCCAGGCTGCGCACCTGGTCCTTCAGGGGGACAGTTACCCCATTCAGGACCAGGGAGTAGTCCACAAAAATGTTTATTCATCAGCTGCCCCACAGATAACTTTTGGGTCCTAAACAGATGGGGGGGCGGTACCCCTATCAACTCAGATTCTGTAGCACTTCCCTGATGCCTGGAGAAACTCTTTAAGCATTACGGATTTAGTTCCTACAGCTGCAAAGTGGTTCAATTAACATTTCCCCCTTCCCTCTGTTATACTTTCCCATCTAGATCTACTCTAACCGACCAGGGGATCTGTTGATCTCTTCAGCCCCCCCCCCCCCCGCAACTTTTCAATACAGATTACTATGCTGGAGGTGGTGTCTCTTCTCTTCACTATAGGGACATTGGGGGAGAGAAGCAGCTCATCTGGGTTAAACTAGTACATTATAAAAAGCATCTTGGGGATTACATATCATGGGTTAAAGTAGGTAATAACGCTCCCCCCCCCCAGTAAATCCTAAATAAAACTGAGTAGTAACAGGAGGGATTACAAAGATGCAGGACCCCCCCTCCCCCAGTCAAGGTATGGAAGTAGCCCGCGGCCAAAGACTCTCTCTCGACACCCTCCCCATATTTCCAGGCCTTTTTTTTGGACGGCGTGGGGGACATAGTGATGGCTAAGAGTTGGGGAAAGTGCTCGCCCCCTCCCGCATGCAACCAAGACGACGCGAAGAAGAAGAAAACTTAGTTCGGTGTCGATCGGCTTACCCGGAGAGGGGGGTGAAGTCTGCGATCGGTGTAGGGCCTTTTTTTTGGAGGGGGTCCGGACCACAGTCGCCCCCCTCTCTCAGTCTCTGACTGGTAGGAAAAAGAGGAGGGATCTGGAAGAAGGGAGGGCTGAGAGGGGTTGGGAGAAGGGGAGATGGAGGAGGGAAGGGATAGAAGGAGAGAGAGAGAGAGAGAGAGAGAGAGGTGGGGGTGGGGGAGACAGACAGCCACTAATTTGGGCTTGCACCCAACTCTTCCAACTCTCTCTCCCCCCCCCCCAGAGGACCGAAGAGCAATCCTTTTGTTCCTTTTTCAATGCTGCAGAAGAAATGAAAGAATAAAAGCAGCATGGCAGCAGCAGGCGGTGGTTTGTTAAGGTTTCTGGGAACTGTAGCTCTGCGAGCGATGAACTACAGTTCCCAGGATTGTTAGGGAGGAATTCGTGTGCTTTAAGTGCATGGTGTGTTGTCAGCCTTTGTTCTCCATCCGTTCCTTGCTATAGGTCCTGAAACTTCCTTCTTGTTTTTTCCTTACGGTATTTTGTGTTCTTTTGTAATTATTCTGATGGGAACCACAGCCCTGCGATTTTTGGATGGAGGGCGGTATACATGGTTAATAAGCAACAACTACAATTCTTTCCCCCTCCCTGTGTTGCCAGGTGATGTAAATTGCCCAGTTCTCCTTCCCACCTGCTAGGCAGCCTTTCTCAGACTTGGGTCCCCAGTTGTTGGACTACAACTCCCATCATCCCTGACCACTGGTCCCGCTAGCTAGGGATGATGGGAGTGGTAGTGCAATGACATCTGGGGACCCAAGGCTGAGGAAAGATATTGTAAGGAGTGGCTAAACTGCGGAAACTCCAGCAGCTATTGGACTCCAGCTCCCATCGGTCCTGCCAGTGGTCAGGGATGATGGGAGTTGTAGTCTGGCAATCTCCGGCGGGTCAGATTCTTCAGGCTTGTTCCAAAGGCTGTAAGGGCAAAACAGAACTTCATGCAAATATCTAGCCCAGTCTGTTGTCAAAAATCAAAGTTTTTTTGGGGGGGGGGGGTAGTCAGGGGAGTTCTTTAGCCAACCATCCCAGTTCCCATCCTCTTTGAGACTGCCTTGATTCAAAGGTTTGCAGGTGATATGAAAACATAACAGCCAGGCTAAAGGTTAAGGTTCAAGAGGCTAACTTTTAACACCTGGGACCAGAAACCAAGAAACAAAACAAAAAAATTGCATTAAGACTCCTTTGAGAGATGGACATTCCTTTGGTGGAAAGCATAAACCTAGGTTTACAGAAAATGTTTCATCTCAGCGCTACTTTCCCCTGTCACATCAGAATGAATATTCCCCAGCTAGATTCATATTGAAAGGAAGTAACAAAGGACGTGCTACAATGTGGCAGCTCCCCACATGCGGGGGTTCTACACCCTGCACCAGCAAAGGAAGTAGAGCAACACAGGCCCATGGTCAGGCACAGGCAAACTCCGCCCCTCCAGATGTTTGGGACTACAATTCCCATCATCCCTGACTGCTGGTACTATTAGCTAGGGATGATGGGAATTGTAGTCCCAAAACATCTGGAGGGCCGGAGTTTGCCTATGCCTGCCCATGATGAACGGGCATAGATGGAGGGAATCGGGCAAGGGGTGACCTTAACATGTCCAGGTACTCTTCTCCGCAGGTGTCAGGAGAATTTGCCCACTGAGGCCCACGGCGGCATAGCATGGTCCCACTTGGCTCCAGTTTGGCTTGTGTGTGCTCCAGCAGCATTGATGGTTTGCCCACCCTGGGCGCCATCAACCCATGCTATGCCACTGCCACCACCCCAAAACAAAGCCACAGGAAAATATGGTAATTATATTAAGCACTAGTATTTCACGGTAGCAGGAAGGAAAATGCCAAGGATATTGCCTAATAGGTCCTGATAAGACTCCCATGCGTTCCCAGCTACCTCTTTATAAATGTAGAATAGTAAAAGACATTTGCAAGTACTCTTCCTTTCTGAACTAAATATTCTAATATGTGTTGGAAATAAGCCGGAAATGTTTTTAGATGTATCTCTTTGTAAGGAAAAGTAGTTGGTTGTTTCTGACATTGACAGATGATTGAGAAGCAGGGGCCACTCCCTGCAGCATGAATTACTGTATTTTCCCGTCTATAAGAAGCTCCCATGTATAAGACGCCCCCTATTTTGGGGGACTCTGATTTAAGAAAATGGGGGAGATGCCCCCCATGTATAAGACGCTCCCAAATTTTGGACATTATTTTTTAAGGGGAAAACCTAGTCTTATACACGAAAAAATACGGTATTTCCTTTTTTCCTGCAGATTTAATCCTCTAGAAGATTAAAGGTCTCTCTCTCTCTCTCTCTCTCTTTCAGAGGGTTTTGCTTTTGACTTTGGCTCTGTCTCAATTCTGGGCATTTTTCCCATCTGAAAACGGACCTTGGGAGGTGGGACTTTTCATGACACAGGTCACAAGCTCAGAATCTCAGTTAAAATATCCACTTCTGGTGTTAGGAGGCAGCTATTGATGGCTAGTAGCCATGATGGCTAGATTCTACCTCAAGCATTGGAGGCAGTATGCCTTTGAAAACCTGTCGCTGGCACCTCTCTGTCTTGAGAGACAATGGAGTGCGCTTCTGGGGGTGAAGTCAAAAGCACTGAAGTGACCTCCCTGGGGCGCTAGCCTGGGCAATGTGTCTGGAGACCCTGGGCTCCCCAGGCAACAAGACCCCCCTCTCGACCTGACTGATGTGGCCCAAAGGAAAGCAGAGCAAAATGTTTGGCACCAGCTTGGCTGCAAAGAGATGCTGGAAGGAGGTGTACAAGGAGGAGCCACCCAACCCCCTTAGGGACTCCACTCCGGATTTGTGTAGAGTTTGCTCCTGAGCCTTTTCTCCCCCAAAGATATCCCACAAGGCAGCAGAGGTTTAGGATCAGGGTTTTCCTTTTCTAAGGTGGGCTCCCTTCCCAGGTTGACAAGCCCCATCCGCCCCTCACTTCTCTCTGCAGCATGTTCAGAAACTGCATTATTGACCATTGGACTCTGCTCAATCTGCCAGAGCCTGTATTTGCATGCAGAGGAAGTCCCAAACTCACTGAAGGTTTGACACCCATCAACTACCCTCTCCTGGCTTTGCCTGTCACTAGAAGCCATTCCTGGGGTGCGGCCGCTGTTGCATGCAGGCAGCTTCCAGGAGCCATGGGTGAGAGCCGAGTGCAGGGTGGAGACCAAAGGTGTACAAACTACCCCAGAAGCATGATGTGTCCCCCACCAGAGGTACTACCCCTCCCCTAACGCCCCATATACCATGCTCTGAATACCCGTTGCTGGGAATGCGGACGATTCTGAGGTTGCGGCACTCATCTTTCTATATAGGCCGAGGTTACCGGTGTTTGTCCACAGACAGCTTTTGGGTCATGTGGCCAGCATGACTAAGCCGCTTCTGGCAAACTAGAGCAGCACACGGAAACGCCGTTTACCTTGCCGCCGGAGCAGTACCTATTTATCTACTTGCGCTTTGACATGCTTTCGAACTGCTAGGTGGGCAGGAGCTGGGACCGAACAATGGGAGCTCACCCCGTCACGGGGATTTGAACCGCCGGCCTTCTGATCGGCAAGCCCTAGGCTCAGCGGTTTAGACTACAGGGCCACCCTTAGAGGTATGCAAATATAACGTGAGTCCGAGACTTTTCACAGTCTTTTTATTTCTTTGGTTTTTCAGTCCAATTGCTTGTTTTGGTCAGTTACAAACATTAATGTAAACTTTTGTTCACTGGTGCCATTTCATTGTCACATTGTGGAACACACCAAAAGCATATATCACTGTAAGAGAATAAATTCATCAGAACTTTGAGAAACACTATTATGGAGTCTTCAGTTTTCAGGGGTCTTGTGAGTCATGACAATTTAGAATTTTCACTCATTTTTTTCCATTAAGGCTTACCCTCCCCGTGCATTTCAACCAAAGCATGGATGGTACCAGAGGACACCACTGTAAACTACCCTGGACACCATTTTGGGGAGTGCTGCTTCTACACAAGACTTTTTTTTTTTTTGCAACATTTGGCGCAAGTGTTCATTACTCCCCCCCCCCTTAAACACACAGATCAGGCAGCTACTCTCTGCTTGATCAGTGATGTGACCTCACAATGACTTAATGAAACATGCGCAAGGAACCAGTTCAGAACACACGAGTTGAAAGAACAGCAATACAATTACATGTAAACATTCATACATTCCACATTTCCCATCTATTCATGCAGGGAGATGTGGGTGGAATTAGCATGTGTGGACAAGTCCTCAGCATGAAAACTCATTGTTCTTAGTGCCACCCAGTATCTGGTGACGGACGCCAAGGAGATCCACCTCTCAGTGACGGCATATAGCAGTGGATCTTGTCCATCTTTTGTTTCACCAGAGTTCAGTCTTTTTCACCTAGGCCAGAATTTCCTCCTTTTCTCCGTCACGTATGTATATTTAGCTTACTCTTGCTCAATCTCATGTAAAGGCACCAGCGAGATCCCAACAAAGGGAAGGGATCTCTTGATGATCCTCAAGATGTACATATGTTGCTTAGTAACATACAAGTTACATGGAGTGGGGATGGTACTTTGAAGGCTAGCCTCTTTATGCGAATTTTGTTCAGTCTCAGAGAGCCCCCAGTGTGGAGTCTTGAGTTCAAATCCTAGCTTACAACAGATTCAAGTCACTGTCTTAGGACCTCCTGTTCCCTAACTGTAAAATGAGAAGAAAGGGCTGATTTGCCTGACCTTTTCTGAATATTTCCCACTCAATATTTGCTTGGTGAAATAGATTGGTGAAAGCGCACACATCCAGATAGCAAGTTAGTATATAGTGGGAAACAGAGTACCGTATGTGGTGAACGTTACTGCCCTACTTCAGAGACTGATTTTTGGATTTGTCAGATATCACTCAGGTAGAAACTCCATAGCAGACTTTGGCCTGCAGAATGTCATGCTAGGGAGCCTGGGAGCAAACCCAAATCATCTACCTCAAACCTTTGCATACATCTGCTATATACCGGTATATATTGGAAAGTTGTTTGCTATGCATTTGGACGCTTCTTAAGGAAAAGTAACTGAAATTTGTATAATGGCTCTTGAGATCAAGAAACAGATTTCTGTCTATATTTTGATACAGTGGGGTGCCATTTTGAATCTAGATGGCGGATGGAACCTTTCAAGAATGTGCTGAATTTTTACCGCATTTTGCATGATTGTTCCTGAGATCAATGAGCAGTTTTTGGCCTATGTTTTGATACCGTTGGGTGCCATTTTGAATCAAAACTGCACTGATTTTAATCACTGATTGCAAAACTGCACTGATCTTTTGGGTTTCTTTGAATTCTCAAGCCTTGCATGAGACCTCTAGCATATTGATAGTTGCCACCCACCCTATTCTTAGGGCTCAAGGCAAGTACCCTACATTTGGCAAGTCCCCCCTTCTGCTCTGTTCTGTCCTTTGGTTCCTGCCCTTCCTCCTATTTTATTTGGATGGCTCTATGTTCCCTTAGAGGAAGTGTATCCACCCTGTCTCACAGCAATCGGCAGTGGGGCTGGGGGGCTCATCCTCCTCATCCACACAGGGTGGAGGCCTCAGGCAATAGTTGCGGCCTTGGTTGTTGTCCCAGAACTCTTCTGCCCCGACAAGGTAGCAAATTGCAAACTCTAGGACAACCCCAGGGACAAGCGGCGTGAGCAGCGGAAGGCGGAAGGCAAAGCGGTCGGCGTGGTCCCGATCCCGGCCGGCAGGAGCGGCGTAGGATGCCCGAGCTTCGTGTTGCGTAGCCCAAGAATCCCAGGTGTATCGCACGGAGACCCGCTTCTCGTAGGCCAAGTTGAGGACCCGGATGGTGCCGGATACACTGGAGCCTTCGGCCCGGGCCCCTTCGAGGAGGACGCACTGCGCCAGGAGGCGCGGTAAGAAATCTGGCATGGACAGGGGGTCTGGGAAGGTGGGCTCCAGTAGGTACCGCAGACTCAAAGGATCCTGGAGAGACAAAGGAAGAGGGGAGTGAGAATTTTGGAAGAGCCATGGCTCAGAGGCAGGTCACAGCTTGCTGGAGAAAAAGTTGATATGTTTGATTAGAGAAAAACCATTGATGAAATTTATTAATGTTAATAATAATAATAATAATAATAATAATAATAATAATAATAATTAGAGAACCCCTTTTGGAGTTTTTGTGTAAAAAAGAAAATGAATCGGAGACATTTGGGTTGGAAGATTGGGAAAATATTGCCTAACGGAAAGAAGATCAGCTGGGTGTCATTCTAGAGCGAATATTTTGACTAATTTCTTTTATGAAACTGACAGACGGAAAATCAGAAGTCTTTTTAATTTCTTCTCTTTTATTATTTTCTTTTCTTCTATTTCCCCCCCTTTTCATTGGGTGTTTTCATTTCCTTTTCTCACCTTGTTTTTATTCAGATTAGTTTCTTTGATCTTATTGCATTATGAAAAAATTATAATAAAATCTTATTTAAAAAGAAGAAGATCACAGGTTCAATTTTAGGGAATTTTAAAATGTTTGGTGTTTTTAATATTCTCTCGGGAGCCCCCCAAAGTGGCTAGGGAAACCCAGCCAGATGGGCGGGGTATAAATAATAATTATTATTATTATTATTATTATTATTATTATTATTATTATTATTATTTCCTGGCATTTCCACGTTGTTCTGGGAAAGATTTGAAATCTTGGCAACCCACTGCCAGTCTGTGTAGACAAGACATAAGATAGACCAATCGGTCTGACTCATACTGAGGCACCTCCCTGTGTTCCTAATTGGAAAATGGAGCACTTGAAGGACTATTTGGGTTTTGGGGGGAAAACAGAGGGGATTAAGGGATAATCAAGACAGAATGACTGAAGAAACTTGTGGACGAAGAAGAAACATGAAGGTATTAAAATAGAGGGTAGGGGGGACTTCCGGCGGCGACGCCATCGCGGAGCGGTCGTGGGCTGCCTTGGCTGCGAGGCGACCCAGTCCGTCCCAGGGGTTGGAGCCCCGCTACCGCAAAGCGGGGCTCCGGTGGGGTGCGGGAAGAGCGTCCCGCACCCCGGGCTCCCTGGCTGTGCCCACTATGGCTCTGAACCCTTCCCTCGCTCCCCCTGTAAAGGGGGAGTGGGGGTGAAGGGGCAACGGAGCCGGGCTATAGGGGACATGCCCCAACCGGGATGTGGAGCGGCGGTCACCCCCGCGACGAGCGTCAATGTTCTACCTGTCAAGTTTGGAATTAAAGAAATCCGGTGGCCGTGAGTAGTGGATTGGACTTGTTTTTGTACTTTTTTAACGACCCGGGTGACATTTGGAAAGGAAGCCTGCCTCCCTCCCTTTGGGGGTTAGAAAGTAACCAGTTTAAGAGACTGCTGTTACAGTGATGGCTATAAAGTATTTGAATTTTGACAAGTGAGACTTCTTTGATCTCCCTCTGGGGAACAAGTCTGTGGATAATATCTCTTTTTAAAATCTGTGGTTCTTGCACCCTGGATACAGGGAAAATGAAGGCGAAAGATTGTGATTGAGTGGAAAGTTACTGGCATTAAGATGGAGAAGTTTGAAAATCGAAACTGTAATTTGACACCTATGCCCGCTTCTGCCATGCTGGGTTTTGTTTTCGATCTGGTGATGAACTGTGAGATGAGTGATGAACAAAGGATTATTATACTGAGACTGGAACTGCTCAACAGAAAATTGGAGATTTTGAACCGGGACATGTCAGAAAAGATATATCCCACAGAGGAGACTTTACAAGAAATGGCTGTATTGGAAGGGAGCCTTGGCATGGAACTGAAGGGGATGATTGAAGAACAGGATGGAATGGTCTGGCGACTCTGGAAAAATGAAACGTCTTTCAGGAGAATTGTTATATCCAACTCTCGAGGTGAGAGCCCGGGAGCGTCGGTGAAAAAATTGTGTCTACAAATAAAAGAGGAATGGTATGGTGAACCGGAGAAGCTGGAAGAAGAGGATGCAAGCTCTATGCAAGGACTGTTTTGGTTTTCATCTGGATCTGTGGACTTGTAAGAAATAATGACACTTCGAGGAGCGGCTCTGGAGTAAGGCGACCAAAGAAAATGGACAGAAGGGGGATAGGGTGAACTGTATTAATGGTAAAAAGAAAAATTGATAAACTATGGTAACCTGAAACCGGCGTGTCAAGTTTTTACGTTTTTGGACTAAGAAAAGAGATATTTAAATTTTTGTTATTAACAGCAGTTATAGAGAAAGAGGATATTTTTTGTGATTTTTATTGAGAATAATGTGTTAAGAACTATATTTGTGTGTGGAATTAATATGAAGGTATAATATGATTAAATTTTGTTAAGTTAGTTTTCTTAAATTTTTGCATGTTACAAAACAAGATTAGGTGTTAATTTTTTTATATGATGTTATTAAAGTAATATTTGGTACTAGAAACGAAGGTGAAAGGCAGGGGAAGTCTGTGCCAAGATTCGATCAAGATCTTTTTTTTTTTATGATATAAGAAGAAGAATCATTGGTGTATATGTATTTGTTTATTTTCAGTTAGGTGTTGGGTCAATGTGGGTGTTTTATTTGTTTGTTGTAAAAATCAATAATTTCTTTTTTAAAAAATAATAGAGGGTAGGGGGGAAATGGTGAGTGGGAACAAACCATCAGCATTTAGAAAGAAAAGACCAAATAAGACGGAAAGGAAAAACATTATACAGGATATGACTATATAAATTTAAACAAGTGAAAAGAAAACGGAAGGAATTCTAGAGAACGCAGGCAGAGAGAGACTAAAGGCTGGCAGGAAACAGTGTGTGTCCATATGGTAAAGTGGTTTGAATGTGGGACTCGGACCTGGGAGACCCGGGTTCAAATCCTCACTAGGCCAGGAAGCTCCCAGGGTAGGCCTGGGTCAGCCTTTCTTTCTCAGATTAACCTTCTTCACTTGGCTGTCATGAGAATAAAATGGAAAGAGAACTGCGTACACCACCTTGAAGGAAAAATTGGATATAATAAGCATGGGACTAAGTAAATAAAGAGGAAAAGAGTTCTCGAATCAGGTCAGGAGGACCAAGAAGAGGAAAACTCAATGGTCGGGAGGTGAGGAAAAGGCAGTTAGAAAGATGGATATGAGAGAGGACAGTAAGGGGAAAAGGGGGCAATAAAGATGAAAGATAAAGATACGGGCTGGCCAGCGGAAAAAGAACAGGAGGAAAACAAGAGAGGGATGTGGAGGAAGAGGATGAGAAAGAGAAAGCGAGGGCTGAATATACACTACGGCCACATTTGCACCATACATTTAAGGCACTCTGATAAACAGTTATGGCTTCCCCCACAGAATCCTGGGAACTGTAGTTTGTTAATGGTGTTGAGAGTTGTTTGGGGGTCCTTATTCCCCTCATGGAGCTATACAGTGCTTCCCCCCCTAAAAAAATGTTTAGGAGTATTCTCATTTTGACTCAAAAAAATCACTATTTTATAGTACAAATCAGGGAAAATAAATGGACAAAAGTACAAAGACTGACAAAATAGTTAGGGGTATGCGTACCCCTGCGTCTCCCCAGGAAAAAAAAAAGCGCTGGAGCTACAATTCCCTAGGAACGGTAGCTCTCAGAATTCTTTGGGGGAAGCGATGACTGTTTCAAGTGGCACCATAACACTTTAAATGTATAGTGTGGATGTGGCCCTTTAAAGCACATTCTTTCCCCTCAAAGGATTCTGGGAACTGTAGTCGACCCCTCACAAGAGTTACAATTCCCAGCGACCCTTAACAAACTCCAGTGCCCAGAATTCTTTGAGGGGGGAAAAGAATGTGCTATGAATGTGCCTTAAATGTACAGGTCACACGGGGAAAAGGAAAGAAGTCAGGGGGGAAATGAAGGGATGGGACTTCCGGTTTGGTGCCGGATAATGGCGGAGCGGAGCTGAGTCAGTTCCAGTCCCCGGGGGGTTTTAGGGGTCTCCTTGTCTGCGCCAAGGGCCCCTTAAAGCCACGGGAAGAGCGTCCCGTGGACCGCGGCCTCGTGGGTCCCAGACGTGCCGTCTCTGCTCTTGATTGACCCTCGTAAGGGGGGAAAATCAAGCGAGCGGAGCTACCGACACGGGACTGGAGAGGCGGATGCACCCCCCCGGGAGATCAAAGCAGCAATTCTGCCAGACCTGAGCACCAAGCTTTTCCTGCTAACTTCAAAGAAAAAAGAAGAACCCCGGCTGCTGTAAGTGTGGGACTAATTGGATTTACATTTGAATAATTGGCAACCGGGAGGGATGTTAAAAGGAAGCCCGTCCCTCTCCTTTGTTGTGCAGAGGAGGTAATTAAGCTTCAAGCGGCTGCAGCTGCATTACTAGACACAATGTTGCTACGAAGCACTTTGACAGAGAAGATGGATTAAATCCCAATTTGAGGGATTGAAGATTTTGGAAATATCTCTTCTGTGGCTTTTGGAATTAATTTTGGCACCCTGTCTCAGGGAAAATGGCGCTGGAAAACTAATACGCAGGATGGAAAATTACTGACATTTGACACCCTTTGTTTTCTCCAACCATGCTTGCTTTCGCTTTTAAACTGATTCTAGATCCGGGTATTACCCAGGAACAAAGAACAATCCTTCTGCAATTGGAGTTTGTGAATCGGAAAATGGACTGGTTAGGTCGTAATTTCAAAGAAATTTGTTGTGGAGCAGGAGAGACCAGCCAGATCTGGGAAAATTTTGATAATTTGGAAGTAGACTTCTTCAGGGAACTGGGGCAGGTGCTGGAGAAATGGGACGAATTGATTCAGCAACCCCAGGTAAATGGACGGCCCTGGTGTAGTGAGAAACACAGGGCTGATGTTTTGACTGGAGCTACGAGATTCAGTCTCTGGAGTGGGAGTCCAGAGATGAAGCTGAGAAGATTTTTGAAGACACAAGTGGAAGGAAACCAAAATTGCGAAATGGAGTTGCTGGGAGAGGAGAGCTGGTGCCTCTTGAGGCGCCCAAGGAGGAGATTTATAAATTTTAAGATGATACTGAACAAGGACAACAGAGGGAAATGTAAAGATGAATGGTGGGGGGGGCATGGGAGAGAGCAGAAAAATGGTGAGAAGGGGAATAGGGTGAAAATGATAAAAATTGAATTAGGATGGATTTATGGTACCCTGAAGATAGTGTGTTAAGATTTTAGGATTTTGATGTTAAGTTTTAAGATTTTGATGTTACGATTTTGGGAATTTTGAATTAGTGAAGAGATATGTAACTGATTAATAGCAGCAGCTTAAGTGAAAAGAAGTATAAGATTGATTTAAGAATTATTTCATGATACTATAAGATGTTAAGTTTTTATGATATTATAAAAGGTTGGATAATGAATTGTAATGTTAAAAATGGATGTTACCAAAGTATATTAGTATTGAAGGCAGAGGAGGGAAAGCGGGGGAGGTCCCTTTAGAAGATCAGAAACTAGATTTTGTTAAGTAGTAAGAGAAAGATTGGTGTTCCAGTTTAGGTATGTATTGGTTTTGGTTTTGTTTTAATTGTTTTCTTTGTTGATTGTATTTATGTAATGTGTTTTTTATTGTGTTAATGTTGGTGTTTATGTTATGTTATGTGTTTCTCTTGTTTTATTGGAAAATAATAAAAATCTTATAAAAAAAAAAAAAAGAAGGGATGGGACAAGGCGAAGAAGAGAAGAGACTGGAGATCCAAGATGGCAGCGTGTGGAGAAGGGAAGGGCGGGAGGAGGAGGAGGAGATAGAAAGCGAGGAGGCAGGCAAAGGGGAAAGCAAGGGAGGCGTTGATGGATCCTGAGTGCCATTTGAGAGTCACTTTCAGGAAAGAGAAGAGAGACTTCTGGTCTCTGGACAACATTTAAAAAACCCTTTTCCCAGCACCACCAGCCCATCTATGTTAATTCCTTTGGCTGGAATAAAGTCGTTCTGGAGACATCCCAAATGCAGCCAGCAAAACTCTCACCAGCCCAAGTAAGCACAGCCACTTGGGACCACAAATCCCATCAACAGCAGCCAGCCACAGAGCTATGGTCCAACGTGTCTGGAGGGCACCTGGTTGGTGAAGGCAAGGCTGCCTTTATATAAAGGCCCTACGAGCAGACTAGTGAGGGCTGGGGCCCCAAAAGAAGAACCTTTTTTTGTGTTGGCATGGCTGCATGGGCTCAGAATGGGAGGAAGGGCATTTCTTTAAACCTGAGGACTCTTTGGAGACGGAAGGATCCCCTCAGCCTGCCAAGGGTGAGGGGATCTCATATCCCCTCCCAGCTCCTTGCACAACCACCATCCCGGGAGATTTGGGGCCATCTCAAGAGATGCTCAATAATTCTCAAGGGGTAAAGCTTAAGGTGAACTGCAAAAGACTTTTAACTGCCCAAAGGTGGACAGAATGGGATATCCTGAATGCCTCCGAAGCCTTGTAGGTTAGCTCCACCTGGAAACTGCGGAAACAACCTTTCCGGCCATATTTTGGATTCATGCCTTTTGTATAGTCATAACAGATCTAAGGCCTCTTCTGGGGTTACAAAGAGGGAAATGTAAATGCAAAGAGAGGGGCAATGTGGATTAGTATCCATGCCCCATTACTGTTTCTGCCTCCTAACTCTTGGAAGGCAACTGACTGAAAGAAGGAGACACCTGTATCTGTGGAGGCCTCTTGACGCACTTTAAGAACCTCCTGTTATGCCAAATTTGAAAATGCACGGGGAATCTCTGTGGATACAAAGGGCTCTGTGCTTCAGAGCGTCGCTTTGTAAAGTAGGAAGGCAGGCAGGGAGTGGAAATGATGGCGGAGAGGCTTGCATGTTCACAACAACCCTCTCTCAGCAACCATAGAATCACAGAACTGTAGAATTAGAAGGGACCCTACGGGTCATCTAGTCCAACCCCCTGCAACGCAGAAATGAATGCAGGAGTTCACTTTAACACTGAAAGAAATATACTGGGTCTCTTATGCCAGTTACCTTTTCTTCCCTATTTACAGGACTCCTGCAAAGACTCAAGAGATGTGGATATAGGTTACTACAGGTTAATGACATGTAACTTTATGGTAAGAAGCAAAGGCTGCAATCCCATGTACGCTTATCTCGGGGCAAGGGTCGCAGCTCAGGGGCATAGCATCTCCTTTGCATGCAGGAAGTCCCAAGTTCAATACCGAGTGGCAACTCCTCAGGTAAGGATGGGAATGCCCTCTGCTTGAAACCCAGAGAGCCAGTGCCAGCTAGGGCAGCCCATGTGCTGCCTTCCCTAGTCGTTAGGCAAGTAAATACAGAGCACTATTTACCGTATATACCCAAATATAAGCCGACCCGAATATAAACTGAGGCACCTAATTTTCCCACAAAAACCTGGGGAAGCTTATTGACTCGAGTATAAGCCGGTTCACCTTTGCCGCTGTGGAGGAGGAGGAGGAACGAGCAGCCCAAAAGCAGCCCTTTGGGCTGCTCCTTCCTCTTCCTCCTTTGGCAAGTTTGCATTTATGCGAGCAGTTCAGGAATGGAACAAGCTGCCTGGGGAGAGTAAAGAACCGCTGTTCTTGTACGCTTCTTAAGGAATGGTTGACTGGGGAGAGCGGGTGGCAGCACGAGCGGAGAGAAAGGGCTTCTTTCTCGCCGCCCCCACCGCCCGCCTCACTCAAGTATAAGCCGAGGGCAGCTTTTTCAGCACAAAAAATGTGCTGAAAAACCAGGCTTATACTCAAGTATATACAGTATTTAGACCTAGCTGCCTGTTTTGAAGCTGATGTCTCACAGCCTCTGGATGGCACCAGCTTCCCCCCATGGCCAAAAGGGGCATTGCACATGGGAATATGGGAAGCTGCTTTCTACTGAGTCAGGCTTCTGGTCCACCTCACTTGGTATTGTCTGCACTGACCACCAGCAGCAATAGCTGGGGACACTCCCAGCCCTATCTGGGAGATGCCAGGGTTTGAACCTGGGACCTTGTGCATGCAACACAGATTTTATTCCCCTGGGCTATAGCCCTTATCTGAAAAAAGCTACATCTTCCATTTCTAGTTGATGCAATATAATGCATTTTGGACCAGTCCAATGCTGGTTATCTGGCCCTTCAAGGCCCTTGTGGGGGGTAAAGAGTAGGAGTTATTATTCTCCATGGAATTAATGCTTCCTTTGCCCTCAGAAAGGGGATGCTGAAGGGGAATCTATGGTTGATTTCCTTCCCTCCCACCTTTCTGCCACTTCCCATTCTGCCCCAAGATTCACCCCACCACTAGGCTGGCTAACCTCCCGTTACCTTCACAGGTGGGCAAAAAGGCAGGCACGGGGCAAAGTGGCTGAGTGAGTCGCGCCTCAGCTGGGCATGGACACGCTCCGGCACCTCTGGAAGGTCGTTGGGCCAGAACTGGCGGACGCTGGTGAGCTCCAGGCCCAGGGAGTCGGCGAAGCGAACCCTCTTGCGTGTCCCGGGGCTGCGGCTGCGCGAGGCCCCCCGACTTCTGCCCCGGGCAGGGGCCGAGCGAGTCCGGCGCCTTCCTTTCCGCTTGTGCCCTCCAAAGACGTGGCGCCGCCTCCGGGGCCTGCTCCGGGGCCTGCTCTCCGACTCGGATTCGGAGCCCTCGGTCCCAGAGTCCTCTGCTATGCTCGGCCGGGCGGTGCGGTAGTAGGCTCGCTCATACAGGCCTGCGATGTAGCTCAGGTTCCGCGGGATGTTGCTAGGGGTCAGAGGTGACGGTGGGGCACGAGCCATGGGGGAAAAGCTGCAGACCTCAAGGCTTGGCTCTTCTACGCAGCTCAGGCCCAAGAATCACTTTTCGGGAGTGTGTGGTGGCAACCCAGTTCTTCACGCCCTTCACCGGACCTTCCTCCACTGTTGCTCCGTTTGGGATGGACTGCCTTATTGCACGTTTGGGAGGAAAGATGCTCCTTTGCAGCTCTGTTGTCCACCGCCCTGCCTCTCAGTCTTCTTCAGCGCTCTGATTCTCCCTCAGCATGTTACCTCCTCTGATTTCTCCTGCTGGAGTCTCTTTGCCATGCTTCCGGTTGTCTGCAGGGCTCTGTCTGTGGGTCCCTTCTTCACTTATTACCACTCCATCATCTTCTGCTCTCCCTCCCTCAGTCCATCTGGGCTGGTGGTTTCGCTCTGCCTTTCCATTTTTCAGTGTATTCCGCTGCTCTTTCTTCTGAAGACTTTCTCTCTCTCCTTCTACCTCATTCTTTTGCTTTGTCACCGTGCCTTTTGGAGATGCTCTGTGTTTTATTATTCCATCCGTGCTCTGTATCTTTCTGTTGATTCAACTGTGTCACTTTGCCTTCTCCTTCCCAAGGACACCGTCACTCTCGTCTGCCTTTGAGGAGTCAAGTCGGTCAGGTCATCTCTCTGCTCTCTCCTGTCTCTTTTCACTCTGCATTGATCTCTGATACTCTCTGTGTATATTTAAAATTTTATATGCGTCTGTATCAAGATATCTTTCCCTCGTTGCTTCTTCCTTCTTCTATCTGTCCATCGCTTCACTTCCACGCTGTCCCATTCCAGAGATTCCCAGACTCTCTCTCTCTCTCTCTGTGGAAGATGCTGTTAAATATTTTTCCTTCCTGGAGAGTTTTCAGTCTCTCTAGCTTTTTATTCAGTGTGGTCCAGCTAAAGGTGACTCAGAGATTACCATAATCCTCAGAGCTGCAGCTCCTTGAAAACCCGCCTGCCCATCCAGAATCTGAAGGGCCAGTACTCCAGAGGAGATCTCTCCAAGGAATGCAAACAGGCACTCAGTCAAGAATGGGAGGCTTGGGCTAGTGGGAAGGAGAAGATCTTTGCTTCCAGACCCCAAAAGGTTTTATTACTGCTAGGAAAAGGGCTCCTTCTCCCTTACACCTTGCCCCTCTAGGTTCCAGAGACAAGATGTACCTTAAAAAAAGTATACGTGCCCAGAAATGTTTCTTTGGGAGATGAATTATTCAGAAGAGAAAATGGAACTAATGGATAATGCAAGAGCCAGAAAGCCCCACAAACATCAGGAAAAGGGGGGTGGGATTCAAAATTGGGGGCAGATTTGGCAGTCAGTGCTCAGAAATGGGAAATGTGTGTGTTTGGGTGGGGTGGGGGCTTCAAACTGGCAACAAGGGACACCAGTAGAGCTGGGGAGGCTGTTTTGGGGGCAGAAATGAAACTGTTAACTGAGGTGGAGCTGCTCCTTTGGCTTCATGCCTGTTAACCAGGTGCCTGAGAGCGTCTCTGTACATGAAACTGCAGGCATCCGGTCATGAATAATGGAGCAAGCCTAAAGCTTTTTGTCCTCCTCTCCTTAACGTTCCTCCTGTCTCCTCTCACCACAAAGCACAAAAGGGGTTACATTATGTTTACTGTACTACCTTTATTGCAAAGGAAGGAGCCTCTTTTCTCTCCCCCTTCCCTAAATTGATAGATTCACACCTTTCCTTTCCACTGACAGCCACCTCAGATCAGCTTCAGAAAACAGGCAACATCACGCCACCTCCCTGAATCTAATGAAGATACAGAAATGGTTACGGACAGCTCTACAAATACGTAGCCTTTACTCTCTCTTGGGAGCAGGGTGAGTCCAATGACATCCTCCTCATCTTATTTTTATCACAGCTGCTCTGTCCCTCTGCTCAACCTGCCTCATTTCCCAAGGTCATAGGAAATTGAGCTTGGTTTGTCTCGGGCCCGAATGTTAATGCATCCCTTGCAGACACACGCAGTCAATGTTTGTTTTGCACGTAAAACAATCCATCTGTCTCTTACGCCTATGAAGTCTGGCTTTTTACACTGTGCACCATTTCTCTGGGACAGCCTTTGCTCACTAGGCAAGGAGTTGCAATGGATTACAACTCCCATCAGACTTTGCCAATATGGCTGTGTCAGCAGGGGTTGATGGGAGTTGTAATCCATCAATATCTAAAGGGCACCTGGTGTTCGAAGGCTGACATATACCTTTGCAAGGTCCTAGGAAACGACCAGGCACACGTTTCCATGTTGTGCCTTTTTCACTTGCCGAAAGATGTTTCATAGAATCATAGAATCCTAGAGTTGGAAGAGACCACAAGGGCCATCCAGTCCAACCCTCTGCCAAGCAGAAAACACCATCAAAGCATTCCTGACAGATGGCTGTCAAGCCTCTGCTTAAAGACCTCCAAAGAAGGAGACTCCACCACACTCCTTGGTAGCAAATTCCACTGCTGAACAGCTCTCACTGTCAGGAAGTTCTTCCTAATGTTTAGGTGGAATCTTCTTTCTTGTAGTTTGAATCCATTGCCCCGTGTCCACTTCTCTGGAGCAGAAGAAAACAACCTTTCACCCTCCTCTATATGACATCCTTTTATATATTTGAACATGGCTATCATATCACCCCTTAACCTTCTCTTCTCCAGGCTAAACATACCCAGCTCCCTAAGTTTCATTACCAGTTACCTGTACACAGCTGGAGACTGGCCATAGGTCCACTGACAGACAATTCAGTGTCTTTGGGGATTAATTCCAAGTGACGGGATCCATTAAGCAGTAGTCTCAAAGAACCAAGGACCAGGTGAACGTCGTGGTTAAAGAAATATTTAAAAAACACAACAGAAATGCAGCTCCAACCCCAAAGTCCACAATGATCTGCTGACTTCCAGCACAAAAAAGAAAAAGAAAATAATATCATGAAAATGTAAACAAAGAAAGAAGCATTCATGGCACTCTGTGAGCCCAGTGTCACTTTGCAAGAATCACAAGAACAGCACTGGGCTTGCAGGGCGGCATGAGTGAGGACGCACAACGTCCTGCCCCCCCCAAACTGCATCCAGAGCGACGACCCCCCCAGCCCCCCATGCTACGCCTCTGGTCTGGCATTTGCCACAACATCCTTGAACTGCATGCATCTATGTGGTGTTTTTTTATCCAGTTGGCTGGTTGTAAGTCACTTTGCGTTGCTGTGGGCAAGGTTAAACGACTAACAACTTCAAGAAATAACAATAATAATCTGTCCCCTTATTTTCAGATGGACTAAAATTCTGAGCTTCTTCTGGTGGTTGAGCAGATTGGCAAGTAGACAGCAGACAAGAGAGACGCTTGTTATTCAGCGGATGAACTTAATGTCTCTTGCTTATAAATAAGAGATTTCTCTGTACAGTACTTGTTAATTTGGAAACATCCCTATGCATGTTTACTCAGAAGAAAATCCCACTTTAATTTTAAAATCCCATTTTGATGCAATATACTCCCAAGTAATTCTGCAAAGTGTTGCCAGCTCAGCAATCCTCTAAAGATAGGAAGCCGCCTTATATATAGACCATTGGTCTATATAGTCCAAAAGTGAGAGACAGCAAGTCTCTAGAGTTTAAGGCAGAGACTTCACCTGGAATCCTTTCAACCAGACACGACTTTCTGCCCACAAAGCAGAAAAGCTCTCCTGCCTACCTCGTTTTGCTGCAAGTAATGCTAGCAGTCTGCTTAGAATTTAAATATCTGATTGACCCAAAATTTGAAAGAGCCCACCAGCTAATAATAATCCAGACAAGATGGTTTGCTAGCAGAGAGGCAGAATAGGGTGGTTGTAGCCTGTTTGCCCTGAATATGGAGTTTTGCCTATGGCCAAAATGCTGCTGATAGGCGTCCACACCTTGTTCAATTTGTCTCCCTTTAAATCTGCCTTAGTCAAGTGCCACCCCAACATCTTGTGGCATCAAACAGCAAATATAAAGATCTGAAAACACTGACAGCATTAAGATAAATTCAATAGTGTAAATAAGTTTTGACGGATTCAATAATGGAATACTGAATGGTATAGTTTTTGTAAATTATGCAGCGATTTGTATGTAAAATGAACCACAGAAAGAGAAGAATGGAAGTCATTTAAGGATGTAAAATGAGTAATTTGAAGGAAATAACAGTCCGACTGCAGCAGCCATGAGAAATGGGGCCTTTTCAGTGATGGCTCCCATCTCCTGCAATTCCTTTCTGAGAGAAATAAAACAGGCTTCATTAGTTCCAAGTTTTGAAGAAAGTTCTCCCTTGCTTTTAATTTAAAGGTTTTATTGTGTATTCTACTTCTGGAGTTTTCGATAGTGAAATGTGATTTTTTTAAATTTTAAAACTGTTTTATCGTACATTTGATTGTATGTTTTCATATTAGTTTCCTGCTACTATCAATAACATTGTATACAATACAGGCCCCCCTTCCAAAGCTTGTAGGTAGGAGGCACGGAAGGCCGTTAAACGGCTTTTCCAGTAGCTACAGAGACGTTGGCGCCATTAGCCAATCAGAAACTGCAGCTTCAAACCCGATAGAGAAAAGGGCACGGACCAAAGCGGCGTTCTACCACTTACTTGAGGAATCTCTGCTTGGCCAATAGGAGAGCTACTCTCGATATGATTGGCACAACTGCAGCCAATGGTTTGAGACCCAATGAAAATACGAATGTATGTAATTGACAAGCACCTCACCCAATAATTACATGAGGCGGGTCGAAAATGAAAAAGCAATCGTTATTTCTGTTGCTAACCAATAATGTACTAGGGTCCGATTGATTGAAGCACAGCGTTAGCAGCGGAGAAGACGAACTATGTTAGCCCCAATGAGAACACTCCGATTTGGTCCTTCAGCGCTCTGATAAATAATTTTACAATACATTTTGATTGGCGTGCTTGCTCTCCCATTCAACTTCACGAGGCAACTCGGGCGGGCGGGAAACTTCGCGAAGCCACCCAATCATACAGAAACGCGGCTAAGGCGGGCGCAAGACGCTCCCGGACCAATCACTAGTTCACATTGCAAAAGTGGGGGCGGGCAAAAAACCCACCGGCCCTTGCCCAGCTCCGATCCAATCGCCGACCGAAACCTTTCGAGCGGCGGCAGTCCCGAGCCAATGCCTGGAGAGCCTGCGTTCGCGAGACCGCGGGCTGCCCCGCCGACCAATGGCAGGAGGGCGCCTGGCCTCGTGGCGAGCCAATGAGCGAGGCCGCGGGCGGGCAGCCAATCAGAACGCGGCGGCGGGCGGCTGGTGCGGCAGGCGGCTGCGGCGGGGTCTATGGCGTCCGTGCGGGGCACGAGCAGCGTCGGCGGCGGGCGAGGGGCCGCGGCGGCCTTGGGGGGCGAAGGGGAGCCCGGCGGGGGGCTGGTCGGGGGCCCTCCTTCCTCCCAGTACGGGAACGGGCTGGGGGGGAGCGGCCCCGGGGGGGAGCAGGGCGGGGGGCTCCGCGAGTTGGAGGAAGAGGAGGAGGAGGGGCTGCTCCTCGAGGCCGCGACGGGCGGAGGAGCCGCGGGCGGCGGCGGCGGCGGCGGGATCCGAGGCTCCGGCCCCCGGGGCGCCCTTTCCTCCTCCTCCTCCTCCTCCCACCCGCCCTCCAGGGCCGGCCAGGCGGGAGTGGGGGGGCCCCATCACCACCCTCACTCCGAAGAGCTGGAGGAGGAGGCCGGCCTGGGAGAGAGCGACCCCGGAGACTCCGCCATCGAAGACCCGGTGAGTGGCCCCCGGGTGGGAAGGGCACGGCGAGGCCCGAGGCTTGAATTGCTGTCCCGCGTGATCTTTGTCCCCATCACCCCCACCCTTCTCTTTTTTCAGCGTAGCCTACCTCGCAGGAGTGTTGTGAGGCGTTGCTTATTCATTTGCTGCATTTATATTATTCAGCCTTTCTCTCCCCCAAGGAGCTCAAGGTGGCGCACGTGGCTCTCCCCACCCCATTTGATCCTCGCAACCACCCTGTGAGGTAGGCTAGGCTTGAGAGGTGTTGACTGGCCCGAGGTCGCCCAGTGAGCTTCGTGGCTGAGTGGGAATTCGAACCCTTGTCTCCCAGATCACATAGTTCGACCTTAGTCTAGCCATTGTACCGCACTCGCTTAAGAGAAAGAGAGTGGTGGTGGATGAGGAGGTAACGTGTGTGTAGAATAATAGAATTGTGGTGTTGGAAAGGACCACAAGGGTCATCTAGTCCAACCCCCTCCAATGCAGGAATCCTTAGCGCAATTTGAGATTCGAACCCACAACCATGAGAACCATGAGATTCTGGGAACAGTTGGAAAGAAATGATTATTCAGAAATTGCATAGATGGCATGCATGGCTGCTTATTTGTTGCGTTTATATCCCACCTTTTTCTCCAAGGAACTCGAGGGTGTATGTAGTTTCCCTCCCCCCCAAATAACATCCCTATAGTTCCCACAACAACCCCATGAAGTAGGATTAGGCTGAGAGGCAGTGAGTGGACCCAAGGTCATGCAGTGAGTGGGGGATTCAAACCTGGTCTCTCTCAGGTCCTGGCTCACTGCTTCGTAAGGAGAGAGCGTGGCTTCGGGGAGGGGGTTCTTCTCTAATGGGGGATGGTTGGGCAAAAATGTACTGGAAGGTAACTGGACAGTACATTGAAATTATTAATATATGATGATCAGTGATAGTGCAGAAGCAGTTTTAATTTAGACCTGCTGATTTGGGCATATGAGAAGTTCATTATAATGTAAAAATGGAGTCTGGGGTTGCCATTTGGCAATTGGATGCAGATTATATCTTTGACACTGATTTGTAGAAGCAAAAAAGTGGGCAGAGCTAAGGCCCTGTGCGGTGGGTGGCGACAGTAAGATTGGAAAGAGCAGAGGTAGAGTGGGAAAATAGCTAAAACCGTGGGAAAGACAGATCTATCAGGGAGAGATCAGACCAAGCAAATGCCGGCGGAGCTGTCTTGGCATAAACTAGTGGATGGGGGTAGATAACTGTAGAATGTCTTACAGCAGCAACCTTGAAAAGTACTAGTAATCAGTGGCATTAAAGAAGTGGAAGAAGAGAAGGGAGTCTCGGTTGGTGTGAGCTCTTAAAAACTACTAGAATGTTTCTTAATTTGCACCCCACTTTTCCTTGCCCATTCTTCCTACTCTCAGGAGTTGGAAGCAATTAAAGCTCGAGTGCGAGAGATGGAGGAGGAAGCAGAGAAGCTAAAAGAGCTGCAGAACGAAGTTGAGAAACAAATGAATATGAGCCCCCCGCCTGGCAACGGTAAGTCTCCTCAAGTTTCTTAATTTGTGCTCACTCCCTATCTTCCTCCCCCCAAAAGTTGGCAAGTTTTCAGATACAGGGGATGGTGAGAAGTTAGGAATTGTGTAATAGGTAAGAAACATCTAAGTACGCTAACGAGACGTTCTTGCTGACACCTTGAGGCTCTTGAATTCTGTGTTGGCCAGATCAAATTGATGTCCTTTTATAAAGTAGCCTAAGAGGGATGTCATGGGAAATTACATTGGAACAAAGGAAGATGCTTTAGCCTGAGTGGAACCTGTGGTCCATCTAGCTCAGGTGCAAGGGTTTATGCACATCTCGAGTTGCTCTACCTGAAGAAATGGCATTGATGTGGAATAGGCTAAATGGCTTATCTGAAGAAGTGTGCATGCTCACGAAAGCTCATGCCAAGAACAAACTTAGTTGGTCTCTAAGGTGCTACTGGAAGGATTTTTTTTTTTACTATGGCAAACAATCATGGATTGATTGTTTTAAAATATTTGTAAACCTCTCTCCCATGGGAATATATAGCAAGGCAGGATGTGGCACAAAGACAACAACAACCTTGGTTTAAACCCCCCTCCCCAAAGTTTATAATTTCCTTGGCATTGTCTTTACAGGGGTTTGTAAAAATCCCAGTTTGGGCTCTGGTATACATTAGCTAACCAGAGGCTAGAATTAAAACACTTTACAAGCTGCAGCATTACTGAAGTACAAGAAATTACCTATCAATATGAGGCACTTTCACTGCACTGTTTTCAACAGCTGCTAAAGACTATTTTGGTTAATCAAGCCAGACTTGTAACTTTATTGTGTCTACTTGTTTTTTAACAAGATAAATGCAGCATAGAGCTAGAACAATTCCGGCGCAGAATGGGACAAAGCAAGCAACTTTCCTCAACAATTAGGATAAATGGGAGGCTAACTTGATGCCTTTAAAATTCACTTCAGGAAACTCATTTTTCCCTTGTCTGCAAGAGGACATGGGAATGTGTTTTAGATGATATGCATTTACCCCATTCATTTATCGGCTGTGGGGTTCAAATTCTGTGAGTCTTCCGGCAGCACTGAAGTGAGTTAGTTAGTTGAATGATTTGTTTGTTTCATAAAATATATTTGATTGTAAAAAAACACAAAGTGGCTTACAAAAGTTAAAATGTTAAAATCGAGACAAATTTACAACCCTACTTTAAAACGTAAACATTAAAATTACTTGAACTTTCTAAGCCTCTGAGTACGTGTGTCTAAACAGACATGTTTAAGCAGGCACCTGCTTGATCTCAAAAGGCAGGGAGTTCCAAAGTGTAGGCACTGCCACCACACTTAACAATCAAGTTCTTACAAATGCAGAACACCTGTGGTAGAGAAAGGAAGTTGCTTAGAGCACCTCCAAACCTCTGATTCTCCATCCCAAATGGATGTGTGAATGTGCAATGGCATTATTTTAGCAAACAGCTTTGCGGAGATGGCCTGATTAAGACTGGATTGTTTTGCTGTATCAGATGTGTAGCTAGTCACTTTTGAGTATAGTTTTCTAGAAAGGCAGGATAGAAGTGTGTTAAATAAATCTAAAAAAATAAAAATGTAGCTGTGCCTAAAGTCTTGTTTTTGCCAGGTGTCTTGTGTGAGACTAAGATGTGCTTGTGTAGGTGAGAGCCATTTTGCAGATGAGTGAAGAGGTGTTTCAGTTGGGTGTTTCAGTTCTTATGTCAACATTGTTTGGCTAAGGATTTTGAGCCGGCTTCTTCCTCTTTCCCACCCACCCCCTTTGCTGGAAACTTCAATCAGTCAAATACAGGCTGGTGCTGATTGGGAGTTGCAGTCCAGCAAAATCTGGAGGGCGCCAGGTAGAGCAATTTGCTTTATATCCAGGAAGTCTCAGGTTCAACCCCTGGCCTCCCCAGGTAGACCTGGAACTGTCCCCCTGGCTGAAATCCTGGAGAATTCCTGCCCTAGTTAAAATTGTTCAAACCAAATTTCAGATGCTAAAGGAAAGGTGCCGCATTGTACTTACCTGGAGAGAGAATTCCATGCAGAGGGTTTTGAAGCTGGTGGTGTCGCAGTCCAAAGCAGTGTCAAGATTGCTTTGCCCAGGTGGTGGGCCTTTTCCTGCCTCATTTTGTTGCTTTCCAGCAGACTTGGCTAGCCACTTTTGGAGGAAGCGCTGGCCAATCAGCATGTGCCTGGCCCCAGAATCATCGGAGGCAATTCTTCCTCCTCCAGCATTTTCCCGGCTTTACGCCAGTGTTCGAAATTTGCTAGATGCATTTTGGACCTGCGTTATCAGCCACTTGCGGCCAAGTGAAGATGCCCGGGCGCCAGGATGGTGCCTGACGTCTCCACCGTCTGGAGGTGCATGCCTGGGGGATCCTGGGATCTTGACTGTTTTCACACACCAGCAACACATCCTGTAGAATTCTATCCGTTATATTTTATCTGCACTATCAGGACGAATTTCAGGAACCAAAAGGTCGTATTGAAAAATACGATTTTTGAGCCGCATGGTCTGTTTTGGCGACTGTAACCCTGGTTTAAGGAGCCATTTGGCGGCCAGCTTATATATCCGAGTGTCTTAACACTGCCTTACATTGTTTCTTTCTCCCCAGCTGGCCCAGTCATCATGTCTTTAGAAGAAAAGATGGAAGCAGATGCCAGGTCCATATATGTAGGCAACGTAAGTCTTGCTCGCTGCAGCCCAGCTCAGTCAGGAAGCCAAGAGAAGTATCTTGGGTTTCCTCACCATTTTCAATCCTCTGTTTCAGGTGGATTACGGGGCGACAGCAGAGGAGCTGGAGGCTCACTTCCACGGCTGCGGCTCCGTCAACCGGGTGACCATCCTCTGTGATAAGTACACCGGCCATCCCAAGGGGTGAGTGCGTGTGACGAGGGAAAGCTGGGTGTGTCCCCCCCCCCTCATTGAATGATTGCCTTTTAAGCCCGCCCATTCTCTCTCCCTGTGCTCCCCAGGTTTGCCTACATTGAATTCTCGGACAAGGAGTCGGTGAGGACGTCCTTAGCGTTAGATGAGTCGCTGTTCAGGGGAAGGCAGATTAAGGTGTGTACACTCTTCTACCACGCCCCTTCCCGCTCTGAAACGTCATTTTGTGGTCGAGAAGTTTGTGTAGTGCAGTGGCTGGGCGATGAAGGCTCTGAGTTGCTTGATCCTTTTTACGGTTTTAAATTTATTTATTTACTGATACTTAATTCAGAGCTACACAAAAACTCATGCCCATTACAAAGTATCTTTGTATAATATAAACAGCTCCTTAGTCTAAAAAAGAACAAAGGCAGAAAGGAGAAAAGACAAGAAGAAGGAAAAGAGAGAAAGAGAATAGATTAGAGAAAGACAAGAATAAAAGCACTTCTGGCTTTCTGTCCTGCAGCTGTAGTATTCACTCCTTAAGATCCAGCCATTCTATCTTCTATAGACCAGTATTTTTTCAATCTTCAAATCCAGTTATTACAAGTTGATTTTCTCTTTCACACAAAAAGCCCACAAGAAATTTCCAATCTTAATACATGTCATTAATGATTTTTCTCTAATTAAACATGTAAACTTTGCCATCTCAGCCGAGTCCAATAGTATTACCAGCCATTCTTCTACAGTGAGTAAGGCTGCATCTTTCCATCTTTGTGCATATAGCAATCTCGCCGCTATAATCATACATTGGAATAATTGTCCATAACCCTTTTCCAGTTGTATATCATAGAATCATAGAATTTTAGAGTAGTAAGGGACCCTGAGGATCATCTATTCCAGCCCCCTGCAATGCAGGAATATGCAGCGACATCCCATACATATTCCTGCATGGATCAATCCTGCAACCTTTGTGTTATCAACACCACACTTTAACCATTAACCCTAAAAGAAAAGAGTTCTGGCTTCAATTCAATATTAACCTTTAAAATCCAATATGTTAAAGATTAATATTTGTATCCAGTATTTTTTAGCCTTGTCCACCAAGCACGATAGAATGTCCCTTCATGCTCTTGGCATTTCCAGCAAACATTTGAAGCACCTTTATACAATCTGAATAGTTTCTCGGGAGTTAAAGACCAGCGATGCATCATTTTATGAAAATTCTCTTTAAGATTATATAACCCAACGTAAATTCTAACCTCTTCGTCCACATATGTCCCCACTGTTTTGCCTGTATATTATAACCAAAATTTGTGAGGTACTTTATTCGGATCTCGCACACCTTTTCTGGATGTTAGGCAGTGTGAAGAACTCTAGTGATACTCATACCACTGATATTCTTGCATTTCCTTTATTTTCTTGCCTTTCTGCTGCTGAAATCTGGCTTGCAAGTACCTTTGGGCAGGGAAACACTTAAGTTACTCTGTAAAGAATCGTATCCCTGGATGCCCCTTTATAAATTTTACTTGGGGGGTGAAAGCTAGTGTGGCACAGTGGTTAGGGGGTCTGCCTGGGACTAGGAAGCCAGGGTTCAAACCTCCAGTTGGCCTTGAAGCTCTCTGGGTGTCCTTGGGGGCCAATTGCTGCCTCTCAGCCTAAGAAAGCAGGTAAAGACAGAAAGGAAAAGATAACTTGGGAATTGTGGGCTGATTATTTCATCTATGAATTGCTTCCTACGGAAACATGTAGCGCAGTTGCGATACGTAAGCAGAGTGGCGAAATGGGTGGGCTGTGGTCTAAACCACAGAGCCTAGGGCTTGCCAATCAGAAGGTCGGTGGTTCAAATCCCTGTGACGGGGTGAGCTGCTGTTCGGTCCCAGCTCCTGCCCACCTAGCAGTTTGAAAGGACGTCAATGTGCAAGTAGATAAATAGGTACTGCTCCGGCGGGAAGGTAAACGGCGTTTCTGTGCTCTGCTCTGGTTCGCCAGAAGCAGCTTAGTCATGCTGGCCACATGACCTGGAAGCTGTCTGCGGACAAACGCCGGCTTCCTCGGCCTATAGAGTGAGATGAGCGCCGCAACCCCAGAGTCATCTGCGACTGGACCTAATCGTCAGGGGTACCTTTACCTTTAAGCAGTGTTTAAAAACAGTTTCATAAGGGACTTATAAGCATTTACCTTTTAAACATAAAAGTACCTTTCCGGAAAAAAAACCAGAGTGCTTTTTGTTGGAGACAATTCAGAGGGAAATTCCCAGGTGTTAAAAGAAAACTATTTATGTATGCTACTACTGCGGCCCAAGAATGGCAACTTAAACTGATGGAATACAAAATAGAAAATTCTTTCCAGTAGCACCTTAGAGACCAACTGAGTCTCTATTTTGTTTCGACTATGTTTTGAGTCTCTATTTTGTTTCGACTATGGCAGACCAACACGGCTACCCACCTGTGATGGAATACACACGGTTTGCATATTTAACATATAGAATAAGAGAACAAGAAGAATACACATTTAAAGAAGACTGGGAAATGTTTACTAAATATATGGGTGGAAATTGTGTTCATTTAAAAACGCTGGTAGCATTAAGTTGAATTCAACAGTGTAAATAAGATTTGATGAATGTAACAATGGATTACCGAATGGTTGAATTCATGTAGAATATGCAGGGATGTACGGAATGCAAAATGAACCACTGAAAGAGAAGAAGGGAAGTCATCGATTTAAGGTTGTTTAAATGAATATTTTGAAATGTAACTTAGAAAATGTCACAAAAATTATATATAAAAAAGTTCCATACGGATGGGCTGGGGGTGGTTTCTGGGATGATGCCTGCCCTTGCTTGCGAGGCTAAGGGGCTCTTGTCCTTTTGAAGGTGATTCCCAAACGGACCAACCGCCCTGGGATCAGCACCACAGACCGGGGTTTCCCCCGGACCCGGTACAGAGGGAGAGGATCCGGCTACAGCAGTTCTCGGGCCCGTTTCTACAGCGGCTTTAGCAGCAGGCCACCCCGAGGGCGCGCATACAGGTCTGGCACGACGGTGGTGGCAGGTTGGGGGAGGCACTTCTACACTCCTGTCTTGCAGGGGTTCCCGTGGGGTGGCGGCTGGAGTAGGGGGGGATCTATTGGCTTAGAGTGGGAGGACTCTTGACGCCCCCAGACTGGAAGTAGACTGCACCAAGTGAGAGGGGTGATGGGCTGGGAAGCACGACTGCTCTTTTAAGCAGCGCTGAGACAAAACGACTTTATAACTTGAATCAGCATTTTAATGACATTTCCAGTTGTAGATGCTGCTGGATTTGGGACTTCGAAGGAGGAAGCAATTCCAAATATTGGAGTTGGGTCAGTTTTAATGTCATACTGCCAGTATTTTAATCTGAGCGTTCTTCAATCAGATTTGTTAAATTTGTAAAGGCAGAGTTTTGGGCTGGGTTTTTATTTAAATTATTATTATTGAAAGGTCAGGTTCTCAATCTCGGGCTTTAGAATTTTTTAGTCAGGACAGAAACTTTGCAAGCCAGAAAAGAAACTTAAAAACTCAAAACCTGGCTTGCGCAGACCAAAGCAAGCCACACTTAAGGAGCTGAGCATTGTCCCAACTCTGAGGTCTTTAGGGTTTTGAGTTACTTAGCAAAACTTTCATGTCTCTTTCATTAACCTGCGTCCTTCTTCTCTCCACAGGGGCCGGGCCAGAGCGACCTCATGGTATTCCCCTTACTAAAAACAAAAAAAGTGGTTGTTTTAGGAAGGAGGAAAAAAAAAGAAAAAAAATGAAGATTGTTACCATGACGGAAAAAAAAATACTGTTGGTGGGAGGCGGAAGTGTCTAATGCTGTGCAGAGAAAGAGGGCTGACTTATTGGGAGGGGGGAAGATGTAAGCATGGGGCAGGGGGTCAAATCCTGTTGTCAAATTTCCACCTGCTGGTATTGCTGACCTGTCCCCACCCCCCGTCCAGCTCCTCATCCTTTTCTCTTCCATCTGCAGAGATTGTTGGGCATATCCGAGCCATTATTCCTCTCATGCCTTTTTTTTTAATTGTTGCCCTTCATTAAGGGGAGGGGGCAGATGTGGGGGAGGTTTTGCTGACACCCCGAAATCTTTTGTGATACTATTTGTGTGTGTGTGTGTGTGTGTGTGAGAGAGAGAGAGACAGAGAGAGAGAGTTTTGTAGTTTTTGTTCATCTTCCCAACCTTTCCTTCTGCAGCCTTTGCCCATTCGGTATGCCTGTGTGTCCCCCCTCCCCCTCTCTGGTGTGCTTGGTTCTCCCCAAATCTCGTTTGCTTCAGGAATTAGCAGGGAGGGGGACCTGGGGTTCCTGCCTCCCGCGGCGATGATCCTGCCCATTTCGAGACGTCCACCACCCTCTCTCTCACTTTGGCCAGACAAGTCTCTCTCGGCATCCCTCTCTAGCTGTGTGTCTGTGTATGTACCCCATTGATCCTTGTCCCAAACTCCCCAATGGAGAAATGCCCCCGAAATGCTAATTCTAAAACAGGCTGGCTGGCGGGTGGGGATGGTCCTGCAAAGATAGGCACCCCTCACTCAGAGGCGTACATAACTGCGACTTCGTCCCTTTTTATTCTTCCCGTCTCTGCCCCCTGTGTCGCTGCCTCCCACCTCCCCTGGGGGTATGTTATATGCCTTGTTTGAGTGTCTTTATCTTTACAGGTTTCTTTATTTTTTAGCCTGAAGAAATGACACCGAAACCTGAAGCTGTAGAGACCAGGGGCCGGGGAAAGGACACCCTTTTTGGGGGCAGGGGGTGGGGGTGGGGTGGAGGGGGTGGGGAGGATTTTAGGCCCGTATTTCCATGTGGGAGAATGGTTTTTTTATTAAAAAAAAAAGAGAGAGAGAGAGAGAGAAAGGGGGGAGGAGATCCAGATTGGGCTGGGGGGCAGGGAAGAGGAAAGGGGGAGAAAATAGAATAAAATGTTATGAGGGGGAAAAAATTAATAAAAAATAAAGATGTTTTTTGGAAGAAAGATGAGTGTTGAGTGATTTTTTTATTATTCCTTTTATTAGTTTTCAATTACAATCCAATCTCATTATAACAATTCCAATTTATAATACAATTATTGATACCAATTGTTCAAATATCGGATTACATAATTTAGATACGTCCCTCCGCATGCTAGATTTGATGATTTGGCTATTTTCTTTATTTCTGCGTTCCAGAATCTTAGTAATTTCCATTGCATTCTGGTCATCATAATAATCCCTTATACAACAACTGCAGTATTAATAGCTTCTATTCATGTTGGCACATTAAATGATTTATAAAAGTGCAAGTGAAGAACTCAAACTATATCCTGCTTCCTGTGTGTGGCAATTAATCTTTCTTTGGTGTTTCTTCCCGTCCTTGTAAGATGTTATGTTTTCCTTTCCCCCAGTTGTTGCCATTTCCCGTCATGCCTTGGCGGAGCTGATGAGTATTGAGTGATCTTGCAGCTAGGACTCCTGGGTTCCACTCATACTAATAAAGACACATACCTCTCTTCCTTTTGGAAGATTTGATTTAATTTCGCATGCACTTTAACTGCTTTCCCCAAAAGCAGGAAGTTTGATTTTAGAAATGGTTCAAGAGCACAGTCCAGGACTTCTGATGTTCCTTAGCAAGCAAGCCAGCAGCTCCTCTCTTGCTGACAGAAACATCAGCTGCCTGTATCAACTTGCCTTCAGCCAGATGGGAAAATAAGCAAAACACACACACAACTGGCTGCGGTGTCAGGAAGGAGCTGTGGCAGCTGCTCTCCCTTTTCTAGTTCGAGCCGCAGATCGCCGATGTGGGCGTTGGCTTCCCGTGGGACTGTGGCAGGTAATCCTTAAGTGAGCAAGCAAGGAGGAAGTTGCATGGCTGAATCTGCAATTGAGAATTTGCATAGCAGGTGCTTGGGGCGAGGAAACGAGCTGGGAGACTGTTTGGACTCCGGTGGAGGAAAATTGGTTGAAAAGAAGTGGACATTGGTGAGGGCTAAACATTGAGCCTCCTTGGTGGCAGCGAAGGCAGAAAAGAAGGCGTATTTTGCTGCCTCCATTGTTCCGGGTCCCGTCTGGCCTGAAGGAGGTGGTGGAACAGACGGAAGCTCACTGTTGACTTGTTTGCAAAGCATTTTGAGGATAAATCTTTAATTCCCTGGAACCTTGGCTGCTGTTAACAGCAGATGGATCTCAAGGCTTTTCCAGAACACTGTCTAGTCCTGTTGTGTTGGATGAGTTTCACTTAGTAAGGCTCAATGGACAAGGTCATCAGGATCAGTCAGGAAAGCCACGTGTACTCTGGACCCTTGCCTAAGAAGGCATTGATCCAGCTCCCTGGCCAAGCCAGTTGTCTACTCCCTGTTAGTTTTTTTTATCAGCCACAAGGGACAAGGAGTCTGAGCACAAGTGGCTTGTCCTGCCTGATCCAAACAACTGGAGGTGAATGCCTCCTTCGAAGAGAGGGAAATGTTAAGTAACCAGATCCAGGAGCTCTTGGAAAAAACTGATTTTTCTTGATCCATTCCAATCAGGGTTTGGGCACAGAAACTGCTTCGATTCCCCTGTATGATGACTGTTGGGAGAGAAGACGAGAAATGCGTCCCTGTTAATTCTCGACCTCTCACCGGCTTTGATACCACCAAGTTTGGGGTGGATGGCACCGCTTGGGGTCGTTCTGGTCCTACTTGGATGCTCATTTCTAGAGGGCAAAGCTTGGGGAGTGGTCTTTGGCCCCTGGCGTGTGGGGCTCCTCGGGGTTCAGTTTTATTCTTCATGTTGTGGAGCACTGAGTGGAGTTATCTAGGGGTTTTGGTATTTCACTGTCAACAATATGCTGATGACACCCAGCTCCACTTTACATCTGCAGGTGAGGCAGCGGATGTGCTGGGCCGCTGTCCTGCCTTGGTAATGGACTGGATGAGAGCCAACAAACTGAAGCTCAATCCAGATTTAAGACTGAAGCCCAGCTATGCCCCTATCTGGGCAGGGATAACCTAACCTGTTGCCTCTGCTCTCATAACCAGGTTTGGAAACTTCAGCTGGTGCAGAATTAGGGGGCTATTTTGAGCCTATTGCACCAATCCTGGCTCAATTGCACTGGCTGCCAATTCGCTTCTGGGCCCAATTCAAAGTGGCGGTGTTTGACATATAAAGTCTTAAGCGACTCAGGACCGCGATACCTCAAGGACTAACTGTCCCCATATGAATTGACCCTGCAATTGGAACCTGAGGCCCTTCTTCGTCTGCCTCCACAAGGTCTGGAGGGCAGCAACACGAGGATGGGCCTTTTTTCCCTGTGGTGGCTGTGTTTGTGCCAGAGAGGCTCACCTTGCTCCTTCATTATATATCTTTAGGTCCCACACGAAAACATACTTCTCCCAGGCCTTTGGATGATCAATATTCTATGGCCTCGGAAATGTGTTGGGTGTGTGTTATTGGTTTGTTTTTATTACCCGTTTTGTGTTCTTGTGTTGTATTTTTATGTTGTGAACTATCCCGTGATCTTCAGGTGAAGGGCAGAATACAAATTTAATAAATAATACTAATAGTAATAATGTAGTCCCATGAGAGCAATGCTACCATTGTGGGCTTTAGAAGTCTGGTGCAATGGAATTGGCTTCTGCTGGAAATCCTGGCCATCTTTTGGGGAATCTACAGTGTGTGTGAGACAGAGGGGGGGGGGAATATACAGGCAAACCCCAAAATTATTGCCTGAGCTTAGCCATGTGTTGCCTTTCTGCCCCCAGTTTATTGGTCTACGTACTTCTCTAAAACAGCTCTTCTGTCTTCAGAGTGCCTGGCTCGCTGCCAGAAATACTCTTTGTTTGCAGGCTGCAGATTTTGCGTACCTCCTACTCAATGCTTTCTAGCTGCAGGAATTTTCCTGCGTTTTAAAAAATCCCTACTTCAGTGCAGCACAGATTTCTCAGCATAACAGCATGTTGCATAACTGGATTGCTGGGTACCCCAACAACAGAGACGCAAGAGAGGAGCAGTGTGTTAACTTGTCCGGTCAGCTAAGCAGGACCCCCCTTTGGGAACAGGCAAATCAGACAAATGGCCATCGCGAGGGTACAGGATTATCCACCCCATCTTCCCTGAACTCACTGCTTGGGAGTTGATGGGAGTGGGAGTCCTGGACCAACAGGTGCAGGAAAATGGGCACGTGTCCCAAATATTTTTTTTTTACCATAAAGGGGTACATGTGGGGAAAAGTATTGTGGGATGCTGTAAACGTGGGTCTTGTCAGAGTGCAGCCCTGCCTTTTCGCACATCAAAAGGACAAAACATGCTCTGGAAAGCAAGATGCTTGGAAGAATGATGGAAGAGGTGGCAGAGGTCCCCTGCTACAACTGACTGAAGAGGTGGCAGAGGTCCCCTGCTACAACTGACTGAAAAAATGCAAAACCGTGTATCAAAGAATTTTTACATTGCGAGATGCAGCTCCCATTTACTGCCGAGTTTCCATGCAAGGACCTCTGCACAGCCTTCTCTCTAGATGCTTCGAACTACAAATCCCATTAGCCCCAGGTTAGGAGAGGATGCCTTAGGGCAGGGGAGTCTCTGCCCCCCTCCCAGGTCTTGAGAACACCCAACTCCCAACATCCCTGCCCATTGGCCATAACCCTCCTACTCCAGGGAGCTGAAATGCTGTAACATCAAGCTGGAACGTGTCCATAGAAGGGCAGCCAAAATGGTCAAAGGCCTGGAAACGATGCCTTATGAGGAACGGCTTAGGGAGCTGGGTATGTTTAGCCTGGAGAAGAGAAGGTTAAGGGGTGATATGATAGCCATGTTCAAATATATAAAAGGATGTCATTTATAGGAGGGTGAAAGGTTGTTTTCTGCTGCTCCAGATAAGCGGACACGGGGCAATGGATTCAAACTACAAGAAAGAAGATTCCAACTAAACATGAGGAAGAACTTTCTGACAGTAAGAGCTGTTGGAGAGTGGAATTTGCTGCCAAGGAGTGTGGTGGAGTCTCCTTCTTTGGAGGTCTTTAAGCAGAGGCTTGACAGCCATCTGTCAGGAATGCTTTGATGGTGTTTCCTGCTTGGCAGGGGGTTGGACTGGATGGCCCTTGTGGTCTCTTCCAACTCTAGGATTAGGAGGGCTGTAGGCTCCCTACCTGCGCTTGAGGGAAATGCTAGCATTTGCGTGGGGGGGGGGGGACGGTGGCGCAAGGGTCCTGGGACAGTTGCTGCTCCATGTTGAGGAAGGACATCAGCTGCAGTTGTATCCCAATTCCACGAGGAACCCGGACAAACATTTTTAGTACCGCCAAAATAAATGGGGCGAAGCAAAGGATTGTCAAGAAGTGTCCTCCCCAAACTTTAATTTGTATTTAGCTTATTAACAGCCAGTAGTTTGTTTCCCGTAGAAAGCAGCCAACCGTCTTCCCAGAGTCTCCTGTGTGGGTTGCGATTTGACTTACCAAAAGAGCAGGTGGAGTGGCCCAGTCTGTTCCTTCCCAAATTCAGGAATCTCTCCTTTTTTTAGCATTTTCTTTGGGCCCATTGTACCTGATGTGTGTATGTCAATGCTTTATAAAGTATACAAATAGGCAGGGAGGAGGGAAGGGAAGGAATTAGGTTTCTTTGCTCTTAATGCTGTAAGTAAGGCTGCAGCTCATTGCTTCCTTTTGGCAGTAAGGAAGCAGAAATCCAACGGTGTCTTGCTCCCTCCAGGATGGTAAAACAGGGAAATGCCGCCCAGTTTATAAGAGGCAATCCTGACCCCCAAGTATTGAGTAATGGCCATGGAGCAGCAGGGGATTGTGGGACAGGGATTGAGTGAGCAGCCATCTTTCGCAAGATCACGGAGAAGAATATAGAACAGCCCACTTGTAAAAGCCTCTTGCTTCCATTTTGGGGTTAAGTCAACTCCGGCAAGAGTGACATTCAAAGCCCTTTGTACACTGAGATGTGCTATCAAAACGATGACTGAATGTAGTGCATAGGTTGAAAGCTCTGACCCTGACTTTGAGACTGGCCCGTAAATTTTCCATCTTGGCCTCAGTTTCCTAAATCTGTGAAATGGGAACAGAAACCATCTGATCTGAATGAATCCTCTACGGTTCAGTATCTTGGGGGCAAGTTATATCCCAAGATAGTTAAATATCCAATACTGTACGGATGTTTTTTTTTCCCCAGACTGGAGAGCAGCCAAGCATTTTTAGGAAAAAACCTACAATAACAGATGGTAGGTGAGGAAACACCTTTCTAAATCTGGCACCCTATTTCTGCCAGGGCTCCTGGCCCTTTTAACACTTGACTGCCAGAAATCTGGCAGGGAAATAATAATAATTAATAATAATTTATTATTTGTACCCCGCCCATCTGCTCTGGGCAGCTCTTCCTGGTGGTCCCCCCCCCAAAGACTTTGGACAGAGCTTCACCTTTCAATTTCCACTTGCAGAAGCGGCCAAGACGAGGGATCAAGGCAGACAGCTGCTCTTTCGGGGCCGGGAACTTGGAGAAAGGATCTGGCTTTCTGGAAGTACTGTACCTAGGAGCTTATTATTATTATTGCACACAGAGCGGTCTTGTTCTGTGAGGGTTCGCCGTAGCCCCCCAACCACGAAAGCCTGCATGGTCAGGGTGTGTGTGTGTGTGTGTGTGTGTGTGGTCTCGGGCCGGGCCTCGTCCTGTGAGCCACACCGAATCGCCAACTGAACTACGTGTGCGCGAGGAGCGAGCCAGTTCGTAGGCTTATAAAAAGAAAAAAGAAAATATAAATGATATCAGCGTTGCTAATGTTTTACCCCCACCCACCCTGCGACACGGAGGAAAGGGCAGCTCTCCTGCTGCTTCTCCTGCTACACCGCAGAATGAAACGGGGGGCAAAATGGAGGCCGCTTGGCGATGTCTTCTTCTGCCCTTGCCTTTCGCCTGCTGAGCCAGCCCTAAGCTGGGGGTCGCTGCGAGGCCTCGGTTGAAGTCCCGACCCACGCGGCAGGCAAAGGCGGTCCAAATCCAGCCAGGGCATGTACGGCAGCGGCAGAGGGTGCATCAGCTGGCTGGGTTCGGCGTGGACAGCAGAGGGACGTCGTCCCGCCGGGTGGCCCCTTCCGAGTCCCGGCCTTCTCCTCCTCCGGCCCGGCGGAGCAGCGAAGGCCTCCGGTAGAGTTCCCCGTCGCGGAGGCCCTCCGGCAGCCCCTTCCGCTTGCTCTCGGGCAGCAGCATCAGGCAGAGGAGGGCCAGGATGTTGAGGGAGGCCAGGACGATGTGCTCGAGGAAGGAGCCGTGCTGCTCTCGCAGGCGCAGCAGAGGGGCGCTCAGCCCACCCAGGGACGCCACGGCCAGGATCAGGCCCAGGCCCCTGCCCCTGTGGATAGAGAGAGAGAGACAGACAGGGCCTTGGTGACGTGAGCCTGAAACCAGTTGCCATAGGGACGTTATCGCGAAGGTCGTTCCTCAAGGGCAAGGCTGGACAAGCAGCAGGCTCTGCGGATGTTGTTAATCCTTGCTCCTGCGTTATCTTACGAAGTTCTCCCAAAACAGGTGTACGGCGAAGGCTAGATAGAGAGCTGTGAGCGGAAGGGGGGGTCCTTTTCCCAAGGCTGCCGTAAATGGAATGAAAGAGAATACAGAAGCACAGAATTGTAGAGTTGGAAGAGACCCCGAGGGTCATCCAGTCCAGCCCCCTGCAATGCAGGAATCTGGACTAAAGCAGCCGTCCAAACTCTGCTTAAAAACCTCCAAAGGAAGGGGAGAACACAAGTATGAAGGGGAAATGAAAATTATTGCGCCCCCTAAAGTGCTTGGTGGCTTATGAAGGGCTCTGCCCCAAGCCGCATGACATTTTACTTGGGTTAGTCACAAAATGTTACACAGGCCACTGAAGGACGAGCCCCGACTGCTAAACACACCTCGGCCTCCTGCCATTCGCCTGCCTTCCTCGCTCTCGGCATTTTAAAGAGTTCAGCAAGCTGTGCCCATGTGCTTATGTCCCCAGTCTTAAGGACTAGAAACTTATTTTGTTTTAGATATACGTAATTTTTGTTAAATTTTCTGTTTTACAATTTAGAATACTCATTTAAACATCCTTAAAGTATCAGTGAACTTCCCTTCTTCTCTTTCCATGGTTCATTTTGCCTTTTAGATTTTTATAGTTCTTTAGATATACCTTCCGTTTTAATACTTTTTAGCTTTACAAAACGTTTTTTGGGATTCTAAATGATTGTACTCTACCCTACTTAGGCTGGTCTATGACCTTAATAAAGATTTGATTGATTGAGTACCAAATTCTGTGCATGTGTGGCAATGTCGCACGAATTTATAGAGACACAGGAATATACTGCTGGTCCATCTAGGTTAGTAGAGTCTACACTGGCAGGCAGCAGCTGTCCTGGGTTTCAGGCGGCGGAAATTCCCAGTCCTACCTTCAGATGTGAGGAGTTGAACCTGGAACCTTTCAAAGCAGGCATTAGACCAGGCATGGCCAAACTCGGCCCTCCAGCTGTTTTGGGACTACAACTCCCATCATCCCTGACCAATGGCCCTGTTAGCAAGGGATGATGGGAGTTGTAGTCCCAAAGCAGCTGGAGGGCCGAGTGTGGCCATGCCTGCATTAGACCCTACTGAGCTACAGCACTTCCTCACCTGCAGCTGCTGGGGAAGCGAAATAAGGAGAGCAACAAAAGGGACAGTAAATGGTCACAGCATGAGGGCTAGAAACGTGAAAGAGAAAAATCGAGGCCAGGGCAGCTGTTCCCAAGCAGTTGGGGAAAGAAGGGTGGACTGCAAAGTACCGAAGGAGATATAGCCAGGGTGGAGTTTTAAAAAACAGAGCCACCTTCTCACAGTTTCACAGCTCCCCATCCACAACTGTGATTGTACAGCTTCTTCCCCCAAAGAATTCTGGGAGCTGTAGTTTGTTAAGGGCCTGAGAGAGGCCTCTCGCTCTCTCCGCCTCACCTGATCACGGTGGGGATGACCTCGGAGGCGAAGAAGATGCTGAGGGATCCAGCTGCGTGGGAGGAGAAGAGGCCAAGGATGGAGAAGGTTCTCCGAGCAGCATCGTTGAGATCTGCAGCGTGGAGGGAGGGAAAGGGCAGAAACAGGGTGAAAGGGGCTCACCGGCAGCTGCCTAAGAGAGGTCTCAAACAACAGAAGTGGCTCCAAATATTTTTGCACTCAAAGAAGAAAAAGTTTCTCTGTTCACTTATACCTCTATGTAATATATCAAAAGTATACAATAATACTTTTGGCCTTTAACTATCTGTGGTCTTTTCGAAGCGGGTGGGGTGTTTTTAATGTTTTTCTTTATCCTCTTGGTTTTAATATATCTATGTGGGGTCTTCTGTCTGTCTGTCTGTTTGTTTGTAAGTAAGTTGCTTTTTGCCCTGGGCAAGATAAAGCAACTAACCTATTATTATTATTATTATTATTATTATTATTATTATTATTATTATGCTGGTTTAAAATGTAAAAACACAAAAATACATAACCTACCAACAAACAATAACAATAATGAATAATAATATGCAAATTAAAACAAGAAAATATATCCTTTGAAATATAGAAATTATGTGCAATGACATGACACTAATTAGCTGTGTACGAGATGGAGCACATGTGTGACTCAACAGGGCTTTTTATGTTGTTCTTCTTAATTTCATTTCTAAACCGCTTTATATTTTTAAGGGAAAAACCTCGAAGCGGTTTACAACCTACGTACATTAAAACATCAAACAAAACAATCCAGAATGAAACACGACTGAAGAAAGTCAAGTATACATTCAAAGCAACATATTTAACAGGAGATAATATCTTTAAAAGGTTTCAAAAGGAAACATACATTGCAAACAAGGTCAACTACAGAATGCACATATAACACAGCTAAGTTAACAACAACAGCAGCAGCAGCATTATCTTAAACGTGTCAAAAGAAAGCATTACTAAAGGAAATGCACGTTTAAATTCATTCACAAGAGGCTAACAAATTATCACATGCATAGAAGACATTGAGAGTCAGGCCTAGATCAAGCAGTACCTCCTCACTGCAACTGCGATATTTCAAAGGGGTGCGACCCATTCTAGATTGCAACAGACTGAACACGGCCTCTCTAATTACAGGAATTGCATACCGACTGTACCTCTGACTTCTATGGATCCAGCTTTGCTTTGCTGGATTTCACCTTACTAATTTGAGGGGCTGCTTCTGCCCAGCAGCAACCTCTCCATCTACATTTTTTTTTTTAAAAAAAGATAACTTATTTTGCTCACTGGAAGGACAAATCCTGAACCTGAGGCTCCAGTACTTTGGCCACCTCATGAGAAGAGAAGACTCCCTGATGTTGGGAAACATGGAGGGCACAAGGAGAAGGGGACGACAGAGGACGAGATGGTTGGACAGTGTTCTCGAAGCGACTGGCATGAGTTTGGTTAAACTGCGGGAGGCAGTGAAAGATAGGCGTGCCTGGCGTGCTCTGGTCCACGGGGTCACGAAGAGTCGGACACGACTGAACAACAACAATCATGAATTAATAAGAATAAAAATGTGCACCCCACCACCGAGACCATTCCAACTATCCAACCTCCCCAAATTTCAACCTCTTTCCGTTTTAACAGTACAGTGGTACCTCTGGTTACGAATGGGATCTGTTCCAGAAGAAGAAGAAGAGTTTGGATTTGATATCCCGCTTTTCACTACCCGAAGGAGTCTCAAAGCGGTTAACATTCTCCTTTCCCTTCCTCCCCCACAACAAACACTCTGTGAGGTGAGTGGGGCTGAGAGACTTCAAAGAAGTGTGACAAGCCCAAGGTCACCCAGCAGCTGCATGTGGAGGAGCGGGGATGCGAACCCGGTTCACCAGATTACAAGTCTACTGCTCTTAACCGCCACACCACACTGGCTCTCCGGAGCCCCGTTCGTAACCCGGAAGGTCCGCAACTTGAAGCGCAGCGTCTGTGCATGCGTGCGACGCGAGTAGGCGCTTCTGCGCATGACATCATTTTGTTCATCTGCGCATGCACGAACTGCCAAACCCGGAAGTAACCCATTCCGGTACTTCCGGGTTCGTAACCCGTGATGAACGCAACACGCAGCGTTCGTAACACGAGGTACGACTGCACAAATTCTACAGGCACCCTCCCTATCTCCTCAAAATCTCCTGCATATTTCTGCTTTCCCCTTCCACTTCCTAGCTATCATAATTCGTGCAGCTTTCAATAAATTTGTGAGCAAGTCCTTCTTAGCCTGCGAAGCTTCCACCCCATCGTAAATTGATAATAAATCCTACTTCTGGACTTTCGGTCAGCTTCCCATCTACATTTGATGGGGAAAAGAGTACAAACAGGACTGGTTGTTATCAGCCTACCAAATCATCTGCAATCTGCCTAGTGAGTCTTTCTGGAAGGGCGGAGGAGCCCAGAGACACATATCCTCATTATTGGGCGTGACCATGATTGCAAATTAAACTCATTAGCGGCTTTTAAAAAAAAAACAGGAAAAGTAACTCGAAGCGACTTACACTCTCCCAGGCCCAGCAGGATCAGGGAAGCGATGCCGGCCAGCGTGGTGGTGAGGAGAAGGATCCCACGGCGTCCGTAACGGTCCACGCTCAGGCACAGGAAGAGGCAGGCAAGGCCCGCACTGCCGGATGACAGCAGGTAGGAGAGGTAGAAGTTGGCCCGTGGGTCCTCCAGGGATTCCCAGGCCAGCAGGTAACAGTGGCAGATGGCATGGGCGATGAATCTGGAGAGGTGCCATGCAGGAAACAACAACAACAACGCAGTTTAGTTTTTAGTTTTTTATATCCGATTTTGGGGAGATTGGAGGGAATGAAAGGTGACCCGGAAACTACAACTAATTCAGAATACGGCATCTAGACTGGTGACTGGGAGTGGCCACTGAGACCGTATAACACCGGTCCTGAAAGACATTACATTGGCTCCCAGTACGTTTCCAAGCACAATTCAAGGTGTTGGTGCTGACCTTTAAAGCCCTAAATGGCCTCAAAGGCCCAGTATACCTGAAGGAGCGTCTCCACCCCCCATCATTCAGCCTGGACATTGAGGTCCAGATCTGAGGGCCTTCTGGCAGTTCCCTTACTGCGAGAAGTGAAGTTACAAGGGACGAGGCAGAGGGCCTTCTCGGTGGTGGCGCCCACCTTGTGGAACGCCCTCCCACCAGATGTCAAGGAAATAAACAACTTTCTGACGTTTAGAAGACATCTGAAGGCAGTCCTGTTTAGGGAAGTTTTTAAGCGTTGGAGAACCCCAGCCAGATGGAAGGGGTATAAATAATAAATAATGGTGATGATGATGATGATGATGATGATGAAGAAAGTGGCTTGCAGGAAGAAAATGCATCCAAACCAAAAGCACCCCAATGAAAAACAAAAACAAAACAGAAGAACAAAAATTAAAGCAGCAGGAGTTGGTTAAAAATAATAATAATCATGGAAACGTAGAGTTGGGAGAAAATAACAGAGAAAACTGATGAATACCTTTAAAAATATTTTAAAAGGAGCAACCAAACAGCGATCCACTCAGTTTTGATAAAGTTGTAAAAGGTAGTGCATAAATCTCATAGTTTCTCTCAAGGGAAGTTGAGATGAAATTGTATGTCATAAAAAGGAAAGGAATTAGGACCACTGGAATGGTTGTATGCATTCTCGATCCTCGCATGGTGTGATGGCTGATTAAAAGTTTCAAAAGAGTGGGTTCCTGTGTTAAAAAGTCACCTGGTGGTCTGTGCCCCCCGCTACGCTGCATTCCCTATCGAGATGGGAGATCTCACCCAACTCACGAGTCCGGGAGAACGTGTGAGTGCCAAAGAGCCTTCCCCAAAAAGGTACGGCCAGTTTCACCCCTATGAGGTTTTTCCTCACCGTTGAATAACTTCCCCATCTCGAAGCCCCGTATATGTTGAGTGATTTACAGTTTAAGGTCCATTACTGTTCCACAGAAATGTGTATCTCTTTAAAAGAAAGAAGGAAATGAAATGACCTAGTTTTGCAGCTGTGGGGGTAGTACAGCAGGTGATGTTAAGTTCGTATTGATTTAAGGCGTATCAGCAATCGGATACAGCATATAAGGAGGTCTGCGTACCTCTCTCAGTACCCTGGGTGGTGGGTCATGTTTCTGTAACGTTCTTGTAGTTAATGTAACTTCTGTTATTTTTCTTTAATTAAAACGACTCCTAATTATACTTTGCAGTCTCCTCAGAATGCCTTTTGTTGCGCAGTTACTCAGTTTAAATATGCCAACATCTGGTTATGGGCCCAGATACTGAGTTGATGACTGTATAGTTTTGGAGTTGGAGAATAGCTTAAGAAAGGGATTTTTTTTTTTTGCTGCTGTGGTCCTGTGAGTTTGAGAAGTAGAATGGTGGACCGTGTTTCTGAAGTTGAGAAGGCTTTGACCCCCACCGATGCCAAGACTCTATGGTTCAGGACAAAGAAAGGTGGACTTACGTAGTGAAACCGAGGATGAGAACATTCTTCCAGATGTTTCTGCAGGACAGCATGGCCCGGAACGAAATCTGGGCCGCAGCGGGGAGGTGGCAGATATTATCAAGTTCTTCGGAAGCAGATTTGGGGGGAAAACACACAAAATAAATGAGTTGGGCATTCCATCCATGAGGAGAAGCTACAGTCACACGGCTCTCCTCCTGCACTGCCGCTTTTACTGAAATCTATGCAAAGTCTTCATTGAGCTCCATTTATTAAATCTGCCAGGATAATCAAAAGGCATCTCTCGCTTTCAAAACTCGCCGGGAATTAACCCCAGACATTTTGCAGCCTCCCTCTTTGGAGTTCGTGATAGGCCTATAAATTCTAATTCTCTTGTTGCCTTGCGACTTTCATTTATGTTGCTCCGCCCTATAATACGTATCTGAATAATGTGCTTCATTTCCTTACTTTCTTAATGCTGGTTATTGACCGCCTCAATAAAGGTTTGAGAGGTATGTATACATTTCTATATACAGGTGAAACTCGAAAAATTAGAATATCGTGGGAAGGTTCGTTTCTTTCAGCAATTCAACTTAAAAGGTGAAACTAATATGCGAGATAGACTCATGACATGCAAAGCGAGATATGTCAAGCCTTTATTTGTTATAATTGTGATGATTATGGCGTACAGCTGATGAGAACCCCAAATTCACAATCTCAGCTTTGGGGTTTTCATCATCTGTGCGCCATAATCATCACAATTACAACAAGCAAAGGCTTGACATATCTCGCTTTGCATGTCACGAGTCTATCTCATATATTCAACTCCAGTAGCTAATGAAAACAATTGCTTACATAAATGGACTTTTCCACAATATTCTAATTTTTCGAGTTTCACCTGTATATTTTAAAGGGGCAGGTTGAAAGGAGGGCAGAGGCTTCCCACTTCACCTAGGGCCTAGTTCTTCAAGCAGAAAACGGCATGCCCTCTGTAAGGGCTCCCAGTCTTTGCATCAAAGCCCTCTCAGCATGCTCTTGTTGAAACTCACCTTCCAGGGCCTCCTGTGCCTCCGACTCCTGGCTTCCACTGCCCTGAGCCAGGGCTATCAGGATCTCCTTGGCTTGGGCTGTCCGTCGAGTGGCTAAGAGCCACCGGGGTGAGTCTGGGTACAATCCAGGGCACCTAAGCAGGATCGGGGCAAGAGGTGGGGGAAATAGGGGTATCAGGCAGCGTTACAAACCGAGATATGAAAGCTGGGAGCTAAATGGCGCCTTAAACCTACAGTAGTTTATGGGCGCAACAACGGAATGTCTAGGCACACTTTTTTAATGACAAGAATACAAAGCTGAAAATGAATGGACGGCAGCTAAAAACCTTACATTCATTTTTTACATGGTCTAATCCTCATCTGAAGACTGCAGCAAACAGCAACAATTTATTACTTATACCCCAGACATCTGGGCAGCTCCCAACAGAATATTAAAAACACGATAAAATATCAAACATTAAAAGGAAGCTCTTAATAGATAATTTAAGTAGTGGTCATCTGAACTGGTGGTAGGCTTCTTTTTCGTTTCCCTTAGTATTATTCATATATCTTTCTCTTTCCTTACTTTCATTCTTTCCCTGTCCTCTTTCTTTGTTAAATTTGCAGATTAACAACAACAATGATTAACAACAACAACAACAACAACAACAACCCAGCAACCAGCAGGTACACACAGAAATTGGCAAATATTTATTGTTACTACTTTTAAAAAATAAACAAATTCTTTATTGTTACTATTTACTACTTTACTATTCTTTATTGTTACTATTGTTACTTTATTATTACTACTTTTAAAAATAAATAAATTATTTATTGGTTAAAATCACAAAAACATATACATATACATCACATACATTTTACATATTCTAGTAGAAATGTTTACAGGCATAACTACTATTTGATTTATTTAAAAATGATGGGAAACAACAAACAAACAAACAACACACCCACACTCAAACAACTTCCAATTATCCTCACTGCATTTTATATTATTATATTAGCATAATGTACAGTTATATATTTCCATTTGTTACTCAGATTTTTCTTGTTATTTTTTTTTGTTTATATGAAGGTTCAATCTACATCTGCCAATAGGATTCAGTTTATACCATTACTCCCTAAATATTCTACTAATATTATACTACTAATAATAATATTAACATTGGTTGCTTACTACAAAAATGTTCTGAAAGAGGCTTACAATTATAGAAGCATGCACTGTACAACATTTGAAATGCACTGAAAATGATTAATTTATTATTATGAATAATAATAATAATTAGACCTTGCCCATCTGACCAGGTTGCCTCAAGCCACTCTGGGCATCTTCCAACAAAAACACAGGAAAAACAACATCAAACCTTAAAAGCTGCCTTCGGATATCTATTGAAAATTAAATAGTTGTTTTGACTTTTTGGCATCTTCCGGGCGGTAGTTTCCCGTGCCGGGTGCAACTAGCAAAAAGGCCTTCTGCCTCATTATAACAATGCCAAATTAAAATACAGTTACTAATACCAATCATTCAGATGCCAAATTATGTCATTTAGGTGGCCCCCCATGTGTTAGAACTGATGGTTTGATGATTTACTTTATTTCTGTGTCCCCAAATCTTATTAATTTCAATTACGCTCCAGTCAAAATAGCAATCCCTTATACAACAACCGCAATATTAACGACTTCCATTCGTATTGACGTGCTAAATGATTTATAAACCGACAGGTGAAGCGTTCAAACGATATCCTTGTTCTTCCTGCGTGTGGCAATTATTCTGTCCGTGAAGTTTCTTTTTTGTCCTTGTAAAATATTATGTTTACCTTTTCCTGGTTGTTGCTGTTCTCCTTAATGCCTCGGGCGGAACTAATATCCCATTGTTATAATGAGGCTATTATATATCTGAAGGAGCGTCTCCACCCCCATCGATCTACCCAGACACTGAGGTCCAGCACCGAGGGCCTTCTGGCAGTTCCCTCACTGCGAGAAGCCAAGTTACAGGGAACCAGGCAGAGGGCCTTCTCGGTAGTGGCACCCTTCCTGTTGAACACCCTCCCACCAGCTGTCAAAGAGAACAACTACCAGACTTTTAGAAGACATCTGAAAGCAGCCCTGTTTGTTGTTGTTGTTCAGTTGTTCAGTCGTGTCCGACTCTTCATGACCCCATGGACCAGAGCACGTCACGCCAGGCACTCCTGTCTTCCACTGCCTCCCGCAGTTTGGCCCAACTCATGTTAGTAGCTTCGAGAACACTGTCCAACCATCTCATCCTCTGTCGTCCCCTTCTCCTTGTGCCCTCCATCTTTCCCAAGTTCATCAGGGTCTTTTCCAGGAAGTCTTCTCTTCTCATGAGGTGGCCAAAGTACTGGAGCCTCAACTTCAGGATCTGTCCTTCCAGTGAGCACTCAGGGCTGATTTCTTTGAGAATGGATAGGTTTGATCTTCTTGCAGTCCATGGGACTCTCAAGAGTCTCCTCCAGCACCAGAATTCAAAAGCACCAGTTCTTCGGCGATCAGCCAGTGTGGTGTAGTGGTTAAGAGCGGTAGACTCGTTATCTGGGGAACCGGGTTCGCGTCTCCACTCCTCCACATGCAGCTGCTGGGTGACCTTGGGCTAGTCACACTTCTCTGAAGTCTCTCAGCCCCACTCACCTCACAGAGTGTTTGTTGTGGGGGAGGAAGGGAAAGGAGAATGTTAGCCGCTTTGAGACTCCTTCGGGTAGTGAAAAGCGGGATATCAAATCCAAACTCTTCTTCTTCTTCTTCTTTATGGTCCAGCTCTCACTTCCGTAAATTACTACTGGGAAAACCAAGCTTTTAATGTTTGATGAATTATTGTATTTTAATATTTTGTTGGAAGCCGCCCAGAATGGCAGGGGAAGCCCAGCCAGATGGGAGGGGTATAAATAATATGTTGTTGTTGTTGTTGTTATTTATTGAGCTGAAAACTAATAAAAATATTATCCCCCCCTCAAAAAAAAGGCCTTCTGCCTGGATTTGGCGAGAGGTTTCAGTGACGCGGCCACAACTTACCCATACACGAGGCAGAGGCCCAGCCCAGCTGCCATGACGCCCTGCAAAACTCGCCAACCTCCGCACGCCAACGCCAGCCCCAGAAGAAGGAAGTGCCCCCCAACCATGAGGAGGTCCGCCGCCATGGTCACGGGCAGCCGCTGGGGAGGGCAGCACAGCTCCAAGCCTGGAAAGGAGGAGAGGTAGCGGGTGAGTCAAGGCACGGCCAGGCGAAAAGGAGAGGTGGTGGTATCTAAGCTGCAATTAAATATTTTCCAGAGGTGGGGAGGGTAACAGAGTGGCGGTTGACACGGGAAACAATGAAAACGCCAGAGGAAAACATTAATGAAACTCCCTAAAGAAGTGGTTCCCAACCTTATTTTGGCCATGCCCCACCTAAGCATCTCTGATGCACGCCCCCCCCTCCGGTGACATATAATTCTTATGATTCAAAAAGTGAACTCCTATTCACGTGGAGGAAGCCTAAAAGGGCATTAACTGTTAATAACTCGTTCTCGAATTGCCCCCCTGAAAAATCAAGTTGTTGGGAACCACGGCCCTAAAGCTAAGTAAAAGAGCAAAACGAAGTACAGTCTTGGATCTCGAACACCTTGGCAATCGAAACCCGCAAGTGAGTGTTCTGGTTTTCAAATGGTTTTCGGAACCCGAATGTCCGGCGGGGCTTCTGTGGCTTCCGATTGGCTGCAGGAGTTTCCTGCAGCCAATCGGAAGCCGCGTTTTGGTTTTGGAAGTCGAACGGACTTCCGGAACGGATTCCGTTCCACTTCCAAGGTACGACCGTATCTCACAGAGATAATATTTAAGAGTCAAACTCCTGAAAGACCGTAGCTCAGGGTTGAAGTGTCTGCTTTGGACACAGGAGGCCGCAGGTTCCTGTGCAGGGATCTCCGGGTAGGGCTGGGAGAGAGCCCTGCCTGAAATTCAGGAGAGCATTTGCCAGTCTGCTAGATAAGGTCGTTTTACAGCAATTACCCCCTTGGTTCCATCAACTCATCTCCAGTGCTTACTCTGTAAAAATGCACAATAAACCATGGTTTGCACAATCCACTAAGGAATATAATGCAAAACAGCAACAATGCATTGCATGTTTAGATACCATAAAAAGAAGGCAAAGGACCCCCGGACGGTTAAGTCCAGTCAAAGGTGACTATTGGTTGCTTTCAGGCAGAGGGAGCCGGTGTTTATCCACAGCTTTCTGGGTCATGTGGCCAGCATGACTAAACTGCTTTTGGTGCAATGGGACACCGTGATGGAAACCAGAGCGCACAGAGACACCGTTTACCTTCCCGCCACAGCGGTACCTATTTATCTACTTGCACTGATGTGCTTTTGAAATACTAGGTTGGCAGGAGCTGGGACAGAGCAACGGGAGCTCACCCCGTCGCGGGGATTCGAACTGCCAACCTTCCGATCAGCAAGCCCAAGAGGCTCAGTGGTTTAGACCGCGGCGCTACCCGCGTCCCAACAATCCATTGCACCTTTGTTCAAACCCCAATTAAAACTATTTCATGAATGCAACAAAAACGATTTCTTTTAATCAATGCAACAAAACAAAGCTGGATTCAGTGCCAGCAGCCTGTCAAGTCGGATGGTCATTTACACCCGCTGCCCCTTGCCTCTTCGCCCCCCCCGTGAAACCCCCTGCCCCCCCGGTGGCCGCAGCACCCATTTGGAGAACCACTGAGCTAGATTCAGCATAAGGCAGTGTCTTGTGTTTCCTACGCTGCGCTTTCAATGGAGGAACCCTCCCAACCGATGGATTCGCTCGCGCAACGTACGAGAGGATACTCACGGCTAAGGTAGAGGGAGAGCTGCATGCCCCCCAGCATTGCCCCCCAGAGGCAACGGCCCAACATGAAGATGGAGGGCGAGGCGGCAAAGGCAGCCAAGATGCCCGCAGGGCAGCCCAGAGCCAGGGCCAGGAGGAGGGTCCCGCGCCGCCCCACGCTGTGGAGGAAAAGACAAAGAGGGTGAGATGTTGCCCCACCGATTCTTCTCTCCCCCCCTTCCAAGCTTCTCCGAGTCTTCCACAAAGGTCTGGATTAAAAGGTCGACTTTGCGAATTTCTTGAAGAAGCAGCTAAGCAGTAAACCTTATGCAAGTCCAGGTTCAGGGATAATTTTAATGATTTTCACCAAGTTTTGGGGATTTATTTATTTTCTAATTGTAAGTTGTGCGTCCTCATTTCTCAATTTGATCCTTTTAAATGGTTTTGTATGTTCTGTGGTACAGTCGTGCCTCGGAAGTCGGACGGAAGCCGTTCCGGAAGTCGGTTCGACTTCCAAAATGTTCAGAAACCAAAGTGCAGCTTCTGATTGGCTGCAAGAAGCTCCTGCAGCCAACCGAAAACCGCAGAAGCCCCACCGGACGATCGGGTTCCAAAGAACGTTTGCAAACCGGAACAGTCGCTTCCGGGTTTGTGGCGTTTGGGAGCCAAAACGTCCGACTCACGAGGCGTTCAGGATCCAAGGCACGACTGTATTTCATGCATTGTGACTTGCCGTTATTTTTGTTATTTTTGTATTCTGTATGTCCATTGTAAACCGTTCAATTGTTATTTGCTGATATTTAATTTTACTTTTTACTATAGTTGAATGGATTATTGAATATTGCTTTGTTTGGTTAAAGTCATTCGTTTTAAAGTTATGTTTTTATTGAGCCTTTTTTTTTTGCCCTAGATCAGTTTGTTGTTAGGGGTGTGATTTTTTCGCTGTCTTATTTTGTCGTTTCTTCAGCTCGCAAACCGCCTTGTGTAGAGTAATACAGAAAGGCAGGGTACAAATTAAAAGGGAAATGAAATGGGGGGAAATGAAATCCGGAGCGGAGTCCCTAAGGGGGTTGGATGGCGCCTGGTAACTCCTGCATCCAAGATGGCGCCGAAATTCTCGCTCTGCTTTTCCTTGCGCCACACCAGCAAGACCGAGACGGGGGGGTCTTGTCGTCTGGGGAGCCCAGGACTTCCACTGCTCAGGCTTGGGCCCTGGGGTGGGGGGGTCACTTTGGGGCTGCTGACACAACAGTCTGTCTTCACCCCTGGAGGCGCACTCCATCAAGACAGAAGGATGCCACCAGCAACCATTAAGAAGAGGCTGGCTGCTGGATCACAGGCCATAAGGGGTTTCCATCTCTGGCCAGAGGAGAAGCCCCAAAGCAGAATTTTTTAAAAAAATATTTATAATTTATTAAGGTGATTTAATCATGCGAAAGGCTGATTCATCATGCGAAAGGCTTTCATCATGCGAAAGGCTGGACTGGATGAATCCCAAACCGGAATTAAGATTGCCGGAAAAAATATCAACAACCTCAGATATGCTGATGATACAACCTTAATGGCAGAAAGTGAGGAGGAATTAAAGAACATTTAAAGAGGGTGAAAGAGGATAGTGCAAAATATGGTCTGAAGCTCAACATCAAAAAAACTAAGATCATGGCCACTGGTCCCATCACCTCCTGGCAAATAGAAGGGGAAGAAATGGAGGCAGTGAGAGATTTTACTTTCTTGGGCTCCATGATCACTGCAGATGGTGACAGCAGTCACGAAATTAGAAGACGCCTGCTTCTTGGGAGAAAAGCAATGACAAACCTAGACAGCATCTTAAAAAGCAAAGACATCACCTTGCCGACAAAGGTCCATATAGTTAATGCTATGGTTTTCCCAGTAGTAATGTACGGAAGTGAGAGCTGGACCATCAAGAAGGCTGATCGCCGAAGAATTGATGCTTTTGAATTATGGTGCTGGAGGAGACTCTTGAGACTCCCATGGACTGCAAGAAGATCAAACTTATCCATTCTCAAAGAAATCAGCCCTGAGTACTCACTCGGACAGATCCTGAAGCTGAGGCTCCAGTACTTTGACCACCTCATGAGAAGAGAAGACTCCTTAGAAAAGACCCTGCTGTTGGGAAAGATGGAGGGCACAAGGAGAAGGGGACGACAGAGGATGAGATGGTTGGACAGTGTTCTCGAAGCGACTAACATGAGTTTGGCCAAACTGCGGGAGGCAGTGAAGGATAGGTGTGCCTGGTGTGCTCTGGTCCATGGGGTCACGAAGAGTCGGACAAGACTGAACGTCTGAACAACAACAAAGGTGATTTCAGTTAAATGAAATAAAGAGGTGGTGGAGAAGGGAGAGGGAGAGAAAAAACAACCAGAAAGATACATATAAAAGCGGAAATATGCAATAAATAAATGAATAAATGAGAAAAGGTTATTTATGTATGCCACTACTGCGGCCTGTGTTTTGTTAGCCCCCAAATGGAAAACGAGGGAGGTCCCAACTAAAGAAGAATGGGAACTTAAGCTGATGGAATATGTGCAGCTTACGGACCTAACATACAGAATAAGAGAACAAGAAGAACATACATTTAGAGAAGACTGGAAAATGTTTATTGAATATATGGGGGGGGGGGAATTGTGTACACTTGAAAACGTTGGCAGCATTAAGATAAATTCAACAGTGAACAGTGTAAGTAAGTTTTGATGGATGTAATAATGGAATACTGAATGGTTTAATTTATGTAAAATATGCAGCGATTTACGATATGCAAAATGAACCATGGAAAGGGAAGGGAAGTAATTGATATTTTAAGGATGTTTAAATGAGTATTCCAAATTGTAAAACAGAAACACAGAGAGAGAGAGAGAGAGAGATTCAGGAGACAAAAAAAAGACGTGCCGTTTCACACAGGGCATAGTTAAACTGTGGAACCCACTTCCACAGGAGGCAGTGACGTCACCAACTGGAATAGCTTTAAAAGAGTGTTGGAAGAGCGGCAGATGAAGATGGCGGACTTTGCAGAATTGGCGAAGCTGACAGGAAAAACCCGAAACCACAACATGATCAAGTATTCCAAAAAGGACCGGAGTAAATTCATACGACATCTGAAAGATTATTGTGAGCAATGAACATCACTAGCGGAGTTATCTGAAGACTTGTAAGGAGAAGTCATCTACCTTTCTGTATTTATTTAAACGTCGAACTGTTTTGTAATGAGTGTCATTGGAATTGGAAAACGTACAAAAAGGCAACGATGTAAAGGTTAATTTGGGGGGGCGATGAGGCGGCAGGGAAGGAAGTCGATAGGCTCTAAAGACCCGGGGAGGTAAAGTGGATAATAATGATGTGAATGTATATTATTAAATGGAAAATAAATAAAAAATTATGTATAAAAATAAATAAGTAAATAAAAGGGTGTTGGCCAAGGTCATGTAGGACAGAAGCTGGAATGGATGGGCTCGACTGAATGGGCCACTGGCCCGATCCGGCAGGCTTTCCTTATGGATCTCGTGGGAGCGAATGCCATCGTCTTCGTGACAAACGGCTTCCCCTGCCAGCTGCCTCACCCTTTGGCTTACCTGTCTGCCAGGTGCCCCAGCAGCAGCGCCCCTGCGGCAAAGCCCAGGAGGAAGCAGAGCTGCTCCAAGGGGACAATCCATCCTCGGAAACAATCCAGGGACCACTGAGGAGAGAGAGAGAGAGAGAGAGATTAGAAGCGGCGGAAGAACAATGGAGAACATCACGTTTATAGGAGGGCAGAAATACTGGTGAGTGGATGCAGCCCCTTCTCAGAGGCCCAGGTCACTTCCAGCTTTTGAGGCCCATAACTGTAACTAAAATAAAAATAAATAGGACCACCAGCCAGTAGAGCAAGAGACTCTTAATCTTAGGGTTGTGGATTCGAGTCTCATGTTAGATTCCTCCATTGCAGGGGGTTGGACTAGATAGCCCTCGGGGTGTCTTCTAACTCTGTGATTCCATGACCGCACACAAAAAAAAAAACCAGGTCCCCCCCCCCGTCCCAAAGAGTGAGTGGTTTGTTTCTATAATCAGCTGGTGGGAAAGGTCTAATCTTGTGCCATCAGAACCAATATATTTATTAACATTTACATGCACATTTCTCAGTATTCAATATGCCAAAATCTTTATCAGCGATATAGATTTTTACCAAATGCTTCTCTTATTGGCTTAAATGTGCAGCTCTGAGTTGAGAGAGTTGCATCGCGTTTTGGCTCGATGCACTTAAAAACAGGTTGCAAAACTTAACAATAACCCCCAAATGAACAAGGACCTAAATTTGAGATCCTAGAAATCCGGGGCCAAATTGGCCCCGAACGGATGCATTCCTGCGGCAGCAGACGTCAAAGAGCAGGAAGGGGGGATAGGGCAAGTGTGACCTACAAGTGTGACCCCCCCATGTTCCCCGATCCTGGTTTCAGGATCTGGCAGCGGCTATCCAGCGGTACAGGAACAGGGAGAATATACCCTGCACATGCTCAGGAGCACTCCTGTCGCCACTGCTTTTCACTTGTTCCAGGACAACGGAGAGTTGGGTTCCAAATTAAGCTGTGCGCGGACACAAGCAAGGTTACACGGTGCTTTCGAGCAAAGGGTCCGGAAGCTAAAATTCAAAATGATGGGGGGAGGGAGCACAGCAAGGAACCTGTGTATAGGCTCAGATGCAATCTCCCTATTATTATTATTATTATTATTATTATTATTATTATTATTACATCATGTGATTCAGGTTGAGCCCAGCGTTGAAAGCCAGTTTGGGGATTGGCTCCAATTAACTGCTCTGTGTAGGAGTGAAGGAACATGTTCTGTAGGAAAGTTTCTGGCACTATATATATGTGCGTGTGTTTGTGTCCGCCTCCTTCAAAGAGCTCAGAACAGGCGTAACTGGTTATTCCCACTTCGTCCATTTTATAGACACAACGAACCATGCAATGTAGCCTGGCCCAAGAGCACATTCAGTTAACTTCCTGGGGATTCGAACTCGGGTCTCCTTGGTCTAGCACGAGAACCACCGCACCCCTCAGCCTCTCCTGGGTACGGCGAGGGTAGTGGGGGCAGGAAATGGACCTCGGTGGCAACACCGAGAGGGGATTTGGGGGCTCTCACCTCGGTCACCGGGTTGTTGGTGAGGGCTGGGAGGCCTCCATATTCCCAGCTCTGGCAGCGGGGGTCCCAGCATGTCGCGTTGTCCGGGAACCGGGTGGCGTTGGGATCCCGGCAGTGGCGCGGAGGCGTCAGGGTGAAGAGGGCGTCCGAGCCGGCTCCGAGCCCCAGGAGGAGACATGGCAGGCAGGTCAGGGCCAGGAGGAGGCGCTGCCTTCGCCCCCCAGCCCCCAGCCGCCCCAGAAGCCCCTCAAAAGACGGGGGTCCTTGGTCAGAATCCACAAAGTCCCTCCGCGGGCCCCCAGAGTCCGGAGTCGGGGGGCTGGTATCCATGGGGTAGCGTCTGCAGCGAGAGAAAGAGCAGATCATAGAATTGTGCAGTTGGAAGGGAGCCCCAGGGGCCATCTAGACGAACCCGCTACCATGAAAGGATCGTTGACGCTCGGCAGTGGCTCCCTGCACCAAGGAGCCTTCAGTCGAGAAGAGGGGTCCCCAAACTTTGACCCCAGTGGTACGCGAGCGTCAGATTATGGCCAGGAAGACCTGGGTTCAAATCAGCCATGAAGTTCCCTGGGTGAATGTAGGGAAGTCTCATGCTTTCTCTGCCCAGCCTACCTCTCAGGGTTGTTGAGAGGACGGAAGAGAGAGGAACGAACTGTGTACGCAGCTCTGACCTCCTTGAAGTGTGTCCCCCCCCCAAATGTAATAAGTAACTGAATACAGTACTACGCCATCGAGGACAACAATAACGGGGCCAGCCACTCGGGTTTCATCATTAATTAGGGAGAACAGAAGGAACGGAAGGGAGGGAGGGAGGGAGAAGGGGCAGGTAGCAGGAATAGGGAGGGCCTGGAAAACACACAAAAGGGGGCTGAACTGTGGGGCAGAAGAGAAGAAGGGGTAAAGCCTCTGCCTTGAATGCAGAACTCCCCCAATTCAATCCCTGGGATTTCTAGGGTGAATTATGGGTTGAATGAAGGGGGGAGGGGGGAGGGGGCGGGCACTGTGGTGTTGTGTAGTGGTTAGAGTGTCACCGGACTAGGACCTGGGTTCGAATCCCCGCTTGGCCATGAAGGCATGACCTTGAGCCTCTTAGCCTTACCTACTTTGCAGGGTTGTCCTGGGGATTAAAGGAGTGGGGCGCGCGGGGGGGGGGGAGCACCATAAGGCCCACCACCCTTGAGAAAAAGGTGGGGATAGAAATGCAAATGGATAAATAAAACACAGGGGGCAGAGGTGGAGGTGAGCAAAAATCGGGTGGGTGGGGTCGTTTTCGCTGCAGGGAGGGAAACATAATAACGGGCTGCGTGTGTTTTAAGGGTGAGCGGGGGGGGGGGGTCCAAAAAGGGGAGAAGGGGGTGTGGGTGATGGAGGGAGCCGGGAGAGGGAAGGGGGGGGTCCCCTGGCGAGGAGAGCCGAGGCAGGCCTCCCGTTTCCGCATTCCGGGTCCCATGGAGGCGGAGAGAAAGAAAAAACGACGGTGGGAATAGGAAGAGGGAGAGAGAGAGGCGGGACACGGAGGGGGGGGGCGGGGAGCAGAAGTCTTGGGGGAGAAAAGAGAGAAGGGCGGATGGATAGATGGAGGGAGGGAGGGATGGAGAGGGGGGCGCGCAGAGCAAAGAGGGAGAGATGGAAGGAGGGAGAGAAAGAGAGACAAAGGACGGGCGCACCGGGTGGCCAGAGCCAGACTCACCACCAGGCGCGGGGCGAGGGCGGGTGGCCGCGCTCCGGGAGGGTCCCCATGGGAGAAGAAGGGTGCTGGAGCGGCGGAGGCGGCTGGTGGGGGACGGGACGGGACGGGACGCTGCGCCCCGAGATCGGGCTCCGTGCGCGTCCGGAGGCTGGGATCGCGCAAGGGGGCGACGCAGGCCGGGGCGGAGCGAGGCTGCCTCCGCCCCACAGCCGCGTCCCCCGGCACAGCCTGCTCCGCCCCGCACCCTCTAGCCGGGCAGGCGCGGCGAGGGAGACCGGCCAAGGGCGAGAGCGCGATCCGCGCCACCCCCGCCGGCGCTTCTCTCTCTCTCTCTTTCCAAATGCGTTCAGCCAGTGCGTCACGCGCCCTGCGCCTCTTGGCGCATCAGCGAATCCGGATTATTCCCAACCCGTCTGCTCCAGAATCTCTTTTTGGGGGTCTAGCTCAGCTCAGATTTCGCTGGCCAACCCGGCGCAGGTCGTTGGGTCAAAGGGCTCTCCTTGAAATGCTTGGCTTTGCCAAGGCAGTGTGGCGCAGTGGTTAGAGTGCTGAGCTAGATGTAGGTTCAAATGGCTGTTTGGACACAAAGGCTCCCAGGGCGACCTCTCAGGAAGGTGCCTTATACCGGAGTCAAGAGCACTGAGGGTCTGTCTAACTCAGAATTGTCCACACTGGCTGGGGATGGATCCCAAACCTAACTGGAGACACCAGGGATTGAACCCGAAGCAGGCAAAGCAGATGCTCAACCGCTGAGCCCCTTTTTAAAGCCTAATCTACCCAGCAAGGTTGTTGTGGCGTGGGCACTGCTCCCAAGTTCCTCGGAGAAAGGGACATAAATGAAATTATTAATTCAAATGTATTTGGTGAAAAATAAATACGACACCACATTGAAAATCACTTGAATTCAAGACTGCATTGAAAGGGCGGAGATACTCTTGCTTAATTTTGCAGTGCAGTTTTCGCCTCTCGTTGGTCTTGGGCAAACTCTCGCCTCTGCACCTCACCAATCATTCCAGGCTAATAAAGAGGCTCGGTGTTCATGTTCCTTCGCTTCTTAACTGTTTATAGGCACAAGTCTCCTAGACCCCATGAACTGGGGCAAGGAACTGGGGCAATGGTGTCAAGAACGGGAATTGCAGGAGGCAGATACAGAAATATAATTGAGGTTTTTTCAAAATTTTACAGCGCAGTACTCCACTAAACTTTACTCAGAGCAGCCCTGTCAAAACTAACAGACCAAATTTAAGTTACAGGTAGGTAGCCGTGTTGGTCTGCCAGTCAAAACAAAATAAAATAAAACATTCCTTCCGGTAGCACCTTAGAGACCAACTATGTTAGCTCTTGGTATGAGCTTTCGTGTGCATGCACACTTCTCCAGATACACTGAAATGGAAGTCACTAGACCCTTAAATATAGTGAGGGAGTGGGGAGGGGTATTACTCAGAAGGGTGGTGGGAATGGGTGATCAGCTGATAGGTGTGGAAAACATGTGGCAAGGTGTGGCAAGCTGTCTTAATACAAAGGAATTTCAGAAATAGACTGGAAAGAGAAGTGGCTGAATTGCAACTAATCACCAAACTTAAAACCATGGAGAAACCTGGTCTGAACAAAGACATTGGATTCTTATCTCATTATACATGACAAAGCTATCTTTAGCCATCTCACCCCTTGCTTTTCCCTGTAAGACCAATTGCAGTCGTTAATAGTCGTCTACATGTTTTCCACACCTATCAGCTGATCATCCATTCCCACCACCCTTCTGAGTAATACCCCTCCCCACTCTCTCACTATATTTAAGGGTCTGGTGACTTCCGTTTCAGTGTATCTGAAGAAGTGTGCATGCACATGAAAGTTCATACCAAGAACAGACTTAGTTGGTCTCTAAGGTGCTACCGGAAGGATTTTTTTTTTTAAATTTTGTTTAGACCAAATTTAAGTCATATTTCAGTGGGTATACTCATAATTAAACTTAGCTGAATACCACCCCGTTATTAATTTTGCAGCTTGGAAATTCATTCTGGCGTTTAATGACCTTGGACCCACACGTCATTCTACCATGCTGCCAGGTGGTCAACTTTATTAGACCACATCTAGATCTCGCAGAGCCTTACATTCATTCCCAGTTTGCCTTTGAAAACGGATTGCTGTCTCCCCCTTGTTTATGGGTGTTTTGCCGTGTTGTTTGTTGTGTGTGGGTGTGTCTGCTTTTAACAGCCGCTTTATCGTTTTTTTGTTGCTTATATATTTAAATCTGCAAGTTGTATTTTCTGAACAGCAGCGCATCAATAATCAGGAATGGAATGAAACCACGCCAGAGGGGGAGATCTGTGGGGCGGGGGGGGGGGGGAGAGGGAAACCAATCAGGATGTGGAAGGAAGCAACACAACATGGGTGTTTGTTTTTTCACCCATTTTTATTATGATCAAACCTAGAAAATAACTTGGCAAATATTTCCTGAGAGAGAGAGATTCTTGACCCCGTTTGTTTCCTGGTGAGGAAGTGAGATGAGGGTCTTCGCAGGGAGCCGGCGGGTGTGTGTGTGTGTGTGTGTGTTGTAAACTGCAGAATTGTCTGGCAGTTGTCCAATATCTAGAGGGGTTTTTTTCAGAGGAAGACAACAAGCCTGAGGAATGAATCCACAGATCAAGCTGAAGGACTTTCATTATTAAGGATACTGACCCCTTCCAGGTGCTGGCTTTATTCCGCTGACCTAAGCAGTGGCTCAATAACCCCCCTGCCCAGTTATTTGTGTTGCTAGTTAACATTGTGCATCGTAACAGTGTCCGTACTGACCAGCCCCCGTTGTCCTTTTTTTAAAAAAAATCATTTCCTGTTCACCCTCGGCTTCCTCCCTTCTGCCCCAGATTAATTTGCTTCTTTTCACATTTTGCTGCCTCTTCTGCGTTTTGTCTCCTTTTGCCCCTGTTGGCAATTTCCCATAACCCTCTCTGCTGCAGCAATATTGGTCGTTCTCCCAATCCCCCCTCTTTCTCCAGCCGTTGCTCCAGAATCTTTTGTTACAGGATGACAAGGGTCATTTCCCATCAATTCTGTCTCCCTTCAGCTCCTAACTGGAGCGGGGAAATGGACGTCATGATGCGCAGTGTTGGGTCAGAGGCCGAAGGTCCGGAACGTTCTTTGGTTAGGAAACCGTCCAAGATGGCTGGTCGCAGGTGCAAGGGCTAGGCAGTAAAACCAAACAGGCAAAGGTCCGGCACTGACAAGGACCATTTCTTGTCACGAAGTCAAGCAAGGCTGTCTCCTTTGTGGGTCGAAACTGAGCACCCGAGGGTCAAAGGTTACTAAAGGTTGCTTCCGGCTGCAGACCCTGAAAGCCATGGGGGTTAAGAGGCCCTGACAAGATGGCAGCTGGAACTCAAGGGAAACATTCGTCCTTAGGCGAGGGCCTGAGTTATCCATGGGGCAGGTTCGGGCCTGCTTGGTTCCAGAAAACCACCAAGCGGCACTGCAGTTATTGCCACAGGAGGGGGTCGTAGTGTCTCACAGCTTCAGGGCAGGAGTTTCCTGGTGGCGAATCGGCACTGACGCAGGATTCAAGATGGCGCCAGGGTGCCAAGCAAGGAAGTGAAGGCCAAGGCTTGCCGGGAGAGCTCCGCCACGCACTCGCGCATCTCCCGGGCGGCGGGCGGCGAGGGGTAGTGCAGGGCGGCCCCCTTGACCGAGAGCACGGCATCCTTCAGGGCCTGGCAGAGGGTGCTGCTCGCCGCCCCTACCCTCGCCCGAACCGTTGCCGAGGACGCCAGGCGGGACACGGTGTCCCCCACAAAGACCAGTTTGTGCGCCGTGACAATGACGAACTTCCCGTGGGGCACGAAGACCCACGGGGGCTGGTGGGCACCGGCGCTGGCCAGGAGCGCCTCGATGGCCGAGAGCAGGGTGGTGTAATGCGTCTGGCACTGCCCCGTGTAGAACTGCAGAAGCTGGCTGTCCTCGGGCGAAGGCGGAGCCTATAAACAGAAGAGAAAAAGGTTAGACGGCTGCCATTTTGCTCACTCTGGCTGTGTGTTTGTGTGCATTATTTTCAGAGAAGAGAGATGGCTGGCTGCTTCCTTTGCCTGGAACATCTTTCCCATTCAGCGCCAGAGAAACATGCCTGTGTGCAATTCTGAAAATTCAAGCAGATCAAACATGGGGAGACTTATTGAAGTGGCATGCTTTTTATAACAGAACCAAAATCCCCCTCATTGGCACAAGAGAAGATGTGAGGGGGGCAATTCGATGGTTTTGAGGGCAAGGACCTCAAAATTCCCCGATGCTCTTCTCTGTTCCTCGCTGCTGAGGCCGGCTCCCATCTCCAATTTCCCATAATGCCCCCAGAACTACCCTAGCTGCCATGATCAGAGGATCTCTTGCATTGCACACGTCAGAGGAACCCAGTGAGAATGAGATCTGGGCTTCTTCCTTGTGAGGGGACAGGAGCCTCAGGCCCAGGAGCTGTATGTGACCCTCCATGCCCTCACATCAGGCCCTCGGGTCTCTCCTCTTAGGTCACGGCCCTCCTCAGCCCTGGTCCACACTCTCCTCAAGTGCTTCCGTGTGGCTGGAATATGGCCTTCTAAACTGAAATTAAGAGTATGTGGCCCCCAAGCTGTCAAAAGCCTCCACTTCTTGCTTGTGCCTTATTTTGGGCCTTCCTGGCTGGAGGATGCCAAAGTTTTCACTGGGAGGAAAAGCCTAGCAAAATCCTGGTCTACGTAAGGCTTCAGTGGGAGCTAACTGCCTCATCTGTAGCCGCCTTGTTGTACGTGTGTCTCTTTGGCTCTTGTGACATAACCGAATGCAGTTATGTAGCATCCCTCCCAGGGGCATTATGGGAAATTGAAGATGGCAACCTCATTGCCATCCAACATGGCAGCCGCCTTCCCCCCTCTGCCTGCTTACGTGGTAGGCCTAAGGGTGCGTGTGTGTCATGCACACTGCTGGACCAAGACTGAGCGTGGTTTGTGGGAAGACCACCTTAGAATCCCACCTGTAGGTAAAAGGCAAAGGTAAAGGACCCCTGGACGGTTAAAGGTGACTCATCTCACTTTCGGGCCAAGGGAGCCGGCGTTTGTCCACAGACAGCTTTTCTAGGTCGTGCGGCCAGCATGACTAAACCCCTTCTGGCACAGTGGGACACCACGACGGAAACCAGAGCGCACGGAAACGCCGTTTACCTTCCCGCCACAGCGGTACCTATTTATCTACTTGCACTGCCGTGCTTTCGAACTGCTAGGTTGGCAGAAGCTGGGGCACAGCAACGGGCAGTCACCCCGGCGCGGGGATTCGAACTGCCAACCTTCTGATCGGAAAGCCCTAGGCTCTGTGGTTTAGACTGCCACCTGCGTCCCACCCCACCTTGACAACAGACCGACTGTGTGGCCTTGGCAGAGTCTCTTCACGGTCTCTGCTCTCCTTTTTTTGGGAGGGGTGGAATCTGCAAAAAAAAAAACCCAAGAGGCCTGCCTCACAGGGAGGATAAATTTCATAAGGAAATGCTGGCATCCGTTCCCCAGCCTAAGCTGAAGACATTAGTACATTTTTAAAAGCGAGACGTACCATTTCTTCAGCCTGGGCTGTGTCTCCAGAAAGGGCGATTCCTAGGCTTCCTTCAAAAGTTGTAGTTTTGGGCTGAGTTTTATCTGCTCCCTGGGAAGGGAAAGAGAGGCAGGGTATGTGTGCAAGGTAAGTGGAACAGAAAGCTTAGAAAGAGATAAGGTGTTTGGTCAAATTTCGCATCAAAAGATCCAGAAAACGCCATCAGTAACACAACACAGAAACCAGCCACGTATCCAGTACATTCAGGTAGACTTCACAGGTCCTTGCAACTTGTTCCTGCTGCTTTATGCCTTATTATGGTTTGAAAGGACTCAGGCCAGGACGGCAATAAACAATAGTTTTCTCTATTTTTGTTGTTGAAAGTATAAAACAAATTCCAGTTGCAACGATTGTTAACTCCAGGACAAGGCCCTGTTGTTTCGTTTATTCTTCAGCAGCTATCGTTTCTTAGTTTTATGGTCAAAGTGTACCGAGTAACTGGAATTTGTTTTATACTTTCAACAACAAAAATAGAGAAAACCATTGTTTATTGCCGTCCTGGCCTGAGACCTTGCAACCTTCCTACTTTATTTCCTGTATTCTCCAAGGACTCCAATTTTCTAATTATTATGGTTTGACCCTGTTCCCCCACCCCTTTCCCAGTCTCCCTGAGAAACGTAAAGGTCTCATGTTTGGCGGGAACGTACCATGGTCCCTGCCTTTGGGGGGGGGGAAGTCTTTTATCTGACCTCCGAAATTGCTACACAATCTAGCTATCCACACAGAATGAGACCCTCTGCTCAGAGATCTGCCTCCTCAGACATATAATGTAGTTCTCTCTGTTTGTTTTAAGAGTTTCACCAATTTTATCTGTGTTTTATTGATACTTATCTTGTATGTATTTGTCTCGTTGACAGTTTTGTACACTTCAGCCATGTTTCACAGGTAAGTTTTATTTATCAGAGCTTTGTGATTAAGCAATGTACAACTCTTTCTTTCTAAATAAATTAAAAAACACCACCACCACCATGATGCACACAGTTCAGCTTGTTTGCCACGGATTTTGGGTGAAGACCACAGAAACATGGGGGTAGTGGTGATGATTTTAATGGTTCTTGGGAGATTGAAGCAGAATTCACTGCAAACGTGGCTCAGGTGTTTTAAAATCTGGTTCAGCTGTCAAGACCCCCAAGGGATTGCATTTCATGAGGATGCTATGTTTAGAGAACACTGATCCCATTTCCCAGGATCCCTTGGGAGTGAAGCCACAAAAAATTAAATTCATAGAATCGTAGAGTTGGAAGGGACCCCGAGGGTCATCTAGTCCAACCCCCTGCAATGCAGGAATCCTTCACCCAATGTGGGGCTCAAACTCATCCCCTGAGGTGCTCTACCAACAGAGGGGTATCTACCAAAGGTTGAAGGCAACTACTGCGGGGGATTTTCAGAGTGAGGATACAGTGATAGAAAAACAACTTCGCCTGTTGGATTTCTGCCTGCCATTCAGCGGTTAGGCAGATTTAGTTTTTCCCATCCCTATTCTGGAAAATCACCACCGCTTACTGAACTTCACTGGAATAACAATAACAGCAGCAGTACAATTAAACCGATGAAAACAATAAATTTCAGTGCAGGGAAACAAATGATTTTTGCGTGACAGAGCTCGGTCGGATCAAATGCAAACCCAGAGCGATGATGAAGGGATTCCTGACCCTGCCTTGGCCCTGGGGTCAAAGGCTGACCCACACACTGTGGCAAGCCGTCCACCGCTGAACTCACCTTAAGGTGAACGTAGTCGTATTCCTCCGCCAGACGGATTCCCTCGTATTCGTTGTGCCCGTCATCCGTGACTTGCTCCAGCTGCTCTCCTGCCCCAAGACCCCCCAGCCGGGGCGGGGGCGGGGGCAGAGGGCGGTCCTGGATACTCCCTTTCCTCACAATGCTCGGGGAGGGGGGAGGGGGCTCGACGGACAGCCGCTCCTCGCTGGGAAGGGCAGGCAGGGGGCGCCGCGACAGGCTTTCGGCCGAGGGCAAGCGGGGTCTCGAAGGGGGTCCCGGATCCCGCAAGCTCAGTCCCTGGAGCGCCCCCTCGAGGGGCGGGGAGCCGGGCGCCAGCAGAGGGACGTCGTAGATGCCCCCGTCCTCTTCCTCCTCCCCGCCTCCCGCCAACACTTCCTCGGGCGACTCATACAAGTTCAGCAAGGCCGAGGCGCGGCGCAGGTTTGACGGGGTGGCGTAGACGAGGGGCCTCTCCGAGCCCCCATCATCCGCCTCCCCTTCCTCCTCCAGGCCGGCGGGCTTCTTGAAGGCGAGGGGCACGTCGTAGGGGTCGTCGGAGGGCGGAGGGGCTGAGGGCTGCGGGGCAACGCGGGCCACTTTCTTCGGGCAAGGGGAGGGCGAGTCGTAGGTGTCGGACAGAGAGTCTCGGATCAGGGAGGAGGGGACGTCGTAAACCTGAGGAGCACAGAAGAACAGGGATGATGATGATGATGAAGGAGAGAGATAACGAGGTTTAAGGTGCTGGGTGGAAACCGCCAAACTTTGGGTCCAAATCAGTCACTTTTTATAACGTTGCCCGGAGTGAACTGTTTCACGTAGCGAATGAGGAGTCGCACTTCTGAGTGTTTCTTCACATCAAAATCTCCTCACCTGCTGAAAACTAGCCTGCTTGTGAGAAGGTTCTAGGCCTCACCTTCTACTTGCGGGGACACACACACACAGACAGAGGGAGAGAGAGAGAGATCCTGTCCCTTTTTGCTCCGCTTACCAACCCCACTTACCTGTCAACCCTGTTTCCCAAACACCTGGTCTGCCCTTTCTCCTTTTACACCTCATCCCTCCCCTTGCCTTTCCCCACACAGCTCGACCAACCCCCCCACGACCCTTTTTAAAGAGGGGGTGGCGCTTCGGAGAGGGGTTTGCCAAACAGCTTGCCTGGGCCACCCCCCACCCCGCTTGTTTATCTGCCTTTCTGGCTTCCTTTCTGCTCTCACCCTGGATGCAAACTCTAGCACGACAACAGCCTTACATTTCTATTTATATAGGAAGAGGTGTCTTATCTGGAGATATGGGGAAGTGTTTCGATATATACAACCCCCTAACATCAGACTGAAATGGTAGCCTCCCATGAATTCTGTACTATGTTAATCAACTCCAGGAAACAAGAGAGAAAAGAGGAGAACCACAGATTTGGGAGGGGATTTCTGGATCGTTTACAACAGGGGTGGCAAACTCTTGACAGATGGGGGAGGTATATCTCATCATGGGCAAACCTCCAAGGGCTATGGGTCGGGTGGGTAGGGCCAGAGGGACAAAACCCTGCAAAGTACTGGTGCACACAGAATTTAACCCCACCTCTTAGCGAGTGTCACCCGCCAACTGGAGCGATGCCAACCGATGGACAGGTGGGCATGGCTTTGAAGATATGGCCTTGTGGGCCAAACTGACCCATGGGCTGCAGGTTGCCCACCCCTAATAGGGACACTTCTGACCTAGATGGAGCGACTGTGTAACGTGGTATACGATGGCTTCTTACGTTCCCGCCATTTTAAGAAGAAGAAGAAGAAGAGTTTGGATTTGATATCCCGCTTTATCACTACCCGAAGGAGTCTCAAAGCGGCTCACATTCTCCTTTCCCTTCCTCCCCCACAACAAACACTCTGTGAGGTGAGTGGGGCTGAGAGACTTCAGAGAAGTGTGACTAGCCCAAGATCACCCAGCAGCTGCATGTGGAGGAGCGGAGATGCGAACCCGGTTCACCAGATTACAAGTCCACCGCTCTTAACCACTACACCACACTGGCTCTCGCCAGGTAAGTAGCCGTTCCCAGTTTCCCGATCCCAAACAAATTCGCCTTGAAGAGACGCCCCCCCTAAACCCAAAGAGCCCCACAGCAGATGTCTGCGGCCTGTTCCCCCCAGATGCTGCTCCCTATCCTTTGGCACAGACCCACACACTCAGCACCCCCAAACTCAAGTGTATATCTCTTACATTCAACCCTTCTGATCCAGCGGGGGGCCCCCCCTCTACCCAACCCACCTGCCACTCCCCACCAAGCTTCCATCCATCTAGGGCAACCTCTGCCTCAGCTGAGGGGCTGAAAAGGACACCGGTTTGGTCCGGAGACAACAGTCTCCGCATTTGGGCTGAGATACAGTTACCCTCGGAGACCGGCACGGCCGCAGCTGTCTTTAGCAGCAGACGGGTACAGCTGTCCACAAAGGCAGCTCTCCAACGGAGCGGGGATGCCCGACAGCAGGCAGCCGAATCCCAGTTGTCTGAAATGGCCAAGGTTATCCAATGCTTCTTCCCACCCACAGCTCAGGCTACAAGGCAGGGCCTTCACCCATGGGGGAAAAGGTTAAAACAGGACTCTGGGGGGAAAGCCCTGGGAGCTGAGGGCTAGATTTCGAACGAATGCACTGCTAGCGCGACAAAGCGCAAGGCTGTTGTTAGCCTTACTACTGCAACACCACATACAAAAGCACCACAGAGTTGGAAGGGACCCCCAAAGGTCATCTAGCCCAACCCCGCGGCAACACAGGAATCGTTGCCGCTTCGAAATGGCTCCCTGCCCCAACTAGTCTTCATTCGGAAACAGGGGGTCCTCATGCTTTGGTCTGCAAACCGAAGCCCTCTCTCCGACTGAAAAGGCTGCTTCTGCCATCTGCAGTCCCTATGCCAATGCTACAGGCAGTGTGGCGCTGTGGTCGGAGCGTCAGACGGCAGCCAAGAAGACCTGGCTTCAAATCATCCATGAAGCTCCCTGCATGAATGTGGGCCAGCCACACGCCTTCTCCCCGGCCTACCTCTCAGGGTTGTTGAGAGGGATGAATCGTGTGCATAGCTCCGATCTCCTTGAAGGGATTGTGGTTTTTAAAAATGCGTTAATGAACTAAACACAGTACGCCATCACAGTCAACGATAATGCAGCCAGCCGCTCGGATTTCATCGTGCAATTCCCCCAATGAACGTAAGCACTAACCTCTGCGGGGTCCCCGTCTCGTCTGGTGCTGCAAGGGACCCTATAGATCCCTTCAGGTGGCAGAGGGCACGGTCTGGCGGGTGGCGGCACCTCATAAACCTGGGGGCAGAGGAGGGAGAGGGAGAAATCAGTACAAGCCGTGAGATTTGGCCGTAGTCCCCAGAGGAATACCTTAAGAGCAACCTTCGCCAACCTGGTGCCCTCCAGGTGTTTTGGAAAACAACACTGGCAGGATTGACTTAAAAAGGCTTATAAGGCTGAAAATTCTACCTTTTTTACAGATAAATGAAATAGGACATGGGAATAATGTAAGGTGAAAACGGGGAAATTGTGATGATACAGCAAAGAAATAAAGTAACCATGAGGTGGGAAGGGGGGCTCAAATGAGTTTGAACTTATGTGAAAAAACAAAGATCGTATTTATATGTTATAAATTGGAAACTCAATAAATATCATTTAAAAAAAAAGGAAAACAACTCCCACTGGCCTCAGCCATGTTGAGGGCCAAAACATCTTGTGGGGGGAAGGCTGCTTTAAATAAATTTACTCCAGAGAGGTCCAGAGGGCGGCAACACGAGAACGGGGCCTTTTCTGCGGTGGCTACCCATATGTGGGACAATCTCCCCAGGGAGGCTTGCCTGGCACCTTCATTATACACCTTTAAGCACCAGGAAAAACGTTCCTCTTCAACCTTTGACTGATTAATATTCCACGGCCTTTTAAATGTGTTGTGGACAGGGGAATTGGTTCGTTTTGGTTCTTATTTCTCACCGCGTCTTTTGCTTTTGTTATATTTGTGTTGTGAACCACCCCGAGATCTACGGATAAAGTATTCAATTTTAATTAATAACGACAAGAATGCTCTTTCTGTCAAGGGGAGGTGGCGGTGCTAAAGGGGCGTGGCTAAAAGAGAAGGGGTGGAGCTAAGAAACCAGCAGCTGCACCCCGCCCCGGGTTACACCTAGAGGAATACTGGCCTCAAATCTCAAGGTTTGCTGTAGTTTGGGGTTCTAGGGAATAGAGCTAAATCTGCTTTGCAGGCAGAGGGTCCCAAGTTCAATTTCTGACAGCAGAAATTCTAGGTCTAATAATTCCAGATTTTCTAACCGGCACCTCTCTCTAAACCAAGTGAGTCAGGCTGCATCATAATATAAGATTAAATCGGGAGAACATTCCCGTCTGAAATCCTGGAGAGTCAATAAACAAATGACCCCCCCAGCACCTTTCCTCACCTCCTGCTCCTCCTTCCTGCGCCCCCTCCTCCTCTCATCCTGGGGCGCTTCGTAGGCTGTCCCGACTGCCGCTGCCGCCTCCTTCCTGGGCACCTGGTAGACGTCCGCCGGGCCATGGTTCCGGCGAGGGGTGGGCCCTGGAGACCCTGGCTCGGGAAGGACTCTGACCCGGTTGGCTGGCACAATCCCCTGCTGCCCGTGCAAGGAGCACAGGTGCCAGCCCTCCAGGCCCGGGGCTTCGGGCTGCAGCAGGACCATCAAGTCGCCCTTGCGGAAGGAGAGCTCGTCCGGGCACTCGGCTGCGTTGTCGTACAGGGCGCGGCAGAGCTGGGCCTGGCGGGAAGCAGAGGGCAGGTCAGGCATCCCTCAAAATGCTGACAAAGTAACTCCATCTCTATATGAACTCACAGAATCACAGAGTTGGAAGGGACCACGAGGGTCATCTAGCCCCACCCCCTGCAGTGTAGGAATCTTTCGCCCAACGTGGGGCTCGAACCCACGACCCTGAGGTTACGAGTCTCCCGCTCTGCCAACTGAGGTGTATCTTCTTCACAAAACTCCACGTACGCCGACTTGACTGCTTCAATCTGCCCAACTTGCTCCGGATGCCACCTAATACTTGCTCTGCGTTCAATACTTGTTCCGTTTGTGTGGCAGTGCCTAGACTTTGGAACTCCCTGCCTCTTGACATCAGGAAGGCGCCTTCGCTGCACTCGTTTGGGCGCCTGCTGAAAACATTTTCGTTTAGGCGAGCCTACCCAGATATGTGGAATGCCGGCGTGTGTTCTGATATGCTTTTAGCTTGCTGTTGTTTTTAATTATTTTTTGAATCGCTGTTCTTTGCAGCTTTTGCTGACCATTTTTTTTTCTTTTTGCAAACCGCTTTGAAGGCCCCACCTCCTTACAATCAAGCAGTGTATAAATTTAAAGGAACAGATGAAATGATACCCCAGTACAGACTGCAGTCTTCTCCCAGGGATGTGCAAAAGGCACCCACAGAGAACCTGAGAAGTTCTATGAGGGTCTGCCTAGCCAGTGTGTTTCTCAAACTTGCTGTTGTTGGACTACTACTCCCATCATCCTTGTCCACTAGACCTGCTAGCTAGGGATGATGGGAGTTGTAGTCCCAACAGCAGCCGGGATCCCAACTTTCAGAAACACCCTGCATTTCACAACCACCACCAGATGATTCCAGGAAGCACATGAGGTGGGCACAGAGACTCCCCCCTTCCATGTGATGCAGCAGCTAAAAAAGCCAATGCAATTCTGGGCTGCAGCAATAGGAGTATAGCGTCTAGATCAAGGGAAGTAATAGTACCACTGTATTCTGCTCTGGTCAGACCTCACCTGGAATACTGTGTCCAGTTCTGGGCACCACAGTTCAAGGAGGATACTGACAAGCTGGAATGTGTCCAGAAGAGGGCAACCGAAATGGTCAAAGGCCTGGAAACAATGCCTTATGAGGAACGGCTTAGGGAGCTGGGTATGTTTAGCCTGGAGAAGAGAAGGTTAAGGGGTGATATGATAGCCATGTTCAAATATATAAAAGGATGTCATATAGAGGAGGGAGAAAGGTTGTTTTCAGCTGCTCCAGAGAAGCGGACACGGGGCAATGGATTCAAACTACAAGAAAGAAGATTCCACCTAAACATTATGAAGAACTTCCTGACAGTAAGAGCTGTTGGACAGTGGAATTTGCTGCCAAGGAGTGTGGTGGAGTCTCCTTCTTTGGAGGTCTTTAAGCAGAGGCTTGACAGCCATCTGTCAGGAATGCTTTGATGGTGTTTCCTGCTTGGCAGGGGGTTGGACTGGATGGCCCTTGTGGTCTCTTTCCAACTCTAGGATTCTATGCTGTTTGTCCCTGTTTGCCTTGCTGCAGGGAGGTTGCATTTAGCTCCAAGGCCTTTGATAAGGCAGCTTCACTGTCAACAGAAAGGTGGAAAGGGGCCCGGCTGCCTCAAACAAAAGACCTTGCTTGCTTAAGTGCCATAAAGTTTGGTCAGCTGATTGGCGCCAGCGAGAGGCAAATGCCCAGGCTTGCCTGGTTGGTGGTAGTTTTAAGGACGCAACACACGGCCGTAAGGACAGGCCATCACACAGCCATCTGCTACTGCAGATGGGCACACGCTGTCCTTTTCGGGGGATGCTCAGACACAGCAAGACTCAGCTGGAAACAAATCCTTAGCGTACAACCCGGTGTCCAAGAGAAGCGCTTGAAACTTCACCTACAGATCAACAGCGACGCGAAGGGGCTGGACCCCCACTCCCTGACTCTGCACAACTTAAAATGACTCGGGATTCGCCCGCCTGGAGACAGATCATTCCCCCAAAAGAGGACTCAGGTTGTGCTGCCTTTGCAATCTGCAAAGGTGGGAGTGTCCCTCTGGAGCACAACCCCCATATTCCTGCATTTCAGGGGGTTGGACTGGATGACCCTCAGGGTCCCTTGCAACTCTACAATCCTGTGATTCTATACTTTATACTCCTTGGCTGGGACTCGGAGCTGGAGGACCCACCCGCTCCCCACATGAGATATATTGCATCACAAGGGTTGTCCCTCGATCCAGGGTGTTTCCCAGACAAGAGCTGCTCTGAATGCAGATGTTCACACTGTTGCGTTAACCCTGGATAGCGATAGGCCCAGATGCCGGTAACCCAGTTATAGTTAGATGCAGCCCAGGAGGCGATAAATGAGCTCAGGGCGAGACCCCTATCTGGTGCGGAGCAAAGCATTCTCTCCAACACTCTCGCTTTCGCCACCCAAATCCCCCTAAATCCCAGGCTGCCATCTGTTTCTCCCAAGTCGTAGCTTATAACTCATGGCCACCCGCACAGGCAGGCAAAAGTCCGAATGTGGCAGGGACTCCTGGAGGGGGCTACCGGCTAAGCAGAAGTGCGTGCAGACACAAGCAGACACACAAAACAGGTACAGCCCTCCCTGCATTTTGGGAGCGGGGCTCTGCCACTTTAAACAGCAGAGAGTTGCAGAGAAGGATTCAAACCTCCCCAACCCACCCCCATATTCTGAAGTGGTATAGTCCAAGGAAGGCTGTACCATGATTATTTTTAAAAAAAATTTTTTTGGAGGCATGCATCTGCCTTCCCTTTTCTAATATTGCCCACTTGAAACTCTTCCTGGGCTGAACCCTAAGCGGGTTTTTTAAAAAAACAGTCATACCTTGGATCTCGAACACCTTGGCTCCCAAACAAATCGGCCCCCAAACGATCAAAACCCGGAAGTGTTTGTTTTTCGAACGATTTTCAGAAGCCAAACGTCTGGCACGGCTTCAATTGGCTGCAGCAGCTTCCTGCAGCCAATCGGAAGCCGCGCCTTGGTTTCCGAATGTTTTGGAAGTCGAACGGACTTCCGGAACGGATTCCGTTTGACTTCCAAGGCACGACTGTACTGCTCAGAGATATATATATATACCCATTTTCCAGAGGGCAGCTGCATTTTGCAACACAAATTGGCAGCCCTTTGCAGGTATCCAGGCTCCGCAGTAAAGTTGCCTCATCTATCAGTAAGAGCACATTAGTAAGAGATGCTATGGAACGTGCATAGTCACGGTCTGCATGACTTGCAAATGTGAACATTCAAATCCCAAAGGAGGGATGTGACACTGAATCGGTGAAATCTTCGAGACTTTGGGCTTGTTTTTTTGCTGAAATGGCTGACTCATCTAGAAATCCCTCACTCCCACAACTTTGAAAAGCAATACTCAAAAGAAGACCCACTGAAGTTAATGGCCATGACTAACTGAGGTCCATTCATTTCAATGGGTCAGCTCTGTGTAGGGTTAGCACTGACTAAAACCCAGCGACCTTTACATTATGCGCAAAAAGAGGGGGCGTTTTATTGTGTTGCTGATCCCTTGATTAAAATTTAGGAAGAGTTTCTGAGTGGCGGCGACAGATAAAATAGCCCTTAGGGTGCCCAGATCCCTGTCGCTACTGCTAACTTGCTTTCCAGTCAAACCAGTTCGGAAAGTGGCCTACGACAATAAAAATAATCAGATTAAAATATAATGCAGATCTTGGCCACTAATAGGATATGCTCTTTGTTATTCTAGTATTGGAGGTGAAACACAGAGTATTTGGCAATCGAGGGGTGGGGGTGGGGTGGGGAGGGAAAGAGCCAATTTGGGTGCTGACAGATAATTCTTTGCCAGGGATGATCTCATTAGGGAGTTGGGTGCATGACTGCTTAGAAATGAGGGCAAGGTTCAAGAAATTAACATGTGTTTCTCTATAGGGGGAGGGTCCCTGCTGAGGGATCCCTGTCCCTTCTCTCTCTCTCTCTCTCTTTTTGGTAAAGCTGCAGAAAGTAAGATAAAATAAATTGAGCCGTGCCTTATTTGAGAAAGTTGAAAGGCCTGGTGGCTCAAACCAGCCAAATCCTCTGCCCCCGAATGTATTAAGTCATGTTATTAAGCAAAGACCTACTGAATATAGTTGGGGACACCCAGGTATCCTGAGCTTCAACATTCAAACAGGTGCTGGGGCTAAGGCCCAGTGAAAGCAACAACCCTCCTTCAACCAAACTAGATGAGCAACAGCATCTGATTTTCACCTGAAGCAAAATCTCAGGTGAATTTGGGACCCACACACACAGATTAAACATCTGCAGGGAATTGTGAGGGAAATAGAAAATGGTTTTTCCATTGGCAAACGTTCCCCGGAGAGGTTTTTTTTTTTTTTTACAGCTCTGTACTTCTTTCCCTAGTCTTCACTGTTTGTACACCTGGAACATGCTGTGGCCCAGTGACCCTGAAACAAATCTTTTGTCCAAGGTCAAAGGAGCTCTTGATTCCTGATTCAACTCTCGACTTTGCTCTCAGGGCTAGCTACGGTAAATATCTGTCTCTCTTTCCTGGCTGAGCATACTTACAGACATGTTGGCTTCGCGAAAGGCAGGGTGTCGAACACCGAGAAGTGGGAAAGGATCAACCGCAGACCCAGGAGGTTGTGAACGGAAGATTACACCTTTGTTCCGCTGGCTTCCGAAAACAGTATCCCTGCCTCTATGTGCATTATTTGTCCATACACTCGGTTGTTCCAAAACGAAGAGATTCCTGAGAAATTCAACACAGGTTTCTTATATCCTTGAAAAAATATGTATCCAGTGCTTTGGGGATGGAAGAAGCGAGAACAGATTCAAAACAAGAGTTTCTCAACAAAAAAAGAAGTTGGCAAATTTGCTGCAATACACTATCCCAATGCAAAGTGGGTGGGAAAAGGTAATTTCCAACCGAACTCAAACACTCCCTGTCCCTTCGATTGCTAAGAGTCTGTTTTCTCAGAAGTCCAGCCACTTTCAATTTGCGATTCTCTCCCCCCCACACCCCAGAAGTTTTTGTAAGCTTTCCCAAATCTCTTGGTCAGCAAAAGTTTCCCAGAAAAACCATCTGAGTAGGCCTGGCTGCTTCCAGGCCGTGCAGGCTGCAATGGATTGATGAGGCAGGGAAGGCGAAAAAAGAGTAACAAGTTGGAACATGGGCTTGTGTTGCAACCGCAGAGTGGAATTGCAACCCAAAACAGAGGCATTTGCAATACAGTATTTCTCTCCAAAGGTCCTTGTTTAAAAAAAACCTGGCAGGCTCAGAAGAATGACCACAGATTTTTGCATCGTCATGAAATCCAGAAAGCCTGAGCTATTCCTTTCAAGCCAAAAGGCTTGCCAGCGGAAGATGCTAACAAACTTTCCTACTTATCCAAAATACCATATCCGAAATAGATTAAAAAAGCACATACACACACACATACACACATCCAGCAGGTCACTTTTCCCCCCTGAAAATGCAGGCGGTATTTACCATGTCTTGAAATTTCCAGATGTTTTGCAAACTTTCTCCAGGCCCCAGGACACTAAATTCTTCATTAAATCCTGAGGTTTGATCCAATTTTTCTCCCAAATAATAAAAAATGTCTGTGTACAAATCCAGCTCCAAATCTCCAGGAGACGTGAAGCTTGAAAATGCTAATACTGACAAAAATCAAACTTGAAAAATCATGATGCACATTAACGTAAGCTAATTGCCTAAAAACAAACAAACCAGGTTTTCTCCCTCAAACTACAGGGGAGATGTAAGATTTGGTGATGGGGGAGATGGCACACCATAATTTTAACTTTTTCAAAGCATGGGAAGCTTGACGCTCTTCAGAAAAACCCCAAAATCATTTGTAAACTTTGAGGAATCCCACATGATGTTGTTTCCGCACGCTTTATAATCCGGAAAAAGCAGTGTTTTTCCAACAAAAAAAAAGTAATTGGGAGGGCTGCCAAAATGTAGAAAAATATACTTGTTAGCATACATGTTCAATCCAGTCCAAATCCAGAATCAGTGCTGACAAATGACAGAGTCCAACATCCAGAAAATTTATACATGACGCAGGTGGTCTTTAGAAGTTGAATCAATGTTGAACTTCAGCATCCGCTGCACAATCCAGATGAAAAAGCAGCTGATCCAAACCAAACGTATTCCTCTCTCATTTGCCATAAGCAAAGTCCAAATAGCCAGCTTGCATAAACTAGACTTCAGCTTTCCATATTAATCTGAAGTAGCAATTTTCTCTCTCAAGACTCCCATGTTATGTTTTTCCCTCTTCTGTGGGTTTAAAATGAGAGATTGGCGGTTTGCTTTCCAGATGCTCTGCATTTTGGAGGGAGACCAGTTCTCTTGAAATGCCGCAGGTCCGTCTTTTTTCCTTTCTTTTTTTGGGGAAAGAATATTATTGGCTCTTTCCTACACAAATCTATTTTATGCTGAGGCAGGCAGTCTGGGTTTGCTGCAGGCTTAATTTTGCGGGGACTCTCTTCCAAGGAAAAGCAGATGCCCACACCCACAAATTTAGGGTTTCGTCCTTTTCCCCTTCGGCTGGGATCCTGGCTCGAACTCAAGCCAATAATAGAAGGGTCCGGCCTTCTCCTTCCTTGCAAGGTAGCAATTTATCCGGCCCAGGGAGCGTCCCAAGTCAGAAACCAAGTTGCTGGATGGAAACTGGGTGAGGGGGGAAAAAAGGAGGCCAGTCGAGAAAAAGGAAATTGCAGCTGGCTGGGAGGCAGAAAAGTAGGCGACAAAGAGAAAAAGAAGAGGAGGCGAAAGAGGGGGCGAGGAGGAGAAAGCAGGGATCAGGTGGAAGGAAGGGAAACGGGCGACCCTGGTGCGCAATCCTGGTGCGCAAAAGCGACCCGGGGAAAGGAGGTCGCGGGGAAAGAAAGGAATGAATGAGAGTTGGGGAAGAAAAGCAGAAAGAGGGCAGGAGGCGGAAGCAGAGCGGAGGCTCCTCGAGGACTTCAAAGCGCCTTCTCCATCATTGTCTGCTTCTTTCTTTCTTTCTTCCTTCTCTCCTCGCGCGTCTCTCCTTTCTCTTCCCCCCACTCCCAGTTTGGGCGAAGGGATTACTTCTTCTCGCTCCCATCTGTTGGAGGGCGAGCGGCGCCCTCGCCTCCTCCTCCCTCTCCCATTTTGTCCTCTTCCCTTCTTTCTCCCTGCAAAAGTCTCGCCTCCCGCCCCCTCTCCGTCTCCGGTATGCCGGATGTGCTACTTCTTCTTCTCCTTTCAGCTTCTGCCACTCTTTCTTTCTTTCTTTCTCTTTCTCTCTTTTCTTTCTCCCTCCCGCGGCTGCCGGGAGAATCACCTTCTTTCTCTCGCCCGTTCTTTCCTTTCTCTTCTTTCTCTTCTGCTCTCCTCCTTTTGCAATCGGTTCCTTCCTCCTTTTCTTTCCCACCAAAACGTGCTGAGCGCGCGCGCGAGAGAGAGACCTTTAGAAAAAGGCATGGGGGGGGGGAGGCGAAGGAGGGGGGGGAAGGGCAGGCAGCTGGATTTGGCTCACAGCCCAGCTCCCTCCCCTCCTCGGGCTCACACTCGCGTCTATTCCTTCTCCAGACCCTGATCCCTCCCTCTCTCCTGCCTCCAAGTCCCGGGTCCTAGAGGCTCCATCCTCCTCGGAAAGAAAGGAAGAAGAATCTTGCAGAATCTTAAGGACTAGCAGCACGATTGGAAGAAGGCAGCTCAAAACACTGGACCTGTACCTTTAAAGCAAACGCACCTGCCCAAAGAATCCTGGGAACTGTAGTTTGCCCCTCATAGAGATACATCCCCCCCCCACAGAAGGAGAGGGAAAGAAAGGAAGAATCCTATGGAATCCTGAGGACTAGCAACACACTTGGCAGAAGCTGACCCAAAGCGTTGGCTGTTTACGCACTATAATAATAATAATAATAATAATAATTATTATTATTATTATTTTATGTATACCCCGCACTTCCCCGCCAAACCGGGTTCAGGGCAGCTAACAACAATAAAATCACAACAAAAAACATAAAACAGTTCATTAAAATACAGATTGAAATACAATTTAAAATTTAATTTAGACTGCAGCCTCATTTTTAATTAGCCCACCAACCACACCAAAAGAATGAAACATCAGGGTTAAACTGAAACCAACCCAAAGGCTAGGTGGAACAGCTCTGTCTCGCAGGCCCTGCGGAAAGATGCCAAATCCCACCAAGTCGGGGCCAATACTGAGAAGGCCCTGGCCCTAGTTGAAGCCAATCTAGTATCCTTGTGGCTCGGGACCTCCAAAAAGTTATTATTTGAGGACCTTAAGGTCCTACCCGGGACATACTAGGAGAGACGGTCCCTTAGGTATTAGGGTCCTAAGCCACATAGCACTTTAAAGGTCAAAACCAGCACCTTAAACCTGACCCTGTACTCCACCGGGAGCCAGTGCAGCTGATAAAGCACTGGATGAATGTGGTCCCGCGGCAAAGACCCCATGAGGAGCCTCACTGCAGCATTCTGCACCCACTGGAGTTTCTGGGTTAGCTTCAGGGGCAGCGAGTTACAATAATCAAGTCTGGAGGTGACCGTCGCATGGATCACTGTGGCCAGATCAGGGCGAGAGAGGTAGGGGGCCAACTGCCTAATACGGCGGAGATGGAAAAATGCCACCTTTGCTGTGGCTGTAACCTGCGCCTCCATGGAAAGTGAGGCGTCAAAGGTTACACCCAAACTCCTGACAGAGGAGTTTAAATCACACCCCCTCCCTCCGAAAGATTCACGGGAACTGTAGTTTACCCCTCATCGAGCTACAGTTCCCTGCCTGCTACCCAGTGATACTGAAGAAAGAGTCAACAGCTGGTATGGAAGGCTTTTGTACAATCCTGGTCCTTTGCATCAGGCATCAAAAAGGCTGCATGAAAAACCCATACATTTTAAATACACCCACACCCTGGGAACTGATGTATCACAGACCTACAGCTTATTATTATATCACAACTGGAGAGAGACCTGTTGGAATGTAATGTAAAAGTGCTGTCTGAAATGTATAAAATATTTTTGTTTTTGTTTTTTTTAAATAAAAATTTATTGGTTTTTCCACATAAAAAACAACAACAAATAATCACATTCAATCAACATATAAAACAAATACAACAAAACTAATACATACCTCAACAAAACAGGAACACAGGAATCTATTAGTTATAATCTCGTTTCAATTCTTATTTGGGGGGACTTCCCCCCGTTCTCTCTTCTGCGTTCGAATTCTAATTTACTTTTAAGTAACTTTGTAACTAATTTAACAATCATTCACCATAAATCTTAAACTTCAAATAAACATCTAATACATCTTATATCATTCAACTTATTATTATCACATAAAATCATATTCTGAATCTTAACTTCTTATATCCTTTTTTCTCTTAACTTAGTAAAACTATTGCTGTTATTGCTTCTAATTCCTACCTTTAAAATATTATAATCATACCATTATTATAAAGAATACCTAAAAATGTATAAAATATTATTGGAATGGGAGACAAAAGATGAGCAAGTAAAATCCTCAATGATACATTGGGCAGTAGATATTTGACATAATATAGGCATGGAAGCATGGGAACGATTGTGGAATAGGGATATAAAATGTACAGCATGTTATGGTCTAAGAGAAAATTATATGAAAATGATATACTGTATTGATGGTATTTAACACCGAGTATATTGGCAAAAATGTATAAATTAAATCAAATAAGTGTAGGAAATGTAAAGAGAAAGAAGGTTCTTTTCATCATATGTGCTGGTCTTGTACTAAGATTAAAGCTTACTGGGAAATGATATATAATGAATTGAAAAGGATGTTTAAAATGATGTTTGCAAAACAACCAGAAGCTTTTCTTTTGGGAATTATAGGGACAGAACTACCGAAACTGTATAGAAACTTATTCATGTATGCGACTACAGTGGCAAGAATGCTACTCGCCCCAAAATTGAAAGAAGCAGAGGTCCCAGCGAAGGAAGAATGGATACAAAAACTTGTGGAATATGCAGAAATGGTGAAACTTACCGGAAGAAGAAGAAATCAAGATAACAAACTTTTTTTTATAAAAGAATGGAAACGGTTTATTGAATATTTACTGATAAATTGTAAACAGATAAAAACATTTGGCAGGATTATTGTAATAACCTGCAGTTTGATAAGAGTATATGTTTAAAGTAGATGAATAAATGAACGAATTAAGTTAATTTGGATATACAGAAGATATTAAAAATAAATTTTAAGGAACCGCAGAATGAAGTCAAGTTTTGAAATGTTAAAATGATTGAATTTTTTTATAAATGTATAAACCTGAAAAGTATAAATAATTTTTTATACAAAAAACATGTCTCTCTCATAACTCTCCAACGTTTTGACTCCCCCCCCCGAAGGTGCATTCTTCTATTGTCTCCCAAGAAAGATAGTTGACAACAACAGCATTCAGACCCCATCTTTTTCCTCTAAGGAATTCATGGCGACTTACATGGTTCTTCCTCTCCTCGTTTTAATCTCCACAACACCCCTGTGAGGTAGGTCAGGCTGAGAGCCAGTTACCTAGTGAGCTTCATGGCTGAGTGGGGATTTGAACCCTAGTCTCCCAAGTCTTAGTCCAGCACTCTAACCACTACACCACCGCTGCCTCCAGTTCCCAATTCCACCAACAAACTGCAGTTCCCAAGATACTCTCTTTGTGTGTGTGTGTGTGTGTGCACGCACTTTAAATGTATTTATCTATTTAAATTTGCATACTGCCCTTCATCCGGTTCGCGACATAAAAATACAAGATAAAAAAATACAAAATAATAAATGTACAGTTGCACATGCAGACTTTCTGCTACCTGAAGCAACGGGCCGAGATGGCACTTTCCACATTCCAAGTACAAATATGTGTGGTCAACAGGAGACTAGCCTAGGGAGGGCAGGCCAGGCCATGTGGCCCACACCACTGTCCACCGCTCCTCAGAATCGGCCGCCTGAGGCAGCCCATTCACAGGAGCCTTCTTGTGAGTCAACCCATTCGTCCATTTAGCACAGTATTGCCTACGCTTTCCAAGGATCCAGGCCCCTGCCTTGAGATCCCAGGGACTGAACCTGGGACCTTCTGCCTGCAGAGAAGATGCTGCTCCCCTGAGCTACGGCCTGTTCCCCACCCAGCCCTCCTGCCAAACGGCAGGGCCGGCCCTGTTTCACAGACTGAAGCCCACAATGTGAACTGTTACCCTCGACTGGCACACGCAACGCAAACACGTGAGCGCGTGCACACCGATGGGAGGGGGTGGAGGCCAGAATTGTAAACAGTGAGTTCAAAAGAGACTGGATTTGCATGAGATCCAGCCTGGGGACATTTGAGATAAACACACAATGATCACTCACTCTCAAGGGCAGCCGGGCATTTTTGACTGTGCTTGGGAAACTTGCTCTTCCTCAACGTGGCCTCTACGCTTATCTGGTTTAGATTTCAGCTTCCAACAATCCCTTTTATTACCAGCCTATCCCCAGCCTGCATCTGTCTTGGAATCACTTTTAGATGTTGCAATCGCTTTGTGTGTCAGCTGCTCTAGACTCCTTTGAAAGGAAAAGCAGGATATAAATTTAATAAACAAGAGCAGAATAATAATTGCAGTTGTTGTTGTTGTTCAGTCGTTCAGTCGTGTCCGACTCTTTGTGACCCCATGGACCAGAGCACGCCAGGCACGCCTATCCTCCACTGCCTCCCGCAGTTTGGCCAAACTCATGTTAGTAGCTTCGAGAACACTGTCCAACCATCTCATCCTCTGTTGTCCCCTTTTCCTTGTGCCCTCCATCTTTCCCAACATCAGGGTCTTTTCTAGGGAGTCTTCTCTTCTCATGAGGTGGCCAAAGTACTGGAGCCTCAACTTCAGGATCTGTCCTTCTAGCGAGCACTCAGGGCTGATTTCTTTAAAAATGGATAGGTTTGATCTTCTTGCAGTCCATGGGACTCTCAAGAGTCTCCTCCAGCACCATAATTCAAAAGCATCAATTCTACGGCAATCGGCCTTCTTTATGGTCCAGCTCTCACTTCCGTACATTACTACTGGGAAAACCATAGCTTTAACTATACGGACCTTTGTCGGCAAGGTGATGTCTTTGCTTTTTAAGATGCTGTCTAGGTTTGTCATTGCTTTTCTCCCAAGAAGCAGGCGTCTTCTAATTTCGTGACTGCTGTCACCATCTGCAGTGATCATGGAACCCAATAATTGCAGTAGGTTGCCTCAAAGGTACCAAGAATGATTATAAGTGTTGTCTGGTGTTGGTTTGTTGATAAACTGAATTTTTAGGCCACTTTTTTTTTTTTTTTTTTTACTCCCAAGAGCTCAAAAACATATTCAATATATTGATACGAGTCAGAAATCATGGGCAGGAATCCCCCCAACCACACCAGTGAGATCTCACAGAATCCGGAAATATCTAGATGCTGAGCCTGAGCTCAGGAACCGAGCTGCACCCCCCGCGGTCCACCTGCACTGTCCAGAGTCCACACTCCACCTGGTTCTGGCAGAGACCTCCCATTCCTTATCTTCCAGGATTACCCAAACTCTCCTGCTCTGTCCAAAACCCACCCCTGGATTCTCATACTGTCAGGCAATGTGGTCAAAGTGACACGACAGACGTTTATAAAAATACAAATAGCAGGAAAGAAATGTAGAGAGACAGAATCATCTTAATGTCCTTATGGCCACTGTTTCCTATTTCCAGGATTCCCTTCGCTCTGAAGTGTCATCCAGGCGTTCCTGGACACCCATGTCACTTTTGTTTCGGAAGGAAATCCCAGCCGGCTTTCCATGGCTACTGCAGGAGATTTGCATCTCACTCCGCGGTTTAGACGGGCAGGAAAATACCTGCGATAATACGCTGGGTAACCATGGCAAAGTAAACAGAGTGGGAATCCCAAGAACGGGAATGCTATGGGTGTGAATTATGGGGCACTAGGGGGTGGTGAGCTCTCATTTCCCCTGGGCCCAAGCAGCCTCTGATTCCACCTTCCAAAATCTCAATCCCGGAAGTCAAAAGTCCATCCGAGAATATGTTCAGCAACCAACACAGGCATGGCCTCTTTGAGCATGTGCAGAGTGCCACCACCCCTATCACTCTGTAGCTGCAACTCACCCACAAAGGGAGGAAGTCCCAGGAAGGTTCTCACACCTTTCCTTGCCTGCAAAATGTTAGCACTAATACGGGGGAGTTTGGTGACTGTAATATCCAGCTCACCATCTCTCTCATTGAAGCCAGATAAGCCACACAGACCTTGGGAGGTAGCGTAGCCCAGTGGTTAGAGAGAGGTATACCATCTGTTACCGCCCTTGCTGGACTTCGGAGCCTAGATCTTCTGTGCAGCAGGAGGAAATACAACAGGTGGTGTGTTCTCTTTCCTGTGTTCTGTCTTGCATCACCTGTGACATTTCTGCCTGTTCGACAGCTGCTCCGTGCACCAGATTCTTGCCCAAAATGAAGCTGAGTGACATTGAAACATGGCAAATTCGCGGCAAAAGCTGGTTCTCTGTGCTCTTGGGTGGTGGCAAGTATGATGACATCATGAGGCAGGCACCGTGACATCATCGTTGCAGGTAGCAGTGTGGATCAATTAAGCCTTAAGTATATTCCCAAAGGAAAACTAGCATAACAGCTTCATTCGGGAATCATGCAAAATATCTGAGGCGGAAGCAGTGAGCACACTTTGGCGAGAGAGGAAAGCGGAGGTAGAGGAAAAGATATTCCTGGGGATAAGTCTGGGACCCTCAAGGCAAGGGAGAGTCAGCAGCAGAGAGGTGGGGGCCATCGATGTATCAGCCGCAGGGAATCACTGAATTGTAGAAGGGCGGAGCTGGAAGGTACCCAGTGGATCATCTAGCCCAACCACCCCAAAGGGAGGGGGAATTCTGTCTTCTCTGGATTAAGAAGGCAAGACACATTCTGCTGTCTTTGGAATGTTTTATTGAAAAATTAAAAATAAATAAGGCAAGATGGTTAAGTTTCTTTGAGACAGCAGACAAGAGACAGCGGATTTTAGTGCAAGCGTACAAATAGTTGAGAAACGATCCTGACCTATAAATGTGGGCATTGCTAGCTATAGGGATGAGCAGAGGGTCACACTCACAAGCCAGGATGCAAGGCTTATCAAGGGATATCCTTCTGTAACAAATTCCTCCTGCAACAATTCATGTGTGAACATTTCCGCTATTGCCATTTCGTTTGCCTCTCGCTAACTTTATTCTCTAATGTCACTTAGAGTTGCCAGCTTTTTCTGTGGACTCTGCTCCTGTGTCTTTAGAAGTAGTGGGCCAGGTGTGGCGATATTTAGTGGGTGGCCAACTTTTTTTCTTGCGAATGCTCCTCTACTTCTAACAGAAAATTCGCAGCGAAGCACACGTTAGAAGGCAGAGGAGCGTTTGCAGGAGGAAAAGTTGCCTCCCGACTTTTGGCAGAGAGAGACAAGGATTTACGTAATCTGGGTTTATCTGCAATAGAATCCGATATCCCCCAATTGATATATCTGAGAACAAGCCCTTCCGCTTTCTCCCAGCATGGTCTACACTACAAAGCCCAACCATATCTAGGATAAGCTGTCCTGACAGCCCCCCAAAGGGCACAGAGGGGGCTGGGATTCTGCAACAGCTCAAGAAATCCCATCCCCGATCCCTGTTCCTTGTTGATGCTGTTCAGGCTGGTCCTCAGCGACCTTTGGGGGAAGCCAAAGATTTAAATCCCTTTTAAACCGGTCACCTCAGGGTGTTTTTCCTTTTCACTTCAATTAATTCTGATGCTAAAAATGACCAAACAAAGAGCAGCCTGTGAGGGAAATAAACTCTGCACATGTTCAGAGGCTCCCTCCAATCCACGGCTTTGCTCTGGGAACCCCCTTCCAGCTTCGAAGCCTCACTCTGCGGCCACACAGGTGCAGGCCACGGGCAAAGGATATTTCCGCCGCTCAAGGTAGAAGGACTTGTCGCCATTCGCACAGGGCTTCCGATAGTAGACGGTTGTGTCGGCAAAGATCGGGACGGAGACCCCGTTTCCCTCCTTCTGGACGAAGGTCTTTGGGGCGACATTTTCCACAGGGTGCCTCAAGGAGACGCAGGAATCTTGGCAGATGCACTGGGCTCTCCAGAGGAGCCGGGGGTAGCGGGACTCCTGGATGTCTTCCCTGGGGGAGGAAAGAGAAAGGACAGGTCTGTCTTTGAGCCACTGGTGGCTGGATGGTGGACTGATGGGGGGGGGGGGGAAATCACTGGGATGCTGGTTGCAGAGTGAAGGGGGGGGGAAATAAAATAAAATAAAATAAAATGGTGGGATGAGGAGTTTGGGGGTCTAATGCTGGGTTACACTAGCCTTCCCCAACCCGGTGCCCTCCAGATATCTGGGAAAGGAACTCCAGTCTCCCCTGACACACTGGTCTGACTGGAAGGGACCCTGAGGAGCAACCAGTCCCTGCAAGGCAGGAATACACAGCTGTCCCATTCAGGGACAGAAGCTCCAACCTCGGCCTCCTCAGCACCATAGCCCTAACCAGCTGAGCTCTCCAGGAAATCTAGAGGGCATTGCAGGTTGTGCCTGGCAGGGCCAAAGGGACCCTCCTTATTTCTAGTCAGGGGTGCAGCAATAAAATGGTTTTGGACTAGATGACCCTGGGGGTCCCTTCCAACTCTACCATTCTATGAAAATGGGGCAGACGAGGGGGAAAGGAATAAAAGGTACGATTGCTCTCTCTTACACATATCGCCAAGGAGAACTGGAGGCCATGTTCTTCCCTTTACCAGTAATCGCGCTGCAGCTGTCAGAGGAAGCCACGGACCGGGAGGAACGGGTGGCGGACTGGGAGGAACGGGTGGACTGGGAGGAATGGTTGGTGAGTTTCTTCAGGACTTCATGGAGTGTCGTCTCTTTACAACAGTTCGAGGGGGACATGCATTGGAAGGCCTGGCTGGCCACAAACGCCGAGAGTAGGAAACACATCGCAGCCTAGGAGAAGGAAGGAAGGAAGGAAGGAAGGAAGGAAGGAAGGAAGGAAGGAAGGAAAGGCAAGAGAAGGCAGCGGTCACAACCGGTCATGGTGGAACAGCCCAAACGGGGCTGCTCCAAATATTATTTTGCCTCACAGAAAGATCTAGTAGCCCATTTCCCACTCCCTTTCCCTCGCAGCCTTCCTAAATTGGAGTATTCCCAGAATAACATGGGCGGGGATCTCTCCAAAAACCAGCCTGCAAAATGGCAGAATCAAGTGGTACAGTCCTTGCTGGACTGTGTAATTTCAACCTGTTCGCAGGGGTGCTGTACATATTTCTAAAATAAAATAATTTTAAACGCTTACTATATATATATGTTCCTATATCTATGATTATATCCATGCTCTAATGATAAGTATATATTATCGTAAATGATATTTTTAATATATAACAATGCAATATATCTCTAAATCTATACAGATATACAGTAGATACACACTGAAATGCTGTGTTTTATGTGCATTGTTCCCACACACACCACTTGGAGCTCGTTGATGAAACTGCTTGTCAATCTTTCTAAAGAAATGCGTAAGCAAAATAGGAATCCTCCCCATGAAGAAGACAGCAGTCACAACTTCCTTGCACATCAAAATCTAGCATACCAGGAACAAGGCTGGGGTAGACCTATTTCCCTGACATGCTACTTTTCTACATTCAGGGTGCTCACCCCTTCGTGGGGGGAAATTCAGACTCACAGCCCAACCATTCCTCCCCCAGTTGGAGGACCAAGTTAGAGAAACACTAGACTGGGAGTCATCGCAGAAAGGAAACTCAAGAAAGGTGAGCAACACGATAAATCAAGGGGTCGCCCTCCACTTATATTTAAAGCTTACTCTCACCAGTCCCAGCCAGCTTGGCCAATGTCAGGAATGATGGGGAGGCGGCGTTAAAAATAATTCCCCCCATTCCACAAGACGGCCGAAGGCCACGGTCTGACGTGGCTTTGACAAGGGGATTGGGCGAAGCTGTGGCGGAGGAGGGAAGGCCCTTGGACAAGTCGCAAGCTTGATGACAAAAATGGAACCTCCAGGACCAGCAGCACTCTACCTCTGAATAGCAGTTACTGGCAAGGAAGAGCGGGAGGGGGCTGGGCCCTCCGAGTGCCTTAGAAAGATCATCCGGTTGCCCCCTGCCCCTTCCCTCCGTGTGAGGAGCAGAATTGGCACACTTACCAGCTGAGTCTTCTCCATGTCAGATCTCCGGGAGCAGGACCTCGTGTCTGTAGACGGCTCAGGGAACTGCTGTCACTCTGAGCCTCGGGATCCCTATTTTATTGCCCGCGAGATTCATTTACTCCATGCAAATTTTGGAATAAAAAAGGAACTGAGTGTCTATTTCCCGAACATATAATCAATGTCTCTTTTGTTTACCTTATGCTGGATGAGTATTAGAAGGTGCCCCCCAGAATCAAGGAGGCATCAAGCCCAGTGCAATATTAGCACCTAAGAAAATTGAATTTTCCTTCCTGCCTTCCTTCCTTCCTTCCTTCCTTCCTTCCTTCCTTCCTTCCAAAGATGGGATCAGCTTTCAAATCGTGGGACTTTCCCACCTACTCGTAACTTGCTTTGACTTTTAAAAAATTATAAATCTTCTGGTCCAGACATTTGACCCACAAGCACGCAAGAGTTTGTGCCATGAGGATAGAGAAATTCTCGCTTGGAGCATCATCTCTAGGATGAACGCACCTTGCCATTTCTCTGAGAAGGTCAGAGGAGCCCTCTTGGATCAAGACCAACTGCCCAGCGTCCGTCTGTTGTGCTCAGGTTCTGTTTCCCTGCCAGTGTGGTGTAGTGGTTAAGAGCGGTAGTTCGTAATCTGGTGAACCGGGTTCGCATCTCCGCTCCTCCACATGCAGCTGCTGGGTGACCTTGGGTGAGTCACACTTCTCTGAAGTCTCTCAGCCCCACTCACCCCACAGAGTGTTTGTTGTTGGGGAGGAAGGGAAAGGAGAATGTTAGCCGCTTTGAGACACCTTAGGGTAGTGATAAAGCGGGATATCAAATCCAAACTCTTCTTCTTCTTCTTCTTCTTCCCTCTGGGGCATCTGATTGGCCAGTGTGAGAACAGGATGTTGGAGCAGACAGGCCATCAGCCTCATCTAGACGGATTCATCTTATTGTCCTCTGAATCCAGAGTCTTTCTTCTGAGAGGAGACACAACCACAGGAAAACCCAAAACAAGCCATGAGAGTTCAAGTTCTCCCCTGCCGGCTCCCCCCTGGCACCTGGTATTCAGAGAAGATAGATTGCCCCTGACCATGGAGGTTCTCTCTGGTGCTCCACCGCTTGCTCCAAGGCTCTCCGTCAAAGGGCTATTGCACCAGCACTGAACAATGGGGGCTGAGAGCTCTTCATGCCCCTTCTCTTCTTGGAAGTGCATGGAGTCCTGGACAGGGGAATAGCTTCATGGGTGTCAGAGTGAGCCAGCAGTAGATCGCGATGTGCTTGTTCCAGTTAACTCTTCATTAGCAAAACTATGTTCTGCAGAGGGGTGTCAGACCTCATGAGCAAAACAACTCCTCTTCGGAAGGTCTTGCCTCCATGATGCAGTGCTGAGATTGAGGGTTCCTGCCCCGCACAGCTGCCCATGTCCCCTCCTCTGCGGGGTTTTCCAGAAGCAATCAGAGACTGCGCCAGCATGAAGCCAAACTCTCCTCCACCCTTTTCATGCCTCTTCTGGTTCCAGGTGGAGGGGAGCTTGTTGCAGCAGGAATGGGAGACATCCAGGACTCTATACCAGTCTGACCCATCTCTGCCTCTTGGTCTCCCTCCTGTGCTGCTTCAGCTTCTGCCAGAATCTCCCCACTCGCTGAACCCGGTTGCCTCTTCAGCCTCTGACACCTCCCCCTCCCAGTCTTCTCCCTCTGACCACCCATTTTCCTCCGACCTCCAATCCTCAGGCTCTGAGCCTTCTTCCCTTGGGGCTTCCCCAGCTGGTTCCTCCCACCATTCTTCTGGGGCCAACCAGTCCGTGACAATGGGGTTGGCCCCACACCATGGAAATGTGTCGCTAGTCCTGACCTTTGCCCAGGCCCTCTGGGTCCCTGGCATCTCAGTTCCCAGGGGTGGCAGCACACCAGCGAGACCCCCACGGCCTCCAGAAAGATCTAGATGCTGAGCTCAGGAGCCGAGCTGCCCCCCTCCCCCCGTCCAGAGTCCACACCCCTCCTGGATCTGGCAGAGAGCCCAGGCTGTGTGGCCCTTGCGGAGGGATGTCCCCTGTGGCAAGCGGTTTGATGCGTGGGCAACCATATTGATCTTTGACCAGGGCCCTCCCGGTGGTTATGAAAAGTCTGGAAGCTATTTTGTTTTTCCAGGATTCCCTCCGCCAATGGTGCTTCTCGTGAGGCTGCTGTCCCTTCCCTGAAAGATAAGCCAGCTGTCCCTGAGTCACTCAGTCAAATGAGGAGCTGTGGCAGGGAGCGCTGACCCCCGTGAGACACCGTCACTGCACGTCACCCCCAAAGCGGCTGCAATTGGGGGGTACCTTCTTTGTATACCACAGCTGAACCCCAGGACCTCCCTTTTCTGATCTCCAGGACTCAGCCGAGTCTCCTTTTTCCTCTGCCCTGAGCGAGGCTTTTCCTCTGCTGCCTTTCCCCTTTCCTCAACGCCACCAAAGGCTGCAAAACACAGGGGAACCTTCCTCAGCCAGGACAGGGCTACATCGCTCGTTGCATATTAAAATGCCGCCACGTTGGAAACGTATAGAAATATTGGTGTATTTTAAGAGCCAGAGGGAAGTGAGGAATCCAGGCTGCCATCCCTTTGCTCTGATTAGGAAAACAACCAGATAGGAGGAAAATCAAGGCCATGGGTGATGCCACTGGTTTGCTTTGCTGCCACTGGGCTTTGGGTTGGTGCTTTCACTGCTCGGAGAACATGGAGGCGTCGATGGAAAGCGGCCTCACGATGGAGAGACCCCAAGACATGGAGTGGGGGCCACAAAAGACCAGCAAGAGGCACATGGAAGGGGGGAGGAATCGTGAATGGCCTGGAAGCAGCAGAAGGGCAGAGAGCCTGCAGACACCCAGGCCCTGCAGGGATGGCGTGCAATGTTGGAAACGACCCCCCCCCCCGGACACTTCTGGGGCTCAGCAAGTGGGGGGCACACAGGAAGGATGCAGGAGAAGGCTTCAGCTCCTCTGGAGGAGCAGGAACGCCATGCAGGGACACAGCACAACATCCCTGCCCCTTTCGCGAGGGGCGAAAGCATCTTGCAAGGGTGGCAGATCCGCTGGGAGAAGCACAGCAAGACGGAACTGGGGGTGGGGGGTTAAGCCCCAGAAAGCGGAGGGGGCTTCTCAAAGTCAAAATTGTCCCTTGAGCAAAATAGGGTTGCCAACTTTTCTGTGCTCGCAGGCTCCTCTGCAACGTGACTTGCATAAGCAGAGCTTGTTGATGGTGAAGGATGGGGTGAGAAAGTGCAGAATGCTGGAAGAGTCTCCTAGTTGAGTGGAGAGCCAGCATTCCTTGGTCTTCACAAAAGGAGTCTGCAATAAGATGAGCTCACTGGTTGCTGCTTTCCTACCCTTGGAAACTGGCTGGGATGGGTATTTCCAAATGAGAGTACCATGCCCAGGAACATTTCTCTGATTAAAATAGGGATGTCCTATTCCATAATGGAATAATAATTCCAGCCACTCACTCTGTGCGGCTTTGAACATATGTAAAAAAATAAAAACCTAATAAAACATTAAACATTAAAGAAACTTCCCTGTACAGGGCTGCCTTCAGATGTCTTCTAAAGGTTGTATAGTTACTGATTTCCTTGGCTCGCTGGTTGCCTAACTCCATAACCTCCAACATTTATCCAATGAAAATAGGGACGTCCTTAGGAAAAGTGGGACATTCTGGGATCAAACCAGAAACTGGGATGGCTTCTGTAAATTTGGGACTGACCCTGGAAAACAGGGACACTTGAAGGATCTGCAGGGGCGCGTACACACACACACACGTGCAACAGTCCAGACACTGGTAAATGTCAACAATCACCACATTTCTGACATTATCCAGATTGTATACTCATAGATGCATTTGTGTGCGTTATATTTCCTGTCAAAGCCAACTTCAGGTTATATAAAATTTCTATTGCGGGTGTGAGGATAGGAGCAATAATTTTTTCAACCCTGTCGTTCCTCACCAACTCCACGTAATCCTTATCCACCCATCTCTGGGGTTCAATCCGCAGTCAAATTAGGTCGTAGTCGGAAAGCTGCCGCTGAACAATTGTTCTTCCCGTTTTCTTCTGCCTCGCCAAGGTGTTTCTGGAGAAAGGGTGGAGCTGTCGGGGAAGAAACCTTTTCTCCCCTTACCCCCCTGATGGAGGCTTCCCTCCTATCTCCCAGGGACACGTCACTTATTGCTTTGTTTCAGAGAGAAATCCCGGCCAGCTTTCCACGGCTATTGCAGATTTGCATCTCACTCTGCGGTTTAGCTGGGCAGGAAAATACCTGTGTGGTTGCTTGATAATACGCTGGGTAACCATGGCAAAGTAAGCAGAGTGGGAATCCCAGGAACACCGATAATGGTGGGTGGGTGGCGGTCAGGGGTGGGCGCAGCGCCGCCTCATTTTCACATTGATTTTTGGGAAAGGGGTTCCTGGTGGTTATGGAAATCCCGCTTCGGTGACATTGCATGCTGCTTCCTTTTTCCAGGATTCCCTCGGCCTAAGGCACCTCCCAGAGCTAAGGTGAAATTACCGCTAGGCCCATTATTAGCGAGTGAGGACGGTGTCACGTACGCAGGAATGTGACCCAACCACAAGGCAGGTAAGAACTGACCACCGTTAGTGGAAAATGACTCCGTTTAAGGTTCAAGGAGAGTCCTGACGCGTATAGTAAAAAACAGGTTAAGCAAGTTGTATCTCATGGGTCGTGGCCGGCGGAGAGATGGTGAGGTGCTAGGGTGTTTGGGTGCCAATGGTTGGTGCCAGAAGCAGGTCAGGGATAACACACATGTCATTAGTGAAGTTAACTCTTTATTCAAAGAAACAAACAGCTCAGGAGGCCAGGCCTGGTGATCTCAGCTTCTCTTCCCAGTAGATCTTGCGCCAATGACGCAGCTGCAAAGGCCGAAAACCTCCGCCTTCCCTCCTCCTCTCCCGAGTCCTTCCCAAGCAATCTGAGACTCTGTCAAGGGGTCTGTCTCTGCTTTGCCCTCTTCATGCCTCTCCTGGTTCTGGGAGACCAGGAGGGAGGGGAGCTGGTCGCCCTGGTTCCTTCAGCATCTCTGATTCTTGGGCCTTGCTCCTCTCCAGCCTCCTCTTCTCTCTCTGGACTGCTTTCTGCCACCGACTCTTCCTGCTCACGAAACCCTGTTACCTCTTCAGCTTCTGACACCTCCTACTCCCAGACTGCTCCCTCTTCGCCCTCTGAACACTCATCGTCATCCCAACACCATCAATCCCCTGGCTCTGAGCCTTCTTCCTTTGCGGGGTTCTGCAGCCGGTCCCTGTCACCGCTCCTTGGCATCCAGATCATCCATGATTTTGGGTAGAAGCTGGACAGCTAAGGGCACGCCCACACTTCTGCTTTCGCCCTAGCCCCGCTCCTTTCCCAGGGAAAATCCACTCTTTAGTGCTAAATCGGTGCAAACTTCAATTCGGACAAAACCCAAATCACCGTTTGCTCTGATTGAGTGCTGAAGAGCACTTTTCCTTGGGGGGGGGGAAGCAGAGGGCCGTAAATGAGCCATAAGACGACATAGGTTTGGCTATACAGTAGTGTTTGCCCCAATGGAAATGCTCTCACAGACTCTTGGGCTCTGTCCTATGATGCATCCCTGAGTAAATTCTGCCCGATTGGGAATCTGAGATGATCCTCCATACTTGAACCCCCAGAAGCAATCTTCCCCGCCAAGATCTGGCATGAAAAAACAAGGTGTCCCGTGGGGACAGACGGACGGACACTTGGAAGGTATGTTCTCATTTTCTCTGGGTCTCAACAGCCTCTGGTTCGTCCTACCAAACCTCACCACAGGAATATGTTTCGAAGTCAAATATCCATCCTTATAATATGTACAGTTGCGACACAGGCAGGGTCTTCAAGAGCATGTGCAGTGAACCACCCACCCACCCACCCCACAACACTGAGTAGTCACATGACCCACAAACAAGGCTTGACAGCTCCAGGAAGGATGCCACATACCTGTACCTACCTATGAAATATAACCACCGATTTTGGAAAACAACAACTGGCTTGGCATTGCCAAGTGTGCGCTCCCTCAGCCGAAGATGCTGCACATACCTAAAAGAATAGCATGGCCTAGTGGCAAGAGAGCATGGCACCACATTCCACACACAAACCCGGTTCAAGGCCTTTGTGCCTCAGTCAACTGTGAGCAGGAAGAAATTCAACAGGTGAAGTGTTTGGCTGCCACTGCCTTGCTGAACGCCATTTCTTACGATATTTCTGCGGGGCAGCTGTTCTGGGCATCCTATCTGCGCCAAAAAGCAAATTACCTGTTGGATTTCTGCCCGATGCTGAGCAGATCGAGTTGCAGAAGCCTGGCAAAGGGGAAAAGGTGGTATCCTGCTCTCTAACTCTTGAGGTAAGGGCAGCATCTTTGGGAAACCTCAGTGCCACTGAGCCAGGGGCTGAGCTGGGTCATTCTCACCCCGAGTTCTCCAGAATCAGTGGTTGTGCATGCAAAGTAACGAAGGGTTATCAGGTTCTGGAAAAACCTACATCTGTGTGGGGGTTATGAGTAAAGGAGGGATGGCACTCTGCACATGTCCATGGAGGCCTTACCTTGAGTATGGATGCACACATTCTAGGGTGGAGATTTGAGAGCTCCCAGGGGTGAGACTTGAGGCTCTTTAAACCCGTAGAAAATAAGAGATCAGTGCCCCCCCAGCTTCATTCCCTATGGCCCACCCACCCCCGATATCCCTGTTCTTGGGATTCCCACTGTTTACTTTGCCATGGTTACCCATCGTATTATCGCAGGCATTTTCCTGCCCGTCTAAACCGCAGAGATGCAAATCTCCTGCAATAGCCATGGAAAGCCAGCTGGGATTTATCTCCAAAACAGGTGTCCCTGGGAGACAGGAGGGAAACCTCCGGCAAGAAGGTGTATCTGGGGGAAAGGGTTGCCCCTCACCGGACCCACCCTTTCTGCAGAAATGCCTTGATGACACACACAAAAAAATGGGTCGTGTGGTTGTTAACGTAAATATTTTCCTCCAGCTTCGACTAGGACATAATTTGAATGAGGGCTGGACCCCAGGGGTGGACAGACAAGAATTATGGGATGGTGAGGAGGAGGAAGAGAGACAGGGGACTGGGGGGGCAGTATGTATTATTGTGAGTTTGGGCAGGGGTAGGCTGACCCTGATGTTGGGAAAGATGGAGGGCACAAGGAGAAGGAGACGACAGAGGATGAGATGGTTGGACAGTGTTCTTGAAGCGACTGGCATGAGTTTGGCCAAACTGCGAGAGGCAGGGGAGGATAGGGGTGCCTGGCGTGCTCTGGTCTATGGGGTCACGAAGAGTCGGACACGACTGAACGACTGAACAACAACAACAAAAGGCTGTGTGCCTGAACCCACTTCTAATTCCCGGATCCAGCACAGGTTCAATTCCTGGAATAGCCAGGCAAGCTTCCAGGTGAGGAAATGGCCTAAGTACAGATCCTCAAGGGAACAAAGGAAATGGCTCTGTGCAGAAGAAGAAGAAGAAGAAGAAGAAGAAGAAGAAGAAGAAGAAGAAGAGTTTGGATTTGATATCCCGCTTTTCACTACCCGAAGGAGTCTCAGAGCGGCTAACATTCTCCTTTCCCTTCCTCCCCCACAACAAACACTCTGTGAGGTGAGTGGGGATGAGATACCTCAAAGAAGTGTGACTAGCCCAAGGTCACCCAGCAGCTGCATGTGGAGGAGCGGGGAAGCGAACCCGGTTCCCCAGATTACGAGTCCACCGCTCTTAACCACTACACCACACTGGCAGAGCAAGAAGCAATATCATTGTCACTGGCAGAGTCCCCCAACCCCAGAAGTGAGCTTTGTCTTTGAGAAGCCCTCTCCGCTTCCTGGGGCTTAACCCCCCACCCCCAGTTCCCTCTTGCTGTGCTTCTCCCAGCGGATCTGCTTCTCTTGCAAGATGCTTTCGCCCCTCGCGTGGCAGGGATGTTGTGCTGTGTCCCTGCATGGCGTTCCTGCTCCTCCAGAGGAGCTGAAGCCTTCTCCTGCATCCCTCCTGTGGGCCCCCCACTTGCTGAACCCCAGAAGTGTCCGGGGGGGGGTCATTTCCAACATTGCACGCCATCCCTGCAGGGCCTGGGTGTCTGCAGGCTCTCTGCCCCTCTGCTGATGCCAGGCCATTCACGATTCCTCCCCCCTTCCATGTGCCTCTTGCTGGTCTTTTGTGGCCCCCACTCCATGTCTTGGGGTCTCTCCATCGTGAGGCCGCTTTCTATCGACGCCTCCATGTTCTCCTAATCAGAGCAAAGGGAAGACAGCCTGGATTCCTCACTTCCCTCTGGCGCTTAAAATTCACCAATATTTCTATACGTTTCCAACATGGCGGCATTTTAATATGCAACAAGCGATGTAGCCCTGTCCCGGCTGAGGAAGGTTCCCCTGTGTTTTGCAGCCTTTGGTGGCGTTGAGGAAAGGGGAAAGGCAGCAGAGGAAAAGCCTCACTCAGGGCAGAGGAAAAACGGGTCTCAGCTGAGTCCTGGAGATCAGAAAAGGGAGGTCCTGGGGTTCAGCTGTGGTATACAAAGAAGGTACCCCCCAATTGTAGCCGCTTGGGGGGGACGTGCAGTGATGGGGTCTCACGGGGGTCAACGCTCCCTGCCACAGCTCCTCATTTGACTGAGTGACTCAGGGACAGCCGGCTTATCTTTCAGGGAAGGGACAGCAGCCTCACGAGAAGCACCTTTGGCGGAGGGAATCCTGGAAAAACAAAATAGCTTTCAGACTTTTCATAACCACCGGGAGGGCCCTGGTCAAAGATCAATATGGTTGCCCACGCATCAAACCGCTTGCCGCAGGGGACATCCCTCCGCAAGGGCCACACAGCCTGGGCTCTCTGCCAGATCCAGGAGGGGTGTGGACTCTGGATGGGGTGAGGGGGGGCAGCTCGGCTCCTGAGCTCAGCATCTAGATCTTTCCGGAGGCCGTGGGGGTCTCGCTGGTGTGCTGCCACCCCTGGGAACTGAGATGCCAGGGACCCAGAGGGCCTGGGCAAAGGTCAGGTCTAGCGACACATTTCCAAGGTATGGGGCCAACCCCATTGTCACGGACTGGTTGGCCCCAGAAGAATGGTGGGAGGAACCAGCTGGGGAAGCCCCAAGGGAAGAAGTCTCAGAGCCTGAGGATCGGAGGTCAGAGGAAAATGGGTGGTCAGAGGGAGAAGACTGGGAGGGGGAGGTGTCAGAGGCTGAAGAGGCAACCGGGTTCAGCGAGTGGGGAGATTCTGGCAGAAGCTGAAGCAGCACAGGAGGGAGACCAAGAGGCAGAGATGGGTCAGACTGGTATAGAGTCCTGGATGTCTCCCATTCCTGCTGCAACAAGCTCCCCTCCACCTGGTCTCCTGGAGCCGGAAGAGGCATGAAAAGGGTGGAGGAGAGGTTGGCTTCGTGCTGGCGCAGTCTCTGAATGCTTTTGGAAAACCCTGGAGAGGAGGGGACATGGGCAGCTGTGGGGGGCAGGAACGCTCAATCTCAGCACTGCGTCATGGAGGCAAGACCTGCCGGAGAGGAGTTGCTTTGCTCATGAGGTCTGACACCCCTCTGGAGAACATAGTTTTGCTAATGAAGAGTTAACTGGAACAAGCACATTGTGATCTACTGCTGGCTCACTCTTGACACCCATGAAGCTATTCCCCTGTCCAGGACTCCATGCACTTCCAAGAAGAGAAGGGGCATGAAGAGCTCTCAGCCCCCATTGTTCAGTGCTGGTGCAATTGCCTTGCAGCAAGCGGTGGAGCACCAGAAAGAACCTCCATGGTCAGGGGCAATCTATCTTCTGTGAATACCAGGTGCCAGGGGGGAGCCGGCAGGGGAGAACTTGAACTCTCATGGATTGTTTTGGGTTTTCCTGTGGTTGTGTCTCCTCTCAGAAGAAAGACTCCACATTCAGAGGACAATAAGACGAGCTCTGCTGGATGAGGCCAATGTACCCCTTGATCTTGGAGGGCACCTACTATTACCCATCCAGCATAACGTAAACTGAAGAAGTGTGCATGCACACGAAAGCTCATACCAAGAACTAACTTAGTTGGTCTCTAAGGTGCTACTGGAAGGAATTTTTTATTTTATTTTGTTTTGAACAAAGGAGACATTGATTACCGTTCAGGAAACAGGCGCTCGTTCATCCACCCCCCCCCCCCAAAATATAATTTGCATGGAATAAATGCAATCTCGCAGGCAATAAAATAGGGATCCCGGGGCTCAGAGTGACAGCAGTTCCCTGAGCCGTCTACAGACAGCAGGTCCTGCTCCCGGAGATCTGACATGGAGAAGACTCAGCTGGTAGGTGTGCCAATTCTGCTCCTCACACGGAGGGAAGGGGCAGAGGGGGGGGGGCTGAAGCCGGGTCCATAGGGAGGCCGTTTGGGTTCTGCTGCTAGTTCCAAGAGATGTTTGGAGGGCTATAAATTGTGCTGTTGACTTCCAAGTATAATCACAGATGTATAGCCCCCATTCAACCCTCTCTCATAAGAACCTAAGCAGGGTCTTCTGAGAGTGGGCAACCAGATGATATTTCTGAGGCACTCAGAGGCCCCAGCCCCCTCCCGCTCTTCCTTGCCAGTAACTGCTATTCAGAGGTAGAGTGCTGCTGGTCCTGGAGGTTCCATTTTTGTCATCCAGGCTGTGACTTGTCCAAGGCCTTCCCTCCTCCGCCACACCTTCGCCCGACCCCCCTGTCAAAGCCACGTCAGACAGTGGCCTTCAGCCGTCTTGTGGAATGGGGGGGAATTATTTTTAACGCCGCCTCCCCATCATTCCTGATATTGGCCAAGCTGGCTGGGACTGGTGAGAGTAATAGCTTTAAATATAAGCGGAGGGCGACCCCTTGATTTATCGTGTTGCCCACCTTTCTCAAGTTTCCTTTCTGCGATGACTCCCAGTCTAGTGTTTCTCTAACTTGGTTCTCCAACTGGGGAAGGAATGGTTGGGCTGTGAGTCTGAATTTCCCCCCACGAAGGGGTGAGCACCCTGAATGTAGAAAAGTAGCATGTCAGCGAAATAGGACTACCCCAGCCTTGTTCCTGGTATGCTAGATTTTGATGTGCAAGGAAGTTGTGACTGCTGTCTTCTTCATGGGGAGGATTCCAATTTTGCTTACGCATTTCTTTAGAGAGATTGACAAGCAGCTTCATCAACGAGCTCCAAGTGGGGTGTGTGGGAACAATGCACATAAAACACAGCTTAAATTTTCAGTGTGTATCTACTGTATATCTGTATATAGATATATTGCATTGTTATATATAAAATATATCATTTACTATATAATATACTCATCATTAGAGCATGGATATAATCATAGATATAGGAACACACATATATAGGAAGCGTTTAAAATTATTTTATTTTAAAGATATGTACAGCACCCCTGCGAGCAGGTTGAAATGACAAAGTCCAGGAAAGACTGTACCACTTGATTCTGCCAATTTTGGAGGCTGGTTTTTGGAGAGATCTCCGCCCATGTTATTCTGGGAATTCTCCAATTTAGGAAGGCTGCGAAGGAAAGGGAGTGGGAAATGGGCTACTAGATCTCTCTGTAAGGCAAAATAATATTTAGAGCAGCCCTGTTTGGGCTGTTCCACCATGACCGGTTGTGACCGCTGCCTTCTCTTGCCTTTCCTTCCTTCCTTCCCTCCCTCCTTCCTTCCTTCCTTCCTTCCTTCCTTCCTTCCTTCCTTCCTTCCTTCCTTCTTTCCTTCCTTCCTTCCTTCTCCTAGGCTGCGATGTGCTTCCTGCTCTTGATGTTTGTGGCCAGCCAGGCCTTCCAATGCATGTCCTCCTCGAACTGTTGTAAAGAGACGACACTCAATGAAGTCGTGAAGAAACTCACCAACCATTCCTCCCAGTCCACCCATTCCTCCCAGTCCGCCGCGCGTTCCTCCCGGTCCGTGTCTTCCTCTGACAGCTGCAGCGCGATTACCGGTAAAGGGAAGAACATGGCCTCCAGTTCTCCTTGGCGATATGTGTAAGAGAGAGCAATCATACCTTTTATTTCTTTCCCCCTCGTCCGCCCCATTTTCATAGAATGGTACAGTAGGAGGGGACCCCCAGGGTCATCTAGTCCAACGCCCCCTCCCTGCAATGCAGGAATCTCAAAGTGCGGTCTCCCATCCAATTGGAAACCATACCGGACCCTGCTTAGCTTTCCAAATGTGCTCGCAGTTTTATTGCTGCACCACTGACTAGAAATAAGGAGGCGTCCCTTTTGCCCTGCCAGGCACAACCTGCAATGCCCTCTAGATTTCCTGGAGAGCTCAGCTGGTTAGAGCTATGGTGATGAGGAGGACGAGGTTGGAGCTTCGATCCCCGAATGGGACAGCTGCCTTGCAGGGACTGGTTGCTCCTCAGCGTCCCTTCCAGTCAGACCAGTGTGTCAGAGGAGATTGGAGTTCCTTTCCCAGATATCTGGAGGGCACCGGGTTGGGGAAGGCTAGTGTAACCCAGCATTAGTCCCCCAAACTCCTCATCCCACCATTTTATTTCAGTTTGTTTTGTTTTGTTTTGTTTTGTTTTAATTTCCCCCCTTCACTCTGCAACCAGCATCCCAGTGATTTCCCCCCCCCCCTTCAGTCCACCATCCAGCCACCAGTGGCTCAAAGACAGACCTGTCCTTTCTCTTTCCTCCCCCAGGGAAGACATCCAGGAGTCCCGCTACCCCCGGCTCCTCTGGAGAGCCCAGTGCATCTGCCAAGATTCCTGCATCTCCTTGAGGCACCCTGTGGAAAATGTCGCCCAAAAGACCTTCGTCCAGAAGGAGGGAAACGGGGTCTCCGTCCCGATCTTTGCCGACACAACCGTCTACTATCGGAAGCCGTGTGCGAATGGCGACAAGTCCTTCTACCTTGAGCGGCGGAAATACCCTTTGCCCGTGGCCTGCACCTGTGTGGCCGCAGAGTGAGGCTTCGAAGCTGGAAGGGGGTTCCCAGAGCAAAGCCGTGGATTGGAGGGAGCCTCTGAACATGTGCAGAGTCTATATCCCTGACAGGCTGCTGTTTATTTGGTCATTTTTAGCATCAGAATTAATTGAAGTGAAAAGGAAAAACACCCTCAGGTGACCGGTTTAAAATGGATTTAAATCTTTGGCTTCCCCCAAAGGTCGCTGAGGACAAGCCTGAACAGCATCAACAAGGAACAGGGATCGGGGATGGGATTTCTTGAGCTGTTGCAGAATCCCAGCCCCCTCTGTGCCCTTTGGGGGGCTGTCAGGACAGCTTATCCTAGATATGGTTGTCCTTTGTAGTGTAGACCATGCTGGGAGAAAGCGGAAGGGCTTGTTCTGACACACTCAGATATATCAATTGGGGGATATCGGATCCTACTGCAGATAAACCCAGATTAAGTAAATCCTTGTCTCTCTCTTATTGCAGGGTGCCCACTCTGCCAAAAGTCGGGAGGCAACTCTTTCTCCTGCAAACGCTCCTCTGCCTTCTAACGTGTGCTTAGCTGCGAATTTTCTGTTAGAAGCAGAGGAGCATTCGCAAGAAAAAAAGTTGGCCACCCACTAAATATCGCTACACCTGGCCCGCTACTTCTAAAGACATAGGAGCAGAGTCCACAGAAAAAGCTGGCAACTCTAAGTGACATTAGAGAATAAAGTTAGCGAGAGGCAAACGAAATGGCAATAGTGGAAATGTTCACACATGAATTGTTGCAGGAGCAATTTGTTACAGAAGAATATCCTTTGATAAGCCTTGCATCCTGGCTTGTGAGTGTGACCCTCTGCTCATCCCTACAGCTAGCAATGCCCACATTTATAGGTCAGGATCGTTTCTCAACTATTTGTACGCTTGCACTAAAACGCGCTGTCTCTTGTCTGCTGTCTCAAAGAAACTTAACCATCTTGCTTTATTTATTTTTAATTTTTCAATAAAACATTCCAAAGACAGCAGAATGTGTCTTGCCTTCTTCATCCAGAGAAAACAGAATTCCCCCACCCTTTGTGGGCGGTTGGGCTACGCTAGATGATCCACTGGGTCCCTTCCAACTCCGCCCTTCTACAATTCAGTGATTCCCTGCGGCTGATACATCGATGGCCCCCACCTCTCTGCTGCTGACTCTCCCTTGCCTTGAGGGTCCCAGACTTATCCCCAGGAATATCTTTTCCTCTCCCTCCGCTTTCCTCTCTCTCCAAAATGTGTGCTCACTGCTTCCGCCTCAGATATTTTGCATGATTCCCGAATGAAGCTGTTATGCTAGTTTTCCTTTGGGAATATACTTAAGGCTTAATGGATCCACACTGCTACCTGCAACGATGATGTCACGGTGCCTGCCGCATGATGTCATCATACTTGCCACCACCCAAGAGCACAGAGAACCAGCTTGTGCCGCGAATTTGCCACGTTTCAATGTCACTCTGCTTCATTTGGGGGCAAGAATCTGGTGCACGGAGCAGCTGTCGAACAGGCAGAAATGTCACAGGTGATGCAAGACAGAACACAGGAAAGAGAACACATCACCTGTTGTATTTCCTCCTGCTGCACAGAAGATCCAAGCTCCAAAGTCCAGCAAGGACAGCAAGAGATGGTATCCCTCTCTCTAACCACTGGGCAATGCTACCCTCCAAGGTCTGTGTGGCTTATCTGGCTTCAATGAGAGAGATGGTGAGCTGGATATTACAGACACCAAACTCCCCCATATTAACGCTAACATTTTCCAGGCAAGAAAAGGTTTGAGAACCTTCCTGGGACTTCCTCCCTTTGTGTGTGAGTTGCAGCTACGCAGTGATAGGGGTGGTGGCACTCTGCATATGCTCAAAGAGGCCATGCCTGTGTTGGTTGCTGAACATATTCTCGGATGAACCTTTGACTTCCGGGATTGAGATTTTGGAAGGTGGAATCAGAGGCTGCTTGGGCCCAGGGGAAATGAGAGCTCACCATCCCCTAGTGCCCCATAATTCACACCCATAGCATTCCCGTTCTTGGGATTCCCACTCTGTTTACTTTGCCATGGTTACCCAGCGTATTATCGCAGGTATTTTCCTGCCCGTCTAAACCGCGGAGTGAGATGCAAATCTCCTGCAGTAGCCATGGAAAGCCGGCTGGGATTTCCTTCCGAAACAAAAGTGACATGGGTGTCCAGGAACGCCTGGATGACACTTCAGAGCGGAGGGAATCCTGGAAATAGAAAACAGTAAGGAAGTGGTTCTCAACCTTTTGGAGTCCATGGCTCCCAAAACTTACTGTACCTTTGCCTGGATCGCTCAGTTAGTTAGAGCAGGGGTCAGCAAGGTTTACCTCGCCTGGGCCAGTTCACTCCAGCGGAGATCCCTCCGTGGGCCAGATTGCGCCCGCGATTTCCGGCGTCAGCGTCTGCATAGATGCAATTTTCAGCATCGCAGAAGCGAGTCCCCGCGCCACGCCGGTTTAGCGCAGTGCGTGGGGACTCGCTGAGCAAGCGGCTCAGTTTGGGGGTGGCTTGTTCGCCGGTTAAACAACTCCCCTGGGCTGCTTGTAACCCATGGGCCTTAGGTTGCCTACCCCTGAGTTAGAGCATGGTGCTGATAATACCAGGTTTGCAGGTTCGAATCCCGGATGGGTCATATGGATTAGAGTCAGGGCCCCTTCCAACAATTCTGTGATTCTTCTTGATCACTCCTGACTCATTTGTGCACTTGTCCCTGATCCACTGCGACTGGCTTTCTGAATAAGAGAACCTGAAAGACATCATTGGTTTTTCGTAACTCCCAGCGAAATTTTTCCAAGAGAGCGGGACCAGCCCTCTTCACCCAGCGACCCCTACTGGCGGAAAAGCGCAATTCCCCCGTGCCCGAGGTGCCTCCCTTGCTCTCTACCTCCCCCTGGCGGCCTTTTCTCGTCACGGCAGCCCCGGATCCGTCCACGCCCCCCCCCCCAGCGCCCCACACTTCTTTCTTTTCCTCCCACGCTCTTGCAAAGCATCTGAACGGGTCGCGGCGGAGAGAATGTGCCCCATTCACTTCTGCCCTCCGGCCTCCCGGCTCCCAGACAATGCGGCCCTTGTTCTCCCCGGGGCAGCCCGTTCCTGGCCCTCGAGAGACAATCCCCCTCCTTGTCCGGCCATGGGGTGGGGGTGGGGGGGCTGAGTGGGCAGGTGGGCCCAGAGACCCGCCACCCGCGCCACGGCCACCACCCCTCGTGGTCCTGGGGGCCGGAGAGGCACTCGGGGGCCAGAAGGCAGAGTCTCCCTTGAGCTGAGACCCAGCCTGGACGGGGCGGACCCGTTCGTTCCTCTCCATTCCTCTCCATCCTCTCCCTTCATTTCATTTTTCCTTCTCTCCCTCCAGCCCCTTTTCTTTGGGCTTCCTCCCCGCCTCCCCGGCGTGGAAATCCGGCTGGGTGCCAGGTGGAGAGAAACAGGCTCCGTCTTTCATCTCCCCCCCTCTCTTTTTTTCCTTGGGTCTCCCCCCCCCCCCGACCCTCTTCCCCCAGCAGCGCCCTCCCTCCGGCCAGAGGCAGCCAGCAGGATGGGCGAGCCCGAGGAGGGACCTGGGGGGCTGCGGGGCTTCTCCCTCGACAAGGACTTCCTGCGCTCCCCCAAGGGGGTGGTGATGGAGGCAGAGCTGGTAACGGAAGACCCCCACCCACCGCACCCTCGTCCTCCTTCCCTGCTCCCCCCCTGCTTCTTCCCCCCTCTCTTTTCACCAAACACTTTCTCTCCATCCCACCAGCTTCCCTCCCCCCTCAACTCGGTGGTGCCGTTACCTAATATTGTTTAGACTCCGGACTCCGGAGCCTGGACTTAAAATGGTCTTCTGGGGAAGCCCCCTCTCTTAACTGCTCAGGGATCATGTTTCACTTAGCTAATTCAGAAGTGGGCCAGCCAGCTAGCCAATCCTGCTGGGGGGGGGGTTAATTTGTGGGGTGGGGTGGGGTACGGTCCGGCTCGTCCTTTTGAGTGGGACCCTATCCTGGTGGCCCCCCTCTCCTTGCTTTTCTTTCCTTCCGCCTTTCTTCATTAACACACTTTAGGACTTTCCCTAATTTTTTTTCTTCCCCGCTTTCCCCACTCGTTCCTCTTTTTTTTTTTTTGCATAAAACCAAAGAATTGGAGTTAGAAGGGGGGGTCTCCCAAGGGTCATCTAGTCCAACCCCATGCAGTGCAAAAACCTCGGCTTTTCTTAATTCCTCCTTCGCAGACCTTTCCCTTCTTCCTTTTTTCCTCCGTTTGTCTTTCAATCCTTCCAGCTGGCTGGCTAAATTTTCATTCCCTCCCAGCTAATTCCTGTGAATCCACTGGATCTCTTTCGATGCCTCTCTCTCTTGCCTTATTTTTTTTTTTTTTTGCTCACCCTCCATTCTTTGTGGGGAGGGTCCCCTCTCTGATGGAGGCTTGGCTGGGTGGGGGTCCACTTCTTTATCCCAAATGTATAGCCCAGAGCTGGGGTAGGGAAGAGGATGGTTTTAAGGCAGGGACTGTGGTGGGAAAGGGGTTATGGGAGAGCTGGTGGTCCATTTTATTCCAAAAGTCTGTGGGATGGGTGGAGAAATGAGAGAGGGATTAGTTTTTGCTTCGGACAAAAACCACTAATTTTTCCACCCGCCCTGAGCACAGGTTGATTATCTTTGTGTATACATCACATACACATCATTATCAATATTATATATATTTATCTATAGAATCCACATCACATCATTATCAATATTATATATATTTATCTATAGAATCCAAAAAACGAAAGCACGGGTCGATGTGAGTGTCTGGATTTCATACATTCAAGGTTCTCTCTTTTTTAACCCTCTTTTAAAAAAAATCAAATTGCTTTGATTTTGGTCATGGACCCCATTGTAATTATGGACCATACTCCCATTCCTTCTTGGTATCAGACCAACACGGCTACCTACCTGTAACTGGAACTTTTATTATCAGCTCAGTAAATCACATAGCTGGTTCCAGTACTTCTTATTGACAATTACGACAACTTTTCTTTTTTCAAAAAACCTCATTTTTCTTTCGTTTCTTTTTTTCTGAAACTCCTTTGCTGTTACAGGTATTAAATTCCAATTCAATTTTTTGGGGGGTGGGGCGGGGGCGGAAATCAAATATTTTGAGGGGGGGGCACTTTTGGGTGAGGGGAGAGCAGCCAAAATGTAGAATCATAGAATTGCAGAGTTGGAAGGGACCCCAGGGGTCATCTAGCCCAACCCCCCCTACAATACAGGGATCTCAGCTAAAACATCCCTGACAGAGAGCCACCCAACCTCTGCTTAAAAAGCTCCAATGGAGAGGAGACCATGGCAGCTCTCCAGTAATCTTCATGGGGGAGATGTCACTCAAAGTAGGGGAGAGCGTTTCACTTGAAATGTATTTCAGAAGGATGGAAGTGGCGGGAGTAGTTTCTGCTGGGGTTTTTTTTTCCCAAAGGGAAAGTTTCAAATCTGCAACACTGAGTGCAGAGCTAAGAGGAGCGATCGTAAATCCAGAGCGAGGGTGTGGGATTTTTTGTGTGTGAAGATGAAATCAGGCTACGAATTATGCCATCCGGGATAATGAATTGCTGGGAAGGAAAGAGAGAGAGAGAGAGAGAGAGAGAGAGAGAGAGAGAGAAGACTCCATCTCAAAGAGTAGGACATACAGTATATACTGTATTTTTCTATGTATAAGACGCCCCCATGCATAAGATGACCCCTATTTTTTGAGCCCCAAATGAAGAAATAATTAATTGCAACATTCTGTGTATAAGACGACCCCCAATTTTAAACTTAAAAAATCCGGGGGGGGGGTATAGTCTTATACATGGAAAATACGGTACACACAAACACCCCGTATTTTTCCGTGTATAAGTCTAGATTTTTTTCTTAACAAAAAATGTCCAAAAATTTGGGGCGTCTTATACATGGGGGCCATCTCCCCCCCATTTTCTTAAATCAGAGTCCCCCAAAATAGAGGGCGTCTTATACATGGGGGTGTCTTATAGACGGAAAATACAGTATACAATGGTACCTCTGGTTACGAACGGGATCCGTTCTGGAGCCCCGTTCGTAACCTGAAAGGTCCACAACCTGAAGCGCCACGCCTGCGCATGTGCGCGGCGCGATCCGGCGCTTCTGCGCACAACGTCATTTTGCGCATCCGCGCATGCGCGGATTGCCGAACCTGGAAGTGACCCGTTCCGGTACTTCCGGGTTCGGCGGCGCGTTCGTATCCCGTGACGAACGCAACCTGAAGCATTCGTAACGCGAGGTACGACTGTATATGAAAGTGAGCCCCACTTGGGAATGCACAACACACTTGTCCTTTTGCCTCCCGGTTGCCCCTTTCTCCAGGGCCTCTGCTTCCTGGTCTTCCTGCTGCTCACAGCTTCCATTTCCGCCTACATGGGTGCAGCCCTCCTGGAAGTCCTGGTGACACTGGCGTTCTTGGGACTGCGGGCAACGCACTACTACGAGCGCCTCACACGCGTCAACTGGCCCTGCCTGGTGGGTAGCCATGCTTTCCCCCACAACCTCCTTTGCAGCGCTCCGTCGTGCTCCAATGTCTTGCCCATCTTGCCGAAAGAGGCATTGGAGTCGACTGAGCAACACTGAAGCGCATTGACATGCCTTCCTCTGTGCCAGATTTGCTTCTCGTGCTGCGGCGGAACTGTAGCTTTTTGTCTGCCTTCCTGGTTTGGATTTTGCCATTTGCAAACGCTTTCTGGTACTGGTTTCGACTGGTCTTCCCGCCCGCAGCTCAGAGCCCTCGATGACCCTCCTCTCTCCTCCCGCCACAGGATTTCCTTCGCTGCATCAGCGCCGCAATAGTCTTCACGGTAGTGGCCTTTGCCGTCATTGCTGCCAGCCACGAGGGATCTGCGGTGTCTGCCTTTGTGAGTTATCAACAACCCTCTCCCTAGAGACTCCCCTTTCTGGCCACGCCCCTTATCAGAGCCCCTCCCCCAAGGGGCGTGGCATATAAACAGACAGCCAAATGCCAGGTCATCGAGGTGGAAGGGACCCCCAAGGCTCATCTAGTCCAACCCACTGCAAGGCAGGACTGTGTGGGTGCTGTCAGAGACCTGGCTCGATCTCAGATGTCCTTCCAAATGTGGGGTGTTTGAGGGGTACCACCCCCCCAAAAAAATCCACGTCCCCCCCAATCTGTTATCATTCCCTCCCCTCCTATCTTGTGCCATTCATTTACAATTCTCGGTCCCTTCGCAGGTCTTCAGCCTGATTCTCATTACTGTCTTCTGTTTCGACGCCTACAAAACATACAGAGCAGAAATGGAGTCGGACCAGGGTAAGTGGCGCCGGGGAGAGGGTGGGATCCTGGTGCTGCCAAGGAGTGGGCGCAGTCGTGGCATGGATGAGATCTGTGGCAGGAAAACGGGGGCCTCCCTGCAGGGGTGAACAGAACGATCCTCAACATGCCTGGCATTTTATACCGAATTTAAGAGGACAGGTCCCTGCCCCACTGAGCCTACAGTCTAAAGTCTGACACAGCAGAAACAGGGGAAAGGGAGGGAAGTGGAGCGGGTGGATCATGTCAGGGGTCGCCATCAGTGTGCTCATGGGCGCAGCGGTGCTCTTGAGTACTTCCCCTGGTGCCCACGACACCCCTGAGCCCTTCCTCGCTGCACCCTTGCTCATGGGGTGGGGGTTGCCTAGGATTACAAAGTGTTGAAGGAGGAAGTTGGAAGAGTGATGCTCTGTCCCATTTCCTCTTTCAGCTCTATGTGCTTTTATGGCTCAGGTCAGCCCTGCCGGATGCAACATTTACCTAAATCTCATGGAAAAGCAGAGTGTGCATGCCTGCTATCTCTCTCTCTCTCTCTCTCTCTCTCTCTCTCTCTCTCTCTCTCTCTCTCTCTCTCTCTCTCTGTTGCTAGAGCCCCCAGATGCTGCACCCTTCCTTCACCGGGTTTACTCTGAGTAGGGCTAGCAGCATTGAGCTTTGGCCGAGGGAGGGACAGAGAGGAAAGGCGGATGCACAGATGACGAAGAAAATAATCAAAACAAAATTACATTAAAAATTCCTTGCAGTAGCACCTTAGAGACCAACTACCGGTAAGTGAGAGCTGGACCATACAGAAGGCTGATCACCGAAGAATTGATGCTTTCGAATTATGGTGCTGGAGGAGACTCTTGAGAGTCCCATGGACTGCAAGAAGATCAAACCTATCCATTCTCAAGGAAATCGGCCCTGAGTGCTCACTGGAAGGACAGATCCTGAAGCTGAGGTTCCGATACTTTGGCCACCTCATGAGAAGAGAAGACTCCCTGGAAAAGACCCTGATGTTGGGAAAGATGGAGGGCACAACGAGAAGGGGACGACAGAGGATGAGATGGTTGGACAGTGTTCTCGAAGTGACTGGCATGAGTTTGGCCAAACTACGAGAGGCAGTGAAGGATAGGCGTGCCTGGCGAGCTCTGGTCCATGGGGTCACGAAGAGTCGGACACGACTGAACGACTGAACAACAAGAACAAAGTTTGTTCTTGGTATGAGCTTTCGTGTGCATGCACACTTCTTCAGTGTGCATGCACATGAAAGCTCATACCAAGAACAAACTTAGTTGGTCTCTAAGGTGCTACTGCAAGGAATTTTTCATTTTATTTTGTTTTGACTATGGCAGACCAACACGGCTACCTACCTGTAACTGAAGAAAATAATGTACAACTTGCCGTGACTCTACTCTGACCCAGAGAGGCAACTGACCTTTTTAATGCTCATTCTCTCTTGTAGACCCAGGTCTGGGCTGAGGGTCCCTGCGATCAACACACAGCTGCTGCTGGCCTACACCCCTCGCTCCCCTGCCCCACAGCCTCTTTCTGCAGCTTCCTTGGCCCCTTCTCCCCTTCCTCCTCGGTTCTGAAGACGATGCTTCGGCCACCTTCCCACCAGGGGCCAGTGGGCTGCTGCTCACTGCTTCTGTGGGAGCAAAGGCCCACCCCACAACAGACCCTCTCTGTGCACCTTTGCTGAATCCCACCCCCCATCAAACCGGAACGTGGATCCTGGGTGGCTGAGCTCCTGAGTGTTTTCCCCACCCCCCTTCCCTTTTGTATTTAACTTGACGAGGAGACGGAATTAAAAGGTGCTTTTAATATGGTACGCTGGCCTTTTATGTGCCCACACATGCACGAGTGGGGGTGCACATGGGCGAGCGTGAGCACATGCATGTATGACCGCTGCGCTCGGGTCCCGCTTGTGGGCTTCTGGTCGCTGCTGTGAGAACAGGATTTCGGGCTGGATGGGTCGCAGGCCCGAACCTGCGGCCGGACTCTTCTGGCGCTCTTACGACTGCGCAAGGAGCACGTCCCACAAGTGCGTGTACACAAAAAATCTTGGGCTTTTGTTTATGCTCGCAAGGGCCTGGATTTGCGGGTGGCAAACAGGGAGGCTCAGAGATGGGCGAATCTGAGGGAGTGTGCCAAAAGTGTGAGCTGAGAAAGAGGTGCGGAAGGAGGCTGATGGGTTGGGGGGGGGAAGCAGAACGTTGCGGAGGGGATAGTCTCTTGGTAGCGATGAAATGAGATAATCCTAAAGCAGGATGAAAAGGCGGACAGGTCCATGTATGAAGTTGGAAACTGTTGCCTGTAGGAAGCCCCACTTAATGTTCACAAACACACTAACTTCTGAGCATGGGGAGGAAGGGGGAAATCGGCCCAAGCCTCAGAGAAACCCTGGCAGGGACCTCTCCTGTCAATGTTCAGTTTGACCACAAGAGGAAGCAAATGACACCAGTATGAGCCAGAGAAAGCTACTGAGAAAACTTCAAGCTATCACAGTTGAGTGGAAAACCAGATTTTCACATTAATAGAATAATGAAATTCTTCTTTAAACAGCAACATAAGAAGGAGAGAGAGAGAGAGAGAGAGAAAGAGAGAGAGAGAGAGAGAGAGAGAAGCAGCTTTGTGTTAAGAGTTGCTCTCTCTCTTTTTCCCCCCGGGAAGGTTCTTGTGCTTTTTCAATAGCTCCATGGCAGGCAGGCATTCAACAGGTGATGTTAAAGATCTATTCATGTTGAATTTCTGCCTGTTGCAAGGCTGTTGGTGGCACAGCGCAGCAACCCTATTCTCTCTGTTCAGCAGCTGGGCAGCAGCACACGATGAGGACGGCAATGTCAGGATTAAATTTGCTGTTCAACTTTATTAATTGGATTATATTAATGCTACATCTTATTCAGTGAAATGGGCTGGAGATAAAGCCCTTTAGTTCAACCGAGGATCTGAAAACCTCCTCACTCTTCATCATGAAGTTTCTGGAAGAGAGAAGCACAGAAGGAAAGGATGAAGGGGGGGAATTAAGAGGAGAGTATGATGAGCACAGAAATAAAACAAGGGAGACAGAAGCAGGATGCAACATTTAAAAGGGTAGGAGATGAAGAGTTTGGATTTGATATCCCGCTTTATCACTACCCTAAGGAGTCTCAAAGCAGCTAACAATCTCCTTTTCCCTTCCTCCCCCACAACAAACACTCTGTGAGGTGAGTGGGGCTGAGAGGCTTCAAAGAAGTGTGACTAGCCCAAGGTCACCCAGCAGCTGCATGTGGAGGAGCAGAGACGCGAACCCGGTTCACCAGATTACAAGTCCACCGCTCTTAACCACTACAGCACACTGGCTGTTGGTGTGTTCCGAAATCACCTTTGCTGCCATGAAAACGTGCATACGTATTCCTGTCCTAGGGAAAAACCTCCTAAACAATTCTGGAACTTTTCATTGTATTGGAGAAAAGCTAGCTTTAAGCAGGGGGGTTTATTGGCTCATGCCAATGCCATCAACAACACACCAAAAACAACCTCCCAACATTTTGGAGCAGCTCTCCAATATGTTAACATTTTTGACTCAGAGAAGACCCGTTGAAATCAATTACCATGACTATTAATTTCAGTGGATCTACTCTGAGTAAAAGTTACTTTACCCTTGTGAATTTTTGGAGGGAGGGATGGGGGTGAATGTGCAGGGTGTGGGGCTTAAGTGTAAATGCACAGCCTGATTCAGTGGAATGGAAAAGAAACGGCAAAGGCTTGTTCACACAATATGCTGAACCCAGGTACAAGCTGCCTCTACACATGCACAAGTGTTTGTCTGAAAGGGCATACACTCGTTGATTTGTGGGTGTCTTTGGGTCAGTCTCTGCCCCTCAGCCTAACCTACCCCACAGGGCTGTTGTTGGAGATTAAACGAGGGGGAGAAGAGCTGTGTAGACCACCTTGAGCTCCAAGGCGGGGTATAAAGGCAATTAATAACGAAATGATAATAAATTGTGAACACAGACTGTACATGCATTGAATGTCATGTGCACAATTCAGTTGTTTGTGTACACAGGTTGCGGCCTGGCTGAATGTCATGTGTGAACAGGACAAAGGGAAATTTGGGGTCCCTCCCCAGAGCCCACCTGCCCCCCTCAGCCAGCCACGACACTCACCTTCCCTCCCACATCGCGGGTCTTGGCCTTAAGCTTGTTGACTTGGGATTCGGCGATGTCCGCCCGCTCCTCGGCCTCATCCAGCTCGTGCTGAACCTTCCGGAACTTGGCCAGGTTGTTGTTGGCCTGTTCCTCCTGCAGGTGGGGCAGGGGGCAGAGGGGAAGAGAAGGTGGGAAAGCTCAGAAAGGGGCAGGCAAAATGATCCAGACCAGACTCCTTGATAAGGGAAGGTTGCAGTGGCTTTGGGAAGGCAGCACGAGGGCTGGGTGTCAGCTGTGCCAAAAAAAAGGCTTTGAGGGCCACATGCGGCCCTCGGGCCACACCTTGGAGAAAGCACTGGGAAGAGCTGACAAAGAAGTTTATGAAAAAATTTTCTGGAAGGAGAAAGGGTAGGCAGTGATGCCCCCCCCCCCCCGCTTCAATGGCTTTGAAAGAGGATTAGGCAAATTCAAGGAGCGGAGGGCAATAAAGTCAGAGGCAGTAATGCTTCTGAGTGCCAGTTGCTGATCCAGCAGGATCTCCTTATGTTCTTAAGGACACCACAGTGGGTGGTGGTTGGATTGGGGGAGGAGAACGGAAGGTATTTACTGATCCACTTGAAAGAGAGATGGAACTGGGGGAAAGGCATGTGGTTAATTCACCAGACTGTCTGAGATTTCAGCCGAGGGTTTCCAGATTAACCGCGTGCGTCCTTTACCACCGCCGAAACACTACAACCTGCATCATTTCATCACGCTCCACCCAACCTGAGCTGTAGAACTTGATCACGAAAAGCCAGCTAAGGTCTTGCAAAGTCTGCTCAGAAGACTTAAAATGAGAGCCACTAGTTGCTCAGGTTTAGGAAAGTTTTATCCTGCAAAGCAGCTCAAGCACCATAAGGCCGGCTGTTTATACCAGAGGTCAGCAAACTTTTTCAGCCGTGGGCCGGTCCACTGTCCCTCAGACCTTGTGGAGGGGCCGGACTATATTTTGGAAAAAAATAATGAACCAATTCCTATGCTCCACAAATAACCCAGAGATGCATTTTAAATAAAAGCAGAGATTCTACTCGTGTAAAAACACCAGGCAGGCCCCACAAATAACCCAGAGATGCATTTTAAATAAAAAGGACACATTCTACTCATGTAAAAACACGCTGATTCCCAGACCGTCCGCGGGCCTGATTTAGAAGGCGATTGGGATGGATCCGGCCCCCGGGCCTTAGTTTGCCTACCCATGGTTTATTATACACTCTAGCAAACTGTATCTTGCAAAGCACCAGGCAACTTTAGTTCAATCTAAGCATCCTGGAAGCTCAGGTTTAGCAAAGCTTTTCTTGATTTGCCAAGGAGTAGGAGCTGTGGAAGGTGCTGTAATTTGACCTGGTGGCTATTGGGTCTCTGCAGCCATTGTTTTTGACGAGGCTGGCAGATAACTGTGGAGAGAAGCCAGGAACTCACCGCTTCCTCTGCCTGTCTCTTGTAAGCTTTGACCTTCAGCTGCAACTTGTCCACCAGATCCTGGAGCCTCAGCAAGTTTTTCTTGTCCTCCTCAGTCTGCAGATGAGGAGAAATGGGAAGGAAAATGGGGGGGGGGGAACCGTCACCTGTCATCCACAACTGTTTCTCCATAAACTGGTTCACTCGTAACACCAAACCGTGGTTTAAACTAACACCATCTGACAAACCATAGTTTGCAAGTAGCCACCAAACCAGGATCCGAAATCAAGTTTTGAAGCCGGTTTGCAAACCGCACTTTGGGCAGGCTGTTTCTTGGGATTACATCTGAGTTTACAAAATGAGATTTGGCATAGTATTCCTCCTGCCCTTGGAGGTCACTGTTTTAGGACAGAGTAAGGAGATTCTCAAAGAAGAAAGAAACTGCACAAACAGCCATTTTGCCTGTAAACCTAGAATGCAGGTTTGGAGTGTAAATGATGGCATAAATCACAGTTTGGAGTTACATCTGAATCAACCCTATGTGTAACTTTCTATAGGTAAAATCATGCTTTTTTCTGAAAAAAATGTTTAGGAGTTCTCTCATATTGACTCAAGAAAATCACCATTTTATAGTTCAAATTGGGAAAAATAAATACAGTAAATGGACAAAAGTACAAAGATTCACAAAATGTTTAGGGTATGCGTCTCCCTGAGTCCCCCCCCCACAAAAAGGCACTAGGTAAAATCATCTTTGGTGTGCATACATATGCAGCAAACCTCCAACCTGACTCAGATATGCTTGCACTTTGCACAGTCTCCCGATCAGAATTTCCCTTGACTTTCCAAACTATGAAAACCGGTAAATTTAGGAATTTTAAAACATCCAAAACTGCAAAATGGGATCAAATGTCACCAGGGAATACTTTGTGTTACGGTTCTAACATTCATCCACCAGCCTTAAGACTGGCTTCCTTTTAAAAGTATCCATGGGATTTAAAACAAAACAAAAGAGCGGTGTTTTGTTGTTGCTGTTTTAAAAAGAAATTTGGCCAAATTTTTAATTTCTGCAAAACTTCATTTGTCCATATACTGCTTTTTGTTTACAACGAAAACACCAAAGCAGTGGTCCTAAAACCACAATAAAAGTATTAGGAAATAAAGCGATGGCGAGATGGGAAATTATATTGTCTCTAACAATGTAAATGCAACAGATGAATCAAACCTGGCTACAGCCAGCCTGCTGGTCCTCTGCCACAAGGGGGAGGATCCAAATGTGGCCCCCAGAACTCTCTGTCTGACCCTTGAGACTCTTCCTTAGCTACGTCCCTCCCCAAGCTTTGGACTGGCTGAGATGTCTCTTTGATCTCTAATAATGCTTCTTGTTTTCCTGGAGGGAAGGTGCAGAGATGTACATGTAGAAACCTCTGACATTTGCAATGTAACCTCTAGTGCAAAAGGTGAGAGTTCTGGCCGCTGCCCTGCTCACTTCTGCCCCTGCCCCCCCCAGACATGACAACAACAACAACAACAACAACAACAACAACAACAACAACAACAACAACAATTTATACCCTGCCCATCTGGGCAGCTTCCAACAGGAGATTAAAAATACATTAAAACATCAGTCATTTAAAAACTTCCCTAAACAGAGCTGGCGTCAGATGTCTTCTAAACGTCAGATTGTTGTTTATTCCTTTGACATATGACTGGAGGGCATTCCACAGGGCGGGTGCCACTACTGAGAAGGCCCTCTGCCTAGTTCCCTGTAACCTCACTTCTCGCAGGGAGGGAACCGCCAGAAGGCCCTCGGAGCTGGACCTTCATGTCCGGGCTGAACAATGGGGGTGGAGACGCTCCTTCAGGTATACTGGGCTGAGGCCATTTAAGGGCTTTAAATGTCAGCACCAACACTTTGAATTGTGATCAGAAACGTACTGGGGGCCAATGTAGGTCTTTCAAGACTGGTGTTATGTGGTCTTGGCGGCTGCTTCCAGTCGCCAGTCCCGCTACTGCACACTGGATTAATTGCAGTTTCTGAGTCACCTTCAAAGGTAGCCCCATGTAGAGCAAGTAGCAGTAGTCCAAGCGGCAGATAACCAGAGCATGCACCACTCTGGCGAGACAGTCTGCGGGCAGGGAGGGTGTTAGCCGGCGTACCAGATGGAGCTGGTAAACAGCTGCCCTGGACACAGAATTGACCTGCACCTCCATGGGCAGTGGTGAGTCCAAAATGACTCCCAGGCTGCGCACCTGCTCCTTCAGGGGCACAGCTACCCCATTCAGGACCAGGGAGTCCTCCACATCCACCCACCCCCTGTGCCCCCAAAACAGTACTTCTGCCTTGCCAGGATTCAACCTCAATCTGTTAGCCGCCACCCATCCTCCAACCACCACCAGGCACTCACTGCCTTCACTGGTTTCCAGAAAGTTCCTTATAATGGAATACAGCCCTCCAGCTGAGAAAGGTTCCCAATTCTGTTCTACGCCTCTCCTATGACCATTGTATTTTCCACGCTGGTCTCTTCAATGCTCAGAGAAGATGTGATGCACCCTGATCGCCATACACTTGGTTTCGCTGCATAGCCTCGCAGCTTCCCCAGCCCATCCGCATGGACGCCACCTGAGCCCCCGCACCTGGTAGGTGAGCTCCTTGATGCGCCTCTCGCACTTGCGCATGCCCTTGACGGTCTCGGCGTTGCGCTTCTGCTCCATCTCCAGCTCGTTCTCCAGCTCCCGCACTCGGGCCTCCAGCTTCTGCAGCTGCTTCTTGCCGCCCTTCAGGGCCAGCTGCTCCGCCTCGTCCAGCCGCAGCTGCAGGTCCTTGATGGTCTGCTCCATGTTCTTCTTCATCCTCTCCAGGTGAGCGCTGGTGTCCTGCTCCTTCTTCAGCTCCTCCGCCATCATGGCCGCCTGGAGGAAGCAGAGAGAACGCAGAGAATTACCTCAGTCTGGCAAACACCAACACAGGCCTTAAAAGTCCCGAGGGGAGGAGGTGAAGGGGGCAGGAGCCCGTACTCCTCTCTAAACAGGCGCCGCTATACCAAACTCCTGACCCTTGAAGGCCCTGTCAGACTTCAGGTGATGGCGGTCCTTTGCTGAGACAACATCATCTTTCATGGCTCAGCCAACAGGGTCCACTGGGAGCTGTCTGTGGTCCTGAACCTGACTGGGCTTGTGCAAATCCCAGCAGAACAAAATAGATGGCTAGAGGGCCAATACTTGTAAGGACAGGCATTTGGTGGAGGGGAGGGGGCAGAAGTAAACTTTGGGGTTGCCAGTTGTGGACCCCACCTTTCCATGATCTGATTTGTACTCACATCAGTGATGGCCTTCTTGGCCTTCTCCTCAGCGTTCCTGCACTCCTGAATTGCCTCCTCCACCTCCGACTGAAGCTGGGACAGGTCAGTCTCCATCTTCTTCTTCTGGTTGATGAGGCTGGTGTTCTGCGGGGAGATGGGTGAGTCAGAATGAAAGAAGCTGGAGCAGTGTCATGGAAAGTATTAGGCCAAAGGTCCATCTGGTCCATCATTCTGTTCTCACAGCGGCCAACCAGATGCCCATTATAAGAAGCCAGCAAGCACAGAATTAGCTCAACCCACTGGTGATTCCTAGAAATGAGCAGATTCAGAGGCACACCGCCTCCGACAGTGGCTAGTAGTCATTCCTGGTCAATTCAGCTCAGATCCCATTACTGGGTATGTGGAATTGGGGGTCAGGGGTAGCACAGCTGCCCATCTGTGGCTTCATCAGACCCACAAACCAAGTGAAAGGTGATCTGGGTGGAGCGGAAGGGACGAGGCATTGACAAGGAAGACAGAGAGGAGCAAACCCAGCTGGAGTACGAAGTGGCAGCTGAGCATCAGTAGCAGGCTGCAAGCTAGAGGAAGATGAGGATGAAGGGGCAGGAGGAGAGGCTACCACTGGAAGCAGGCTAAATTGAGGGGAGAAAGATGGAGGCAATGAAGGAGATGAGAAGATTGAAGGATTGGGGAGAGAGAGTGACGGGAAGGAATGGAGTTGGCAAGCGGAAGGAAGAGAGAAGGACTGGGGCAGGAAACCCCAATGGGGAGTCAAAGAGGAGGCGATGGAAGAGTGGGGGTAGGCAAGGACTCTACACTCCAGAAAACCTCAGGTATTGTCTCAGTTCAGGCAGAGGAATTCTGTAATCCAGAAAATGAACCAAGGACAGGATCTCACGATGAAAAGAGCACCCACGTTCACAAGGCTGTGGGACTCGCCTGGTCTTTGAAAGTATTAGCACCCTGTCGTTCTGCAAAGGGAAGGTATCAGCCCCCTCAAATTAATGTTTGTTTGTTTTTACATATGAAATCAGGGCCATCCCCTCTTCACCTGGGAGTGGAGGAGCTGGACCCGCTCGCTGGCCTCGATCAACTCCTGCTCGGCGAGTTTCCGGCCGCGCTCTGTTTGCTCCACCACACTGCGTAGCTCTTCGAGCTCGGCCAGCAGCAGGGAGTTCCGCCTCTCTACGATGGCAATGTTCTCCTTCAGGTCTTCGTTGGCTCGCAGGGCGTCATCCAGTTGGATCTGGTTGTCCTGGGCAACCACACACACACACACACACACACACACATTTATATTTTTTCAAGCTGTAAGTAAGCCTCTTTCTTCCCGTGGCAGGTATAAGCCTCCTCATAAACACCTCCCCACCCTTTTGTGTGGGGCTGTGTGAACCTCCCCTCCCAGCCCCTCAGGCTGTGGTCCACTGAGGTGGGGGACAAAGGCCTCGAGCCTCATTACCTTGAGGTGGGTGTGGGCAATCTTGAGGTGTTTCTGGGCCTCGGCTGCCACCCGATTGGCTTGGCTGAGCTGGATCTCCATCTCATTGAGGTCGCCCTCCATCTTCTTCTTGACCCTCAGCGCCTCGTTGCGGCTGCGGGTCTCGGCGTCGAGGGAGGCCTGGAGCGAGTCTACCATCCTCAAGTGGTTGCGCTTGGCCTGCTCCATCTCCTCGTCCTTCTCGGCCAGCTTGCGCTCGATGTCGGCCTTGATCTGGTTGAACTCCAGCTGGGCCCGCAGGATCTTGCCCTCCTCGTGCTCCAGAGAGGCCTAGAAGGTCAGGAAATGATGGGTTAGAGCAAGGGCTCTATCATGTCAACAGTTACACAGTTGTTTCCATTTTGGGTCTGTTCTCCAGAATTGCTCATTATTTTTATGGGAAAGTCCTCAAGACAAAGCTGATGTCAAGTCATTGCATTCCAGTACTTTCATCTTGGGTTTCCCCACAACCCGATTTGCGCCAGTGAAATGCAATTGAAATGCCAGCCTGCCCAGTACAGAGAGGCAAAGCAATGTTGAAACTTTTAAGCACTACTGTGCCTTCAATTAAACACTTCCTGTTTGCAAGTTCTGCTCATTTTATGGTTTCTTTTGGGATGTGGCTGAAGATAAGCGATGGATTGCTCTTTGTTGGCTTCTGTTGCATACCTTGGGGTGGTAGTGGGCCTACAAATGCTGGTCTTCCCCATCTCCCTGCCCCCTGTTTATACAGAAATAAAGAAAAAATATATCAATGCAAGTAAACTGGCAATTATAGTTCTCACACCCCACAAGAGGAGCAGAAGTTGCCAAAATAAGGGGCAATTCATCACTTATCCAATAGTGAGGATGTACAGAAAGTAAGAATCTTTCCAGAATGTACAATTTATTACTGGAGTGGCATACAAAAGATGAACAAGTGAAATCTGTAATGATTGACTGGGCTAAAGATGTGGGGCACAATATTATGTTTAAAGATTGGGAGAGGTTGTGGAAGAAAGGTTGTAAGTTTACTGCATGTACTGTTCCGAGAGAAAATATGATGAAAATGATGTATAGATGGTATTTAACTCCTGTAAAACTTGCTAAAATGTACCATACATCAGATAATAAATGTTGGAAATGCAAAGAGAAAGAAGGAACCTTTTACCATGTGTGGTGGACGTGCTCCAAAATAAAGGACTTCTGGGAAAGGATTTATAATGAAATGAAAAAGGTGCTAAAAGACACCTTCTTAAAGAAACCAGAAGCCTTCCTTTTGGGAATTATAGGGGATGCAATCCCCCAAAAGGACAATACTTTCTTTTTGTATGCCACCACAGCAGCAAGAATACTAATTGCAAAGAACTGGAAGAACCAAGAGACACCAACAGTAGAAGAATGGCAAATGAAGATGATAGACTTTATGGAACTTGCTGAGCTGACGGCGAGACTGCGCGACCAAGGGGAGGAAACAGTGCAGGAAGATTGGAAGAAATTTAAAAATTATTTGAAAAAATATTGTAACATTTAAATTTCACAAGCCCTGGGGAAGTAGTTATAGGTTTTTGGTATTAAGTAAATGATATATAATATAAAATGTACAGTATTAGGAAAATAATAATAGATAATGAGTTAATAAGTAAATGAATAATAATGGACATTCGGTTAATCTATGAATGTCAAGGAAGAACGGAAATGAAACTCAGAAAGGAGAGGTTGGGGGAAGTCGCCCCAAGATGTTAGAGGGAAAATGTGATGACTGTATAAGAATTACTTGTTTGTGTTTGTGTTTGTTTTATATGTTTTGTTTCTTATAAAATGAATACACACACACACACACACACAGTGTGTGTGTGTGTGTGTGATGTACAGAATGGGGGGAATGGACAGAACCAGAAAGGAGGAAGGGTTTAATTAATGTTGCAGGGGACCTTTGTGCTGTGAGACTTTTTTGTAAACATGATCTTGGTTATGCGGTGGGCACTATTAAAATAATATAGCACTATACTGTTTGTGCAGAACCTTAGTTTCCAGGTATTTCCGGGCTGGAGAGAGAAAGGGAGGGAGGGATAAAGGCCCATAGCTCTGAGCAGGAAATGTTAGGAAAAGCTTATTTGGCCCCCAGAGGTCCAGACTTCAAGTGGTGCCTCTTGGCGTAAAACAACAACGATAAATTAAATAACTGGTTGTTTCCTTTCCTTTCATGGTGCCCCAAACTGCCCCCCTCTCAGCCTGCCTCATGGCGGAGCAAAGAATTTCTTAACTGCCAGGGTTCCTTGTGTGGGGAAACTGTGGTGATTAAAGTGATTTAAAATAGGGGAGGGGGACGGAAGTGAAGAGGAGGTGCAGAGAAAAGAAGCCGAAGCACAGATAGGAGGACAAGGAGGGGCAAAGGTTGGTGTTTAAGGGAGAACGGCGCTTGGTGTCACCTCAGCCTCTTCCAGAGCTGCCTGCAACTCCATCTTCTCGGCCTCCAGCTGCTTCCGGACCTTCTCTAGTTCGTGCATGCTCTTGCCCCCCTCGCCCAACTGCTCAGTGAGATCAGAAATCTCCTCTGTGGGGAGAGAGGAGGAAGCGGGAGACAGGTGAGAAGGATAAGCTCAAGTGAGGGATAGGTTGTGAAGCAGCAAGGCTTTGCCGAAGGCCTCGTTCTCACCCTAACTCACCCTGTAAGTTCTTGTTCTCCCTCCTCAAGGTCTCCAGGTGCTCCAGGGACTCCTCATAGGCGTTCTTCAGCTTGAAGAGCTCGGTGCTGAGCGCCCGGGACTCCTTCTGCGAGGCCTCCAGCTCTGCCTGGGTCTCCTCGTACTTCTGCTTCCACTCTGAGAGGATCTGAAGGGATGGAGGGGGAAAAGACTCTTCCTTGAGCTGGAGGACGTTACCCTAGTTTCACTCTAAATTGCGCCCATTTCCATTTCTCCCAGCTGAGTCACTCGCCTTGTCGAAGTTCCTCTGCTTCTTGTCCAGGGCAGCTGCGGCCGCGTTGGAGCGCTCCACGTCCACCATGAGGTCTTCGATCTCGTTCTGCAGGCGGTGCTTGGTCTTCTCCAGGGAGGAGCACTTGGCGTTCACGGCCTCCACTGCCTCCTCGGCGTCCTGGAGGCGCTGCGCCAGCTTCTTCCTGACACGCAAGTTTGCAGGTGGGGGGGGGGGAAGTGAATCAATTATTACCGCAGGAGGGGCTGGCTTCCTTCCTCAGTCTACGGATGAGGGAGAGGAGGAACAGCCGAGAGAAAATGGGCCTCCGCAATGACCTCGCCAGGTTGCTCCAGGAAGTCGTCTCAATGGTCTTACCTCAGGTGGGGGGGGGCCTTTCTTTTCCCAGTCCGGGGGCCACATTCCCTTGAGGCCAACCTTCTGAGGGCCGAATGCCAATGATTCGGGACAGAGGCAAAAGTAGACGGGCCAATGGCTTCGTCTCTTACCTTTATACTGTAGGCTGCACTCCAGCCATACAGCCAAGTCAGAGGGTTTTATACACAGAAAGAGAGAGAGGAGGAACAGAGGCTGCTGGGGGGCACATGAGGGTTCCCCACCCCTGCTCTACCTGGGACAGCAGTCATCATAGGGGGGGCAGCGTGTGGCTCCGCAGGCGAGGCCCACAACTTGTGTGTCGTACCCCAGCTATGCTTTTTTGGCCTCGTTGGGCACAGTGAATGTACCCCCCACCCACCCCGGCCACCAACACTGCAGCTCCTCCTACCTCAACCTACCTTAGCGCCTTTTTTGAGCTTGTTTTGTTTTTTAAGTGGGGGTTTTCTCCTCCAACCAACAAGCTTTTTGCTCGTCTTATACGCTGCCATTTTAAAATATAACCCGAGCCAAAAGCTTCGCCGTTAGAGGAACCAAAGAGCGATGTCCGTGGGGCTTTTTTGGGGGGCGAGCAGGGCTGGAAGGGGGGGGGTGAGCAGTGGTGGTGTGCGAGAGAGAGAGAGAGAGTCAGGCCCACAGCAGACCCCAAAGGTTGCCAAGGGGGCCCATATCCCCGTCTTGAGTGCTGGCCAAGGGAAGGAGCAGGAAAGAAAACCAGCCGCCTGCTTCAACCCCCTGTTAGCCCAGAGGAGACCATGTGGCAAGTTTGGCCTGCTATCAGAGCAGTCAGGCCAGGCCTGGTTCTTTGGTCTGAGCCTCCTGATGCTCAGATGCCATGGCTTGTCCATCTCCGCCTAGACCCACAAGCCCAGACGCCATTCCACGAGAGCCAGGTGGGCCTGTGAGCTCGCAGGGCTGAGGTAGACATCCACTCCAGACCTTCTCACTTACTTGGCCTCCTCCAGCTCCTCCGTCCTCTGGATGGCGTCGGTCTCGTACTTGGTCCTCCACTGCGCCACCTCAGAGTTGGCCTTCGACAGTGAGCGCTGGAGCTCCGCTTTGGCCTCTACTTCTTCCTCATACTGCTCCCTCAGTAGGTCGCAGTCATGGCGGGCCGACTGCAGCGCATGTGCCAGAGCATTCTTGGCCTGAGTGCAGGACGGACATAAGAAAATTTGGTCGAACTTCCTCAGCGCCTCCTTCGTGGCTTCTCCCACTGCAACATCTGAATCCTGAGCTACAATTCCTCTGGTTCTCATATTCCACTGATTTCCCCTCAGGCTCCAATCCCTGACCCACAGTTCCTGCGATTCTCTCGTTCTGTTTTCTCTCAGCATCCCTCCACCTCGGAATCCGAGCCTATGGTTCTTGTGGCTCTTTTACCTTGGCCTCCTCTTCCAGCTGCCTCTTCAAGTCCTCCATTTGCTGGGTATACGACTGCTTCCCTCGAGTGAGCTGAGAAATGAGAGCCTCTTTCTCTTCGAGTTGGCGGGCGAGTTCTCCTGAGGGGCAGGGAAGACGACACGTTTGCTTCTGCAAAGCTAATGCGCTCCGTCCGGGGCCCAAGACATTTCGTGGCCTGAGGCGATGGCCAAGATGGCCGCCCACTCTCCATTCCACATAAGGAAACCAAATGGAGTGGAAGATGAACAATGGCTGAACAGCACCCTCCACGGCACCTAAAGCCATGGCCAGGTTAGGGCTCCCTCAAAAAAAACTAACTGAAGGGCAACAAAGAGGAATATCCAATGGTTGCTGCTTCCCCGCAATATTTGCCACCTGAGGTGCTCACTATGCCTAATGGCAGGGCCAGTTCTGGATTTTGTTCCCTCCAGAATAAGGTTACCAGATTTCTTCCCAATGAATCCGGGTACACTTTTCAACTTCAATGGATTTTGTATGGGGACTGATTTGTAAATCCAGTGACTGTCCCCGGGAAATGGGGACATCTGGTAAGATTACTCTAGGAAGTAAATAATCAGAAAGGCAGTGGGAAAACGATGTTTTACCATTTTCCGTCTGGAGTTTGGCCCGCTGTGTGTTGGTGTCGTTGAGGGTCCTCTGGGTCTCCTCAAACTTGGCCCGGTAATCTGCGGCCTGGTCCTCCACCGTGCGACACATCTTCTCCAAATTCACCTGCCGGCCGAGAGGGGAAGGGGGGGGGAAACGAGGAAGGTGAGAGAGGACCGAGGATGACAGCTCCAGATGCCAGCAAGGCAGCGACATGAGGAAGGTGGGTCAAAACCTTCAGGCAAACAGGCCACACGCTGCCCTTTTAATCTTAATCAGGCTTAACTGAGCCCCTCAGTTTAAAGGAACATGCTGGATTTGTACACAGTGCTCTGGACGATATGGCCATGTTATTCAGTTGGGTTGAATACATCATTTGGAGACAGTCCACCAAAGAACATCCCTGTAAGATGTCCCTTGGTTCAGCTTGGTCTCCAGAAGGTATCAGGATAATACCTTCCCAGCTTTCACCTCCCCCCAGCTTCCACCTCCAGGTATCCAGGTACCCCTTTGAGCTAACTTTCACTCCTCCTCCATCCATACACCACCTTGGCTTTCAGCAGCTGCTCCATATTGGAGCCCACATCATCCAGTTCCAGCTTCAACTCGCTCTTCTCCTTCTCCAGCTTCTGCTTCACGCGCTGCAGGTTGTCGATCTGCTCCCCCAGCTCCGCCGCCGAGTCGGCGTGCTTCTTGCGGAGCGTGGCCGCCGTGGCCTCGTGGTGGAGAGTGGCCTCCTCCAGGTCGCGGCGCATCTTCTGGAATTCTGCCTCCCGCTTCTTGTTCAGTTCGACCTGCACGGTCGTGGCCCCGCCGGCCTCCTCCAGCCGCTCGCTGATCTCCTCCAGCTCCCGCGAGAGGTCGGAGCGCTGCTTCTCCACCTTGGCCCGGGATGCTCGCTCTGCCTCCAGCTCTTCTTCCAGCTCCTCGATTCGTGCCTGGACCCCAGAAAAAAAGAAGACGGGTCCCTCAATCCATCCAGCATATTGGCTCAAGGGCAGAACCTTTGCTTGGCATGTGGCTTGCCCCAGGGCCAAACCCACAGGGGGTTGGTTCTAGGTCAGAAGGTGGGGAAAGAGGGAAAGTCCATCCCCGGGCATTTCTAGAGCAGAGAGCCTCCTGAAAGCTGAAGGTCTAAGCAGGGAACCTACCTGCAGTTCCTTCAGCTTCTTCTGCAGCTGCGAAGCCAGGGCCTGCTCATCTTCGATCTTGCTGTTCTGCTGGTTGATGTCAAACTCCTTCCTGAAAAAGGCATTGTGAGAAGTAAACATCTCCAGTCTTCCCATTTCCCACCCCTCTCTGGTCCGCAGGATTTCCACCACTCCCTGAGCCACCACCAGAATGAGGCTCTTTGCTCTAGACCAGGGCTCTTCAACCTTGGGTCTCCAGGCACGTTGCAATGTATCAGCAAGAAACCCGCCTTACACCCTGGTGCCCAGAACTGGACACAGTTCACATGCATTTGTTTTGGGTCTTTCTAAGAATATAAAGCAGAGTCTACTGGATCGGGCCAGTGGTCTACCTAGTCCAGCATCCTGGCCAACTAGACGCCCCAGTGGGAAGCCAACGAGCACAACCTGAGCACAAGAGCCCTCTCCTGTGGCTTCCAGCAAATGGCATTTGGAAAGATCACTGCCTCCAGCAACAGCATAGCCGTCATGGCTACCCGCCATCAATAGCCTCCTCCTCCACGAATATGCTACCCAATAAGAAACAGTGAAAAGAATTTGGTAGTGGCAGGCAGAGAGGGGCAGCCTCTCTCTCTCCCTTTTCTGGGTCTTCCTGTTTCCCAAAGGCTCCTACAAAGCATGCCGAGATGAGGCACGTCCCCTACTTTTTCAGTTTGTCCTCCAGCTGTTGCTTGTCGTTCTCCAGGTCCATGATGTTCTCCTGGGTCAGCTTCAAGTCCCCTTCCAGCTTCCTCTTGGCCCGTTCCAGGTCCATCCGGATCTTCCTCTCCTGTTCCAGGGAGCCTTCCAGCTGGTTTGAAAGAAGAAGAAGAAGAAGAAGAAGAAGAAGAAGAAGAAGAAGAAGAGGAAGAAACGGGCGTTAGTCACAGGTGGTTTCTTGTGCTTTGGACTGTAGAATTCATTTGGGGGAGTCTACTAGATCAGAGGTTGGCCAACCTTTTTTGGGGGGGGGCACATTTGCCTGGATGGAGTATGGAAAGAGGGAGCCCTCCTAGATCAGGACAACAGCCCACCTAGTCCAGTGCCCCAGTATCTCAGGAGCCAAACAGGCATCCTGCTCGCTAGCAGGGCCAGAGCACAAGAGCCCTCTCCTCTCCTGTGGTTTCCAGCAAATGGCATTCAGAAGCTCCAGCTGTGGAGGCGGAGTGGAGGCACATCTATTAACCCACCCAATTCGAACTCTGTCCCCATCCACTGCCGGCACGCAGCCTTGGGAAGGTTATCAATGTGGCCCACAGGACGTAAAATGTCACCCACCCCTGAGGTCCCAACTAAAGAAGAATGGCAACTTAAGCTGACAGAATACGCGCAGCTTGCCGACCTAACATACAGAATAAGAGAACAAGAAGAACATACGTTTGAAGAAGGTTGGAAAATGTTTACTGAATATATGGGGGGGGGAATTGTGTACTCGAAAACATTGGCAACGTTAAGATAAATACAACAGTGTAGATTAAGTTTTGATGGGTGTCATAATGGAATACTGAATGGTTTAGTTTATTTAAAATATGCAGGGGTTTATGCATAGCTGTCAACTCCCCCCCCCTTTTAAAGGGAAATTCCCTTATTCTGAATAGGATTCTTCGCAAGAAAGGGGAAAAGTTGACAGCTATGGATTTATGTTTTGCAAAATGAAACATGGAAAGAGAAGAAGGGAAGTTTTTGATATTTTAAGGTTGTTTAAATGAATATTCTAAATTGCAAAACAGGAAATTCAATTATATATATATATGGTCAGGGCTGATGGGAGTTGGAGTTGGAAGGCCACAGCTCTGACAACAGCTTCTTATATGCTCATATTCATGAGATTCTCTAGTCTCTGCCTGTTGACTCACATCGTCCGCCTGCTGCTCCAGCTTCAGCTTGGCTTTGGTGAGCGTGTTGACTTTGTCTTCTTCGACCTGCAGGTCGTCCAAAGCTTGCTGGTGGGCCTCTTGCAAGGATTTCTTCTCCTTGGTCAGCTTGGCGATGATCTCATCCAGACCGGCCATTTCCTCCGTGAGATTTTTCACCTGGCGGGAAGGCCAAACCCCAGAGATGTGAGGAGTTGTGGGGAAGAGACTACCTTGAATCTACATGTAAGGGTCCCGGGAGCATGTGGGGAGAAGCTCCTAGCTAGAAGGCAGCCAACTGCACTGCCGTCAGCACTCAGCCTGATCTGTGGCGACCGGTGGGAGAGAAAGCAAGTCTTAGCCTTCCGGCAAAATATGTTGCAGAGGCCTTAGCCTGCTGGCGGAAGGATAACAAAAGAGGGAGCCAGTCGGACCTCTCTTGGGAAGGAATTCCACAATATGGGAGTGTGTTGAACCAAAGGCGAACCATTCCAGAAGCATCTTGGTACTCAAGAAAACCCCACAATTAATTGGTAGTGGTTGCAGCAATGGGCTCATATGTGTTTATAATCATATACTAATTGGCCTGCTTTGATGCAATCCTTATCTGTGGAATTGGGGGGCCTGGGCTCTGAGCCCAGAAAGGAGAATTATCTGTAAGGTTTTGTCAAGGACTGGGCAGAGGTGGAATAGGGGAGACCGTCTCCCCATCCTGACCCTACCAGGGAGGAGGAAGAAGACAATAGGGGTTTGCGGGAAGTCACAGCTCAGAGGCAGATGAGGGGGAAAGTTGGGAAATAATGGGAGAGGATGAGCAGTCAGAGCCAGAGCAACACCTGGCTGACACATTGTCATTAGAAAGCATCCCAGACACTCCATCTCCCGGAACCCGGCAAGCCTTAAAAGTAGGAGAGCAAAGAGCTCAAAGACAGAGGGCACATAGTAGCACCTGCTGAAGTGATGAATGAGGAGGTGGGAGAGATGGGGGGGGGGGTTGGGGTGCAGATTCACTTGGGACAACGCCATTATTCCAAGAGGCTGGGTTCTATAGCCTCTCTCTCTAAAGATTGAAATAGAAAAGGACTGTAAGAAACTTTTCCTTGTCTTTATACTTTCCTAGGCAAACAGCCAGGAGCCGCTGACAGCATCCTGACAAGTTTGGGTATTTGCCGTCTATGCCCTCAGCTAGTCAGGTGAAATGACATACGCTGCTCTGCTGTATTAAGAACGAATAAACGTTTGTTTGGGTGCAGGAAAAGCCATCTCCTTGTTGCGGTGTCTGCAAAGGCTAAGAGAACTGTAAGACTGCTTTGCCGAAGTCGACAACTTCTCTAGAACTGGCTATTCTGATGTTTTTGACATCCTTCTTTGGTCTCCCTGCACCCAAATGTAAGGTTTCTGTGGTGGCTTCTCGTGAGTAAAGAGTCCTGACTCCGGATCCTCTTATTTACAGGATTTATTGTACAACTATATACATTGCAGAGCTCAAAAGTCAGTGACCGTCTTAGTCACTCTCAGATCCCGGAAGTGGCGCTTTGCTGGAGCGCCCCCAACAAAAGAACTTGGGCACCCCAAGTCTCCTCCTCTCATCCCTGTGTTTCACCCCTCTACGCAATTGGGGCGACGGAACTGCCGTTGCCCCCTCCTCCACTGAGCCGCTTGGTCAGTGTTGGGAACCTGGAGCCTCGCAGAGCCCTTCCACCACCCCGCTGGGCTCTGACGGTTCCCTGACACCAATCACTCCCACAAGCCCTCCTTTGGGCCTGCGGTTCAGAACAGGGAGCCACCACCAAAAAGGCCCTCTCTTGTGTCCCCACCAGATGTGCCACTGACGTCGAAGGGGCTGGGATAACGTCCTCACCTGAGGACCTTATCACCTGGGCAGGTTCGCATAGGGAACATGCTCCCACTCTAAGCACACCTTGTTTTCCGTGGCGTGCTTCTCCTTCTCCACTTTCGCCAGGGTCAGCTCCAGGTCGTCAATGTCCTTCTTGAGCTCCGAACACTCGTCCTCCAGCTTCCGCTTCTTGGCCGTCAGCTCGGCGTTCATCTCCTCCTCGTCCTCCATCCTCTCGGTCAGCTCCTTCACCTTGGCCTCCAGCTGAATCTTGTTCTTGATCAGCTGGTCGCACCGTTCCTCAGCGTCGTTCAGATTATCTTGCTCCTGCAAGAGGAGAGGAAGGAAATTGTTGGGTTTTTTATTTTTGGGAAAAGCAAGAGTCTGTTTGGGCATTTGAGGAGGAAGGAGTAAACGGGAACAAGGTGGTGCTGCAAAGAGATGGGATGTGAAAGGTCAAAAGTGCTTTTTATATTGTGATTCTATGTTGTGAAACGCCCTGAGGTCTATGGGTAGAAGGTGGTATACAAATTTAATAAATAAAAATAAAACAAATACGTTAGGACTTTTTGATAATGTAAAAGGCTGTTTTGATCCCAATGCACCTTCCTGTCTTCTTAAGAGAGAGCAACAGTGTACTTTGACCTTTGCTCCATATCTGCCCAGTATCCTGAACAATTTTGTTTATTCCATATGCGCCCATTTCACAGAAACATAGGAAGCTGCTTTATACTGAGTCAAACTATTGGCCCATATAGCTCAGTATTTTCCACTCTGACTGGCAGTGGCTGTCCAGCGTTTCAGAAAGGGGGAAATTCCTAGTCCTGCCTGGAAATGCTGGAATTGAACCTGGGGCCTTCTGCTTGCCAAGCAAATGCTCTACCGCTGAGCTATGACCCTTTCCTCAAACAACTTGTTTCTATAGACGCCAATAACCTTAAGCTTTTGGAAGCCTTCAGATGCAATTAGGTGGGAAGGACGCATTTCATCCACACTTTTCACCCACCAGGTGGCGCTGCGGTCTAAGCCACTGAGCCTCTTGGGCTTGCCTATCGGAAGGTCGGCAGTTCGATTCCCCGCGAAGGGGTGAGCTCCCGTTCCTCTGTCCCAGCTCCTGCCAACCCACCAGTTCGAAATCAAGCCAGTGCAAGTAGATAAATAGGTACTGCTGCGGCAGGAAGGTAAACAGCGTTTCCGTGTGCTCTGGCTTCTGTCACAGTGTTCCATTGCGGCAGAAGCGGTTTAGTCATGCTGGCTGCACGACCCGGAAAGCTGTCAGTGGACAAATGCCTGCTCCTTTGTCCCGAAGAGAGATGAGCGCCACAACCCCCTAGTCGCCTTTGACTGGACTTAACCGTCCAGGGGTCATTTGCCTTTTACCTTTTTACCATCTACCGGTAAAAATAGAGGCCGTTGATTACAGAGTCAAGTATTGCTGCCAAAGGAGATCCTTTGGTGCCGGTAGCTTGCCGGTAGAGCTGATGGTTTGCATTCAGAAGCTCCCAGATTCAGACCCCGGCATCTCCAGGTACGACAGGGAAGGACCCCCATCTGAAATCCTGGAGAGCTGCTGGCAGTCAGGGCAGTGGTGGGAAATCTGCCTAGGCCATCAGTGTGGCTAGACCACAGCTTCTTGCCAACTTTGGGTGTGATTCGGTCATATACCGGTCAATTCAGGTTTCGCCACTGAAGTTGATCCGTCGCGTAACAAGAGCGATAAGGAGAGAGATGAGGAAACGAACCAGTGCTGTCAAGTATCCTGTTTTCCCCGGGAATCTCCCTTATTTCAAGCAGTTTCCCGCTGCTATCCCTTATTTTTTATATCCCTTTAATTTCCCGTTTTTTCAAAGGAAGCAGCACCTTTCCCATCCCCTGCTGGCCAGGGACTGGGAAGACCTCGCCTCCTTGCAGCCTCAAAGCAAGCGGGAGCCATTTCCCGCGCTTACAGGCGTCGTAGCCCACGGGCAGCGTTTCCAAAATACAGTAAGCCTACTGCGCGCGTTCACACCAGTGCCGCCCACTTTTGGCTTCTGGTTCCGCCCACCACTGCCATGTGACTGTCCCCAGGATAGGTGAGGCTGCTGATCCCTTATTTTCAAATCCGAAACTTGACAGCTATGAAACGAACTGCAAAATGTGAGGTGGCGTTTGCTCAATGCAGCAGCGCCGACTCTCTCTGCAAGCAAACCAGAATCAACGCACAATAGATCACCAACGTCGTCTAACCTCCCCGCAAACCTTATGCAAACAAATCCGTAAATACGCTCAATGAGCAGGTCACATGGTGGAAGCAACCGAGGACTCTCTCAAGGACCTTGCAGTTTGTCCTGATGGGTTTATAAAGTCACTCACAGCTTGAACCTGCAGCTGGAGGTCATTCTTCTCCTGCAATAGGGAGACCATCTTTTCCTCCAGCTCCTTCCTCCGAGTCTCCGATTTCTCCAGAGCTTCCTTCAGCCGCCCAAATTCTTCCTTCATTGTCTGCGGAGAAGAAAACGAGACTGATGGACTCAACCAGCCAGCCATCCAGCGGTAGCTGGTTCAAAGGAAAAGCAAGTGGCAGGTTTATATATTGGGAAGGGATATTTCAAAGCTGGCAGGGCAAAGCTGGTTCGGGACCTTTTTCAACTTCAGATTGCAGGTGTGAGGTTGTGCGTTTGAACGGTTTCGCAACCGGAAAATACCGGCCCTCGTTTGTAGAAGACTAGCATGCAAAGGGTTCAACCTGGCCTTCACTGTTTGTGTATTTATTTCATAAAAATGTATATACCACTTGATTGTAAATAAAACCCCAAGCAGGTTACAAACTGAATTTTAAAAATGAAACTATCAGCAAACAGTTTTTAAATAATTTTGAAAACCTTCAAAAAAAAAAGTCATTAAAACCGATAAGCTAAAACTCAGGTTAAAGCATCAACACCCTACACATCCGGATAGGCTTGCCTAAACAAAAATATTTCCACTGAAAGGAGTAACAGCGAAGGCCTGATGTCAATAGGCAGGAAAGTGGGGGAGCTGCCACATTGAAAGACTAATTTCTTACAAATGTGGAATGAGCATCGTGTCAAACATGTAACAGGGCCAATTCTGCATTAATTACACTGTTGTGCAAGGTGTTTATATATCTGCGGAGTATATAGACTGCCTGCTATGAACCCCTGTGAGCAAATCAGGGATAGCCTGGGGCACTCAATGGCCTTCCAGATGTTTCTGGACGGACTCAGTGTGGCAGCCCTTAACTTTTTTGTTTGTTTAACCCTTAGCAGTTCCTGGATCAATTTCAGTCGTAATAATCCGAGAAGCGTTACCTGCATCTCCTTCTCGGTCTCTGCGCTCTTGAGCAGAGGCTTGATTTTGAAGAACAGCTTCATCCAAGGCCAGTTCTTCACCCCCATGAACGCCCGGATGTTCCACTGAATCACCAGCAACGCATCCCTGGGGGAAGGAGGGGAAGGAAACAGGCGATTTAGTCCCTAAGCAGGGAAAGCCTTTCCCCCACCTCCCTGCCAGAAACCCTGGAGGGAGTCCGCCTGTCTCAGTGGGCAATACGGAGCTAGGGGACTCAATGGGGTTAAGGCCCTGTGTTATGTATTGAAGTTCTCACCCTAGGCCACTAGGGGTGTGTGTATATAGTTCATGCTGCTGCAGTTCTCACTCAAGTCCGCACATGCAAATGAGGGATTGAAAGTGACGTTCAGGGATTGGGTAACTGCAGAAAGTTGTTACTGTTGCTTGTAGCTGAGTTCTATATAAGCAGGCTGCTGAGCCCTTCAGCTCAGTTGTGTTCCAGCCTGAGAATAAACAGAGCTGCTTGAAGAATCACTGTGTCGTCTGCTATGTCCACCCACTATTTAATACCCTGTCCCTGTGGTTTTCAGTGATTGGTCAAAATTGCAACTCTCAAGGCCTTTGACCGATTGGCTGTCTTGCCTCCTCTTCCATTGCTGTGCTTTGTATTCTGTGCCACTGCTTTTTTTATCTATTTATCCTGATACGGATTGCTTTTTGGTTTTGAAAACGAGGTTCCAGGCAAGGAGAAGAAAAGAAACTGCAATTCGTGAGGTCTTGGTGGGCATTGCTGTAGAGTTCCACATGTGTTTTTTCCCCCTTCCCATGGGCCCCCTTTTTCACTTCATTCATTTATTGTATTAAATTTCTGTGCTGCCCTTCATCCGAGGATCACAGGGCAGTTTATGGTATAAAACGCAATATAAAATGATTTTTAAAATGATTCTAACTGTACACACTTGCTTATTTTAATTGCGGGTGTTCGCAACTCGCCCTCGGAACCATTTGGCGAAGGACAGACTATAAGTGCAAATAAATAAGTACTACATAAGTACTAGCCAAATAAATTTTAAACAGGCATGTTGCCTAGCAAAGCAACTGCCCACCAGCATTTCCGACAACCATCAAGAGCGGGTCTTCTTGTGACTGCGAAAGGTGTTTCCAGGCCGTCCCTATTTTCAGATGGGATCCTGTCTCATGCTGCTAAATTTCAGCTGCACAATTGCAGTTGTTTGAGGAGACAAGCCCACCTACCTGCCTGCCCCTAAAGACCAGACTTCTTTTTTCTGCAATAAGGAAAATGATGGGGAAATGCGCCGCTTGCTTTGATGAGATGCCATCTAAGCACCCCGTGAACAAATCGGGACAAATGCTCATTAAATAGCCAAAGCTAAGATTCCCCGCAAACCAAATCCAGCCGAAATGCTCTGAAAGCGCATTCGGAAAGTGCCTGTAGCACCTTTGTTGAAATGGAACAACAGGTAGCCCTGTGGAAATCTCCCTCTTCCAGATACCGTGGGGATCTATTCTTCCTCCCACCCAACCTGCAAGATAAGAAGGGATAGTCACGGCGCTCACCGACGCTCCATAATCTTCTTAAACTCAATGCGCATGAGCTGACCCCTGGCCTGCGCTTGGATGCGGGTGATGATACGGGAAAGGCGTTCATCTCGCATTTCCTCCAATAGGCCCAGCAGCCCAGCCTTGAAAAACACCTGGAAGGAGAGGAAAATGTGGTAGGGGTGTCGTCATGAGCACCTCTGGCTAAGCCTCTATCTATCTATCTATCTATCTATCTATCTATCTATCTATCTATCTGAAATACATAACTCTGTCTATCTATCTATCTATCTATCTATCTATCTATCTATCTATCTATCTGAAATACATAACTCTATCTGTCTATCTATCTATCTATCTATCTATCTATCTATCTATCTATCATCTATCTCTATCATCTATCTATAATACAATCCTGTCCACAAGGCACTAGATGAGTACCAGTCTTTCTTCTTCTTCTTCTTCTTCTTCTTCTTCTTCTTCTTCTTCTTCTTCTTCTTCTTCTTCTTCTTCTTCTTCTTCTTCTCCTCCTCCTCCTCCTCTGCAGTCACTCGTAGCCGAGTAAGATTGTCTTCCATAAACCCAGATTTAACAGTGAGTCCGCAAGAGACTGTGGAGGCCAATTCTGGATCCACACATCCTTCCACAGTGGGGACATAAGTTTCCGGGCAGGAGGCTTTGCCAAGTTTTCACGGTGAGAGTTTGCCAAGCGTGCCTTCCTCTTAGCACGTTTCTCCCTTGTGTCCTGAGTTCGAGTGTCTTCAAAGCCCATTTACAGGTGGGTAGCCGTGTTGGTCTGCCATAGTTGAAACAAAATAGAAAATTCTTTTCAGTAGCACCTTAGAGACCAACTGTGTTTGTTCTTGGTATGAGCTTTCGTGTGCATGCACACTTCTTCAGATACATGCACACGAAAGCTCATACCAAGAACAAACACAGTTGGTCTCTAAGGTGCTACTGAAAAGAATTTTCTATTTTGTTTCAAAGCCCATGACACCTTTGGTAAAGGCTGTTCTCCAATGGGAGCGCTCGCAGGCCAGTGTTTCCCAATTGTCGGTGTTTATACTACATTTTTTTAGATTTGCCTTGAGACAGTCTTTAAACCTCTTTTGTAAGACCACCAGCATTACGCTTTCCATTTTTAAGTTCAGAATAGAGTAGTTGCTTTGGAAGATGATAATCAGGCATCCTGAGAGCTGGACCATCAAGAAGGCTGATCGCCGAAGAATTGATGCTTTTGAATTATGGTGCTGGAGGAGACTCTTGAGAGTCCCATGGACTGCAAGAAGATCAAACCTATCCATTCTCAAAGAAATCAGCCCTGAGTGCTCACTAGAAGGACAGATCCTGAAGTTGAGGCTCCAGTACTTTGGCCACCTCATGAGAAGAGAAGACTCCCTGGAAAAGACCCTGATGTTGGGAAAGATGGAGGGCACAAGGAGAAGGGGACGACAGAGGATGAGATGGTTGGACAGTGTTCTCGAAGCTACTAACATGAGTTTGGCCAAACTGCGAGAGGCAGTGAAGGATAGGCGTGCCTGGCGTGCTCTGGTCCATGGGGTCACGAAGAGTCGGACACAACTGAACGACTGAACAACAACAACAATCAGGCATCCGAACAACAAGTTGATGTTGAAGAATCATTGCTTCGACACTGGTGATCTTTCCTTCTTCCAGTACACTGGCATTAGTTCGCCTGTCTTCCCAAGTGATGTGTAAAAATTTTCCGGAGACACCATTGATGGAATCTTTCAAGGAGTTGGAGATGGTGTTTTTAAGTGGTCCATGTTTCACAAGCAGACAGTAAGGTTGGTAGTACAATAGCTTTGTAAACAAGCATTTTGAGTTTAGCTCTATACACCTGAGTCTCAATGCAGACAACACTTCCCTGTCCGACTCACGGATGTCAATCACCCCAGCGGTACCAAGTTTTATCGCGGATTGCTTGCTTAGCGCAACAAATCCATGTGACATTCTTGCAGTTCAGAAACTGACTGGGAAACACATCGAAAAGGGTGGTTGTATAAAATATGAAAGGGAACGCATAGACACCCCACAAGCAAATTACTGTGATATAACCACTCTATGAAAACAAATCAGAACAAATGCTCAATAAATACTGGATATCGTCTAATGACCACGTAAGTTATGTGAAAGTTAAATCAGCATGGGTGCTGAATAAAGAGGTTGTCTGGAAGCGGCCGCAAATGCTCCACCCGCTCACCTTAGTGTGGCCAAACTTGTACTGGTTGTGGTCGATATCTAAGGAGCCCAAGAGCTTCTCTGCTCCTTTCCGGCTGTCGATGAACTGGCCCTCGGGGATGGAAGCTGGGTTCAGGATACGGTACCTGGTGGCGAGGGAAATATTCTGTTAGATTCCCCTGCCAATGCTGTAAGATTTTTCTGATGGGAAGGAAGTACAGGGGCGTAAAACCGGGACGGCATATTTCTTAATTGACCTGTTTTAGGCCTGTTTTCAATTTGGGTCAGTGAACGATTAATGGTTGTTGTTGTTTTTAACCATCGTTGTTGCTGTTAATCAATTTATATAGCACTTAGTGCCGAAATAGCCTTCTAAGCAGTTTACAAGCATAAAGGCCAATGGCACAAACATTAAATAAGAATCCATAATGAAAACACAAAATAAAGCAGTCCCATTAAAACATGTTGTAATGTACTATTTGTCTTAAATATTAATTATAATACTTGGCTGTACGGTTAGGGACGCAGAAGCAAGTGCCCGGGGGGGGGGCAGTTCTAGTCCAAAGAGAACGCCAGAATTCTAGAATTTTCCCCCAGAACCTTTTAAGGAATAATCGGACTGAGCACAGCTACTATGCTGGTGTATAAATGCGACTTGTGCTCCAGATATTTTTACCGGCTAATTAATTGCACGTTGCTGTCCGTTGTCCACCGTCAATGACCAGGCCGTTTCATGACCTCCAAAGAGAGCCATTTGCCCTCACATAACAACAATACTGTTATGAAAGGCATTTCTCAATGGTGGGGGAGGTAGCAAATGTTACAGGTTGCGACAGGCACAGTGCAGGGAAGGGCCACCCTCCACCCAGCGTGACCCCCAAAAGCAGATTCACCTTTGCCTGAAGTCCCCGTAAAGGATCCGGTTGGGGAATCCCTTCCGGCAGATCCGGATCCCCTCCAGGACTCCGTTACAGCGGAGCTGGTGCATGACCAGAGCATTATCCATCACTCCTGGCGAAGGGAGAGGGGGGGGAGGTATCACCCGCGTTAGAATTGGGCCTCCTCTGCGCCCTCCATTTGGCTGGGGTCCCACCCAGCCTTAGTTTATGTCTTTTATTTAGCCACACATCTCATAGCATCTCTCTAAACAAGGGTGGGAAGTCTCGGGTCCAGGGTGCCACACCGTTTTGCAACCTCCTTGAGTATCTTTGCCTGGATGGATTGTGTCATTAATGCCTCTTGTTTGCCTGGTTGGAGGAGAGAGAGGTGTGTGGGTGTGTTGAAACTAGCCTGCCGTAAGGTAAAGGTAAAGGGACCCCTGACCGTTAGGTCCAGTCACGGACGACTCTAGGGTTGGGGCGCTCATCTCGCTTTACTGGCAGAGGGAGCCGGCGTACAGCTTCCGGGTCATGTGGCCAGCATGACTAAGCCGCTTCTGGCGAAACCAGAGCAGCGCACGGAAATTCGAACCGCCAACCTTCTGATCGGCAAGCCCTAGGCTCTGTGGTTTAACCCACAGCGCCAGCCTTCCGTACAGAGGTAAAATTTGCATCCATTGCTCCGCCCTCTTTTTCTTCTGGCCCCACCCACAACTCCATCCCAGAAGGTTGCCCAGGATGGAATGTGGCCTTCAGGCAGAAAAAAGACCCCTCCACTCCTGCTCCCAAACTGCAGAGCTGGAAGTGTGGAGAGAATGAGACTCTTAACCTCAAGGACATGGGTTCGAGCCCAGCGTTGGGCAAAAGATTCCTGCATTGCGGGGGGGGGGGGGTTGGATGAAGTTGGAGGTCCCTACCAACTCCACAATTGTATGGTTCTAGAGATCCCGGGCAATGCATTGGGAGAGGAACCTCCCATACACTTAAGCGGTGGTGTTTCTATTGCTCTGTGTGGCTCCTGTCCTGTTCCATCTCAGCTGGGGGAACGTGAAACCATAGATACGTCCCTGTCTGTGAGTTAGCTGACCAAGGGCCTCCCCAAACCAGTGCAACCAGCACCTCCCAGTCTGGTCCACCAGCCCTGTCCCTGTCCGGTTACCAGGGGCCTTCCGTTCGTTGGGGATGAGGCACCTCACAAAGTGAGGGTGGGTGGTTTTCAGGTTGGCCATCAGCTTGTTGAGGTTCTCCTGCCAGAGAAAGAGGTGGAGAGAAGGAGAGGGACAGAGGGAAGAAAATGGAGGGGAGAGAAAGAGGGAGGGGAAAGGAGAGAGGGACAGAGGAGGGAGAGAGGGAGAGGCAGGAATGGGAGAGAGAGGGTGGGAGGGAAAAGTGGAAAGGAAGAGAAGAAGAGGTGAGGGAAGACAGAAATAGAGAGGGAGGAAGAGGCAGGGAAAGGGGGGAGGCGAAAGGAGAGAAGGAGGAAAAGAGAGGGAGGAATGTGTGTGTCAACACTTATTTAGTTTCCAGCAATGCCTTCTTTGCTCCCCCTTGCTTGACTTAGAAAAAAAAATCAAACAAGCACCCCCCCTCCCATCTTTTTCGTGGGGCGGCTTTTGGTTTCTTACCCGATGGACTGCGGATACAGTCTGGAAAGACGATCCTTTCTTCTTCGATCCTTTTCCCTTCCCTCCATCTCCACCTGAGGACAGAAGTGCAGAGGGTGAAGGCTTTGAAAACTCAGGCAAGCCTCCCTCATCCAAGGGATGAGCAAATCAGGTCAGTTTTGGTTTCTTTCTGTTTCTCTTCTTCTTTTTCAGTCTTAAATCCAGTTCTCCTACAGTGGTCTCCTTCCCAATGACTGTCATTGAAATCTCTCTAACTAACCACTACACTGCGGTGGCTCTCATTTCCGGACGAGCCTCTTGCTTCCTTCAATGTATTCTATTCTATTCTATTCTATTCTATTCTATTCTATTCTATTCTATTCTATTCTATTCTATTCTATTCTATTCTATTCTATTCTATTTATTGAATTTATATACAGCTCTATACCCGGAGGTCTCAGGGCAGTTCACGGAATAAAATCAAAATATAAAACCAGAAAATACATAATCAAAATAAAACCAACAACTCAATATATCCCCCCCACCCCACAAAAAACACACATTTTAAGAGGGCATAGGATGTCAATCAAATCAACCAAAGGAACATTTTGGCTTGGCGCCTAAAGAGGTATAATGAAGGCATCAGGCATACTTCCCTGGGGAGAGCATTCCACAAATAGGGAGCCACTGCAGAGAAGGCCCTGTTCTCGTGTTGCCAACCTCCAGACCTCTCGAGAAGGAGGCACAGGAAGGAGGGCCTCAGAAGATGATCTTAGGGTCTGGGTAGGTTCATATGGGAGGAGGCGGTCCTTGAGGTATTGCGGTCCTGAGCTGTTTAAGGCTTTACAGGTCAAAACCAGCACTTTGAATTGGGCCCGGAAACTAATTGTTAGCCAGAGCAGTCGGACCAGGATCAGTGTAATATGCTCAAATCGTCTTGCTCCGGTGAACAACCTGGCCGCTGAATTCTGCACTAGCTGAAGTTTCCGAACTGTCTTCAGAGGCAGCCCTATGTATAACGCATTGCAGTAGTCTAACCTTGAGGTTACCAGAGCACAGACAACAGTAGTTAGGCTATCCCTGTCCAGATAGGGGCGTAGCTGGGCCACCAGCCGAAGCTGATGGAAGGCACTCTGGGCATGTAGCATCATGCTAAACTAGGACTGGTAGAAATTCAGTTCAGGGTAGATTTTAATGTGAACCTCCCTCATCCGTGCTTTCTGAAACAATACACAAACTGAAACGCAGATGGCTTTTAAATTTGCACTTATCTGCATTTTGTGATGCTGCTCTCCGGTGTGACGACACATACAAAAATGTGTATACTGGGGGAAGGTGTGCACTGTGCCATGCACACATGAGGGGAAAAGAACACATTGCTTTAGTGGAAATTGCTTGTGTTTAAATACTTTTTTGGAAGCCGCCCAGAGTGGCTGGGGAACAGCAGTCAGATGGGCGGCATATAAAAATTAAAATTATCATGATGGTGTTTTTGTCAGCCAAAACTGAATACTGAAAAAGTGCGTCACTGGGAGAAATTTGCTTTGAATGCTGACCAATTTCCACAAGGCTTTTCTTCTAAATAAAAAAGAAAGATAAATTGCAAACTGAAGCAGAAACATAGGGAAGTGAACTTAAGGCTGGAAAAATGAGAAGAAACAAAGAGAACACCAAAGCTAATAGATTCATCATCATGCGAAAGGCTGGACTGGATGAATCCCAAGCCGGAATTAAGATTGCCGGAAGAAATATCAACAACTTCAGATATGCTGATGACACAACCTTGATGGCAGAAAGTGAAGAGGAATTAAATAACCTTTTAATGAGGGTGAAAGAGGAGAGCGCAAAATATGGTCTGAAGCTCAACATCAAAAAAACTAAGATCATGGCCACTGGTCCCATCACCTCCTGGCAAATAGAAGGGGAAGAAATGGAGGCAGTGAGAGATTTCACTTTCTTGGGTTCCATGATTACTGCAGACGGTGACAGCAGTCATGAAATTAGAAGACGCCTGCTTCTTGGGAGAAAAGCAATGACAAACCTAGACAGCATCTTAAAAAGCAGAGACATCACCTTGCTGACAAAGGTCCGTATAGTTAAAGCTATGGTTTTCCCAGTATTAATGTTTGGAAGTGAGAGCTGGACCATAAAGAAGGCTGATCGCTGAAGAATTGATGGTTTGAATTATGGTGCTGGAGGAGACTCTTGAAAGTCCCATGGACTGCAAGAAGATCAAACCTATCCATTCTGAAGGAAATCAGCCCTGAGTGCTCACTAGAAGGACAGATCCTGAAGCTGAGGTTCCAAGACTTTGGCCACCTCATGAGAAGAGAAGACTCCCTGGAAAAGACCCTGATGTTGGGAAAGATGGAGGGCACAAGGAGAAGGGGATGACAGAGGACGAGATGGTTGGGCAGTGTTCTTGAAGCTACCAACATGAGTCTGACCAAACTGTGGGAGGCAGTGGAAGACAGGAGTGCCTGGCGTGCTCTGGTCCATGGGGTCATGAAGAGTCGGACATGACTAAACGACTAAACAACAACAACAATAGATTCATCTGCCCCCTAATTTGGAACATTTCGGGAAATTAAAATGGCAGCCATGCACCCCACCCCACCCCCCACCCCGGAGTGCCCTGATGCCAGGGCAAGTGCCCAAGGATTCTGAGTGCTGGGCCTGGTTTTCTCCTTTCCTCCTTCTCCCTCTCTCATGCTCGCCCATCAATCTCACCAGCCTCCATGCCGGCGTAGCTGGAGAAAAGCGTAGCAAGGAGCTTGAGGGACGACTTCTGGTAGAGCCCCACCACCGTCTCGTTGAGGGGGTCTTTGTTCTTCTGCAGCCAGCCAAGGATGTTGTAGTCGACGGTGCCGGCGTAATGGATGAGGGAGAAATGGGCCTCCGGCTTGCCCTTGGTGTTGCGGGGCTTCCCAAAGTTGTTTGACTTGCCCAGGTGGTTGTCGTACAGCTTGGCCTTGAAGGTCATGTCGGAGGCCTTGGGGAACATGCACTCCTCCTCCAGGATGGACATGATGCCCAGCGGCTGCTCGGAAAAAGGGGGGAAAGAGAGCCAAAGCAGCAAGTCAGGGAGACCCGGCTAACCATGGTTTCCTGTTGCGTCCAAACTGGGAAACTATAGCAAATAGTTCCCTAACACGCAAGAATACGAAGCCATGGTTTAAAGTTGTTTGGAAGCCATTAGCCATAGTGAAATCAGACAGAAGGAATCGGAAGGATGGGGGAAGAACCCAGAAGTGGTTGAACCCATCTCCCCAAAAGTGTACGGAAAAGCAAAATTTATTTTAGCAAGGCACAACAAGGGTGCTAATAGCCAGTCCCCTTATATTCAGGGTTGTGTTACACAGTGGTAAGGGGCAAAGCAAATCCAGAAACTTGCATTGGGTGAAAAAGGAGGATTACTTGCCTTTAAAACAAAGAAACAAACAAGTTTCTAGCCCTTAACGCGGCAGGGTTCTAGGCTGTGCTTCCACAATCACATTTCAGCTTAATAAATGGAGAGGTGCATGATTTTCATACAATCTCGCTTTCTTCCACCCCTTTCATGCAAACAAGGCAGGGAGTCACAGTTAACTGTGGATTCCTGCTACCTCTGAACCAGGAACGATGCTTAATGGCTTCCTAGCACCTTAATGCCAAAGCTTCATAGTCTGGCCTGTTAGTAAATTATTTACTATAGTTTCCCAGTTCAAATTTAATGGGAAACCATGGTTAGCTGTTTCTTCCTGACTTGTTTGAAAGGCATGGCAAGGAAACAGCAGCTACATAAATGAAATAAATTAACATCTGCACCTTTGTAAATACAGAAATTATTCTGAAGAAGCTCTGGCCCACTTCAGAATTCACACTAGCAATGCCAAACCATTGCTCCTGCACTCCCTTCCCTCTTCCCATATTAATCCCACCCTCCCTTAGCAAGAACTATAATTTATCAAGATGTCTGAACTGGCACAAACAGTTGCTGTATAACAAGCTTTTGCTCACAAACCAGAGACTGAAAACAGGAACAGATTCTGGTTTCAAATCCTGCTTTGAGAGTAAACCGTGGTTAGTGGTTTCACCAACGGTGGTTTCACCAATTTGGATGTCATGGTAAACTACGGCTGTTTCAAACCCGTTCTTCCTCAACCACACGTTCCTCCAGATTTTTTGGACTACAGTCCCCATCAGCTTCAGCCAATGCTGGCAGGGGCTGATGGGAGTTGTAGTCCCAAACATTTGTGGGCACCAGGTGGGGGAAGGCTGAGCTAATTAATGAAGAGTGGGAAGGAAGGAGGGAAAGCGAGAGGCTCTGACTGGGTGAGGCTTGGAGGGCACTCCTGATCGCCAAACCCCAGTTTGGAAATCAGTAGTGCAGTGCCAAATAGGGCAAGATCTTGAATCTTCCCTGTTGTTGTTTTTTCTTTAGGTCAAAAGGATTGTGGGACAGAGGGGGCAATTTGGGAAGCCAATGAATGATAAACCCTTTCCCTCCCTCCTGTTTCCCTGATCTCAGTATGGAGGCGTGATTCCATCCCTCAGAGAGCACCTCATAACCACACCTTCTCGATGAGGTCGATGCAGGCCTGGAGGTCCATGCCGAAGTCGATGAAGACCCACTCGATCCCTTCTTTCTTGTACTCTTCCTGCTCCAGCACAAACATGTGGTGGTTGAAGAACTGCTGCAGCTTCTCGTTGGTGAAGTTGATGCACAGCTGCTCAAAGCTGTTGAACTGAGACAGGGAGCGAGGAAGGGAAACGAAATCAAGGACTCGAGCAATTTGAAAAACCAGTCTGTCCAGGGTTCAAAGCCCCACTCAGCTAGGATAACAACAACAACAACAACAACAACAACAACAACAACAATTTAACAAGAACAATTTATTTATACCTCACCCATCTGGTTGGGTTTCCTCAGCCACTCTGGGCGGCTCCCAACATAATATTATTAGTATTAATATTAATATTAATATTACAGTCATACCTCGGGTTATGGCTGCTTCAGGTTGCACGTTTTCGGGTTGCGCACCGTGCCGAACCCGGAAGTACCAGAACGGGTTACTTCCGGGTTTCAGTGCTCGCGCATGCGCAGAAATGCTAAATTGCGCTTTGCACATGCGCAGAAGCGGAGAAAAGCATCCCATGTGCGCAGATGCGGCGCTGCGGGTTACGGATGCTGCGGGTTGCAAACGCGCCTCCCGCACGGATCGTGTTCGCAACCCGAGCGTCCACTGTAATAATAAAGCGATAAAGCATCAAACATTAAAAACTTCCCTAAACAGGGCTGCCTTCAGATGTCTTCTAAAAGTCAGATAGTTGTTTATTTCCTTGACATCTGGTGGGAGGACATTCCACAGGGCGGGTGCCACCACCGAGAAGGCCCTCTGCCTGATTCCCAGTAGCTTCACTTCTTGCAGTGAGGGAACCACCAGAAGGCCCTCGGCGCTGGACCTCAGTGTCCGGGCTGAACGATGGGGGTGGAGACGTTCCTTCAGCTATGCTGGGCCGAGGCCGTTTAGGGCTTTAAAGGTCAGCACCAACGCTTTGAATTGTGCTCGGAAACGCACTATGAGGCTGACTGGGCGACCTTGGGTCAAATCACAAACCCTTAGCCTAACCTAGCCAAGCGGCGGAGGGATGAGCAGCTCTGGAAAACAAGTCGCACTTGGAAGAAACAAAACGTGAAAGGCTTGCGGTCTGTTGAACAAACCGTGTTCGCCCCCAATAGGAAGACACCAGTCCTCCAGGTAGGGGATATCTACCTGAGAACAATGATCCTATCCTGTGGCACCCACCGCAATGTACTCACGTCAAAGATCTCGAATCCTGCGATGTCCAGCACCCCGATGAAATACTGCCGGGGTTGTTTGGTCTCCAGTGAGTTGTTGATCCTGACCACCATCCAGCTGAACATTTTTTCATACACAGACTTGGCCAAGGCCCCAATGGAGTAGTACACCTGAGCGGAGGAGCCAGGGGAGGAAGGAAAGGAAAGGGAAAGTGAGCAACACTTTGGGGGAAGCAATCTGAGCCCCTGTGCCTGGTGGTGTCCTCCAGATTTTTTTGGACTCAGCTCCCATCAGCCCCAACTGACATGCTTGGAGTATACTCAATAAACACACGAGGCGTAACCGGCTGTACTCTTGCATAAATAAAGTATACTATTCACTGTACTAGTGTCCATTCCACCTGTGGCTATTCATAAAGTCCAAACAATCCACATGAAGGTTTGTTACAGTTCCACAGAATCCTTTCACAGAGTCTAAGACAAGGATTTCCGGAATATTGACCTTGTTTCGCCATAGGATCCGCTATCTTGTTACATCATATATGAACTTGCCCAGGATGGTACATGTATGGACCTTACGCATCAACTGATTAGAGAATGAACTGGTCTACTGGGTCTTCTGCTTTTTCCGTTGAACTTTATGAGTTATTTCCATTGAAATCTATAATATGATACGGTAAATAGTATACTTTATTTAGGCAAGAGTACAGCCGGTTACGTCGCGTGTGTTTATTGAGTATGTTTTACGTAGCCATAGGTTTGATGTTGTTTTGCAATTGTTTGACATGCTTGGAGTTGCAGAAAAATAAATCAAGGGTGCATAGGTAGGTGCAGAGCAGGCCTCAGCATCAGATCCTGCCCAAGCATGGCAGGGACTGATGTCCTGGCCAAGGAGAGCAGGAGAATGGTACCCGGTCTTCTGATGGTAAATTGTTCAAACTGATTTTTAGTACTGTGTTTTTACGGTGTTGTAAGCCGCCCAGGGCAGATAAGACTCCAGCCTCGTGACTGCAGCTCATGTTTCGTTAGCCCCTAAATGGAGAACGAGTGAAGTCACAACTAAAGAACGGCAACTTCAACTGATGGAATATGCGCAACTTGTGGACCTAACACATAGAATAAGTCAGGGGTAGCCAACTCCCAAGAGACTGTGATCTACTTACAGAATTAAAAACTGGCAGTGATCTACCCCCTATTGGGGGGTTCAGGTCAAAGTGGTTGAGCTTCTTTGGGGAGGAGGAAAGCCCCATTTTTAAGGCATTCAGGTCAAAGTTGTTGTTTAGCTTTTTTTAGGGAGAAGGAGAGCCCTGTTTTTGGGGGTGCAGGGCAAAAAATTGAGCTTTTATTAGGGGAGCCAAAGTTGTTGAGCTTCTTTGGGGGGGGGTCAGTGATCTACCAGTGATCTACCACAGATGTCCAGTGATCTACCAGTAGATCACGATCTACCTGTTGGACGTGCCTGGAATAAGAGAACAAGAATAACACACGTTTAAAGAAGATTGGAAAATGTTTATTGAATATATGGAGGGGAACTGTGTTTATTTGAAAACGTGGGCAGCATTAAGATAAATTCAGCAGTGTAAATAAGTTTTGATGGATGTAATAATGGAATACTGAATGGTTTAGTTTATATAAAATATGCAGGGATTTATGCTGTGCAAAATGAACCATGGAAAGAGAAGAAGGGGACTCATTGGTATTTTAAGGTTGTTTAAACAAATATTCTAAAATGTAAAACAGAAAATTTAATAAAAATTATAGAAAAAAAGACATAATCTTCAGCAGTATCAAGTGATATGGGCTCTGAGCAAGGAGTCTTGCTGCCTTCGCTGTGAGCATCTCTCTCTTTATCTTTCAAAGGCTGCCGTGTCCCCAGCCCCCAAAACCGCAGCATTCTTTAAAATGCTCCAGGGAAGCAGAACTTCAAAGAAGAAGGCAGGCCGTCCGCTCATTCCTTGACCAGTGGTTCTCAAAAGGAGAGGATGGCAAGGACCATCAAAGAAACATATAAACATTTCAGTATAGCATAGCATCAAAATATTTCTTCTTATCTGCAGAATATGAATAGATATCTTTTCAAAACCAAGCACGACTAGGAGTTGTTTCTTTTTTTGTTTTCTAATAATAATAATAACAACAATAATAATAATAATAATAATAATAATTTATTATTTATACCCCGCTCACCTGGCTGGGCTTCCCCAGCCACTCTGGGCGGCTTCCAACAAAATATTAAAATACAATAATCCATCAAACATTAAAAGCTTCCCTAAGCAGGGCTGCTTTCAGATGCCCCCTAAAAGTCTGGTAGTTGTTGTTCTCTTTGACATCTGGTGGGAGGGCGTTCCACAGGGTGGGTGCCACTACCGAGAAGGCCCTCTGCCTGGTTCCCTGTACTTATAAATTAGAATACTGGTGTGGCACGAGCAAATTTTTATTCTGAAACTGTGACCCGGGGGGGGGGGGAGTTTGTGAATCGCTGCCCTAGACCAAACGGCTCCTCAGGTCAAGACTTCCTTTGGTGAGCTCTGTTTTAACCCCTCACACTACCCAATTTTAGGCACCTCATACCCCATTTTGCGACTTTGCTGCATGGCCTGACTGCAAGTAAGACTGATCCCTTCCATGGTGGCTGATGGTGATGAACTTGTGCATGAGGGATTTTATTTGCGGCCTCTGAGCTGTTTGTTCCGTTAGTTTCAGCTGTCGAACTCAGGGCGGAGCAGATCGTCTGTGTGACAGGTGCACCCTGAATGGAGCCTGGCACCCCCGAAACCCAACGCCCCAGGCAGTCATCTGGGTCACCTGCCCCTAAATCCAACTAGGCTCATTCCAGCTAAGCGGTTTGGGTTTTTTTTTAGAAAGGTTTCTATCCCTCCTTTTTTTAGAAGGGTTTCTATCCTTTATTATGACAACAACAATTCAACAACCCTGGGCCTAACATTACATTTCTATTAACGATTAATTAGAAGTTGGTTCTCCCCGTTTCCACAACAGTTTGTGATGTTATTGTTTTGGTTTGTTTGTTTTTTAAAAAGTTCTCGTGAGAATTCATCCACATTTTAATGCTCCAATCACCTAATATAAACATTTTTGCGACGCAACCTTGCCCCAAACACTCACGGTTGCAAAGCGAATTTCTCTAACATAATGCATGTCGATATGTTATTTTCACTAATA